>NW_022991168.1:1480385-2215944 GCF_902827175.1 Gymnodraco acuticeps | reverse complement strand
ATATATACTATATAGATATATCATATATATATATATATATATACAAGTATAATTAATACAACTGTTCATTTGATTAGAGCTTTGACACATATATCTTTATTTAAGTATGACGACTTCCTCGGGCGATATCATATGGTATAGCTAATAGGCTACATGCACAGTCACTTCCGCATTCTACTCATAGCGGCCGATTCATTTCCTGTTTGAAAATGACGACCTTCTACATCCGCTGCCTACAAGAGCTTCCGAAATTAAAAATGTCAGATGTTCATCGGATTTGCCGGACGACTAAAGCCCCAGCCAGCAAACTCGATAAAGGCTTCAAATTATATGCTGCGTCATATATACACAACTATGAAGCAGGGTTTCCGTTAGCCGTTAATTACCGGTTTTTAGCTGGTAAAATGTATTAAAAACCGGTAAATTCAAAACCTGCCGGTCAAAATGTCTGGTAATAATTAGGGATGCTCCGATAGATCGGCCACCGGTCATTATCGGCCGATATTCACTCTTAATAGTTTGATCGGTGCTCTCTATAAAGCCCGATCAGGAGAGCTGGATCTGATCGATATGGACATAAAGGCGAGTGAAGTATAACCAGACGCGAGAGAGAGATCAGATCAGCTGCTGAGTCAGACCGAGACACGCAGCTCTGCATAATCACCTGAAGCCCCGCCCACTGTTTAGCGTGCTGCATGAGAAACTGACGGGCTGTCAGGAGAGAGAGGGAGGGAGGGAGAGAGGGAGGGAGGGAGAGAGGAAAAGAGAGGCTCCGTTTCTCCCGTGTTATTATTCAAAGTTAATGTAAACTTTTGAATAATGTACTTCATCTACTACAAGTAGTTTGTTTGAATGTAATAATTATGTTGTTTGTTGTTTGTGGAATCATTTATTGAAAAATGAATCTGAATTTTTTCGATCTGTTACGATTATAAACTGAAGCAATATAAAAATGAGCCCCGTGAACTGAGTTTTAAACATCAGCATATCTGCTCATAGTCCGGTAATTACCTGCTAACGGAAACTCTGCAACATAACTCTTATTATTATTATTGAAATATGACCGGTAAGTTTCAAATTTATCCGGTAAAATAAATTCTGCCCGGACATTTGACCGGCGAGAAAAAATCCTAGCGGAAACCCTGCTATGAAGGTAAGAAGGTAACCGGTACTAACCAGCTAGCTTATGCTCCGGGTTACGCTAACATTAGCTGTCAAAAGCTAGGTAACGCCAGAGCCCTATAGTATAACTACTATTATTATTATTATTATTATACTACTACTATAGTAGACTACTATAGGGCTCTGGGTAACGCTATGTACTGTTTCTGGTGTTAATTCTTTAAAACATTAGCCATTTTGCTAACAAATACTATCGTTTAATAGCCTTATAGCCTAGCCAAGGTTATCTTGTTGTTAGCCACACTGCATAATGGTATCAGCTTTTGTAAAGCAATGTTGCCATAGATGTGTTTACGTGAGTATAGATCTAACGCTGTTGCTCTGTTTTTCTTCATTCAGTGTCCAATAAAGACAGGCTGACAGGGCAGGTCAGCGTGAGAGCCTTGTGCTACAGGTCAATGCGGAAGAGCGAGACAGCACACAGTTTGAGTGTAGGCAGGCAGCATTGACACTGTTTCCCCCTGTTTATTGAGTTTCAGTTCAGTTAAACATTAGTTTACCTTAAGGGAATCTCAACAGTGTCCTACTTCTCCCTGCTTTATCACAGCTGATTGCTCAGATATTATTACATTGATTATGGATGTGTAAGTTTGGGGGTTCAAATATATAGTAAAAACTGCTTTAATACAATTTTCAAGGCATCTTAGTTTCCAAAGAAAGTTCATTGTGGTATTGTAGGGTAAGAGGGTAACACTAAGCATTCAGGAATACATGCTTCTTCTAGGATAATGGGTCAGTAAAAATAACCAATAATTCTACTCATAATAACCTCCTGGCTCATAGTAACAAGTGAGGTTACTAATCATTAGTATTTCTTCTCTCTTTTTTAGATAACGCTTCGTGATTCATCACCAGTGGTGCTCACGCACAACCAGTGCTCCTGTGTTGCAGGAACTGTTTTGTGCAATCACACAGTAGCATTGCTGTTCCAAACAGCACACTACACTGAACTGAACATGCCAGTTGTGCATAGCTGTACTGAATCGGAACAGCAATGGCACAAGCCGCGAACAATGGTAATTTCAATGAGGTTCAAATACTTGTAATCTTTCACAGAGTTTTTGTTTTAAAGTGACTCAACGAACAGTAATTGTCTTTTCCTTAAGGGTGTGAAGCCAGGGCCCATCAACTCCATGGTCTTCACCAAGCCTGTACCAAATAGGATGGTGCAGACTGGAGTAAGGTAATTTTAGCTGGAAAATTGTGTTTCCTGTGTTTTTAAAATTCATAATTCTGGTGCTGTATTCCTAACCTTTATTGTCACATTAATGTGCTATATTGTCTTTGCCATTCTTTGTAGGAGTGGATTCTACAGAGGCATGGTGGGGCCATTACCAGATCCCTGCCTGTTCAGAGTTACGGAGGCATACTCAGCATTCAGCATTGAAGACAGGCCGCTTGTGATCACAATGAACATGAGACCTGACAAGCCCCTTGTGGAAAGTGCCTTCGGGATTGTGCAGGAGGGCAGTGTTCTGTCCTATCAGATGCCTGCTTTGACGTCTCGGTACACCACACTTCACACTGACACACCACCAACACCCCACTTGCCCATAGAGGGGTATGTGATCTTGCCATGTGATTTACCGCTGGTGTGCTCAGAAGAGGAGCAACTACATATGAACAGCTTATCTGTTGATTTGGAAATATCTTACAAAATTGAGGAGGCTACCCGTGAGCAAAGCTCTAGCTCAGAGTGGCATCTGCTCCGCAAACCCAGGGTTACTGCCTCTAGGTTTAGAGAGATTTGTCACGTCAGAGGTGAGAGCTCTGCTAACTCTCTTGCAGAGCGAATACTCAAAGGTACAAGGCAGACTGCAGAAATGAGGAGAGGTGCCGAGATGGAGCCCACAGTAGCAGCTGAATACAGTAGACTGGCAAACGTGAACTACTCCCCTTGTGGCCTTGTCATTCACCCCTCTACGCCCTGGCTTGGTGCCTCCCCTGATGGAGTTGTTTTTGACCCAACAGAATATCCCCAATTTGGCCTTGTTGAATTCAAATGTCCCAATGTCCCAAATTATGTCGACTGCAAATATGTGCAGATGGAATGTGGCTCCCCTAAGCTCAAGAAAAGCCATGCCTATTACTGGCAAGTACAGGGTCAACTTCTTGTATCTGGGATGCAGTGGTGTGATTTTGTAGTGTGGGCACAAGAGGACTACCTGGTGCAAAGAATATACACAGATCCAGAAGTGCAAAGAGCAATCAGAGACACATACATGCCGAAGTACCTGTCATTAAAAAAGTAGTGGGCACTGTAGCCATTGTTAACTCTGTAAGCAGTTAGCTGCTAGACCCTGGCTCAGCCGTCATTGTTTTTAGGAGGCAACCCCTCAATCATGTGTTCTGAATGACAACAAAATGTGATTTCAATATTTTGTTTTTGATATATATTGTTTGTCACATTTCATATATGTAAATAAATATACAATTGTATTTAAAAAGACAATAAAGTGAAGTGATTTGTGTAATGAATAGTAAATCAGTGCATTTTTAAGAAATCATCAACGCATTGTAATTTGCTATTTACCATTTATTCAAACAAAACACTAGCGTGTCAGGCAACACGGCATTACGGTGTGCTCACCCAGCTTAATCACAGCTACCTGCACAGGTGTCATCATCTTGTCTTATTTCACCCATTTCTTGACCAGTGCTTTGTTCTGATAGTTTGACAGCATACATGCTACTGCAAACAGTTGGTTGATGTAGGCATGGGACAGGAGGATGACACCATCAAAAAGTTTGTTCTCTTTTATCCTCCTAATGACACGCTCCACATGAACCCTCAGTCTGGCAATGGCCTGTGTCTCCCTCACCTGATAGGCTGGCATTTGCTTCTGCTTTGACAGAAAAGGTGGGCAGTACACCTTGCATTTGCAGCAATCGCTGATCAGGAAGCCCTTATCTACCATCACTGCCATGTTTTCAGTCAACAATGCAGCTATTCCAGATTGTTTGAAAATCTCCTTGTCGCTGACAGAACCACCATACAGACTGGAAACAAATGTCACTGCGCCATGTGGGGCTATGCCAACCAGGGCTTTCATGGTGCAGTGAGATTTGTATGTAGAATACATTTCACTTTGGAGGAGGAGTGAGGATGGTGTTTGACACCTCAGCTCTGTGCAATCCAGGATCACCTGTGTGTCTGGGAAATCTTTGAATGCCTCTGGGAGGTGGGCTTGAACTTCTGCAGGTGTAAGCCAGATGCACTGTGACCCCAATAAAGTTGTAAGAAAACTCGTCCATGTTGCAATGATGCGGCTCACAGTGGACTGGTGTACGTTGAAGCGGTTTACAAGGTCTCTCTCTTTCAAACCCACCGACAGGAAGCAGATCAAAAGGAAGAACTCGTCAATTGGCTGAAGCAGCTGTCTCTGGAAGATAAACAAAAAAAGGGTACTATACTAATATCATGAGTGTAGCACACCATGGGAAAAACATTAAGTTGTTTTAGTTCTCTGATGTATTCAAAAAGGATTGAGTACTATAGCCTTTTAGCCTACACGAAAGCAATGAAATGTTGGAGAAACATTTTCCCTTCAGTTTGTGTTTAGATTGTGTGTTAAAAGAAACGTAGCCTACCGTTGATGGACGTGCGTGTGTAACCACTTCTTCATTCCTCTTGGCAGCTGATATCGCTCTTGTAACACGAACCATTTTATAAATGGAAGGCTCAATCAAAAACCAGAAGGCCATCAGGTGGTTATAGCTCGGGAATCTGTACACAAAAGACATGTCAGTCATTAATTGACTCGTTAACTGTAACACATGGGCTAATGCTTTCCTCTTGTTTGCTATAATACATTACAATTCAAATAGACTGATTAAGAAGGCACTTGGTGCAGGTATAGTAATATACAGCAGTAACATGTAACAACTACATTAAAGCAGCAGTAATAATAATCTAAAACATACAGGGAACATTTTACACAGAATGACTACTTTTACTCTTCATTCTTAAGTGTGCAACTGGGAGAAACGCAGTGGATATTGACATGTACTTTTACTTTGGTAAGGTTTTGAAGATTTCCACTTGTAGTAAAGTATTATCAGTATGTTGTTAGTATTAGTATGTTTTACTCCACCACATTTAGTTAACCTTCATAGTTTTTAGTTACTTATGAAAACACATGATTTATGATTCTACATGTTCAGTTCAGGAGAATTTTCAAACCATAGTATTTGTACTTATACTTCAGTTAAGTTGAGTAGCCTACTTATTCCAACACTGCATGCAAATAGTCAGCAGTCAAACGGCAGGTAAACAGGATTCTTTATAAGCTAACCCATCTCAAAAACTTGGATAGAATTTAGCCAAAACATTACCTGGTATAGAATCGGATGTTGTCGTCGGAGCCAGCAAACCGCTGTAAGCAAAACTCTCGCTGGACTCTTAACTCCTGCAGTTGCTTCTGCAGATCCTCCAATGTTTTGGAGTTGTCTTCTGTAGCTTGAGAGGACATGTCCAGTGAAGCTGGTTCAGGGGTTGAGCAGTAATCATGGTCACGGACATCGATGTGCTCTTCCTGCTCCTCCCGAGAGACTGGTTCAGTGGGCCGCTCCCTTCTCTCCCAAACACTAGCCCGCGGTGTTTGAGCAGTGAAGTGATTCCACTCAAACAGAGTTGGGACAGCACCTTTCACAAGCCTCCTACGGCCATCAAGGGTTTTTGGCTCTATTAGTTGATCCGTAGCGAAGTGATGACTGCAGACCTTGGAGTGAGAGGAGATTGTAAAGTTATCGCGTCGTATTTTAACCAGCCACTGTCTTCGCAGCTCGAGTTCGGTCGGAAAGCCATGGAAACTTAGGACGCTGTTGAATTTAGCTGACGCCGTACAAAGTGGGACACAGCAGTGCTCGGAGTAGTTCTTTACTTGTCTTTGCAAATGCTCCGTTTTGAAAATCTTCCGTCGACTCATATTTAAACCACAGATTTAAACAGTAAAACATTTGTGGACGCTCAGCTACGCAGACCAGAAGCAACCCGGAAGCGTCCGAGCAGTATAACGGCTAAGGCGGAAGTACGTCTCAGACAACTAGTGCATGTAGCCTATTCCTCTGGGTCAAAACGTGTTGTGCCCACATGCAACGGTTGTAAACTCTGGGTTATCCCTGCGTGGTATTATAGTAATAGCAAACAATAACGTTCAACTCCTTTAATGGTATATTGCAAGAGCAATAAGAAGCTACAGGGACCTTAATCTACGTTGGTAATATTAACTTTATTTAATACAAGATTTACATCATACAGCCCATGTAGTATAATATTTTACAAATGATGAATTACAGCAAACATGTGCAATATATCCATTATTACAGCTCCGTGGGCTGGCAGTAAGGCGATATGGGTCCGTTCTTATTGTGCATCCATGGGTAAAGATAAACGCATGTAGTGCTGAACACGTAACATGAACGTGCCGGGCGGCGGGGTCCCGTGGGTTAGATGCACGTTCATAATGCAGAGGGAAATAACTCAGAATAACGTTATTAGCACATTTTTACAACTTGAGGAACGAATGTTTTTAATAAGGTCTATACAAGTGTTCATACTGGGTTGTTTATTTAGTTTAACCTCTTAAGCCCGAGGGTCCCCCCAGTGGACCCCTCCCACCGTTTTTTTACGAGACTATGTCTCAGGGCTTCTTAACATTTATGAAACTATTAATGTTCCATACCATTTTAACGGTAAGAAACTCCGCTAACTGACAATATGAACCATTGTTAGCTAAAAGAAACACAAGAGTAATGTGAAGTTAAACTTCTGTTGTTGCAATGTTGAGGTAGAATGAAGGAGTCTGGAAACGTCGTTAGCCAAAGCACTGAGAGTTTTATTGAACACAGTACAGACAAATACGGCCGGGAGATCATCTTAGTTTCCCACCGTCCCGTGGTCCACCGTGATCATCTCTGGCCCAAAAGCCACAAAACATCTAGCAACACGAGGAGAGGCGGGCCCACAGAAGCCCGCGTTTACCTAATCAATAGCAAATGGGAGACAATAATCTACTTGTCTCAAGGAAACGCAGACAAGCCTGAAACCTTCCCCCCACAGGATATGGGAGAAGCGTTTGACCTGTGACCTCAACTTACAGAGGAGTTTTTGACTGATACTACAAGCAGATGTTTGCAGTATCACAGATTCTAAGAAACTATAAGAAACTCTATAAACAGATCAGATTAAAATATTCTCTTACAAGTAATACAAGGGTTGCGTTCCAATAGTCCATTTAAATGACCCGGAAGTCCCTCAGTGGCAGCCATGATAAGTGCCGTTCCAATTCTCCAAATGAAAGGAAAGGAGGTTTCAAACTTCCTTTATAACCTCCTTTAGCTTAGGAACCACTGGACCTCCCTTACCGAAAGGAGAGGAGAAAATGCTGCCCCACAATGCATTGCAGCCGCAGCATTTGCCGTCACTCAACAGTCGGCCGTTCACGGAAACAACCGATTATGACGGAGAAATTATATCATGAAAGTTACGGTGCTTATTAAGCATTTTAAAACATATGTGGTAACTTGCCAAAGTGCTTTGTTTTGAACGTTCATCAGTATTATAATCAAAAAGAGAAATATGACCGTTAGTTTTTACTGAAATGATTAAATAAAGTCAACATTTCACTGAGCTGTGTGGGTTTGTTCAACTTTTAAAAGATGTTTGAATGGTGATATACACAGTGATAGATGTTAAGGACTAACGTTTATAATAAATACATTTGTATTGATTTTAAGATATTTTCATACAATCATACGTATTGGGATCATTTGTATTAATGTGGACCGGAGGGAGAGGGTGACGAGCATAAGTTTCACTTTCCTTTTTTATTTCAATTCCAACTTTGGTCATGAAGAATATGTTTCTCTGTTGTCCACGTTCATAAAGCAACAGCATCAGAGCACGGTGCAAAGTCTCTAGATGAGTTTACAGTAGTCCCTCGTTCTTTTTAAACATCCATGTTGTAGTCCGCTGTATAGAAAACTGTAGTTTCCATAGTTTCCCCACAGCAGCAGACGCACATTCATGACGTCCGCTGGCGCATCATAAACACGTTGGATAGTGAAAGTGCATTCGGATTCCTTAACCCCGTGACGTTTCACTCAGAGGTCAAGGAATAGGAGATAGGGTTAGAATTTAGGAGCTGATTTTTGGATTATCGGAACGCAACCCAAGCCTCTGAATTAGCATGGAGCGAAAAAATGCTAACTAATGCTAACGGACTTTTGCACAGCACTCACGGTAGACATGCCCTTATTACTTATCGTAACTGCACAAACAAGATATCCGATTAAAGCTGAGACTCCACAGATTCCACACATGTAATGTCATCACTGTACGACCCCGAATTCCTGGAGCTATCAGCCAGAAAAGAGAAAGTAAACAACATCCGGTTTCAAAAATATTACAATAATTACGTCTTGCCTTTTTTGATTTGTGATCAAAAGTTGTGTTCAACGGAATAAAAACGCCGCTCAAGGTTAATCCAATGTCTTTTTGTGTCACGTAGACATTTTTACTGATAATCCATCATCATATTTATGGCAATATACTGGGTATAAAGTTTTGCCGTCCAGGCTTGTACTTTCAGATATGCTTCGTTTGCTTCTCTATTACGTCCGCAATGGTAATGTTTACGTGGATTTGGGAACTGCCCATCGATTCTATTGGATGTAATGGTTAAGAAAAATGTGTAAATCACCCAAATCGACCAATGGGTTCCAGAGATATGGTCCTGCGTAAAGTATAAAGAATGCCAGCCAGCGTAAGCACATTATGCAGCAGACTTTTCTTATTGTTTACTATGTAAGGAAGCAGGAATTGCAGGACCCAGAGCGCACAGAGCCCAGAGCGGACAGCAGACAACGGAATTGCAGTTTTATTGCTTATAGATTATCAGAACATTTCAAAGGGGACACAGCCACATTGGATATTAACCTATGGATTAACTACATAATCGTTTGTATCGTTTTAATGCCATTGAAGACCAGTTTAGACCAGACAAAGCGGAAGGTAAGCCATGTTAGCCTAGCGCATGGTAGTACCTAGCGCCACTTGTTTTGATGTACGTTTTTGTTGATAACGTCGCGAGTTTGTATCTTTCAGTGTTGAGGTGGGCACCGTTAGATTCTGTGTCTTTACGATCATAAACGATGTGTTGGATGTGCACCTAGGATAAATAATAAGGGAGCTAGGAGTGAGTTTCGGTGCAGTAATAGGTTAGCATTTTTCCCTCGGGGCTAATTCAGAGGCTCACTGTTAGCATTGTGTGTTTTTTTGAAGAAATGAAAAAGATCAGTTAGATGAGTTTTTTCCCGTTATATGGATATAAAATATTCATAGTTTATTAAATATTAAGGTTCCTTAGACGTTGTTTCCTGCAAATGACGCGATTTCGGCCCCGGAACCGGGTCCGTGGGGCCTAAGAGGATAACAGAGTATGTTTTTTATTTTTTTCACAACAGTTGTATTTGGATGGAATGAATACCTATAGTGATAATTCAAAGTAATACAATGATTTTTACAGTGAAAAAGGTCAAATGGAACTGATGGTTCCCAAATTACCCAGAGGTGAGTCCGCCTGGACTTTATTTTTCTAAACCTCTCTCTAAAAAGGTCAAATTCCACTTGTTTTGCATCAATCTTGATACAGGGTACTTATTATATGTTATAGTTTGGATTCCTAAAGCTTTTAGTCTACCTTACCATCATCCAAGGGTGGTTTTCACTATAAGTAATGTTTTTTTTTTTAGGCGGACATTAGAATGTATATGTTTTTACTATGTTCCATCTGAATTTACTTTAAAATAAAAACATCTATATTGATTCTGACACTTCTACATCCAACTCACAGATGTAACCTTGCTTTGAGAGAAAATATTATTAATTTACCCCTTTTAGAAGTGAAGATATAATCTTTGTTGTGTTAGTGGCATTTTCGAGCCTGAAACCTGAAAAACAGGCTCAGGGCTTAAGAGGTTAAAAAAATGTATCCAACCAAATCAAATCAAATCACGTTTTATTTATATAGCACATTTATAAACGATTTTTGGTCGAGCCAAAGTGCTGTACATATAATAAAATTAGCCTACAGTAGAGACACTTTACAGCAAGTACAACAGCACAGATTGTTCAGAATATCAGTATGAGAAAAACGACACTCTCTGTCCTTAGACCCTCACATCGTACAAGGAAAAACTTCCAGAGAAAACCCACAGTTTAAGGGGAAAAAATGGGAGAAACCTCAGGGAGAGCAACAAAGGAGGGATCCCTCTCCCAGGACGGACAGACGTGCAATAGATGCTGTGTGTAAATCGAAGAGATAATACATTTTACAGCATATAGACCGAATGTTAGGAAATGCATGTGTCTGTAATAAGAAGATGAATCCACGAGGATGTCAGCTACAATCCTGAGGAAGCCATCAGGGAAGCAGCATGGCGAGACCCAAGGCAGGACCGCAGAGACAGGTTCAGCCACGACCCGAAGTCCACGACTTAATCCAGAACTCAGGATAGAGGATCCAAGACACAGGACTACAGCAAGAGGATCAGCCTCGACTCCGGATCCCGGCGTAGATATAGATACAGAACAAGAAAAAAGATTTGGCTGGGTTAATCGGAACAAGAGAATACACAGACACAGACAGAGAGGGAAAAGGTCATTGGATAAAAGTTATTCTTGATAACCCTCTAGAAAGATCTCATGAACTTCCCCACTCAATCTATCAAGACCCGAGCAGTTTTATTAGAAGTTCAAGGTAAAGGCACAGGCCGGCGCATATCGCTCATGGAATCCCTCACCATATAAACTCTGACCCCTCAAGTGTATAAGTGAAGAGACACCATGTGTCAGCTCCTTTTTAGAATAGTATTTCTTCTCTTCTCAGAGAAACAAGAGTATGAAAATAAATAGCCAGAAACAGAGGAAGAGAGGCAGAACGTGACTACGTAAATGCACTCTCCTAAATATTGAACGAGTAAGAGGTGAAGAAACACAAAGCCAGAAATTGAAAAGAAAAGGCACCATCATGCTTCCCCTTAGAATAGGGTGGAAATTATGAAGACCCAAATTATGAAGAGGGGACACAGGATACTAGTGAAGAGGGACAACAGTGAAAAAGCCCAACGTATCCAACGTACTAGCACTCTCCAAAGAGACAGAAAGTCAAAGTATACGCCGAGAGGCACAATGTGACTAGGTAAATGCACTCTCCCGTATAAATTAGTTCAAGGGAAAGGGGGTGAAAAACTAAAACTAATCAAAAGAAGGAAGTAGAGAGGCCTAAATGCCCTCTCCTAGATTCAGTTAAAGGAAAGAACTGGGGAACAAACAAGTACAGGAGGAAAGGCCCAACGAGTCAACGTCAACACACTCTCCTAGAATAGTTCAAGGTAAACGGGGTAGGAAGAATATAGTAAGAAACAGAGCTGAAAAGGCGTCCAAGAACGCTTTCCCTCTAGTCCAGGGTGAAAATGTAGGATAAGAAACAGAGATAGAGAGCACAACAACCTATCTCTTCGTCAGATGCACTCCCCCGCCTGGATAAGCGACTCTGTGCCCCATCCCCCTCTACCGGACCTTAGATCCGCAGAGGGAGAGGGGAGGGACCAAGCCCAAGGGGGGGTTTAGGGTTTTAAAAGAAAACCCAGCAGAGATCCAAAAATGGATGAAGAAGTAATTACAAAACGGTTTATAAAACCAAGAGGTTATTCCTCATATTTCTAAAATGTTCTAATCTAATTCAGGGTTATACCAACTCAGCTCCAAGCAACCAGACGTAGCAACCAGTCAGTCCAGTCAGAACCTTCTCTAAGGTCTCCCCGCCCCCAACCTACTAATCATAAAAAACTGAAACCCCATAAAACCCCAAAAATATTAATAACATTTAATAATATTAAAAATAGTATCAATTCTGAGGATAACTAAATAAATAAATAATTAAACAAAAGCCAGAGAGAAAAAGTGAGTTTTAAGTGTTGATTTAAAAACCCCCAAGGTCTGGGCCAACCTCATATGGAGGGGCAAAGTATTCCAGAGCCTAGGGTCAGCCGCTGCGAAAGCTCCATGGCCTCGGGTTTTAAGCCTGGTCTTAGGCACTACCAGCAACAGCTGATCAGCCAACCTTAAGGCTCTGCCTGGGGTGTAGCTATGGAGGAGTTCGGCTATATAGGCAGGAGCCAGCCCATTTAGGGCTTTGAAAACAAATAAAAGGAGTTTATTCTGAACCGAACTGGAAGCCAGTGCAGTGAGGCCAGAATTGGGGTGATATGGTCACGCTTTTTATGGCCAGTAAGAAGACGTGCAGCTGCGTTCTGAACTAGCTGGAGGCGTCTAATTGAGGCCTGATCCATACCCACATACAGAGCATTGCAGTAATCCAGTCTCGAAGTAACAAAGGCGTTAATAACCCTTTCTAGGTCTTTAAAAGATAAAATGGACTTGGTCTTAGCCAATAGTCGTATTTTGAAAAAGCAGGTCGTGACTACAGTGCTAACCTGCTTATCAAATGTAAAGGCGCTGTTGAAGGTCACTCCAAGGTTCATGACAGAGGGGAGGATATTTTTATTGAGGGAGCCCAGAATATCAACCGGGGAGACTGTTGGTTGGGGTCCAAAAAAGATGACCTCGGTCTTGCTCTCATTGAGGGTAAGGAAGTTTTGGCTCAGCCAGGATTTTATCTCCATTAAGCAGTCCTTCAACTGCTGTAGTGAGTTGGCATTTTGATTGAGAGGCAGGTACATCTGTACATCATCAGCGTAACAATGGAAGGGGATATTATGTTTTGTGAGAATTGAACCCAGGGGCAGTATGTACAATAGGAAAAGGATGGGGCCCAGAATCGAGCCTTGGGGAACCCCACAGGTAAGAGGAGCTTTGGCAGAGGAGAAAGCACCTAACTGCACTGAGAAGCTACGGTCCGTCAAATAAGACCTGAACCATGCAAGAGCAGAGCCTGTAATGCCTGCGGACTGTTCAAGCCGTGACAACAGGATACTATGATCCACAGTGTCAAAGGCAGCAGTTAAGTCTAACAGCACCAAGACAGCTGGGCTGCCTGAATCGGCGGCTAAGAGCAGATCATTAAAAACTCTTAAAAGGGCTGTTTCAGTGCTATGCATAGGTTTAAAGCCAGACTGAATTTTTTCGTGGATGCCATGCGTGGTTAAAAACGACTGCAGCTGGGCGTAGACTACTCGCTCCAAGGCTTTAGATAAAAAGGGGAGATGGGCCTGAAATTTGCGAGAATGGAGGGATCGAGATGTTTCTTTTTAAGTAGTGGCTTAACCACGGCATGTTTGAAGGCAGCTGGGACACATCCTGAGCTAAGAGAGGTGTTCACAAGCAATAAAACACTTGCTCCAACTGATTCAAAAACATCTCTAAGGAAGCGAGAGGGAATGCTGTCTAAGATACAGTTTGTCGGCCGCAGGTGCTTGACTACTTCCGAGAGAGAAGAGAGGGATACAGGCTCAAAATGGTCGAGGACAGCAGGGCACAGAAAGGGAGCAGGATCTGGGGTAACACTAGTATAGGCTAGCCTTAGAGCAGATACTTTTTCGATACAACATTTAAGAAATGTATCGCAGAGAGTAGTTGATGGCACAATAGACCTATCGCTAAACCACGCCCCAAATAGAATTTGTCCAATCTTATCACAGCAAAAATCCCTAGTGGCAGAAAACTCGGACATCACCAGAAAAGCCGTTTGTGGGGCGCATCAAACCAAAACCAGACGTCTGTGATCGAAACCACTGTGAAGAGTTCAGTTTCTATGTTTATTATCTAGCTAATATCTGATGGTGAAACGCTGTGCGTGGGGTACCTGTAATTCGGACACCAGGTACCCTAAAAGACCGGATGGAGGAGTATATTTCGTACCTTTTCCGAAGCCCAAAAGAAAACTCAACAAATGCAAGCGGTGGATTATGCTGTGTCGTCGAACCACATAGCACATACACAACTGAATGTGAAGACAATTACCAAGGACACTTATTATTGCTCAAAGGTAAGGTCAATTCATAAAGACATAATATTTGACGGCATGTATTAGAAACGTAGACCAAACTATTAGTTTGCTAACGATTGACTTTGACTGCCAACTAGCTAGCGTATATCCAGCCCAGCTAACTAACGTTAGCTGCCAACTTGTTAGCCAGCTAACTAGCTACAGTGTTATCAACATCAACGTTTGCTGTCTGACTTTTCGTCCTCGCTAGTTAGCTGGTGTTTTTAGCTAACTGTCTTTTCACCTCAAAGCACTTCAGAGATGGGATGCCAACTCTGGAATATCCAGATCCCATCCGGGCTCTCGTGTGTGCTGCTCCGAAAAGACACAGACCCTCAACCAAAAAAAGGTAACGTAACAGTCAGCCAGGTGCATAACAGTGAAAATGATGACCAACAAGGACAGTTATAGTTATAGATTTAATGTATTGACCACCACTGCTAACATTGACTTGAACTCCCCCCGCGGCCATTGTCAACAGTCATTCACGGTCGGCTTTGTTTGTCCGAGTTTTCAAAGGGGGCGTGGCTTAGCGATAGGTCTATTGGAGAGGCATCACAAGGATTAATGATCGAATTGAGGACATTAAAAAGAACTTCAGGTTTATGGCTGTTTTTGGAGATTAACAGAGAAATATACTCTGTTTTGGCTGCTTTAACTGCCATCTGATAATCGGAAAGGCAAGCGCGAAGAATTTCTAAGGAGACATGAAGTTTATCCTTTGTCCATTTTCTCTCTGCACGCCTGTGTGTGTGAGATTTCCTAAATCTTTCTTACAGTGCAGACGCTTTTCTGCTTGCTCTTGCCTCTGCTTACTTTTTATGCTGATTTTCCTATTCTTATTCTCTGAAAACTTCGAGCAGCGGCTCCTGAACATTAACTTATCACTGGGACAGTTCATCTTCGTAAATAGACGGAGGGTTTCAGCCATATTTCAACATTTTTACGACGACGTCAGTCTTACAATAGCGTGGCCTAGCAACAGCTAAAGCCTGGTAGGCTACTGCTATTTAGCTTAAGCTAGTTGGTAGCAAAATGCCTCCGTTCTCTACAGATGACTTCCAGAAACTTATACAGAAGATGGCTGTGTTGGAAATGAAAATGCAACGGTTGGAAGTTAACGTGGAAGTGAATGGACTATGTCGTGGGAATGACACGACTTTACCAGTGTTGCAAAGTAATGGAGAAGGGTATGCTAACTCACAGCTAGTTAGCAGCTACAAGGATTCTAAGGAACAGGAGGGCTGTGTACCGGGTAATAAATCTACAAGTGATAGTCCTCCCTGGAACTCTCTGGGTGCAAAGCCTAAGAGTAAATCACTTCCATGGGATTTGGGAGGACGGATAACAGGCAGAGCCCAGAGCTCCGAAATCTGTGATGCGACCGGCTGGCCTGCATTGTTATCACCCAGGAAGAGCGCCTCTTCAACCCCTATTCATACTAGGAAACAGCAGTGGACAGCTGCTAAAGGGAGAATTACAAACAATCCTCCTAAACCACCAAGTGTGCCAATCCAGAACAGATACGCTCCGCTGACCGAGAACCGGAGATCTGATGACCTGGATAACCTGTCCTCTTCACGCAGCAGGGTAAGGACCAATAGCTACTCTAAAAGTAAAAGGCTAGAGGGAAAGCTAACGACTGGGCCTGAAACTCTGATTGTGGGTGACTCTGCTGTAAGAGATGTAAAAGGTCTGTGTAATAAGAACAACACCAAAGTACTCTGTTTTCCCAAGGATGTGGTCTCTGACTTGGCTGAGAAGATCCTGCATATTGGGGCTGAACATCCGATTGTGAAGAATGTGGTACTGCACATTGGAACAAATGATGTTGTGAAACAACAGTCAGAAGTGCTGAAAGAAGACTTTAAATGTTTGTTGGAAACTGCCAGCTCTCTAAATGCAGAGGTGTTCATCAGTGGCCCTCTACCGCCAGTCAGAAGAGGAGTGGAGAGATTCAGCAGATTGTTTGCACTGAACACCTGGCTTTCAACGGCCTGTACTGACCATTCTGTTCATTTTATTGACAATTTTAACTTTTTCTGGGATCGCAGACATCTTTTCAAGGCAAATGGAGTTTGCCTGAACAAGTCAGGAGTGAAATTGTTTATCTCTAACATATTCAACTGCCTGCGTCATCAATCTGTTCCCTCTGCCAAGGACAAGCGGCAAGAGGAATCAAAACACGAGAAAGACACAACACATCACGCAGAAAATCCTGAAGAATTATCACTGCACCCGCCTGAGGAATGTTCTGATTATGGGAGACTTATGAGACACATGGAGGAGTCTCCACTCTACACATCGAATCAACCCCTCCCAACTTTAGTTTTATGAGTCAGGAAAGAATGCATAAGAAAGGGGGTGGAGTTGCTATTCTGTTCAATGATTCCCTTGCAGGAAGACATCGTATGGAAACTTTGATTCTTTTGAATATGTGGCCCTTCGGCTGAAATGCTCCTCTCGAGCTCTGTTCCTAAATATCTATAGACCACCCAAATACTGTGCAAGCTTTTTTGATGACTTTACTGAACTGCTGTCTATAGTGTGTATTGACTTTGACCGTCTAGTCATTGTTGGTGATTTTAACATCCATGTTGACAACCCCCAGGACAGAGGGGCTAAATAACTGTTTTGTGTTCTTGATAGCTATGGACTGACTCAGCATGTGACGGAGCCCACGCACAATAAGGGGCACACTCTGGACTTAATTATCTCAAAGGGTCTGAATATCTCTAAGGTTGTGGTGACTGATGTTGCACTCTCTGACCATTCCTGTGTTTTCTTTGAGAGCTCTATTTCTGTTCACAAAAATGTTCAAAAAGAGGTAACCACAAAGCGATATTTAACTGAAAATACTAGGGAAATGTTTACTCAGAATTTCTCTTCCACACTTGCCCCTGCCAACATCTCAGTAAATGAGCTAGTAGATCATTTTAATTCAAAAATTAAAAATGTTATAGATGCCATTGCTCCAACTAAGGTAAAGGAAGTGTCTGGCAAGAAAATATCTCCATGGAGAAAGGCCATGACCGTGAAAACAGAAAAAAGAGAATGTCGAAAAGCTGAACGCAGGTGGCGAAAAACAAATCTCCAGGTTCACTTTGAAATCTATAAAGAGAGACTTGGCCTTTATAATTTGGAATTGAAAAACGCACGACAATCGTTCTTCTCTGACATCATTACCAAAAACAAAAACAACGCACGTGCCTTGTTTGCTACCGTCGACAGACTAACTAACCCCCCAGTGTCAGTAGCCTCTGAATTTCTATCCACCAGGGCGTGCAATGATTTTGCCTCCTTTTTCACTGACAAAATCAGAAAATCAGACAAGCAGTCAGTGCCTCTGCATCAGGAACAGCAAATGTGTTGTCCCTATCTCCACTTAACATCAATTCAGACATCATGACACAATTCCATCAGATTAATGATAAAAACCTAGAGGACATTATTCAACTTCTGAAATCCTCCTCTTGCTGCCTTGATATTATTCCAACATGATTTTTCAAAGATGTTTTTGCCTTGCATGGCCTCAGATCTACTTCATATAGTAAACAAATCTCTTCACTCAGGTATTTTTCCACAGGCCCTGAAAACTGCAGTCATTAAACCGCTCTTAAAAAGAATAATCTAGATGCTTCAGTAATGAACAATTACAGGCCCATATCAAACCTCCCATTTCTAGGTAAAATCATTGAAAAAGTTGTTTTTCAACAGTTGAGTAATTTCTTGCATTTAAATAACTGTTTTGATGTGTTCCAGTCAGGCTTTCGTCCAAACCACAGCACTGAGACTGCTCTTGTAAAGGTCTTTAATGACATCCACTTAAACACAGACAGTGGCAGAACTTCAGTGTTAGTATTATTAGATCTCAGTGCTGCGTTTGACACTGTTGACCACAGCATATTACTAGACCGACTGGAGAACTGGGTGGGACTTTCGGAAACAGTTCTGAATTGGTTTGAATCCTACTTAAAGGACAGAAACAACTTTGTTTCTATAGGTAAATACACATCTGAGTTGACAAATATGACATGTGGGGTTCCTCAAGGCTCCATCTTGGGGCCTCTTCTCTTTAACATCTACATGCTACCACTGGCTCAGATAATGAAGAACAACAAAATAAGTTACCATAGCTATGCAGATGACACACAAATTTACGTAACAATTTCACCAGGAGACTATGCTCCAATTCAAACACTGAGTAAGTGCATTGAACAAATCAATGACTGGATGTGTCAGAACTTTCTCCAATTAAACAAAGATAAAACTGAGGTAATGGTTTTTGGAGCCAAGGCAGAACGTATAAAAGTTAGCGCTGAGCTTCAGTGTGCAATGTTCAAAACAACAGATAAAGCCAGAAATCTAGGTGTAGTCATGGACTCTGACCTGAGTTTCAACAGTCACATTAAAACTGTTACTAATCAGCCTACTATCACCTAAAGAATATATCTAGGATTAAAAGACTAATGTCACAGCAGGATTTGGAAAAACTTGTCCATGCTTTTATCTTCAGTAGACTCGACTACTGCAATGGTGTCTTCACAGGTCTCACTAAAAAATCTATTAGGAAGCTGCAGCTAATTCAGAACGCTGCTGCTCGAGTCCTCACTAACACTAAGAAAGTGGATCACATCACTCCTGTTCTGAAGTCTTTACACTGGCTTCCTGTGTGTCAAAGAATAGATTTAAAAAATACTGCTGCTGGTTTATAAAGCACTGAATGGTTTAGGCCCAAAATACATTTCTGACCTCCTGCTAAATTATGAACCATCCAGATCTCTCAGGTCTTCAGGGACTGGTCAGCTTTCTGTCCCCAGAGTCAGAACTAAACATGGTAAAGCAGCGTTCAGTTATTATGCTCCAAATATCTGGAACAAACTCCCAGAAACCTGCAGGTCCGCTGCAACTCTTACTACTTTTAAATCCAGGCTGAAGACTTTTCTTTTTGTCGCTGCTTTTAATTGAACTATTCATATCTTAGACTGCACTGTAACTTTTATCCATGTATTTTTTCTTTTAATGTTTATTTTATTAGCTTTTCTTTTTAATGACTGATTTTAAAAGCCATTTTCTTAATCTCTTTCATTTTTTGTAAAGCACTTTGAATTGCCTTGTGTTGAAAAGTGCTATATAAATAAACTTGCCTTGCCTTGCCTTACAAGTGCATCTAAAAGCGCGAGTACAATCGTTGAGCCACGGCTCTGAGAGAACTTTGTTGCGTCTAAGCGTAAAAGGAGCAACGGAATCCAGTATTAGTGTGCATGTCGAATCAAACAAAGAGATAAGCTCATCCGCACTAAAAGCACAGTTCACCTCTAATTTACAAATCGGATAAGTATTAAAAGCATCTTAAAACTGTGAGGCAGTCAAGGGGTTAATTGAACGCAGACAACGCGCAGGGGCACATGATTCGACTCCTACAGAAGGGATCGAGGTTGTAAATAGAACCGGTAAATGGTCTGAGATACGCGTTCCTGCACATATTTCATCCACAGAGATAGACAATCCAAACGATAATACTAAGTCTAAGGTGTGTCCTTTATCATGTGTTGGGCCAGCCACAGACTGAATGAGACCGAAAGAGTCGAGGAGGTTTAAAAAATCCCTAACCAGAGGTTTAGACTCGCAGCACACATGGACCTTAAAGTCTCCACAGATCAAAACACGATCATATTTTAATATGATCCCAGACAGAAAGTCAGAAAAGTCAGTTATAAAATAATTATTGTACTTTGGCGGACGATACACGACTGCGCATAGTATAGGTGAGGCTGGGTTCAGCTCAAAAAGCTGCAACTCAAAGCTAGCATAGCTAGTTACTGGGTGAAGCAAACGGCATTGGAGATTATCTCTAAACACTGAGGCTATACCCCCACCACGGCCGGTGGTACGGGGGGAGCTGAAGAAAGTACAGTCGGGAGGAAGAAGTCCAGAAAACGGTACATACTCGCCGGTGTGGACCCAGGTCTCCGTCAGGAACATTAAATCCAGATCATGAGAGGTGAAGAAGTTGTTTAACAGGAACGTCTTGTTTGCTATTGACCTAGCATTTAGCAAAGCCATGCAGAGTTTTCTCTCCGGGCTGGCCGAAGGTGACTACTGACTACTTGCTCTCAGCTGACGAAGATGTGCGTGTTGAACACCGCGCGGACTGGGAGCAGTCAGTCGAGCGCCTGCCTCACCGAAAGCGCTTTAGGCGACGGGGAAAGCGTGGTGGCGCGCTCGTCCATCAAAAAGCACACCTGATAGCTTCTTCCGTGACTTATCCACGCATCAGATGTCATGGCCCTCCCGCTGCCATCCCCATCCGAGGGTTCGGTGGATTCGCCCTGTTTTTCCGGAGCTGCGGCCTCTGCTGGGCCCGCTGGCTGCTCCTCCTGCCCGACTGCCTGTGAGTGATACACACAGTAAGGGGGCGGGGCGAGTGTCTGAGGATTTCATCGAAGGATGGTCTGGTGGTTCCTCGGTTATAGCTCCTCCATTATCGCTCCTCGCTCCTCCGGCAAAAATAAGGCCATTGGGACGCTACTCAAGATGGCACAGACAAATCAACTTCAGGTGAGACCGAGGAGCAAGGAAATGAAAAATAAGAGAAGTGAGAAGGGCCCCATGTCAGCGAAATCAACAGAAAACAGACAAGAAGTAAACACTAAAGGGAAGAGCAGAAGAAGACAGACAGGAAGTAAACACTAAAGGGAACAGCAGAAGAAGACAGATAGGAAGTGAGTAGTTTAAGAGTTGCAGATCACATTTCCCCAGGTAGGGCGTTCTTGGCTCATCTTTTTGTGCCTTGGGCTAAACAGTGACTTCATTAACCAAATATTCAGATGGCAGCAGGAAGAGTGTTTTTAAATGGCTCCATTTCAACATAAATATTGTTCAATAAATCAATGTCAATACTGTAAAGAACACGGCGTGCGAACATATATGGGTCGTGCTAGGCAAGAATATATGCACTTACATTTTCATGCATGCACAGGCATGTCCACAACCAGGGCTGGCCCTAGACTTTTGGGGGCCCTAAGCAAGCTTTGGCTTGGGGGCCCCCTTCACTCTAGCACGTTCTCACTACACACAACACGGAACCAACTTTTGTCTTATGATGTTAGAATAGGCACACATATTGTATACATAAGCATGTAAACACCATGGACCTAACCTCCTCCTATTTTTTTTTTTAAATATTGAAGTTAAAAGCATCAATCTGGTGCACTTTGAGAGCAAAATTAAGAGATCTATGGATACATCTCTCAACACCCATATGAAACAGAACTGCAAGCAGATTTTTCTTTATGGATATTTTACAAATCACTTAAACTGTATTCTTGTTTTGCCATATAGTATTTCATAACTTATTTTTCATTTATTCTCTCTGGCTGTCCATCTCATAATGTTCACATAGAAACTAGCTGTCAATAGGAATATCATTCAGAAGAATTATAATTTCTTGCAAAAAATCTGTCACAAAAAGAGGTTTAAATTCAGGTGTTGTTATGGCAACGTCAGTGGCCAAATAGCCACATTTACTGCTGCAAATACGTTCAAACATGCTGTTGACACGTAAAGCAGTGGCAACTATGCCACCATGTCAGCTGAATTTTTCTCAGAAATACTGTCACATAACATCCATATATTTCAGTGCTAGGTTGATGCTTAGCTAAGCTAACTACAGTATGAAACACTTTAACTGACAGGACTCAGGATCAACTGTGTACTGTAAGGTAGCTTCTAGCTTCATGTCGAACAGTAAGTCAACATTTCCCAGAGAGCTTTCTTTGAAATCACCAGGGGCCTCATTTATAACGCCGTGCGTAGGATTCACGTGGGAAGGTTGCTTACGTAGTAGAAATCCAAAAAATAGGTACAGAAATGTTTCCGACATTTTCCGATTCACCAAACATTGCGTACCGGCGAGGAAAGTGCGTACAGCACTTCCTACGCCGGTTTCCCTTTTATAAATCACAATCGACTCGAAATGCGGTGCAGCTTTTGCGGGCTTCACGTAACGCCCATATTTGCCTATAAATAGTCAAAGAAACGCCCATTCATTCATTCATTTTGACTGACTGCATGAAGAAGATCGCAGGAAATGACGACAGAACAGCTAAAAAAATACATCTCACACCGTGTCAGATTTTGGTTATTTTGGGGAGGTCGAGATAAATCATATTGTTTGGGGGATGCAGTTTGAACCAGAGTAGCAGCATGGAGGTCGGATCGTCACCAAAATAAATAAATAAGTGGTCCGAAAAAGCTTCATGACAAAAACAATACACATAGCTTTCCTCAGGCAGTGTGTTTGTACCGGGGACAGGAGACCCCCTTGATGAGAGACTGTAAGAAATGATCGGGGAATCCCTCCGGAGTGCAGTCATGACGACTGGATCTGAATTATGTTTTTGTATTTGGTGGTTTGTGTCCCAGTTGTCGATCAGCTGTGCGCAGCGTCTCCACTGCAGCAACTCTATATCCACCAGTTAAAGGAAATACAACTAATGTGTTGTGTTTACAATTTACCACCTGTGTTTTATGAGCGACTTATCAAGTCTTAGCAAACGGCATAAAACATGATTAAACATGGTAGTATATAAAACCATGCTCGTACAACCTATAGAAATGCAAAACCGCATCATTTATGAGAAAACATTTCATAACATTAACACAACATATTCGAGGTGGTTTTAAATAACATATCAGTATTTATTTATTTCTCCAAGTTATGTTTTTGTGTGCACTGAGGAGTCTCAAACAGGCGTTTGTTAAATCATTTTAAGATTGGCTTTAATCAATGTTTGAAAATGAATTTTTCATATGATAAATGAGAGGTAACATTTTGTTTATGGTATTATTTCCACATATTTCTCTCCATTCTTCCTTCTGCCAACGCGGTGTCGCAGTTTCTCGCATGGGTTAGAGTTTGCGTGGAGGACCGCACATTTTCCCGTTAAGTTAATATTTTATAAATCGCAAACATTGCGTAGAAACTGGCGTACGCCATTTTTTGAGCGTATATCCCTTTATAAATGAGGCCCCAGGTAACGCTAAAAAACATTACATTTAGATTATATGACAAAGTGTTTATTTAATATATCTGGCTAGCTATAGCTACTTGCTAACGGTTTAGTTTACCCCCGCGATTCAAAGTAACGTCAACGTAGCTGTAATTTATGCTTTGCTTACATGTTTGCATAACTACATACCTTGTTTACCTGTGGCTCTGGCGTTGTTGTGTGAGCCACCACTTGAGAATTTTCGTCTTTTTTAAGAAAAATGTTTCTTATGTCCATCTTCAAAAACTCTGAGTCCGACTGACAGTTTATTCTAAACATTGTCAGAGCTCACAGGATAGGTACCTGTCAGCCAATAAGATATTCCCATTCAACTCTCAGGTTGGTCTGGTGTCTTGCCTCTGTTGCATTCACTGAACATGGGAAATTACAATCCTGCCGTCCTCTCTAGTATCATGATGAGGTTCAGGTAAAGCACGGTTAATGTATTATCTTATTGACTCAATAATATAATACATGACTTTGAGAGTAGGCAATCTAGGCATATTAACAAAATTAATTAAACATACTTATCACGGCGACGGTGTAGTGAGATTTTTTTTGTTGTTGCTAGGGGGCCCCTTAGTGGCTGCGGGGCCCTAAGCGGCTGCTTATGTCGCTTAATGGATCTGGCCGGCTCTGTCCACAACACACAAACTGAGCAACACCCACAATTGTCCGATTGCTACCAGTGTCCTTGCGATCCTGCTGTAACAACAAGTGCACTTACTGGTGCAATATGGTTGACACCAACACATCCTCACTCCCAGGTCGGCCTATGTTGACGTTATGTCAAGTCCTGTGTCGGCTTTTTCCAACGCAAGGGGGGGGGGCCTTAAGGTCCATTTTCAACGCAAGGGGGGGGGCCCTTAGCGTCCATTTTCAGCTTTACGGGATGTCCATATGCTTCTATGGACGCTCATGGAAGCACGGCATTCGTTTGTGTCGGCTGCCCTTAAAGGCAATGTGAGCGTCCATTCTCATTGGATAACGGAGAATTGTACACCCGGAAGTAAGTATTCCCCTTACTGTCGATTGATTTTACAGTGTTATCTGCACTACTCATCGACTAAAAAACACCAGATTATAGTTGTTAATTACACAACATTGATTGGTTTAAATTGTGTGCAATGCTTTTGTATTTTTCCCCTTCGATTCGGAGAAACAAATATTTTTTCGGAGTAAAGGATGGCAGAAGACACTACACTACCCAGAATCCCCAGCTATCGTTTGGACTACACCATGTGCTCTGTTTGACAAACCCCGTGATAGTCCTCAAGCTCTGTGATTGGAGAGTGTGCTCCGAGCGTTACGCCGAGCCTCGAACGGCAGAATGTCCAAAACTGGATTTGAACGGGACCACCGCGTCCCCCCCCTCCCCCACCCCGTCCCCAGAACTACACATGCTGGCTATTCTGTTTCACAACATGTTCTCTATCTATGGCACGTCTCTACTGGGAGTTGTAGTTTGAAAAGACGTTTTCGTATTTCCCATAATAAGAAGTTGCCAGTATTAAACTGTGTACATCCCTGGAGGTTTAGGGGATAGGAAACACTCACATTTAAAACATATAATTAATAAATGGGTGAAAATAGCTTGTGCCCATAATGGGCAGCATTAATATATATATACACACATGCCAGCTAAGGTCAGAAGAGCTTTATTTAACAGCTGGTCTTATGTTTGTGACCCCTGTTGTTAATTGATAACATTACATTACATTAATTGATAAGCCTGAAACATGCACTTGTCAAGGTTCAGAGGCACATTTTGAAAATATGGCAGTAGCCATCGATCAGCTTAAGATAAGATATACTTTATTGATCCCAAGTTGGAACATTTGCGTTACATCAGCATGTGTAACGGTTGTAAATATGCAGTGGTGTTCATTTGTAAATCATTTAGTATAATCACACAAATTCTGTGTTTTATATTCAACAATTCTGTGTTCTTTATTTATTGATTGTTCAATACCTGACAAGGCCGGAGATGAAATATCTACATACATCTTATAAGAGTATAATACATTATGTATAATATCAGTTAAAATAAGTGCTTCAACATAGTTAACATTGCTGGAGGTATGCACAAATATTGATAGATGTCTTGTAATGCACTATTGAGGAACCTGCGACCCAAGTTTTTCATTCAATGCAGAACTACACCATAGTTGTGTGGGCCTATATGATATGTCAATAAACCTTAGAAAATCTTGAAATCTTGAAAGGGATGTGCAAAATAGTCATTATATACAGTCTTTAATTAACTATTAGTAGAGAATAACGAGTAATGAATATACTTTATAGGGATCCTATTAATATCTAATAATAAAAATAATGAAATTCAATAACATGCTTTAACCACTAGGTGTCCCTTTATATCAGCTGTGCACCTTTATGATGTAAATACAGCATATCTACCAATTGGATCAAATATAAAAGTCAGCCGAATTAGTGTTGATACTGCAACGAGACGTATTGTGTGAAAAGAAATGTAAGATGTTGTTTAACTGCTGATATATTTATGATCCACGTCACGTTTTCAGTTCCTCATGTTTGTCTAGAAGTCTTCTCATCAGGGCTCTATAAATACAGAACTACGGCAGATATGTAATATTTAATGCAGCCGAACCGTGTATTACAATGCCGTTATGTGATGACTTTCAAAGAGAAAAGCAAGCACACTCGGAATAAAGTATTATTTTATTTTTAAAAAATGTTTTCGGTCTGTTTCCGGTATTTGTTAATGACGATGTGCTCTGAGATGTGAGACTGGAATTGCACAGGGGAAAATAACGTATCTTTAGATGCGGAGTTTGTTAAACTAATACGTTTGCGCTGTGGACCAACACTATACATTGACGGGGAAGGGGGTAGCAATAAAGATAACACCATTAAACAGTTACACAACATAACATAATTAATATCGATAGCAGCGTCCCTAGCAACCACCTTGGTAACAATGAAAACTTCCTGAAGTAATCTTCGTAATAACTAGCAAACTAAAGATCATGTACATCCACTGCACACATAATCTGAAATAACAACTCATATTTCTCGCATCAAATGACATCAAAACGCATTTTAATGGCCAAACTAACTTTAAAATAGGCATTTTACACCGAGAATAAAACGAAGTTCGGCCATGTTTTTTTTTTCTGCAGGGAGAAATTTGAAGATCACGTGACGTCAAACAGAGCACATGGTGTAGTCCGAACGATAGCTGGGGATTCTGGGTAGTGTAGTGTCTTCTGCCATCCTTTACTCCGAACAAATATTTGTTTCTCCGAATCGAAGGGGAAAAATACAAAAGCATTGCACACAATTTAAACCAATCAATGTTGTGTAATTAACAAGGATAATCTGGTGTTTTTTAGTCGATGAGTAGTGCAGATATCACTGTAAAATCAATCGACAGTAAGGGGAATACTTACTTCCGGGTGTACAATTCTCCGTTATCCAATGAGAATGGACGCTCACATTGCCTTTAAGGGCAGCCGACACAAACGAATGCCGTGCTTCCATGAGCGTCCATAGAGGGATATGGACATCCCGGAAAGCTGAAAATGGACGCTAAGGGCCCCCCTCTTGCGTTGAAAATGGACGCTAAGGCCCCCCCCCCTTGCGTTGGAAAAAGCCGACACAGGACTTGACATAACGTCAACATAGGCCGACCTGGGAGTGAGGATGTGTTGTTGACACCATTTAGGCTTCTGCTAGGGGGGGTGCAAGGAATAGTCCAAGTAGTGGGGGAGTTTTATACAAATACAGTTGTATACGTTTTTTGGCTTTACCTTGAGGCTGGACGACACCTGATGAAACCCTAATTCAAGGTTCAAGGTTTTTATTTGTCATGCGTACATAGCTACAGTGTAGTTATGTAGATACAAATCTTAGGTCACAGGCTCCACCAACAGTGCAACACAATTAAACAGAAAAAACTGAAACAATTAAATACAATAACAAAAAAATAGTCAAATAGAGAAAAAGTGCAATAAGAGTCTATATACAAGTGATTGGAATATGATATATTAGATAAATAATTTGTAAGTTGCAGCCATATGAATGTTATGGGTGTTGTTTCAAAAGTTCAGGTGTTTAACAGTCTTATGGCCTGTGGGATGAAACTGTCCCTGAGCCTGGCCGTTTTACTCTTGATGCTGTGGCACCGCCTTCCAGACGGCAGCAGACTGAAAAGTTTGTGGCTGGGGTGATGGGGGTCTTTGATCATCCTGAGGGCTTTATTCCTGAGCCGCCTGGCTCTGAGTGTGTGCTCAGGCTGAGATCTGCGGTGTCTCGCTGTCTCGCAGACCCCACGCAGCAACCAGTAAACAACACCAGTAATCCAGCTCACACTGTCCGGCACCCAGACCCCACGCAGCATTCTCATCTGTTTGTCATTACGGGTGTCATTTTCTGGTTGCTAACAAACGCCATTGTAACACATAAACACTGATGTTCCGCTGTAACGGTGGTGGACTCATCAGAACAGAGTCGGCGAGCTGACCAATCAGAGCACAGTGGGCTTATAGGGAGTGGGGGGGAGCTCCAACAAACCGTTTAGGACAGAGAGTGAATACACATACTATACAGAGATGCTGTATGAGAAAACCAATGTGATTTTGGAACATTGAACAATGTAAATCCATTCTAGTAGACCTCAACAATGGAATTATGATCAGTAGAAATGGCCAAGTCAATGGACCTTTAACACTAGAACCGCTAGGGGTCGCTGTATACCTAAAAACGTCAACGGGTAAAATGTACCCGCTATTACAGGGGTGGCCAACCAGTCAGTGGGTTAAGAGCCAACATTTTGACTATGTTACTGCAAAGAGCCACATCAAACACAGTCACAGATGCACGTGCACCCCCCCTCCCTCATTCTCTCTTTTGTTCTCAGCCTTTCTCTGTGCTCCTTCACTTTCTTCCTCCCTTCTCTCTCTCACAGATAAAATGAAAATATAAAACTACACACACACACACACACACACACACACACACACACACACACACACACACACACACACACACACACACACACACACACACACACACACACACACACACACACACACACACACACACACACACACACACACACACACACACACACACACACACACACACACACACACACACACACACACACACACACACACACACACACACACACAGCTCTGCTCAGACAGATTTATTGTAAATGGCACACACCATAATATTGACAGAAATTGAATTAAACCTCTCCTACCAGTATTCAGAGGTCAGTTAACATAACAACATAACAATGAACATTGTGTGCACTCACACACAAACTCTCAGTAAACAAAATTGAAAAGGTTTGTTATCTTACTTTAAATTAGTGAGACTTCTGACATTCCTTGCTTTGAACAATCCTCCTCAAATCTGGCTTGTATTCCGTTGTGGCCACTCGAAGCAATTCTCTCACATGTGTGTCAGTCAGAACAGATCGATGCTTGGATTTCACATGTTTCAGGGTAGAAAACACAGACTCACAGACGTATGTTGACCCAAACATTGAAAGTAGCTTGAGCGCAGCCCGTTTGACATTTGGGTATTTTTCGATCGGCACAGTTTTCCAGAACTCAAGGGTCCCTTCCCTAAGAACAGGTTTCAGTCGGTCATCCTCTGAAAGTTCGATCATCTCCAACTCGGCCACCGCCTCGTCCTTGACTAGCGGGGCTTTCAAACAGTCCGTCTCAGCATTAAAAGGATCAACGAGGAACGTAATCTGTGGCCTTTTCACATGTAGATCATGGAACCAGGTTGCAAAGTTTTCCTGCAGGGTTTCAATCAATATTGCATAACGGGCTGTTTGCTTTTTCCGGGTGGCACCGGTGGCTTGTGCGCTTGCTTTTAGCAGAGAGGGAAAATGCGCTAATTCTCCCTTTTGAAGATGTGTCTTAAACAGTTTCAGTTTGTTAACAAACGCAAATACACTTTGCACTAAGTCAGGCAGCATTTTTAACTTTCCCTGCAGATCCAGGTTCAGTCTGTCCAGATGACACAGCATGTCGACCAAAAAGGCCAGATCCATAATCCACTTGGGGTCTGAGAGCTCCGGATAATCCTTGTCCTTCTGTTCCATGAACAGTTTCACAGCATCCAACAGCTCAAAGAAGCAAGACAGCACTTTGCCTTTAGAAAGCCACCTCACAGTGCAGTGCAGCGGCAGGTCTCCTGGAAGCCCTTGGTCGAGTTCAGCGATGAGATTCTTAAATTGCCTGTGGTTAAGAGCATGCGTGCAGATGTAGTTTACGATTTCCATCACAGGCTTCATGACGTTGTCTAAATTCAGTGATTTGGACACAAGTTGCTCCCGGTGAATGATGCAGTGGAAATTCCAAAATTCGGGAAATGTGTTGTCAGCTTTGCACAGCCCCACAAGCCCGTTCACAGATCCGACCATTGATGGCGCTCCATTGCAGTTAGTTTTTGCTTGGGCACATTTGCTTTCACAAACACATTTATCATTGTTTCTTTTACATCGATGCCACGGGTTCTGTCTTTTAATGGCACAATATCAAGGAGTTCTTCTTTTATAACACAATCCTTTGAGACTGATCGTGCAAATATTGCCAACTGAGGCTTGTCTTGTATGTCACAAGACTCATCCAATGCCACACTGAAAAACTCACATGTTTGAAGATCAGAGTGTAACTGCGCTTCAATGGCGGTGCTAATGTCCGATATTCTGTGTTCAACAGTGTGGCGGGACAGTTGGACGTCTGATACCGCTTGTTTCAGTTTTTTGTTTTCTGGAGACAAGATTTCAACCACGTCACTGGGGCATTTTTGAACAAACTCCCCTTCATTGTACGGCTTTTTAGCTTGTGCTATGTTCCAAGCAACTTGATAAGATGCAAGTGTTACGGTCTCCGAGTGCTTCGTTATTTTTTTGAAAAACTGTGTCTGCTTTTCTGCCTGACTTTTCAAGGTGTTTATCTTCTGCTTGCGAAGTTCCGTACCTTTTGGGAAGTCATGGTCGATGTTATCATGGAGTGAGGTGAAATGGCGCTGAAGATTTGAAGCCTTGAAATGGGTTAATGCTGTCTGGCATATAAGGCAAAATGGCTTGCAATTGCGTTCGATAAAAAAATATGAACTCTACCACTCTACTAAAAACGTCCTATGTTCGTCTTCATATTTTCGCTTAGCTGTGCATTTCTTCCCTGCCATTTTAGGATCAAACTCAATTCATGGTCAGATAGTGTTTAATACTCGATTCTGATTGGTCAATTCAGAACACGTGACACGTTGTTAATCCAGAACAGACAGACCGCTGTCAAGCAGTTCCTGCCGTTGCTACGTTCAAACAGTAACAACGGACTATTTCTCTTAGCGGATGCATGTCATTTTAAATAAATAATAGCGTACTATTTTTTTAAATCAATAAAAACATTTTCTAAATCTATAAAAGCATTTCAATTAATTACATTACATTACTGTAAGAGAATATGTTCATCTGATCTGTTTATAGAGTTTCTTATTGTTTTATAGAATCTGTGATACTGCAAACATCTGCTTGTAGTCAGTCAGAGACTCCTCTGTAGGTTGAGGACACAGGTCAAACGCTTCTCCTATGTCCGTGGGGGGTTGACCTGGCAGCATCTCTTTGAAACAAGCAGACCATTGTCTCGCATCGGCTATTGATTATACGCGGGCTTTCTGGGAGCCCGCCTCTCCTCGTGTTGGTTAGATGTTTTGTGTCTTTTGGAGCAGAGATTACCTTGGTGGAGCACAAGGCCAGTGTGAAACTAGAATGATCTCCCGGCCGTATGTAATTGTCTGTCTCTCAATAAATATCAGTGTATTGACAGGCGAATCCAGTTTCCCTCATTTCATGATTGGCTCAACATTGCTGCAAAGAAGTTTTAACTTCACAATTGGCGTCGCGAACGGTTACCAACAAATCGTCGAGCTGGTGAGTGTAATTTCAAATCTATATTTTGACATTGCCTCGCCAGACTCTGTGATTGACGGTATAAAATTACCTGTGGAACAGATAGATGCAATATTTTTGGTTTCCTCTGTGTGTGTGCACGGCAAATATTCGGAGAGACCTTAAAGAGGGCATCAGTAATGTGGAACTTCGGTTTAAAAGCAATGTAAAGATTTGTACTGAAACGAATCGCCGAATTCTGGAGATTTCAACGGTTTAACTAGTTAAATCAACTCGCCTCGAAATTTTCCTGTTGCGGGTGCAGGGTGTGGGTAATTCCCCTCCCCCCCCCCCCTGTGGGGAGCAGCACACACGAGGATAAACACAGCACAGTGTCGTATCTTCTTAAATCGCACCATTATGAGTTTTGGAACTAAACAGAACTCTTATTAACGGGAAACGTGATACGAAATATTACGTCACGCTGTGTTTCATAAACTGAGGGGTTGTTGAATTTGGCTGTTGTTAAAATAAAGGGTACTGAATTCATTAAAAGTCTCTGCTCTCCGGATCGGGGAGGGCAGAGCACCACTAAATTAGCATAGTGGTTGTTGATTGAGAATAATGTGGTTATTACTCTTCAGCAGATTCCGTTCTTAGAATTAATTAAATTAATTAATATCTCTGCTCTCGGTCGGTTGAGCAGTTTTACCACTACATTTGCATAGTGGTTTTGATTGAGAATAAGGTAGTTTATTGCTCATCAACTGAATTAATGTTTAACAACACAGACTTGTATTTTCTGTTAATCACACCATAAGCTCAAGAACTAAATTGAGCTATTAAATTGGAAGGGTGGTGGCAGAATATTACATTCACACTGTGTTTAATAAACTTACGGATTATTGAATTGGATTTTGTTTAAAAAAATTAAAATAAAAAAAATAAAAAAACAATAAGTAAAAATAAGTACTGATATTTCCCTACCCCCGTTGAAGTTTCCCTAATTCGGATTAAAATTAAACTGGATGAGTTTAGCTGTCACCTGATATTTGTTGCGGGTTCATGTTTGTTTGTATAATTGTTTCGTGTTTGTTTGTATACCTGCCGTCTTGTGCATGTTTTTGTAACAACTAATAAATGAATCAGTCCACAGCCAAGGTAAAATGAATCTAAATTTCCGCAAAAGGAAAATAAATAGCAAAAAAGCCTCTGTTTTACACCCGGGAACCTCAGAGGCATAACTGCGGGTCATCTGTCTGCTCAAATAGGTCAATGTTGTATTATTTGTTTCATTTATTCTTAATCTATGTATTGTATGGTAATAATGAAATTAAAATAACCTAATGTATTGAACACATTCCGAAACAAAGCAGATAAGACAAGACTTAGACACAATGGTGATTGAACCTTTTTGCACGATTGATGCAAAATGAAAACTTTGTCATTATCTGTTTCCAACTGGCCACTGGAATCAGATAATGGATATGAGTTGAAGTTCAATTACAGTTTTAAATATAGTTCAACATTCTTTATTTAACTGTTTGAAATTATTTCTAGTCAAAATCCCCTCCTTTTCTCTACTCTGCTTGGTGCTGCAGAAGAAGAAAATAAAATAAAACACAAGACACGAGGTCAGAGACAGGCGTGACCTCTGGAAGGAGAAGATAATTTGAAGCAGACCACAGCACTGCCTTGGGGGTTTTATGAGCTTGAGCACAAAGGAAGATCTAATTTCAGCAGTCAGTTTTTTTTTTGGCAGAACTTTTGAGCATTTTGAAAATGTATTTTCTTGCCTCTGTGCAAGGCTTAGTCTTTCTATCTGTATAGCCACTGGTGTAAAGTAACTAAGTTCATAAACTCCACAAGTCCTATACTTGGGCACAATTTTGAGATACTGGTACTTTATTTGAGTATCTAAAATGTTTTGCTGCTTTAATTTTCTACTCCACTACAGTTCAGTGGTACATGGTGTACTTTTACTCCACTACATGTATTTAATACCTTTAGTTACTTCACAGATGTGGATGAATGATGTGAAATATAACCAAGTGTTGAATCAGATTTTAGTTCCACCTGGAGTAAATCCACCAGCTACCCTGCAGTATACAAAGTCATTCAAACTAGCTGCACCTTTACCAGCTTTGAGAACACTTTAATGATCAATCATTATAAAACATATCATATATATTATTCTGAAATAAACCAATCTGCACAGTGACTACTTTTACTGTCGCTATTTTCACTATATTTTAATGACAATACTTTTATACTTTTACTTGAGTAACATTTTGAATGCAGTACTTTTACTGTAACATAGTATTCCTACACTCTGGTACTTCTACGTTTACAAGATCTGAGTACCTAAGCTAACGTTAGCCAGAAACATTTTCAGTTCGCTTCAAGCTCTGCCGCTCCAACAGGGAGCTCTGCTCTGAACACCCCGTTCTAACAGCTGTTCTCCAGCGGTCCAGTCTGTGCCACAGTCACTCCGGACCACACAGCTAATATTAACGAACACATCCGTAGGCAGTAATGTACATGAACGCGTTCATATTTTGGGCGAATGTGAACTGAACGTACTGTATTTCCGCAAGATGAACGTAATTGAGAACGCGTTCATTCTCAGCGCTGTACATAACGGCGTTCAAGAGTGCGTTCATTCTCAGCACTGTATTATAACGGCGTGGTGTTGTTGCAGGAAGTCCCGACGGGGAATACTTTTGCGGTAGTACATCTCTATATACATCGATACAACATTACGTGTTGATAGAAATCATCACATAATGAAATAAGACCCCACGGTTTGATGATTGACAGGTGTGTGGGCTATCTTCCATTTTGACACACAGAACAAGGGGGGGGCGATCCACCCGTATCCAAAAATGTAAAGTAATTCAAACAGACTCGTCCCTCTGTGAGGAGCAGCAGGTTCAGCTTCATTTAAATATGTCGTGCAGTAATAGATGGATTTATTTTTTTCATCTCAAGAGAGAATGTGTATTTTATGTTAGTATTTCAAAAATCTCCTGGGGGAGAATCCCCCCAGACCCCCTGCGGGGGTTGGGTTTTCAGCATGTCAACTCTTTCACTTGTGAGGAAATGGCAGGATTGGCTCCAGGTCGCCTTTTTATTTACTACAAGACAAATGTTTTTATTTTATTTTAATTTCATACTGTTCAATTAGGATTGAGACAGGGAAATATTCTAAACCTCACGCGTGGCGTTTCACTGACAAGGGGGCGATATAGCGTGTATGTAATTACATTTCAAATACTGATTTGAGCCCCACCACTGTATGGGTTAGCCCTACCATAGATTATCTAACACAAATACTCGGGAGCCGATAAGTCAATAAGTTGCTTATCACGACAGGCACACAATAAAACAGTGGAAACAAACATGTGTTTGACTTTCATTATTTAATGAAACTGTGTGCCCTTTATAGTCTGTGTCCAATATTGTGTATTTGTATATATATATTATATATATCCTAAATATATGCTAAGGTCCCGCTACGGACACGATAGCAGTCGCTTCGTGCGCATGTGTGTAATTAAACCCATGATATCAAAATCTCACTCCAGCCAGGTACCCAAAGTTAGCAACCCTGTCCATACCCCAATAATATTTTATTGATGACAAGTTTGCATCCCTGCCTGTTATCGTTTTCATCACGGAGCTGAAAAAAAAATGGTGTATTGATTACTGATCTGTGCAAGTCAAATTTGTTAACTGACTTTGGTTCTAATGTTAATGTTAATTTGATTTCAACCCATAAGTAATTATTTAAATTAACTCAACATTCCACATGATGGATTAGTGTTCCACATTTTTCCCACTAATTTGTTTATGATTAGGCCAATGGTAAAGAGAGACTTGATGACCCTGTCCTTTTTGTTAGCCCGTGGTTCCATTTTGTCTAATGGCGTTGGACAGCTTCACTAAGAGTCACCCAGCTCTACCCTGCTACAGTCCGGCTGAGTGCAGTCACAGAGATGCTATGGCTGCTCTACATGACATTAATGGTTTGGTCCGAGAATGGACACCATTTCCTGCTCCCAGAGAGAATGACGCTCCTCACACTGAACAATACAGCCATTGACACTGTCTCACGTGGGTCTGCTCCCCCCCCACCGAGCCATGAACTGGAAGCTGGAATTCTGCTATGAACACTTGGAACTGTCACACCAGCACCAACCCTTGGGTCAGTTAGATGAGACTAACGGCTTCACTTAGGGCATATGGGTCAGAAATATGACTCTCGTTACCACGGAGTGGGTTGTTTGTTTTTTAAGGCTATTCATACTGCTATGCAGAGTGAAGAGCCCCTACTATTTTAACAAATAGACCTGATGTCAGGGGCCTCTTACTGTCTACTTCTGCATGTATTCACATTATATGGACCATGTTTACACCTGTTGAAACTAGGGCTGCACGGAACTCAGGCTACAATACAACCATTTTGTTCTGCTCTAACGATTCAATTTATAAATTCTACATCAAAATAGTTCGGTTTATTGTTTCCAATGATAACGTCACCTTAAGTGGAGGAATGCAAACCTGTTTTAAAATGTAAGGTTTTGAATTTCTTTGACATTTCTCAGTAATGACACCCTCAGACGCCCACTATCATTTATGCCAGTGGTTCCCAAACTTTGTTGTGCCCAAGGCACACCAAAGGACAAGTAAAAAAATCTCAAGGCACACCTATTGTGAAAAGATAGCCCTTATAACACGTGTTATCACTCATATTATGTAAAGTATCTGTAAATGTGCATAATTATTTACTAATGCCAAATAAAATGTGACAAAGACAACTATATTACGAAATATTTCCGAAATTAATTTGAAACTTTATCAAATTAGGCTTCATCAAAGCAGCAACACACTCATTTACACCAGACAGGTCACAAAATAGAAAATGAGGCAAAGGAAACTCAGCAGAAATTCAGCACAGACAACTGTCAATGCAAGGAAGCTGCATTGTCCATGGTCCGGAACTACAAATTATAAATGTATTACTTTAAAAAAATGTAATATATTACACTACTTCGTTACTATCTACATAAAGTAACTCGGTACTTTACTCGTTACTTTCCTCGCCGAGCACGTACAAACTGCGCATGCGTGAGTGGCAATAACTTTCCTTACCAGCAGGCGGCGGTAGTCAAGCCCCCAGGTAGTGCGCCGGACTCAGATGAAAATATTCGTGCTGGCCAAACGGCGGTACTACACTTCCGGTTTGGTTGCCAGGCCCGAAAACACTTTTCCCATTGACTTACATGGGGAAAGAGTGGTCTGTAACTCGTTGGATAATTTTTTTAACTAAATAAACTACCCAGTATGAACACTTGTATAGCCCTTATTAAAAAAAACATTCGTTCCTCAAGTTGTAAAACATTTGCTAATAACGTTATTCTGAGAGTTATTTCCCTCTGCATTATGAACGCGCATCTAATCCATGGGACCGCGCAGCCCGGCACGTTCATGTTACGTGTACCGACCAATCAGAGCACACTGTGCTCACAGGGAGGGTGCTGGAGCCAGGCTCTGGCTGGAGCTTTTGGAGCTACAACGAGCGTTAAAGGCAGAGAGTGAAATTCAGTGAATACACGTAGTTTACAGAGATGCTGTATGAGGAACCAATGTGAGTTGCGTTTATCTTTACCCATGGATGCACAATGGGAACGGATCCATATCGTCTTACTGCCATCCCACGGAGCTGTAATAATGGATATATTGCACATGTTTGCTGTAATTCATTGTCATACTACATGGGCTGTATGATTGAATCTTGTACCGTAAATGTTGTATTAAATGGAGTTAATATTACCGATATCACTAGATCATTACTAGCTAGCCGCTAGCTGCTAACTGCCGCCTCGTTCATATCAAATCCATGGCGGTAGTGTGTATTTGTCGTTTAATACAGGCAACAACCGGAACACAGAGAAGAAGAATAGACTGCGTGATATAAAAATAATGGGCATACCTCCACCCCTCGATAGTTATCGCTGACTCAGCCATGTTTATGCAGCACTGCACGTGGAGATGTGGACGCGCAAGTCGCGCAGATTACGTACATAAACCTACAAAGTACTGATATAGTCAATTGAAAAATAAATGATTATTTTTGTGTAGTTGTATATTGAAAAAATAATGTATGGTTGTCACAAAATCCCACGGCACACCCGGATTTGCCTCACGGCACACCGTTTGGTAACGGTGGTAACTCAGATGCTTACATGGACTTGTATGTTTTTTCCTTCATATCTAACAGAAATAAGAGAGAAAGAGATGGGAAAGTGAGTAAAGAGGGATAGGAAGGAGGAGAGATATTTGCGAGTTGCATACTCACTCTGAGTTTTCTCGATTAATAGCTTATATAGACAATACCATGCTTAAATAGACTCCTGAGTTATTATTTCATATGTGACAATATGTAAGAAAAGAGGGGAAGAGTCAAATTATATTGAGAAATTGAGAAATTGATTTCATATTGGAACCTTCATTTCTCAAACCTATGTTTTATGGAAGAGGAAATGTACTTCTGATAAACTAATCCTTGATCAAACGGTAAATGGTGAATTAATATAACATTTATAATCATTGAGAAAGGGTTATTCCACAGGGACTAGCTCACATTTAACTTCAAATAACATTTCTCTGCTTTCGACTGATGAGTATATGATTCTTGCATGTTAAATGACTAACACAAACCTTACATTTATAATGTGCATGTCTCAGGAAGGCTCCCAAATCATTCTGAGGGGGCCTATCCTATTTTTGTAATTGAATGATAATGTGCTAATCCATTACCTTGAGTTGTCTGCACTCAGGAAAACATCCCTATCAAGTGTTAACCCAATAACTAGGACAGCTCTGAAGGCCAAGGGTCAGAGAGAGAGGATCACACTCTGCGGCTGCAGAGAGCAACTTATCCACGGGCAAGGAGGTCGTTCGAGATGAGAGGATTCTAATCTTCAACTTTCTGATGAGATGGGATGCTTCTTCATTTTCGCTCGCAGGACGAGCGATGGCTTCAGAGGCTTCATACAAGGTTTCCATGTTTCATTGGAGGAGCAGATGTTTTCATAACCTCTCCCATCACGGGGGGGCATCTGGATGTGCCACTTGGAATAGGCAGGTGCACTGCTCTCAAGCAGATAGCAGAAGGAATGCAGGCAGATGAGCCTCTGTTTCACTGGGAGATCATAAAGTGCTCACTGAATTGAGCCACAAAAGCAGAGCAATTGGGGGGGATTGAGATATGGCGCTCTGATGAAGAAGAGTTTTGAGCCAATCAGCACCTCAGTGCTAATCTACAGATAATTGAGTTATGGCGCTCTGATGAAGAAGAGTTTTGAGCCAATCAGCACCTCAGTGCTAATCTACAGTATCAGGATGCCTTTACACACCAGACATTCTGTGTCATAAAGAGAGGAGGAAAACATGTCTTCTAGCTCTCGTACAAAGATAACATTTGAATTGAATGACCAGATGATTACAGATGTACAATTAATGATTGTTTTTGTATTCCCAATGAACAGATATGTGTTAAATAGTGGTGATAAATATATTTTATCAGATTACACTTTCACACTAAACTAATTAATTAATTGATATTTTCAGATTTATAAGGTATTGAACAATAAGATATTTCTAATATTATAACAGACAATGTTACTATCCTTAATCATTACCAGGTAAGAACAGATGTTTTGATATTGATTACAGTTGATGCTCTGAATAAAGAACAGATGTTTTGATTTTTTCCCTTCTCAGGTCGTTATACAATAAAATGTTTGATTCTTCAGATTGTTAAACATTTTGAGAATTGTTCAGTTTTCCCTTCAGATTTTGAGATGACATAATGATTGATAGTTGAAGTCTGATTTATACCTCAATTGGATTTATTATAAATCCTAAATTCTAATTGTGTTTTAATAAGTAATTGCCTTGAAGTAAATCTTTGAGATGTAAGCTGATTTAGAATTTGTGTTTGATGAAGGAGATTAACTGAGGGATAAATGATAAAATATCTTATTTTTGAAACATATATTTTGCTATAATATTGTTGTATTTCACGTGTTTATTGTGCTTTTTGACAAATTATGCCAAACACTGAAGAGAGATGATTTTTATTATGATTGACTGTGTTCAATCATGGTGATTGAAATGTTTTCAATCTTGTTCTATTTTTAATGTAATGAATGTATCTGAGCCCACCCAACTCTGAAGACGCTTATTGATTTTAAGTATTGACTGAAATATTCTTAGACTAATGTTAATTGGTTATCAATAGATTGATAAAAAGAGTGAATCTGTAAGAGAATATTTTCATCTGATCTGTTTATAGAGTTTCTTATTGTTTTATAGAATCTGTGATACTGCAAACATCTGCTTGTAGTCAGTCAGAGACTCCTCTGTAGGTTGAGGACACAGGTCAAACGCTTCTCCTATGTCCGTGGGGGGTTGACCTGGCAGCATCTCTTTGAGACAAGCAGACCATTGTCTCGCATCGGCTATTGATTATACGCGGGCTTTCTGGGAGCCCGCCTCTCCTCGTGTTGGTTAGATGTTTTGTGTCTTTTGGGGCAGAGATTACCTTGGTGGAGCACAAGGCCAGTGTGAAACTAGAATGATCTCCCGGCCGTATGTAATTGTCTGTCTCTCAATAAATATCAGTGTATTGACAGGCGAATCCAGTTTCCCTCATTTCATGATTGGCTCAACATTGCTGCAAAGAAGTTTTAACTTCACAATTACATTGCATTTAGCTGACGCTTTTATCCAAAGCGACTTACAATAAGTGCGTTCGACCAACAAAATACAAACTTGAAGAAAACAGAATCATATAAGTACATCAGGTTTCATAGAGCCAAACATTGCTACTCAACAGTGCTACTCAACTGGCTTTAGATAAGCCAGTCCTTTATTAGTATAAAAGTGCTTCGTTAATAGTTCTATCGCTCGAAGTGGAGTCGAAAGAGATGAGTTTTCAGTTTGCGCCGGAAGATGTGCAAGCTATCTGCCGTCCTGATGTCAATGGGGAGCTCATTCCACCATCCTGGAGCCAGGATAGCAAACCCACGTGTTTTCGCCGATGGGAACTTGGGTCCCCCTCGCAGCGAGGGTGCAGCGATTAATATTGGGAGTCATATCGTTACTTTGTTGAGAATGTGGCCATGTAATAAGCGGGATAATGGGAAAATAACACCCTTCATGCAGATCTAGACCCCTCCGCTTCGCTCCTGATCAAAATTAGACGGCGGCGCTGTCATCCTCTCATACTGACACCTGACACCACACATACACACGTAGGGAGAGCCGGGACGAAAGTAACGGAGCGATTTTATCCGTGCCCAAACAACTTTGACCGGTCAAATTACGTCAGAATGATCAGCATTCAATACTTAACAGACCTATTAAATATCAGGTCTAACTGTCAGGAGTCCGTGTCTCTCCCCCACACTCACACATATAAAATTCGATATGAATTGAAGAGCCGCATGAAACTGGCTCTCGAGCCGCATGCGGCTCGCGAGCCGCGGGTTGGCCACCCCTGCGCTATTAGAATGCATTGATTTTCAAGGTACAATGTTCTTGGCTCATCTTTTTGTGCCTTGGGCTAAACAGTGACTTCATTAACCAAATATTCAGATGGCAGCAGGAAGGGTGTTTTGAAATGGCTCCATTCCAACATAAATATTGTTCAATAAATCAATTTTAATACTGTAAAGAACACGGCGTGGGAACATATATGGGTCGTGCTAGGCAAGAATATATACACTTACATTTTCATGCATGCACACGCATGTCCACAACATGCAAACTGAGCAACACCCACAATTGTCCGATCGCTACCAGGGTCCTTGCGATCCTGCTGTAAAAAGTGCACTTACTGGTGCAATATGGTTGACACCATTCGGGCTTCTGCTAGGGGGGTGCAAGGAATAGTCCAAGTATTGGGGGAGTTTTATACAAATACAGTTTTATACAAATACAGTTGTATACGTTTTTTGGCTTTACCTTGAGGCTGGACGACACCTGGTGAAACCCTAATTCAAGGTTCAAGGTTTTTATTTGTCATGCGTACATAGCTACAGTGTAGTTATGTAATATACAAATCTTAGGTCACAGGCTCCACCAACAGAGCAACACAATTAAACAGAAAAAACTGAAACAATTGTGCAAGTAAATAGAATAACAAAAAAATAGTAAAATAGAGAAAAAGTGCAATAAGAGTCTATATACAAGTGATTGGAATATGATATATTAGATCAATTATTTGTAAGTTGCAGCCAGATGAATGTTATGGATGTTGTTTCAAAAGTTCAGGTGTTTAACAGTCTTATGGCCTGTGGGATGAAACTGTCCCTGAGCCAGGCGGTTTTACTCTTGATGCTGCGGTACCGCCTGCCAGACGGCAGCAGACAGAACAGTTTGTGGCTGGGGTGATGGGGGTCTTTGATAATCCTGAGGGCTTTATTACTGAGCTGCCTGGCTGTGAGTGTTGTGACGACCCCTCCACACCACGTGGGGTGCCGTCGAGGGCAAAGTGTGTTTGTGGGTGTTTACAGGTTCCAGTGCCTGATGAGCTGCACCTGTCGGATGAGGATACCTGCCTGATGAGTTACACCTGGGGAAAGAATATAGGAGGAGCAAAGCCGGATACGTCCCTCTCACTCCTCTGGGCACTCTCTCCGTGCCAGCCTCGGGGACCTGTGGCTGGTTCCTTTCACTATATTGTTTATTAAGAATAAACAATTGTTATATTCTTACCCCTCGTCTTGCCTCCCTGCTTTTTGTTGCAGCCCAGGAGCCGGGTTGGAACAGTGTGTGTGTGAGATCTGCGGTGTCTCGCTGTCTCGCAGACCCCATGCAGCAACCAGTAAACGACACCAGTAATCCAGCTCACACTGTCCGGCACCCAGACCCCACGCAGCATTCTCATCTGTTTGTCATTACGGGTGTCATTTTCTGGTTGCTAACAAATGCCATTGTAACACAAACACTGATGTTCCGCTGTAACGGTGGTGGACTCATCAGAACAGAGTGGGCGAGCTGACCAATCAGAGCACAGTGGGCTTATAGGGAGGGGGGGGAGCTCCAACAAACCGTTTAGGACAGAGTGAATACACATACTATACGAGAAAACCAATGTGATTTTGGAACATTGAACAATGCAAATCTATTCTAGTAGACCTCAACAATGGAATTATGATCAGTAGAAATGGCCAAGTCAATGGACCTTTAACGGCCCCGACACACGGCAGCGTGCGTTGCCGCTTCAACGCTTCTGACCATTCACTTTGAATGGGGTGACGTCACGATTCGCCGAACTGCATTGTGGGATCAAAGCGTAGCTTCTCTCGCGGTGCTCGCTGAAAAAGTAGAGCAATGTTCTACTTTTGACGCCTCAACGGAGGCGTCAGCCAATCGAATCATATGCCAGTACATGCTCTAGCCAATCAAACCGCGTGCTTGTGTGTCTGGGGCGGGAGATTCATGTGATTGGTTGTTGGTCGAGTTTCAGCCCCCCCCCCCCCGCCGGCAAGCGACAACGCACGCCGCCGTGTGTAGGGGCCGTAACATTAGAACCGCCAGGGGTCGCTGTATACCTAAAACCGCCAACGGTACCCGCTATTAGAATGCATTGATTTTCAAGGTACAATGTTCATTTATTTATCATAATAGAACACAGGGTTAGGAGTGAGTTTTGATCGCACAGTGATGGAACTTATACCAATATAATCTATGGACTGTCAGCTTCCATATGATATGTATCTAGTGTAGGTATCTACAGTAGGTTTTACTCCACCGAAAGGGTTGGACAACACGAGGCGTGACCACTCAGCTTTAGTTTAGGATTTATGTTTATTTAATGTGCTCTTCTACATTCAAAAGAGCACATGGTATCACAAGTTAGCTTTTCTTCTTACAAATCCATTTTAAGTTTATAAGGTTATCAACCTAAGAGAAAACACATAATACACAAATTACATAAAGCATACACCACAAAAGTCTGTCACCATAAACACATAAGTGACCTGCTCCATCGAAATCAGTCGCATTGACCCGAAGACACATTTGGAGTTGTATACACTGTTGGAAAGAGGATATTCCTAGCTTTCTAATGATATCAGGATTGTTTTTGTACTCCAAATATTAAGCAAAATATGTCACATTATATAATGACTGTCACAGAGTCATCATTTTGAGAAAAAGTCCATTAAAGTTTCCTCTTCTCTGGAATCCATCGATCTGATTGATTATTAGCGGAGCAAATGATCAAAGTAGCACGGAGGGAAGGTATTTTCGTTTGGATTACTGGTCTGGGGGAAGCTCGCGAGTGTGTGTGTGTGTGTGTTTGTGTATTTTTGCGTTTGTGCGTATTGTGTTTGTTTCCCGGGGAAAACACTCACGAGAAACACCGGCTGTTGTTATGCCTGCTGTGACGTAAAGTTACTCCGTTCTCCGCTTGTAATTATGCCGTTACAAGCTTAAAAGTTGTATTTATCATCTGAATTTTCTGAAAGCCAAGACTTTGTTTAATTGAAATCAGATTAACACAAACTGTAACGGACCCTGCCGTGTTATCTATGATCACTATACGCTTACATTCATAATTTCAGCCGGAGGGAGGGGAAGCGGCGCTGAGGAACAGCAGATTGCGAGTGAGAGCTGTCATCTTCCCTTTACAAGCTTCAAAAATGTATTTATCGTGTGATTTTGGAAATAAAAGTTTCATATTCTGAAAGCCAAGACTTTGTTTATTTACAGTTTCTCGATTGCTAACACACTTTTTTTTTTTTAATTGCTCAGTTTCTCAGAACATTAAACACAATTCACAAAACCCCACACCCAAAGTGCAAAACACCTAATTTCTCCTGCTAAATGAAGAACTGCCCTCAAAACTACATAAACACTTACCAAATATAACACACTTTATTCATAATACTAGATTGTTTGACCACCCAACTACACACTGATGAGCATAATATAAAGCACTTTCATCTGTTATGGGCTATGCTCCAGTGGCGGTTCTACAGGGTGGCACGGGGTGGCAGCTGCCACCTCAGAAAAATGCCTTGCCACCTCAGCTGCCACCCCAGTTGGCAGCTTTGTTTTGAAAGAAAAGTTGTGGCTCATCGGACATTTATGAGAGAAAATCTCTAATGTCCGAATGCAAGTGAATGCACCTCCCCCGACCCTGGCGCGAGCCTGGAAATATGATTGGCGGCGATTTCATTTGAACGGGGGGAAAAAGCAAAACGAGAAGCATTTTGGATCAGAGTAGACGGAAGGAATTAAGTATTTGCAGTCTACAATGACAGAGAAGAGCCTGTCAAGTTTGGCTGTAAGGCAAGGCAAGTTTATTTATATAGCCCTTTTCTGTACGCGACAATTAAAAGTGCTTTACAAAACAAATTAGAATACTTTTTAGGAATACATACAGTAAAAACACATATATAATGGCATTTTACAACAGGCATTACAAAGCAAAGATAATACAAAATAAACACCACAGGTATACAATACATGTTTAAAAGGCATACTGTAGTGCGAATATGAGCAGCTCAATTAAAAGCAGCCAAAGAGATATGTTTTTAGTCTCGATTTAAAAATAGTAAGCGTTTCTGCGGACGTGCATGATTTGGGTAGTTTGTTCCAGATTGTCGGGGCATAATAGCTAAATGCTGCCGCTACATGTTTTGTTTTTACTCTCGGAACCGATAGCAGACCCGTCCCAGAAGACCTGAGGCACCTTGATGGCTCGTAATTATGCAGGAGTTCAACAATATACTTTGGTCCTAAACCATGTAATGATTTAAAAACTACAGTAGCAATAGTACTTTAAAATCAATTCTTTGGCCGACTGGAAGCCAATGTAGATTTCAGAACCGGACTGATGTGATCCACTCTTTTAATGTTAGTGAGGACACGTGCAGCAGCGTTCTGGATCAGCTGCAGTTTTCTGATGGATTTTTTCATCAGCCCTGTGAATACACTATTGCAGTAGTCAAGTCTACTGAAAATAAAAGCATGGACAAGCTTTGCTAAGTCCTGTTGTGACATTAGTTTTTTAATCCTCGATATATGTTCTTCAGGCTGTACTCAGCATTGAATCAAAATGCACCATAGCTTTAAATCTTAATCAGTTTGTGAGGCTATTTGCTGATCAAGATGGTAATCGCCACATTCAGCTGTTATAGGCATGCCAACTGGATGCTCTGTTCACGGATGACTCGATGAGCATAATAAACTGTTAAGATGATGACCTTACGTGTGTAAATATATTTTTTTCTTTGAGGGGGTCTGCCCCCAAAAAACAGTTTTAAGTCCTGAGAAAGTAAGACGGTGTGTAAAACTACACTGCCCAGCCAACAGAAAGTAACCACTTTGATTTAACTAGGCCAGTAGGTAGGACTTTCCACTGGATAATAACTGCAGCAATGTATATGTTTTAGCTGAATACACGTTTTTTTAACCTTAACTGATGCAGTTAGTCACTTCTTTAATGTTTGTTCTTTCTGATGTAAAGTCAAGGTTGTAACTGTTTGTAATGAAGTTGTGGGGCGCTGAACTGTTCTTTTGATTCTTTTGATTTATGATAGTAATTACTTGTCTTTCAAATTTGAAGGAGGGTGAGCAAACATCTTGAGGAACATTCATCATTAACTCCTCCAAAAAATATAGTTTATTTAATAATAACACTGAATATGTGAATCATAACAGTGATTGACAGCTGATAGGAATAATATGATTGTTAATAGTATCATACAGACAAACATCGAAGAGACAGTTAATTAATGTACTTATTGCAGCAGTCTGCATATATTTGGTACCCCTGCTGATCTAAGAGTGAAACAAACTCATTCAGTTATTGTTCAGTTAAAATTCATTAAATTATGTCTGTCACCTTATATATTTATATTTAAGGCTTTACTGATGTGCCACAATAATGTCACCTATGTTATTGAGTTAAAATAAATATTGTGGCTTTCCAAGTTAACATTATAACATATACTTCTGCCAGGGGATGCCACCCCTGAAATTCTCCTGCCACTCTCTTGCCACCCCATGAATATGTGTCTAGATCCGCCCCTGCTATGCTCTGTACATAGAGGTTTCTGCAGAGAAAGATTGCTTGAGTATACAGAAATACAGTAAAGGAAGAAATACAAATGAGTTGTTGAAAAAAATCACATTTTTTCACGTTTACTTTGAAATGAGCCGTTGCGACTTCCGACTGATTTCGATAGAGCGGGTCACATATATAATCCAAACACTCACCGGCTGCCTGTGTGCCCTGTAGCTGATCAAAACATGAGTGACAAACATTTCACTGGCCTTTTCAAGATGGCTGACGGTCCCTCATCAAATGAGTCCCAAGGGAAACAAAATACAGGAACCAAGGTTCCCTCCCAACTGAGATCTATTTCTCATGACAACCTGCACAACTAAACAAGTATCTTAATGCTTCATGATTGAAATGAATAAACAACCAAAATTAACTCCACAGATAGCATGAACTATAAAATATTGCTAAAACTGTCTCTCTATCTCTCTCTCTATCTATAAGGAACCGCAGTAAACAACAGGCGTTGCTAAAGCAACACGTCATGTTTATGTTTACGCGAAAGATCAATAGCACGAGAATCACTGCATTTTCTATAAGGTAAATATTACCCGCTGGCGCTGATGGGTATAAATGGCAATTTTTTTGGAAATGTTTTCAATCTGACTTCATATTGACAATCTTTAACAACAGAGGGTGCTACATAACACACTTTCAGGAAAAGTCACAGACTGGGAGACTTTAATATTTTATTGAAAAAAAGTTACATACAATCAAGAAACAGCTGCGGGTAAAATGTACCCGTTGGCGGTTCTAGTGTTAAGTGAAGACAGGCTTACCCTTCTGATTCTCACTCCACATGTCCTCGCTAATACAGACTGTTTCTACACGGTCCACTATTGCGGTAAGCATGTTGTAACTTCCGGTTGTTGTTGTCATCTCCGGGTATACTATCCTGTGTGCCTGTTCTGTTGCTGATAGCTTATTATTTTAACTTAATCGATTGTTTTAAAACTCTTGATCACGGCAACTGCCTGACGTTGTAATCACACGTTACTACAGTTTAAGCACTCACAACTCTCCTTCTCTTAGCGACTGTAACTCCACAGTTGCCTACACTCTTTTCGGGTTTGCTAACGGTAGCTACTTTAGCTTGATAGCTAGCCATGGCTCTTTCCCCACCCTCGGGTGCTATTTCCTGCTCTAACTGTCTCATGTTTGGTTACTTCCCTACCTCCTTTACTGGTACCGGTACATGTGTTAAATGTAGTATAGTTGTTAGGTTGGAGGCGGGAATCATAGCCATAGAAGCCCGGCTCCGCATCTTAGGGTGCGTTCACACCTGCCTTGTATAGTCCGGTTGAATCGAACCCTGGTGCGTTTAGCCGCTTGATGCGGTTCATTTGGGTCGGTGTGAACACAATCCGAGACTTCAGAAGTGAACTAAACAACCGGACTCTGGTCCGCTAAAATAGGTGGTCTCGGAGCGCTTGCTTGCGAACTCTGGCGCGGTTCATTGCTGGTGTGAACGCAGTCCGCACCAAAACATAGGAAGCGTAGTATTTACGTGTCACAAGAACGCGGATATCTTCAAAAATCTTTAGCGAAAGAGTCTTTCAAGACATCCGCGTTTGTTTAGTTAAAGAATGAAGCAGAATTAAGTGTTGAACAGTGTTGTGTAAAGTAACAATTCTCCGTCAGCTACATAAAAGTAAGAACACCTGTCGTCTGTGAAACGCCCCTCCTTACTGCAGAACGTCTCTCATTATATGTGTTAAAATGTTTTTGAACGGACGTTGTCTGATTATACAATCATATGCGCAGGCCGCTAGAGTCTGTTGATCTCCAGATTAACAGCAGCATGAGAATAACGTGCCGAAAGTGCTGATGCTCCAAGGCGGAGGCTCCGGTAGAAATTGCCGGGATTTGCGTTTTTACCCCCTTAACGTCTGACCAATGGTTGAACAGCATTTCCGTGCACATGACTTGTGTTTAAAGTTTATAGTCCGTTTGAGTTTTGCCCGTGTGAACGCAAACCGAACCTTCTGAAAAATGAAACAATGTAACAAACTGTCGTCTGGTGCCCACCAGAAAACGGACTATTAGGTGTGAATGCATCCTTAGAAAGTAACTTAGCTACAGTAAAGCCCATGTTAGCCGGTGCGGACCGGCAAAAGGTATCTCCAATTAGCCGTCCCCCGGCAACTCCCGAGCAGCAGGGAGACTGGGTGACTGTTCAGAAGGGGCATAACGCGAAACCCGTAGGTCCCCATCAACCCGTTCACGTATCTAACAGATATTCCCCACTCAGCGAGACACCCGCTGAGAAGCCAACTCTGGTTATTGGTAGCTCTATTATGAGACACGTGAATTTAGAGACCGAAGCCTCCACAGTCACATGCATTCCGGGGGCCAGAGCGGGCGACGTTGAGGCGCATCTTAAACTGCTGGCTAAAAATAAACGTAAATACAGTAGGATTGTTATTCACGTCGGTGGTAATGATGTTCGTTTACGCCAATCAGAATGCACCAAACTTAATGTGGAGTCGGTGTGTAGTTATGCTAAAACAATGTCGGACACCGTAATCTTCTCTGGTCCCCTCCCCAATCTGATCAATGATGACATGTATAGCCGCATGTCATCATTTCAGCGCTGGTTGTCTTGGTGGTGCCCAGCAAACAATGTGGGCTTCGTAAATAATTGGACAGCCTTCTGGGGAAAAACTAGTCTGATTAAGAGAGACGGCATTCATCCTACTTTGGAAGGTGCAAATCTCATTTCGGCAAACATTACAGGGCTTTGTGGACGTAATCCATGACACACTGGAGTTGAGACCAGGAGGCGGAGTCACAGTCTTACACGCTTCTCTGCACTCTCTCCTAGGCAGTCATCCATAGGAATCCCGAACCCAATAAAATACCCAATATTAACGGTGTGTGTGTCTGCCCAAGGACAATTTAAGGTAAAACCTAATAGAGGTGTCATACATAATAACCTAATAAAAGTAAATGTAACAACTACTACAGTGCAACAAAACAGGAAGATTAAATGTGGTCTCTTAAACATAAGATCTCTAGCATCTAAAGCAATATTGGTAAATGATTTAATATCAGATTATAATATTGATATATGCTGTCTCACTGAAACTTGGTTGAGACATGAAGAATATGTCAGCATAGATGAGGCCACTCCACCCAGCCATATCAATACTCATATTGCCCCAGGCACGGGCCGAGGAGGTGGAGTTGTAGCAATCTTTGACTCAAGTTTACTTATCAATACTAAACCAAAATTAAATTATACCTCCTTTGAAAGTCTTGTTTTTAGTCTTACGAATCCGACCTGGAAAACTTTGCAGCCAATCTTATGTGTTACAGTGTACCGTGCACCAGGTCCTTATTCAGAATTCTTGAGTTTTTATCAACGTTGGTACTTAAAACAGATAAAGTAATTATCGTAGGTGACTTTAATATTCATGTTGACGATGATAAAAATAGCCTTACTGTTGCATTTAACTCTATATTAGATTCTGTTGGTTTTCGTCAGAGTGTAAATAAACCAACCCACTGCTATAATCACACTCTTGACCTTGTTCTGACTTATGGTATTGAAATTGAGCAACTATTAGTCGAACCGCATAATCCTGCTTTATCCGACCATTTCTTAGTAACTTTTGAAGTACTGTTACGAGACTACAAAGCATTAGTCAAAAGGTCCTGCAGCAGAAACCTATATGTTAGTGCTATAGCCAAATTTAAGGAAGAGATTTCACCAATACTTAACTCGATAGCATGTCTGCATGTAAGGGAGGAAACTTATACAAAATGTACACCACCCCAAATTGATCATGTTATTGATAGTGCTATAGATGTGCTGCGAATAAAATTAGACTCTGTTGCTCATTTGAAAAAGAAGAAAATAAAACATAGACTAGCTCCATGGCATAATGCCGAAACCCGCAAAATAAAGCAAAAGTCGAGACAACTTGAAAGGATATGGCGTTCCACTAAACTTGAAGAATCTCGTTTAATTTGGCATATTACTCTCAATGAATATAAGAAAGCACTGCGTAAAGCGAGAGCAGCGAGAACTAGCTTCATTAATAGATGAGAATAAGAATAATGCAAGATTTATTTTCAGCACTGTAGCCAGGCTGATAGAGAGCCATAGCTCGATTGAGCCTTCTATTCCCATAGCACTCAGTAGAAATGAGTTTATGTGCTTTTTTAACGATAAAATTGTTACTCTTAGAAACAAAATTAATGACCTCTTGCCTTTGACCAGTATAGTGTTATCAACAGCTCCCGGAAACGTAAATTCTAATATTACACTAAATAGTAAACTAGAATGGTTTTCAGCCATAAACCTTGAACAATTAAATTCAAAGATTTTTTCTTCTAAACCATCAACGTGTATTTTACCCCCTAATCCCACCAGGAGCGTCTGCGCTGCGTTGCGCTGCGGCTGCGGTGTTTTTAGCGATCGCGGCCACTCTAGTCAATGGGTGCTATTCCACCAGACACGCTGCGCCACGCTGCGCCGCGGCTCGAAGCGTCCCAGAAGCTCCTCGCCGCAAGGAATTTCTAAAATATAGGATGAATCCTATTTTTGACGCGGCGCAGCGCGGCAGGAAGTGGAATGTTCATCCAACAACTGCGAGGCTGCACACACGATGCGCCGCTTCCGCAACGTTTTGAAACGCGCCTGGTGGGTTAGGACGCAGGAGGAGGTCGCAGCGCGGCGCAGCCGCAGCGCAGACGCTCCTGGTGCGATTAGGGGGTTAGGGTGTGTTCACACCTAATAGTCCGCTCTCTGGTGCGCACCAGACCACAGTTTGTTACATTGTTTCATTTTTCAGAAGGTTCGGTTTGCGTTCACACGGGCAAAACTCAAACGGACTATAAACTTTAAACACAAGTCATGTGCACGGAAATGCTGTTCAACCATTGGTCAGACATTAAGGGGGTAAAAACGCAAATCCCGGCAATTTCTACCGGAGCCTCCGCCTTGGAGCATCTGCACTTTCGGCAGGTTATTCTCATGCTGCTGTTAATCTGGAGATCAACAGACACTAGCGGCCCGCGCATATGATTATATAAATCAGACAACGTCCGTTAAAAAACATTATAGCACATACACAATGAGAGACGTTCTGCAGTAAGGAGGGGCGTTTCACCGACGACAGGTGTTCTTACTGACACATGCATTTCCAAACATTTGGACTACCTATGTTGCAATGCAAATGTATTATCTTTTCAATTTACACACGGCATCTATTGCACGTCTGTCCGTCCTGGGAGAGGGATCCCTCCTCTGTTGCTCTCCCTGAGGTTTCTCCCATTTTTCCCTTTAAACTGTGGGTTTTCTCTGGAAGTTTTTCCTTGTACGATGTGAGGGTCTAAGGACAGAGGGTGTCGTATTGTCATACTGATATTCTGTACAAACTGTGAAGTCCACTGAGACAAGTGTAACATTTGTGATATTGGGCTATATAAATAAACATTCATTCATTACTTTTATGTAGGCCTAGTTGACGGAGAATTTTTACTTAACTAAACAACCGCGGATGTCTTGAAAGAGTCTTTCGCTAAAGATTTTGAAGATATCCGCGTTCTTGTGACACGTAAATACTACGCTTCCTATGTTTTGGTGCGGATTGCGTTCACACCAGCAATGAACCGCTCCAGAGTTCACTAGCAAGCGCTCCGAGACCACCTATTTTAGCGGACCAGAGTCCGGTTGTTTAGTTCACTTAAGAGGTCTCAGATTGTGTTCACACCGACCCAAATTAACCGCACCAAGCGGCTAAACGCACCAGGGTTCGATTCAACCGGACTATACAAGGCAGGTGTGAACGCACCCTTAGACCCGATTCCAACTAAGCTGTTGAAGGAAGTTTTTCCATTAATTAGCACTTCTTTATTAAATATTATGAATATGTCTTTATTATCAGGCTATGTTCGACAATCATTCAAAGTAGCAGTGATAAAACCCCTTCTTAAAAAGCACAACCTCGATCCAGAGGTTTTAGCCAACTATAGACCTATTTCTAATCTTCCGTTCCTCTCAAAAATTCTTGAGAAAGCGGTCGCAAAACAGTTGTGTGATTACTGTTGGAGTTTTGAGGTTTTTACAACCCCACTCGGCTCCGCGTGTCGTTTTGACGAGTCCTGCTTAAAATCATAACAGGAAGGAAATCAGACAGAGAACACCCAGATACCAGTTTAAACAATCTGTTTTAATTATCAAAGGTAATAATGCAATGCACTATAATACATTACAACACCATATAATACAATATACTAAAATCATATTGTAATGTTTTAAGAAGTAGCCGGCCCACTTCTGCCCTGGTTCGCGTGCTGCGGAGATCCTTCCGGTCCTGACAGCATGTGAAGAGAGGCCGAACTCAGGAATCGACAGAATATATACCAGAAGACAGAAGGAAGGGGTGAGGTCAGCTGGTCATCTTTTCAGGTCCTCTCATTGGCAGACGCAAAATATGCTTTGTCACAGTGACCCAGCGCTGGCCAGCAGAAAACCAAACGGGCCCATTTTACAACAAAACACATCTTATCACCCAAGTCATGTGTTTCTTTATGAAAGCCATACTTGTTAGGAATATAACAGTCATTATCCCATGACATCCTCAGAACTAGCTCACCAACAAGCCTAACTGTCTTCATACCCCCCCCAATCATCTCTGAACTTTTATTCACCCGAAGTAAGCTCACCCTTAGTCTAAAAGGACCATTGTCTCTCTTAACTGTGTGACTAAATTCTCAAGGCCTGCAGGATGCGCATAATTAACTTAGAACGAATTTAGCCACTATATCTAATGGTTAACCAAGAAAAACACTCAAAAGGGTAATATTTTCACTCAAAACAGAACTCACGAGTAATTCTGCATTTTACCCCTCAAAAATAGCCTAAAGCACCCTTTTGATGAAAAGGGTAAAAGTGAAAGAAAAAGACTATTGCGCTAATCTACTTTAAAGAAAAAGGGAACATTGTTTCAGGAATCTATAAAAAACCTCTCTATATTTAAGAGGAAAAATGTATTTTGTTCCTTCAACTATTAATACACAGGAATGTATATACCCACACATATATTTAGGGATAACATGATGCAATACACCTCTTATATATTGGTGAGATTAAAATGAATATACCAAAAATATGCTGCATCACATCTTCCGCATAATACTCTTCATAAACTTCCGCATTACTTAAAAAACAATGATTTATTTGAAGATTTTCAGTCTGGCTTTAGAACACATCATAGCACAGAGACAGCTCTGGTTAAAGTCACAAATGACATTCTAATAGCCTCAGACAAGGGACTTGTCTCTATTCTTGTTTTGCTTGATCTCAGTGCTGCATTTGATACTATCGACCATGATATCTTATTGCAAAGACTAGAGCACGTAGTTGGCATACAGGGAACTGCTTTAGGCTGGTTTAGGTCCTATCTATCTGAACGCTCTCAGTTTGTACGTGTCAACGATGAATCTTCCACGCAAACCAAAGTTAGCCATGGAGCGCCACAGGGCTAAGTGCTTGGACCTATTTTGTTCACATTATATATGCTTCCGTTAGGCAATATTATAAGGAATCATTCTGTACATTTTCATTGTTATGCGGATGATACTCAACTATATTTATCAATCAAGCCAGATGAAATTAATCATCTAAATAAAATTCAAGACTGCCTCAAGGACTTAAAAACGTGGATGACCTTAAACTTTTTGATGTTAAACACGACCAAAACTGCAGTTATCGTACTTGGCCCGAATAATCTACGAAACAAATTATCTAAAGATATACTAACTATGGATGGCATTCATTTGGCCTCCAGTGAGACTGTAAGGAATCTTGGTGTTATATTTGATCAGGATTTATCCTTTAACGCCCACATAAAATCAATTTCAAGGACTGCCTACTTCCATCTACGTAACATTGCAAAAATCAGGCATATCTTGCCTCAAAACGATGCAGAGAAACTAGTCCATGCATTTGTTACTTCAAGGTTGGATTATTGTAACTCCTTATTATCAGAGTGTACCAAGAAGTTAGTTAAGTCGCTTCAGCTGATTCAAAATGCTGCAGCTCGTGTACTAACTAGAGTTAGGAAAAGGGACCACATTACTCCTGTTCTGGCTGCCTTACATTGGCTCCCTATAGAACACAGGATAGAATTTAAAATTCTTCTTCTCGCCTACAAAGCCCTTAATGGGCAGGCGCCATCTTACCTTAAAGAACTCATTATACCCTACTGTCCTACTAGGGCATTGCGTTCCAAGAATGCAGGGTTGTTGGTTGTTCCTAGAGTCTCTAAAAGTACAATGGGAGCCAGAGCCTTTTCTTATCAAGCTCCACATTTGTGGAATCAGCTTCCAGTTTGTGTTCGGGCGGCAGACACCCTATCCGTTTTTAAGAGTGCGCTTAAGACCTTCCTTTTTGATAAAGCTTATAATTAGGGCTGATTAGATTCAGCCCCTAGTTTTGCTGATATAGGCTTAGTTTGTCGGGGGACATCTTACTTCTTCCTTCTCTCTGTCTATGCTTGTGTACTCTCATGTTTCGATTAACCCAGCTTCCCCAAATGTCTTTCTTTTTGGTGTCTATATACGCCGGGATCCGGAGTCATGGATGATCTTGTTGCTGCGGTCCTGTGTCCTGGATCGCGAGCCCTGGATCTTGAGTCGTGGCTGTGGTCCTGGATCATAAGTCCTGGATGGATATCCTCGTGGATTCATCTTCCTATTATACACACATGCATTTCCAAACATTTGGACTACCTATGTTGCAAATGTATTATAAATAAACATTGATTGATTGATTGATTGATTGAAGAACTTGCTTTATATTCACGGAACACATTTATGGTGATAACAAATTGAACAAAGTAACATATTTACCAACACATTTACTACGCCACTGAACATACAGCTAGAAGCTGCGTCTCACTTGGCTTAACTTCCATCCTTGCGTCCCTCACTTGCCTTGCGTCTTTTCCCTGCATCTTAGTCCCGCCCACCAGGGATGCATGGAGAGACGCAAGGAAACCACGAGAAGGGAGAAGAAGCAAGGAAATGTGTTTTAAGAGCAATGGGATGTCCTTTCCTCGGAGCGTCAGGTGAAGCGATGTCCGTTTGTGATGATGCCGGTAGAGCTGATCGTCTGACAGCTCTGTCCCCTTTATTCACAAACAAACATCCTTCTCTCTTTTTATTTTAATGGGTTCATAATCAAAATAAATTGGAGATCATGAAAATTGTTTCCAATAAATGAATACAATTATTTTTGTCTACTTTGTTGTTCAGATATATCACATATTTTTAACAAAATCATACATTAATTGAAACAAAACACTGTATAAACTGAAGAGTGACTCCTGTGAGTTTAATCAGTTATTTTTCACTCCGCTGTTAATGCTCTCATGTTAAGAAGCATCAGATCAGTGGATGCGCTGCATCGTCCAATCAGTGAGCGAGAAAATTCAGATTGAACATAGTAAAAAAACTGTAAATTATATTGTCCTTCCAAAAATTATTTTTTACTTATAGTGGAAACTACCCTTAGATGATGGTAAAGTAGACTTAAAGCTTTAGGAATCCAAAGTACAACATATAATAAGTACCCTGTATCAATATTGATGCAAAACAAGTGAAATTTCACCTTTTTAGAGAGGTTTAGCAAAATAAAAACACTTCTGGGGTCATTTGGGTGGATTTTCCATATCTCTGGCCCACCTTGGTCGATTTTGCTGATTGACATCTCTTTCTAACCATCAGAGCCAATGGAATCGAGGGGAACTCCCACACACACAACCAAATAAGGAGTGAGAGTGACGCATAGCCAAAACCGGAAGCTGCGATAACTCTGGTGGCTACCCCTGCTTATACATATTGACGCAGTTTGGCCTTGGTGCATGGGACAGTAATTGCCCTAACCTTTTACACTCAAGAATGCCATAAAAACACCCTAAGGATTATGTGCTACTTCAAAGAGCTAATAATCATATAACAGTCCTTAAGAAGGACATCCGACGACTCTCTGACGAGCGGGGCACAGCCCCACCTAGTGTCAGTAGAAAGTATTAAAAATAATGATTACAAATTTTTTTTTTTAAATATAAAATATATTTTAAGATCATGTTTAATCATCTGATTCGTCTGTACATTGCTGTTTTAGTCTGTGTTCTTCTAATTAGTGTCTACAGTGTGTGCCTATTGAGCTGTTTAGAGCCATGTGGGACAAAACCCTTCTCACTGTCTAAGTCAATTGTGACTGTAAAAACTACACTGCGCATGCTCAGAATATTTTCCTATTTAATGTGTGTGGCAAAAAAATAATGACCATAGGGGCATTGAGCTGCCATCCCCACCATACGTCATCTCACATAATTCAGAGCTGATTGGCTGTAAGTACGTGTGCCGTGTGTGAAGAGGAGAAGTAATAGTAAGTAAAACCCGGAAGTAAGCTGCGCATGGCTTCCCTCGACAAAAAAGCAATGAGATTTCTCCATAGGATTTTAGAAAATAGCTCCAAATAAGATCTATGGGAAACAAACCTGTTAGATAAATGCACGTTTTGTTCAGCCGGATAATATCCACATGTCTACCCTACTTTTATAATTTTCGAATCATAAATCTATTGATTAGATTAGATTTATGATAGACTTTTGAAACTAAAAGAACATAAGGAGGACTTTTACAAAAAAGTAATAGAGATTTTTGTCCAGAGGGATAGGCAAATGGACTTAATCTTCATGTCAAGGTAAGACTGCAATTTTATTGAAAATGGGATCTTACTTGGAGAGAACAATTCAATATTTAAATGATAAAATTACATTTTTTGGTTATCCTTTTGTTGAACTGTCTGTTTAAAATTAATTGAAGCATCAGACAAAAAAAGCTTTTGAAAATAATATTATATTTTGATTTAGGTCAAAATATAATATTTGTAAACCTGAAGAGTCGGTGCCAGTGCCTCACCAGCCATGAACCTCTCTGCAGAAGCTTATAGACATCTACGTTTTTTGGGCCCCACCACTTTTGTACATATAAAAACACCACTGGACATCCCGGTCAGAATCACTGACCGGTGGTCACGCCCTTGCTGTAATAACAACTGTTGTGGTGCGAGAGTGATCAGTCAGTTGTACAAATAGTCAAAGCTCCCTGTACTGATGGTGATACAGTGGCTTCCTCAGCTAAAAATAGAGAGAATACAATTAATTTGGCCTTACTTAATGTTAGGTCCTTAGCGGGTAAGTCATTTTTAATCAATGATCTTATAATAGAACAGCAAGTAGATTTTATGTTTCTTACTGAAACTTGGCTAGATACAAACAATAGTGCTGCAGTTCTTATTGAAACAGCACCACCTAATTACAGCTTTATGAGTGAGGTCAGAGCTGAGAAGAAAGGTGGTGGAGTGGCTTCCTTGTACAAGGATGTTCTAAATTGCAAGCAAATATCGTTTGGAACATTCACCACTTTCGAATATCTTGCAATAATACTGAAATCTTCATCACGTGTTTTATTAATAACATTATACAGGCCCCCCCGATACTCAGCAAACTTTCTAGATGAGTTCACACAGCTGCTTTCTGTCATATGTATTGATTTTAACTCATTAATTATTGCTGGAGATTTTAACATTCATGTGGATAACACCAATGATAAAAATGCTAGAGAATTGCTCCAAACTGTGGAGAATTTTGGTCTGACTCAGCATGTCTCAGGGTCCACTCATTCTACAGGCCATACACTGGATTTACTTATGTCCAAAGGTCTCGATATCTGTAAAGTGTTTGTTTCTGATGTCGCTCTCTCTGACCATTACTGTATCTCCTTTGAGATGTCTGTCACTGATGTGATCCACACTAGGTCAGATGTAACTTTGAGAAGGTATATAAATGAAAATACCTGTACATCATTTATCCAAGCCTTTTTAGCCGCGCCGGCTCTCACACCAAACCCTGTTAGTAATCTGGTGGATACATTTAATGCAAAACTGACGCCATTGTGCCCGTGAAAGTTAAAAAAATCTTTGGAAAAGAGAAAGCACCATGGAGAAATTCGCCATCAGTGAAACTTCAAAAAACAGAATGCCGGAAAGCTGAACGCAGATGGCGGAAAACAAAACTCAAGATACATCATGATATTTACAAAGAAAAACTATTCACCTACGGTCTTGAATTGAAGAAAGCTAGACAATCATTTTTCTCTGATCTTATCAACAAAGATATCAATAACTCTTGTTTATTATTTTCCAATATTGATAGGTTAACTAACCCCAGAATTGAAATGGCCCCTGAACTAATCTCCACTCAGAAATGTAATGAGTTTGCTTTATTCTTCACAGAAAAGATCTTAAAGATCAGGCAAGATATAAATTCCTCAATTCCGAGTCTTGACCCTATGTTCCCATTGCAAGGACAAATAATTAATGAAGCAAACATGTCAGAGTTTGTTCCAGTCAGCCATAAAACACTTGAAGACGTTATATTCCATCTAAAAACAACTACATGTAGTCTTGATAGTCTTCCGACAAACTTCTTTAAAAATGTCTATTGCTATTTTGCCTCAGATGTACTGCAGATTGTGAACATGTCGCTCCATTCAGGTGACTTCCCTAAAGGCCCTGTCACACTGTCCCAAAATTGACACCCGATGGACACACGAATATGGAATTGTGAATTTCGCACGAAGATGGCCCCGAACCACACACGAAGGCAACATTTACATTACATTTAAGACATACAACTGCAATGAAAGTACCAAAAACAATTATGTTACAGTACTATGATACTGTACTGATATCTTCAGACTTTGTTCTTTACTTTATCCGTCGTTATACTGTATGTAGAAAATATTACGTTTTCTCCGTAATGTTGTTTCCATAACAACAACAACTTCCTGTCAACTGTCCTTCAAAATAATATATTATATCCTTTTTAGTTTCACAGAACACAAATTGGGTTATTTACATAATATATTTACATGATTTTGTTGTGCAATAAAACAACCCGATGGACACACGATAAAGGAAATGTTCAAATTCGGCTGTGATCGTAGCAACATCGGGCCATTCGTGAGGGCATCTTAAGCCTTCGTATGACCGCCGGTGGAGTTTCTCAGGCTCCGGCAGCAACTTCGTGAGCGGTGGCAAAATCTTTGGCATGCCAAAAAATTGCCGAAGAACCTTGCGAAGGTTCATTTTCGTGTTGAATTCGTGTGTCAATTGTGCCCTTCGTAAGGCCATCGTGAGGGCATCTTGTTATCATCGGTGCCATCGGGCATTCGCCCCGATCAGAGTGAGGGTGAATGCACCGATGATAACACGAAGATGACACGATTTGACAAGATGCCCTCACGATGCCTTACGAAGTTGCCGCTCACGAAGTTGCTGCCGGAGCCTGAGAAACTCCACCGGCGGTCATACGATGGCTTAAGATGCCCTCACGAATGGCCCGATGTTGCTACGATCATAGCCGAATTTAAACATTTCCTTTATCGTGTGTCCATCGGGTGTCAATTTCGGGACAGTGCGACAGGGCCTTTAGGCCTTGAAAACTGCAGTTATTAAGCCACTGCTAAAAAAGAACACCCTCGATACACTGACAATCAGTAATTACAGGCCAATTTCAAATTTACCATTTTTAAGCAAAATAATTGAAAAGGTTGTCTACCTTCAACTTAACAGTTTTTTGACCTCCAATAACATTTTAGATACCTTCCAATCTGGTTTTAGGTCTCGTCATAGCACAGAGACGGTTTTATTAAAGATTTTAAATGACATTCATTGTAATACCGACTGTGGGAAATCCACAGTTTTAGTTCTATTAGACCTCAGTGAGGCGTTTGACACCGTAGATCACAACATTTTAATAGAAAGACTAGAGAAATGGGTGGGTCTGTCTGGCACTGTCCTAAAATGGTTTACATCCTATGTTGAAAACCGAGAGTATTTTGTTTCAATTGGTAGCTGTACATCGGACAGAACCAAAATGAATTGTGGAGTTCCCCAGGGGTCGATCCTCGGGCCCCTTCTATTCAATTTGTACATGCTGCCACTTGCTCAAATAATTCGAAATAACAACATTTCTTATCATAATTACGCGGATGACACCCAAATCTACATATCACTTTCCATAGATGAATACGGTCCTACTGATTTATTGATCACATGTCTAAAACAAATACATGACTGGATGTGCCGTAATTTCTTACAGCTCAACACAAAAAAAAACAAAGTAATTGTTTTTGGAACCAAAGAAGAAATAATTAAAGTCTCTGCACACCTGGAATCACTATTACTCGAACCGAAAAGTCAAGCAAGAAACTTAGGTATAATTTTAGACTCTGACCTCAATTTTAACAGCCACATCAGGGCAATCAACAGATCAGCCTACTACCATCTAAAAAATATCTCGCGTATTAAAGACCTTATGTCCAAGCAAGACCTTGAAAAAACTTGTCCATGCATTTGTTTTTAGCAAGCTTGACTACTGCAACAGCATCTTCACAGGCCTCACAAAAAATCTCTCCGTAAACTCCAACTAATTCAAAATGCTGCTGCCAGAATCTTAACCCGGACAAAGAAAACAGATCACATCACTCCAGTGCTGAGATCACTGCATTGGCTTCCAGTTAGTGAGAGAATTGATTTTAAGATTTTAATGCACACATATAAAGCACTAAACGGGCTAGGACCCAAATATATCAAGGACCTCCTTCAGTGGTACGAACCCAGCAGACCCCTTAGGTCTTCAGGCGCAGGCCAGCTCACTGTTCCATTTGTGAGATCAAAGCGTGGGAAAGCAGCCTTCTGCATCTATGCTCCCAATGCATGGAACAAACTCCCAGAACATCTGAGAATGGCTAGCACTTTAGAATAATTTAAATCAGGTCTAAAAACATTTCTTTTTAATATAGCTTTTCGAACTGTTAAACATGGTTTTCTTTATTTTAATTCATTATTTTGTGTGTTTTGTATTATTTGTAAAGCACTGTGTGCTGTCTTTCATTTTGACACGCAGAAAAATGTTATAATAGAAAAAAACATACATAGCCTACTGTATGTTAAATGGATATATCTGCTTTCTTTCATTTATCTTTCCATTCCCACAACAATATACATAAAGAAATGACATATTTTAGACATGGTTCGAATGGTGATTAATCATGATTAATTAATTTTTAAGCTGTGATTAATCTGATTAAAAATGTTAATCGTTTGACAGCCCTAATTTATATATTTATTTATATATGTACCATCCATCCATCCATCTTCTCCCGCTTATCCGTGGTCGGGTCGCGGGGGTAGCAGTTCCAGCAGAGAGCCCCAAACTTTATTTTCCCTGGCGACATCAACCAGCTCTGACTGGGGGATCCCAAGGCGCTCCCAGGCCAGCGAAGAGATATAATCCCTCCACCTGGTCCTAGGTCTACCCCTTGGTCTCTTCCCAGCTGGACGTGCCTGGAACACCTCCCTAGGGAGGCGCCCAGGTGGCATCCTAACTAGGTGCCCGAACCACCTCAACTGGCTCCTTTCGACGCGAAGGAGGAGCGGCTCAACTCCGAGTCCCTCCCTGATGACCGAACTTCTCACCTTATCCCTAAGGGAGACACCAGCCACCCTGCGGAGAAAACCCATCTCGGCCGCTTGTATCTGTATATATGTACAATGAACAAAAATATAAATGCAACACTTTTGTTTTTGCTCCCATTTTTCATGAGATGAACTCAAAGATCTAAAACACTTTCTATATACACAAAATTACCATTTATTTCAAATATTGTTCACAAATCTGAAAAAATCTGTGATAGTGAGCACTTCTCCTTTGCCGAGATAATCCATCCCACCTCACAGGTGTGGCATATCAAGATGCTGAGTGATTAGACAGCATGATTATTGCACAGGTGTGCCTTAGGCTGGCCACAATAAAAGGCCACTCTGAAACGTGCAGTTTTGCTTTATTGAGGGGGTCTGGGGGGGTCCGAAAACCAGTCAGTATCTGGTGTGACCACCATTTGCCTCACGCAGTGCAACACATCTCCTTCGCATAGAGTTAATCAGGTAGTTGATTGTGGCCTGTGGAATGTTGGTCCACTCCTCTTCAATGGCTGTGCGAAGTTGCTGGATATTGGCAGGAACTGGAACACACTGTCGTATACGCCGATCCAGAGCATCCCAAACATGCTCAATGGGTGACATGTCCGGTTAGTATGCTGGCCATGCAAGAACTGGGATGTTTTCAGCCTCCAGGAATTGTGTACAGATCCTTGCAACATGGGGCCGTGCATTATCATGCTGCAACATGAGGTGATGGTCGTGGATGAATGGCACAACAATGGGCCTCAGGATCTCGTCACGGTATCTCTGTGCATTCACAATGCCATCAATAAAATGCACCTGTGTTCGTCGTCCATAACATATGCCTGCCCATACCATAACCCCACCACCACCATGGGCCACTCGATTCACAACATTGACATCAGAAAACCGCTCACCCACACGACGCCACACACGCTGTCTGCCATCTGCCCTGAACAGTGAAAACCGGGATTCAGCCGTGAAGAGAACACCTCTCCAATGTGCCAGACGCCATCGAATGTGAGCATTTGCCCACTCAAGTCGGTTACGACGACGAACCGGAGTCAGGTCGAGACCCCGATGAGGACGACGAGCATGCAGATGAGCTTCCCTGAGATGGTTTCTGACAGTTTGTGCAGAGATTCTTTGGTTATGCAAACCGATTGTTGCAGCAGCTGTCCGAGTGGCTGGTCTCAGACGATCTTGGAGGTGAACATGCTGGATGTGGAGGTCCTGGGCTGGTGTGGTTACACGTGGTCTGCGGTTGTGAGGCAGGTTGGATGTACTGCCAAATTCTCTGAAACGCCTTTGGAGACGGCTTATGGTAGAGAAATGAACATTCAATTCACGGGCAACAGCTCTGGTGGACATTCCTGCTGTCAGCATGCCAATTGCACGCTCCCTCAAAACTTGTGACATCTGTGGCATTGTGCTGTGTGATAAAACTGCACGTTTCAGAGTGGCCTTTTATTGTGGCCAGCCTAAGGCACACCTGTGCAATAATCATGCTGTCTAATCAGCATCTTGATATGCCACACCTGTGAGGTGGGATGGATTATCTCGGCAAAGGAGAAGTGCTAACTATCACAGATTTGTTCAGATTTGTGAACAATATTTGAGAGAAATGGTTATTTTGTGTATATAGAAAATGTTTTAGATCTTTGAGTTCATCTCATGAAAAATGGGAGCAAAAACAAAAGTGTTGCATTTATATTTTTGTTCAGTGTATATACGTATATATATATATATATATATATATGTTTTCTTTATGTAAATCCTTGTTACTTTGTGTTTTTCAGCATTATTGGCTGTTAATAAAAGCACCTGTGTGTTTGTGTATGTATGTATGTATGTATATATATGTGTATATATGTGTGTGTGTGTGTATACATGTATGTATATATATATGTATATATGTATATATATGTATACATGTATATATATGTATATATATGTATATGTATATATGTATGTATACGTATATATATATATATATATGTGTATATATATATATATATGTGTATATGTGTATATATATATGTGTATATATATATATATATATATCCACAGGTCATGGACATGGGACTGGTACCTCTCTGCTCTCCTGCCACAGTCAGACTCCCTCCTAAAACACTTGTGGCCAGGGGTTTATACATGTTAAGCCCCTCCCCATAGGACAATCCACTATTTATACCCCTAACCAATGTCATTCTTATCTACAAACACATTCACAATGCAAGACAAATTACCCAAACACAACAGATCAAATAGGTCAACATATTCTATCTTTCTGACCTCAGAAGCTTTAAACAATAACATTTTTATACTTGCAAGAAAATTGCCACCCGTGCCCATGCACTACATGGTATGCTCCAATTGAGCACAGGTGTTCCCACTGATTGAGCCTCTACTTAAGGCTGCAGCTGTCTGTGCTCTGCTTGGCCTTCACAACCTTGAACTAGAGGGTAAGCAGGTTACTTGTATATGACTTCAAATAAATCTTACTTGGACTGGTAGCCGTAGGGTCGCCGGTTCAAGTCCCCGAGTGGAGTGTGGACTGCTACTTGGAGAGGTCCCAGTTCACCTCCTAGGCCCTGCTGTGGTGCCCTGGACAACCCCCCCCCCCCCCACTCCCATTGCTCCCCCTACTTACTACTAGGATGGGTTAAAAAAAAAAGAGAGAACACATTTCACTGTGTGCTCCAACTCTTCAAGTTGCCTTGGTTTCGCCGCAGTTCCAGCTGTTGATGTGCAGAGAAATACGATACGATTACGAAATACGATTTTAATAATTGTATCATATTTTATTAATATTTGAGTCTATTGAGTATGTCACCATGTAATAAGCAGGATAGTCTGCAGCGAGGCGGTCATTAATGCAAAAAGGAAAAAACCTATTCCTTACATAACACACAGCTGAGTCCTGGGCCCGTGTGTGTGTGTGTATATTTTCAGTCACCTGTGTTTCATGGAGGTTTTGTGGGGTTATAGTGGCAGGCAGACAGCAGACCTCAGAGAAATAAAAATGACATGGAAAGTCACACGAGGAAGAGCAAGCACACGTGGCAAAACATGAACCCAAAAACGTTGCTGGTTTGAAATGCTTTGCAGTTACATTACTCATTTCTAAGCAGATATGATCAACGTTACCATGGAGGAATATGCGAGAATTGGCTGAGCCGATGAAAACATTGAGCTTTTACAGAATCAGAATCAGAGAACTTCATCGATCATATGGAAACACAGTATTGCCCAAGCACATTTTGCAAGGAGGTTCAACAGTACATGTTGGAAACATCATGTTGTGTCAAAAAAGGAGCAATTCTGAACATAACTGATGGATATAATTAACCAAATGAAAATAATAATACAAATAACTTGATAATAAGTCATCTACTTCTACTACTTTTACCACTACTACTACTACTACTACTACTACTACTACTACTACTACTACTACTACTACTACTACTACTACTACTACTACTACTACCACTACTACTACTACTCCTTCTATAATAATAATAATAATCTTGGGGGGCGGGGAATTATGTTTCTCAACAGTTGCACCATTTAAGAATAAAACAAATAAATATATATATGGAAAATAAACGAGAAGTAAAGTGCTATTAAAATACTTAATAATACTAATATACTCAATCACAATAATTAAAAATGAACAATTAATAACCCAACTTTATCAAGCACTTAACAATGAATTGATCTTATTTTATGTATATAAATAATGATAACGGTGACCTAAATATATATAAGAAACTAGCAAGACTTCATCACAGATAAATAATTTCGGAAATAGCTGTAGGTATAAAAAGGCTATTTAAATGATTTCACACATGGGGAAAAATATCTAAAGGCTGTCCCAGTCTAGTATTTACTCAAATAACTTGATAACAGGTACAGTATATTGGTATAATGTCTGAAGCAGTGTTATAGCAGAAAGTTGAATACATCGTATTTCTGGTATATTCATTTTAATGTCACCTGATGTATAAGATGTGTGTTAAATTTGAATGGACAAGGTACATTTTTTCCTCTTACTTATAGAGAGGTTTTTTTATATATTCCTGAAACAATGTCCCCTTTTTAGTAAAAATAGATTAGCGCAATAGTCTTTTCTTCCACTTTTATGTATAATCAAAAGGGTGTTTTTTTGGCTATTTGTGAGTAGGTAAGGTACAGTATAGCCTGTGATTTCTGCCTTGAGTGAAAAGATTACCCGTTAAGTATTTTTCAGAAAGTATTGTTGCAGTTTCCAGATATCAGGAGAGGCCCATGAGTCTCTTTGTTAATCATCAATGGTCTTTGCAATTAACAGGGGAACTCCAAGAGAGATCTTCCTCAGATATAATGCAGTTAAAGTCTTGTTAGTTAATGATTCATTTCTTGCAAGGCTCATAAAGAGGCCTGGAGACAATAGTCGGCCTGAATTATCAATAAATGTATTCATTCCAAGTAAGCTGACTTCGAGGTGAGAGGAAGTTCAGAGATGGCCTTAGGCTACAAGAACAGTTAACTTTGGTTAGTTAACTAAGCCTATGGCCGTAATGGGACGATGACGTTTAAACATTTACAAATATGGCTGTCATAAAGAAAGACAGGATAAGATATGTGTATTCATTGCTGAACTGTACCTGTGTTTTGTTGATTTCTCTCTGTTTTATTCTTTCATGTGTGGGTACTAAATTGCTACAACATTTTGGAGTAGTTGGCTTAAACAGATGTGTGTGCGTTAAAGGGGAATGAGTGTGCGTTCTGTCATGACTCCAAATCATTGTTGGGGGACTGCCTGAGGGCAGAAGGACACACACGCACAGGAGATGCAGCAACAGATGGAATCAACAACTGCTGACTCATTGCCTAGGGTCTCGCCCAGAAGTGAAACTGGCCAATGGAGAACTACCAGCTCACGGTCTAGGGTCCCGCCCAGAAGTGAAACTGGCCAATGGAGAACTGCCAACTCACTGGTTAGCTCGCCCAGAAGTGAATTCGCCAATAACAAATAGCTAGCGAGGAGTAACCTATACAACTCCTCCCCACTTGTGTGTATAAATATTATGATATTCTCATGCTCGGCGCTCTTTTCCTGACTGGCTGTCGTGGTACGTATATCACACGGTGGTAGTAATTGAGCCCGGAGCGCTCTGTATTGTACTATTGCAGAGTGCTCTGTATTTGTATTGTTGTTCTTTTACCATTAAAACAGATTATTGTTTAACCCTTTATCTGGTGCTTTGAATTCCTTCTTTTATAAATCTGACCAGCTCATCAAAGAACACGCGGAGCCGAGGTGGGTTTCAGACCACTCCTTGCTCCAACATGTCTTAGGCACAGGTTGGTAATTTCTAAAGTAGAATTGTCGTTATTCTAACGATGTGCTGATCTTGGTGACTATTAATTAAAGACTAGGTAACAACAAATGTGTAATTCTGAACAAAGCTCTTCACTGATTTGCGACAGAGGTTCATGTTGCACAGAGGTTTGTCTGGTAAAAACATTGCAGTAATAATTAAATGAGAAATAAATGTTGCAAGCAACGTTGAACAGGCTCTCCCCCCCACGTGTGTCAGGGTTACTGAAGGCTTGCCAGTACACGCTCACACTCAACTGAGAGATTCCTCCAACAAGTATCTGAAATGGTGCATGAGTTATGTATATAGGCGGAACTAAAGTATTGGGGCGGGGCGAAGTGTCACTAATGAAACAGGAACTCTTTGCTGGGTGCAATGATGCCTCAAAAAATTGCAAATAAAATTTAAAATAGTGACTTCCTGTTGTGTTTTTGAAACACCTCCACAATGTTATTTTGTACATCTCCAAATTATAAATATGCATGCCAAATTTCATAAATCGACCTACATTTTTGAAGGTGAAGTTTTTTTTGAAGTTGTTGTGGGCGTGGCATCACAAGTTTATTTTCGCAACTCCCAAAGCATTTGCAAACTTCCATGAGCTTTTGTGCTACTTCAAAAATACCGTCAATACTGCAAATATAAATCTGAGTAAGTAAAATGTTAATTATAGACAACATTTAGACCTTAACCCTGAAACCATTTGAGTAAAATATCTTAAGAGTAAAGCAAAAAAAGCAATGACCCAGAAAAGAAAAGTTTAAATGTTTGTGTATTTATAAAAAGGAATGAGAGCAGATGCCCACCGTAAAGGCATCTGGTGTCCTGGCAGTTCATTGCACTTCTTCCTGTCACTTAGCATTCAGGGAACACAACTGTCAGCTAAAGAAACCCAAATATCTCTTAAACAATCAGAGATGACAAGCTTGTTTTTGAGGCAGCACATTTTGTGTTGGGAAACATCACGATGACAACCAGCAGTTAGGCTGTTTTCAGACCGCAGCATTCAACATGTCGGGACTCGTTAATAAATACATCTCCTGGATTGTTTTGACCAAGGAAAGAAAACTGTACATGTCTGCAGAAGTTAGCTTCACGCTGCTGGCCTCCCCCCAGACCCTTTGTCTCACTCCTTATTGTAACAGTCGGTTAGAGGACAATGCACATGATAATGTTCGGTATGCTGTAATTATCAGGGATCAGCAGACAGGAGTTATTTCAGTGTCAAAACAAAACATATTTTCTGGGAATTGGTAAGTTGTGGTTGCTAACACCACCCACACAGGATGGACATTGAAAAACAGACACGCATAGGTTGTTATATACAACATAATGTCATGATTTAATTCATATTTATCATCTGCCTTCGCTATCTTTAATTAGTTAGTCAGGCCAAACCATTTACAAGACTTCACTATTTAACATAGGCTACACCTTCCATATACAAAGCATGTGAATAAAGGAGACAAAAACTATTGTATTTATTTAAAAAAAATGGAGTAACTGTCACTATACCCAATTTCCCCTCGGTGAAATATAAAGTACTTGGATTCTGATTCTTATTTATGTATAGATTCCAATCACAATACTCTCTGATAAATACCCAATTGAGAGATGTATGCATTTATTCTCTAAGGATATATTTAACAATTAACAAAAACAAGTGAACACAAACATTTAAAAACAATCAAGACTTTTAAAGTACACAAAAGGTAATTTTTTATAATGTACATGTTTTTTTTCATTTGTGCATTGATAAAAGTTAATACCGTCCTCACAAACGTTACATCTGTGTACATCTACAGTCAAAGGTTGAGATATTTAAAAAATGTGATCAAAGTGGAAAAACTCATCCACCACTTTTGGTCTACCAGACATCGCCACAAATATTTCGTGACTCTGGCCCTTTTTTCTAAATTGAATATAATTGGCTTGATTTTGGTCAATTAAGTCAAAGCAAAGCAAGAATAAACATGAAGGTGCCATGGCAATCCAGTAAGGATGGTTCCACAATGCAGTAAACGGCCAGTATGCTTAAAAATAGTATGAATTATATCAATAACAGAAACATCTGTTCGCGACACATGAGTGGCCAGCCTAAACAACAATAAGCGCTGCTTGGCAACCGTGTGTGGCGGCAAAGTTCATAGACATTTTGACAGGAGAGATTTAGTTTTGCCGGTATTAATCAATATATTTTACCAGTCATAGTCCAGTAATTATTTACACTCTAAGAAGAGTCCTACACAACAGACATGGCGTCAAAAAGGAGTAATGTGTGGAAATATTTCGACCAGGTTAGTGAGTGCGGTGTAGAGTGCAAACTATGCCAAGTGTAAGGGGTTGAGAGGCAGGGTAGTGGGAGGCACCTACATTCCCAACAGGTGGCTCCACCCTCTTCCAATTAGCAGTATTTGGAGCAGGTGTGGAGACCTCGCACCTGGTGCTAATCACTCCCTCAAGGGAGACAAAGCACACAGAAGAGGCTTCTCAATACTCAAATGTCACCTCCTCGACTCCTCGGTCCTCCGGTAGTGACCCGGAAATGAATTTCAGCGGGCCATTTTGAAGGACGTCTCATTTCTCTAAATGCACACCGAGGACCGAGCATCGAGCGTCGAGGAGGCTCTCTGGAGGAGCTCTAACCGAGGATACACTGATGGTTCCTCCACGGCTCCTCCGCGGATGCATTTCCGGGAACGGTGGAGGCGTGACGCACGGCCGGACTTATCTCAGCCAATGACAGCTCTGCATGCAATAAATCCATTTTATTTTTCATATTGAAACTGTGCAAAAATACATAACAGTAAGTCAGTTGATACATATGAAAACCTCTGAACTTGGTCAATACTAAACTTATATATGGGCACTGGGCCAAAAATACATCAATCATCGCTCCCAAAATGTATTTAACGGGTCATCTTGTTAATGCTACACATTCATTACAACAATAAAACATTACATGTGAGGAAAATGTATCATGAACAAGAACAACAATATCACATTAGACCACAGAAATTCCAAAATCACATTCATCTTTGCCATGTTACATTCATATTAGTGCTGTACGTTGTACGATTGTCTTGTGCATACTATAAATCCATTGCATTCATATAACTATATTTCTGCATGAAAACATGAAACATGAAAACAAACGAAAAAATAGCAAGAAACTTAAACATTAAAGATTCAACAGAAAAGCTTAATTGTGCCTTGTTCACTTCATGATATAACCTAGGCTACACATCAGGCTGCATTGAAAAGCCAGTGATGTGCTTGTTGTGAATTAAGCTGTCATTATCTAGCCTGTGTAGTCCAGCCTATCACATCAACATAGCGTCGTTTAATGATCCACACGTTTTAAGAGCAGGCAGTCCTGTATGAATAATATCATTCGTAAATCAAAATTAAACTCACCCAAAACGCTGCAAAAGGTGGCCTTGCAGACAGGACTTTTTGTGGGATGATCTTCGGTCAGCAAATTATATTCATTAGTGACCTCCCTATCCTTCTGCATATCGCTGTTGACAACCTTTGGACGTCTCCGCTGAACTTTTTTGACAGTGATCAGCTGCAAAAGGACTTGATCCTGCTCGATTTTAGTAGATCCAGAGTAAAAACACTGAACGTTTTTTAATAGATCCCCTGGGGTCAATGTGTCTGCGTGACAGAAGTTTGCTTTTATATGAGAATGATAATGGCTGGATAGGAACACTTTGATGCACATTCAGTACCAGTGTGTGAGGTTGTGGTTACAATGGCGATATCCGGACGCGAACAGCGAGGACTACAAAAAGAAAAACGAGTTGATCGGGGATGTCTGTTCAAAACATTGCGAGCTCCAATAAATCATTTAAACCAGCTATTGTTGCCAGACTTATTTCTGAATATCGTTCTTAATGTGATACCAAGTCCATCTGATACCTGTGTCCACCTTCAGACAGCCTCCAAGTGAAGCACATGTTCTTTACTCAGTTTGAAAGCAGCGTGGAGAAGTCTTCAGCTGTGTTAAGCTGTGATCGCTCGAATAAATCCTTAAAACCAGTTATTGTTGCCCGATTTATCACTGAATATCGTTCCTAATGTGATACCAAGTCCATCTGAGACATGTGTACACCTTCAGACAGCCTCCCAGTGAAGCGTACGTTGTTTACTCAGAGTTTGAAAGCAGCTTGGAGAAGTCTTCAGCTGTGTTAAACTGTTCCTCTCAGGTAAACTGTGATTCGCCCATGGGAAAATGGGATCCGCCCAGATTAAACTGTGTTACGACTTCTGTGGCTATCTACCAGCGATCATGTTTAATATGAAAGACACACACATCTACATGCCTTATAAAAACGGCATTCTGCAGCACTCATCCAGATAACATGTGACTGTTAACTCGTTTTGCAAAGATAGCAGCAGAAATGTCATTGCTGCATGTGCAGGGATATTAGACTTTAAAATGCTGATGGGTCATTAATGTTGGTCTCGGCAAACAATATTAGGAATCTTCTATTCAAACCACATAATATTCAGTGTCCATCGACATGAAAATAACAAAAAAGTTCATGCTGGACTCAAACCCGAGTCCCAACAGCAAAAGTCACTCCAGCCCTGCGCGTTATGAGTGCGCTACAGATCAACACGACGTATCGAACCACCACACTATAATATTTTTAGATTAACCTTGTTAAAAAGTTAACATGGTGGACATTGTCCACCATGGACCTGCCGGGCACACAGTAGGTCTGGTCCCGGTGGATGACCTGCTCCACAGCCCTCCCCAGCCTGGTGACCAAAGCCTTGGACAGGAGTTTGTAATCCACACACAGCAGAGACACAGGGCGCCAGTTTTTGATGTCCTGCAGGGTTCCTTTTTTTGGTAGCAGCGTGATCACCACTCTCCTGCAGGACATCGGCATCGAGCCAGAGGCCAGACTTTCATTAAAAACGTCTAAAAGGTCATGTGACAAGACGTCCCAGTAGGCTTTGTAAAACTCTACGGAGAGGCCATCGATACCAGGAGCCCGCCGTCCCTGCATGCCTTGCAGGGCGGTCTGCAGCTCCTGGATCGTTAACGGCCCTTCAAGCTGTGAGTTGGTCTCCTCGGAGACCTGAGGTAGTTTGTTGCAGAACCCCTCGGACAGAGTTTCCCCCTCCTCATATTCGCTTGTGTAGAGGGGGGAATAAAAACTCACAGCTCGCCTCCTGATCTGGCTTGGCTCTGTTATTTCCTGCCCTGTGTCTGACAGCAGTGAGTGGATCACTCGCCTCTGCCCATTCTTTTTCTCCAGGCCGAAGAAGAAGCTAGTGGGAGCATCCATCTCATTGGTGTTGAGGAACCGGGACCTGACTAGTGCACCCTGAACTTTAACGTCCAGCAGGTTGGCTAAAGCCATTTTTTTCTCTTTGAGGATTTGAATATATCCTCGATCTCCTGTGGGCTCACTTATTCCACTATATCACTCTCCAGGTCTTTCATAGATCTAATGATGTGTGACATTGAGGGTGTGCTGTTGGCAGAGCAATCTTATCTCAGTCTTACCATGGTCCCACCACTGCCTAAGACTGCTAAAATCTCTCTTTCTCTGCCTAAAAACACTCCAGAAATAAATAAGGGCCTCTTTAAAATGTTTATCAAATGTTAAAACGTTAAAATGCCAATATGCACTTCTGGGTAAAACATTTCTAATAAAAACATTACATAAAAGCAAAGAGTGATCCGTAAAACCAGCAGGTGATATGCTGCACATTTTAAAAGTGTTAACATGATGCTTAAAACAATAAAAACGATCTAGTCTAGCTGATGAGATTCTATTCTCTCTGATGTGGGACCAGGTTTACTGCCTGTTGTCTGCGTGCATCCTTCTCCATACATCCACCAGGCCGTGGGAGTGGACCAGCTGCCTCAGAGCATGCTGGGATGCTGGATGCGGCTCTGCATGGTTGCGATCTAAAGATGCATTTTCTGTACAATTAAAATCCCCACCCAAGAATAAAAAATCCTCCGTGGCACAACCGTTTAAAACATTATTAACTTTGAGTAAAAACAGCTTCCTCTCTGCACCGTTTGTTGGAGCATACACATTTATAAAAACAACTGTAAAAAGGTCAAACCGTGCTTTTATTAAAAGCAACCTCCCATTGATAAAATGCTCGACCTCCAGAGAGACAGGACTAAAAGACTTGGAGAGGAGGAAGCCCACCCCCCCACTGAGAGAGGTGTTGTGGCTTAAAATGACTTCCCCCTCCCACTCCCTTTTCCAGTCCGTCTCATTAAAAACGTCGCTGTGCGTCTCTTGTAAAAAGAGGACATCGATATGTTTTATTTTTGCAGTCTGAAATATTAAAGCCCTCTTTCTTTCCTCTCTGGCTCCATTTACATTTAAACTTCCCACTCTAAAAGTATCCATTTCGAGTGAGATGTTAAAAGCAAAAATAAAAACAAATAAATTAAACACAGACATTGAGGTTTTTAAAATCAACGCTGCCCATTTGTTTCCTTACTTTAGTAACAATTATTTTTAGTCTGTATATTTCCAGCTCATCCAGGACAGACTGCTCTCTCCGGCTCATGTGGAGTCTTGCTGAGGCACAAAAAACAGACAAATCTGGGAAATATTCTTCTATGATTACGTTATGTTGGTTTTTGCAGGTAATTTTTTTTTTTTATCATTTCAGCCGAGTACATTTTTTTTTGTTGGCTACTGCTCAAAAAACCTGGCACATCACTGCTATCAGACACACAATCATCCCAACTCTCATCCGCCTGTTCTTGCTCTCTTTCTTCCTTTCCCTCACTTACTACTTTACTGTTTTTTGCAACGGTTGATACATCCTTTTTATTTCTCCTACGTTTAGTAGCAGTCTTTTTTTTATTTATCATTTCCTGCTCACCCCATGTTTTCTTCTCCTCTCTTGTTTTGTCCAAATGTGTTTCCCTATCTATATCCTCCTCCTGTTTTACTGACTTCACCTGTCCCTACATTTTATTTTTGCCAAATCAACTTGTGGTTCATTGATTATTCCAGGTTTTTTTTCACCATTTGTATTTAAAAAAAAAAAAAATTCTCCCATCCCCCTTTTCTTCTGCTTCACACAAAACCACCACCTAATTTTCCTGGACATAATCACCCTCACCCTGTGCAACACCACCGCACCGCAAGCCGGGCACAGCAGCAGAACCGCGCTGTATAGCGCGCCCTCGCCCGCTCCGCATCCGAGACGGCACATCGCGCGCCACCGCCGACTGCTCAGGAGCAGCGTTGCCTCCGGAGGGGGGCCCACCACCACCGTAGCGGCCGCCTGCTGCTCCATTACAACCGGCGCACCGGCCGCCGGCGCGGCAGTCCGCCTCGGCGCAGCCACGGGCGGCTTCAGCGCAAACTCTCCATTTACCATGGCGTCAGATGCCGGCCGGCGAGACACCGGCAGGAGAAGCCCACAAAACACCCCACAAACACCACCAAAAAGCCCAAAAAGTAAAGCAAATCAAACCACCACCGATAAACTATATTAAATGAACACCCATTACACAAAAATAAACGGAAAATATAACGAAAAAGTCTCGCTCTTCTCTTTCTGTCGCACTCCAAAATCTCCCAGCATGCACCAGAAGAAGAAGAAGAAGAAGTCAGTTCTGGTCACTGCTCTGCTCTGGAGTCCGATTTTGGAGACGGCGGTGGCAACACTGGACTGTGACTGGACGAGAGATGGCAGAGGGAAGTGACGAGGCAGGAAGCGAGTTAGGAGACATGGACGTAGCAGGCGGGAGTTGTGAAAATGGAAAATGGGATATAGTGAGGAGAAAGAAACGTAAAAAGGGAGGAAATACTAATTCGGATGAGAGCAATAGTGAGGGTGAAAGGAGAGAAAGAGTAGTCGGAAATAGGCAACAGGAGTTCATGGTGGTTGTTAAACTTGCGCAAGAGGGAGCTTCGTTCGGCGTGTGGAACCCTATACGCTTAACTAAATCCATCAGTAAAGAAATCGGGGAGGTAATGAGTGCTAAAGTATTGAGGAATGGATCAATGTTGATCAAATGTAGGGATAGAGAGCAACAGGGGAGAGCAATAAAGATGAGTACCGTGGAGGGTAAGAAAGTGGAATGTTCACTGTTCAGTGGTAAAAAGCTAGTCAGGGGAGTTGTGACAGGAATCCCTGTCAGAATATCAGCTGATGATGTGAAAGGAAATATAACAAATGCAAAAATAATTGATGTCAAACCAGTGGTTGCGTTAGACTTTTTTGTTGTCCGTCATTTTGACGGACAAGATCGTAACATTTCCGTCATAATCCATTATTACCCGTCATTTTATTTTTCATGTTTTAATGATGAGATGAGACATATGTAATATTTATGTTTGGGTACTGAGCAACAAATGTTCATTCATCAATTTGTTTTTAATGGGTTAGGGTTAGGGCTAAAAACACCACGACCATTGTGCCTAAACAGGCAAATGTGAACAATGCCATCGTTTTAAATGAGACAATTACAATCAGATTATGAACAAAACATTTACAAGAACAACTCAATTGACCTGCTGTAGCCTGAACGCTGATTTCTGCATCGTCGTGCACCCTCGGACAAATCCGTTACTCATCTTAACTTTTCTACAGATGTCGCAGAATATTTTGCCATCTTCCCTCCTCAGCCACTTAAACTCTTGCTCCCACTGAACCCGGTACTCCCGCTTGAACTCCTTGCCACTTGCTTGCCCCTCTGCCGCTGGCTGAACGTTGTCAGTTTTAGTCTTACTGGCTTGTCCTTCATCCTCCCACCGCATCAATCCCTCTTGTTTCACCTCGTTTATCCACACCATCACAATTACTGGGCTTATTAAAAAAGATCAGCTGCCGTGACATTTTTCGATTGCTAAAGCCGGTTAAACAACGAGGTAATCAACAAGGTCAAAAACAAGACTAGACAATAGCTACTTAATATACACACACTCGCCACCAACTGGACAGGGGTGTGAATGACAAAATAATAGTTACAGACTACAGTAGAGTACAGTAGATCGCCCTCAGTCTACCTGGCCACTAATAATAATAATAATACATTTATTTTTGGGGGCGCCTTTCATAACACACAAAGGACACCTTACAGGGTTACAGATTTACAATTTACTTTTACAATTTTACCTTACAAATTAAAACAGTGGATTTAGTGAAGTATCAGCCGGGGTAAGACAAGACAAACAACAGGAAATTGACTACAAAATGACACAAAAGGACACAGGGTACAGATTATAAAGAAAATGCCAGTTTGAACAGGTGGGTTTTGAGTTGGGTTTTGAATGTTGTTATGGAATCAGACTGTCGGATGTGTAGTGGCAGGGTGTTCCAGAGTCTGGGAGCCGAGCAGCTGAAAGCTCGAGCACCCATGGTTTTGAGGCGATAGCTTGGGACGGTGAGAAGTCCTACGGACGAAGAGCGGAGGGTGCGGGAGGGGGTGTACTCCTGAAGGAGGTCAGAGATGTAGATGGGGGCAAGGTTATGGACAGCTTTGTATATGAGTAGAATGTTTTTGTAGTCAATACGGTAGCATACAGGAAGCCAGTGTAGCTGAGTGAGAATGGGGGTGATGTGGTCGGATGAGTTGGTGCGGGTGATGATCCGGGCAGCAGAGTTCTGGATTATTTGCAGTCTATTGAGGAGCTTGATGGGAAGGCCAGTCAGAAGTGCACTGCAGTAATCAATCCGGGATGTGACGAATGAGTGGACCAGGATTTCAGTGCTGGGTTGGGACAGAGATGAGCGGAGTCTGGAGATGTTCCGAAGATGAAAGAAGGCGGTGCGGGTGATGTTTTTTATGTGTGGTGCGAATGAGAGGGAGCCGTCCAGAATGACACCGAGGCTTTTCACTTGGGCAGCGAATGGTATGGGGAAGCCGTCGATGATGATGTTTGATGCTGGGGTGATATGTGAATTGGTGAGGGTGGATTTGGAGCCGATGAGCAGGGCCTCAGTTTTGCTACCGTTAAGCTTCAGGAGGTTCCTGCTCATCCAGCTCCTGATGTCCTCAAGGCATGGTGGTGAGGGAGGTTGGGGGGAGGGCAGTGGTGGGTTTAGAGGAAATGTAGACCTGTGTGTCATCGGCGTAGCAGTGAAAATTAACCTCATGGTGACGGAGAATTTTACCCAGGGGGAGGAGATATATGATGAATAGGAGTGGACCCAGTACTGACCCCTGGGGGACACCCAGTGAAATAGCACTTTCTTGTGACTTGTGATTACCGAGTTGTACAAACTGTTGTCTGTCAGTGAGGTATGATGAGAACCAGGAGAGTGCAACACCAGTGATCCCAATGCCAGCCAGGCGGTCCAGGAGTAGTGGGTGAGAGATGGTATTGAATGCAGCGCTGAGGTCAAGGAGGATGAGGATGGTGAGAAGTCCGGAGTCAGCTGCAGGGAGGAGGTCGTTGGTGATTTTAACCAGGACTGTTTCAGTACTGTGTTTTTGGCGGAAACCAGATTGGAAGGGTTCATGGAGGTTGTTTGTGTCAAGATGGGACTGAAGCTGTGCGGCAACCACCCTCTCAAGGGTCTTGGAAATGAAGGGTAGGTTGGAGATGGGCCTGTAGTGGTTTAGATCGGCTGGGTCAGTACCGGGTTTTTTGAGGATGGGAGTGATTGCAGCCAGTTTGAGGGAGGTGGGTACAATTCCAGAGGTGAGGGAGGAGTTAATTATCAGTGATCATGGGTGATATGGCTGGTAGGCAAGCCTTGACCAGGGTGGTGGGAAGAGGATCAAGCTGACAGGTGGTGGTTTTAGCTTTACGGATGAGCTCTGAGATGGTGTATTCCGATGCTGGGGTGAAGATGGAGAGGGAGCTGATGAGTGATGGAGCTGGGGTGAAGATGGAGAGGGAGCTGATGAGTGATGGACCAGTGGTAGACATCCAGGGTGGATCACTTGAGCAGGTGCATGCTGAGGCCAGCTCTAGGTGAATGGTGTTAATTTTGGAGTGAAAAAATTGCAGAAAGTCAGTACATTGGTCAATGGAGATATCTGGATGTAATATAATGTGGGCTGCTGGTGGACATTTTGGCGCTGTTCCGAGTTGTGTTCTAATCTGTCAAAATGACGGACTGCTTTCAGATTTTTCCGTCATCGTTAGAAAAAATCCGTCATTGACGGAAAATATTCGGTTAACGCGACCTCTGTGTCAAACGCATGAAAGCAAACCGCAATGGGATTAAAGAAGATAGTCTTTCGGTTCTGATCACCTTTGATGAAAAAAGGCTTCCGGAAAAGATACTTATTGGATATATGTATTATGATGTGAGACCGTATGTTCAACCACCAATAAGATGTTTTAAATGTCAGAGATTTGGACATGTGGCGGCAGTGTGCAAGGGAAAACAAAGGTGTGGTGGAGATCATGAATACGGAAAATGTGAAGAAGGGCCAAGGCTGAAATGTTGCAATTGCGGAGGGGAGCATAGCTCAGCGTACCGTGGATGTGAGGTTAGCAAGAAAGCAGAAGAGGTGCAGCGAGTCAGGGTGACGCAGGGAGTTAGCTATGCAGAGGCAGCAAAGACAGTTTCAGGAGGAACGCAGGTTAAAATGGGAAACAACAATAAGAGCAAAGAAACAGGAAAAGTCCACAACTGTGTTAAGTTGAAGGAGGACACTCTGATAGTGAGTAAAAGAGAGTTTGTACTGTTTATGGCAGAGATTATCAACTGTTCAGCGCAGACTACAAGCCGGAATGAAAGAATCTAAATAATTGTCAAATCAGCTGAAAAGTACCTTGATGTGAAAGGGATGCACTGGGAAAATGTGAAAGATATCCTAAATGATGACGTCCAACAACCTCAGACATGGACTGGATCATCCTGATGGTGTTAATTGTACTGCAGTGGAATGCTAGAAGTGTAATTGCAAATGGACAAGAGTTCAACAAATATATTGACAACCTGGGAGAGAAACCTAATGTACTTTGTATTCAGGAAACATGGCTGAAACCACAACTGGATTTTATTGTGAAGGGATAAACTGCAGTTAGACGAGATAGGGACTCTGGCAGAGGGGGAGGAGTTGCAACATTCCTACAGAGTGGTATAAGTTACAAAGTTATGCATGTAAGTACAGATCATGAAGCAATAGTAATAAGGGTATGGAATGATAGAGGACCTATATATATATATAGTAAATTATTATAATCCATGTGGGAAATTAGATCAAAGTATATTAGAGGATGCTGGGGGTTCACTGCAAGACAAAGTAATATGGTGTGGGGATTTTAATTCACATAACTCGCTATGGGGAAGCAGTAGCACAGATGCAAATGGTGCTGTAGTTGAGGAATTTATAGATGACCACGGGCTAGTGTGCATTAACACTGGAGAAGGAACACGATATAATTACACGAAGAATATAGAAACAGTACTTGATCTGACATGTGTATCTAGTGCAATAGCAGGTATAAGTACATGGAATGTGGTAAAGCATACTACAGGGCAGCGATCATTATCCGGTAATGATTAAAGTTGGGACCAACATAAGGTTTGAAAAGGAAAATAAAATTCCTAGATGGAAATTGGGAAAGGCTAATTGGGATGCCTTCCAAGTTGTAAGTACGAATAGATGTAAAACACTTCAAGAGGAAAATTATGATGATATAAATAAATTCAATGATGAGCTGGTTAAGGTTATCATTCATTCAGCTAAAGAAACAATTCCGGAAATTGCAGGAGTTAGGCGTACCAAGAGTGTACCCTGGTGGAATGGTGAATGTAGCAAATTAGGAGAATGGGGGGAATTCGAAGGAATTATGAGCAGAGGGGACATATGGCTGTCACAAACTTAGGAAAGGCGGAACTTCTAGCTCAAATATTTAGGAAAGTTCATAGTTCAGATAACCTTACAGAGGAAGCCAGGTACCTGCATTTTAGTATGTTTGAGTTGAGAAGAGCAATTATTAGTGCTCGTCAAACCACTCCTGGGAAAGATGGTGTTTGTTACAAAATGTTGGAACACATGACAGACAACACTCTAGTCATTGTGTTAAGGTTGTTTAATAGGGTGTGGGATTCTGGCCAACTTCCTTCAGTGTGGAAACAAGCGATAATAGTGCCCATCCTAAAGCCAGGGAAAGACCCTTCAGATCCATCTAGCTACAGGCCTATTGCCCTGACATCTCATTTATGCAAATCATGGAAAGAATGGTTACAGAAAGGTTAACATATATCTTAGAAAGTAAAGCTCTGTTGTCCCCATATCAAAGTGGGTTCCGTAGGGGTCGGAATGGATTCTATATTGTGCTTAGAATCAGACATCAGGAAAGCACAGACCAACAAGGAAGTATTGATTGCAGTCTTCTTTGATATTGAAAAGGCTTATGACATGCTCTGGAAGGAAGGACTACTAATCAAGTTAAAATCATTGGGAATTGGTGGTAAAGCATATAATTGGGTTATGAATTTTTTACTGGACAGAAAAATACAAGTAAGAGTAGGTACAGAATATTCAAGTGTTTATGCTGTGGAAAATGGTACTCCACAAGGTCGTGTATGTAGTCCGTTGCTGTTCAATATAATGATACATGACATTTTTAATCAAGTTAATCCAAGTATGGGAAATCTTTGTATGCAGATGATGGGGCTTTGTGGGCAAAAGGCCGCAATGTAGCACATGTTGGAAAGAAAATACAAGCTGCAATAGTTGAAGTGGAGAAATGGCCAAATAAATGGGGATTCAAACTGTCAGTAGCTAAGACGCAGGTCATTTGTTTTACAAAGCGGCATAACATTGCTCCTATATCGTTAACATTGTATGAGCAACCTCTTGAACAGGTTAATACAATAAGATTTATTGGTGTTTGGTTTGACGGAAAGCTAACATGGAGCAATCATATAGGAAAAGTTCAAAATAAATGTAAAAAGGTGAACAATGTACTTCGGTGTTTGGCGGGACAGGAGTGGGGAGCAAGTAGGTCATCCCTTCTGAATATATATTGGGCACTCATGAGACCTGTATTTGATTATGGGTGTATAGCGTTCATGGCAGCAGCAGAATCAAACCTTAAAAAGCTGGATGTCCTACAAGCTCAGGCCCTGAGAATTTGTAGTGGAGTTTTTAAAAACATCTCCAGTATCAGCAATACAGGTGGAATGGGAGAAATGCCTTTAAGGATAAGAAGAGTGAAGTTAATGTTGGCATACTGGGTAAACCTTCAGGGGCATAGTGATAGTCATCCTGCGAAAAGTATTTTTGAAAGACTGCTGGGAGCACAATGAGTCACATTTAACAAGTTTTGGATGGATTGGCGATGTTAAAGCAGCAAGTATAGGTTTGAATCAAATACAGTATTGCCCCACAGTTCCAATCTCGTCCATTCCACCCTGGTTGTTCCCATTGCCAAGTGTAGACCTCAATATACGAGAGGAGTTAAAGGAAAAGAAAGAACTACCAGTATGGCGCATAGTCCAGAATTATTTTGCAAGATATCACTCAGACTCAACAATCATATTTACTAGGGATGTAACGGTTCACAAACATTTCGGTTCGGTACGTACCTCGGTTTTTAGGTCACGGTTCGGTTCGGTACGTTTTCGGTACAGCAGAAAAAAATCTCAGAAAACATTAAATATATATATATTGTTTTTTATTATTATTAAACTGTGAACTCAAATAAATACAAAATATAATAAAATAAACATTAAGGTGCAGCATTTCGATGAACTGAAATCTGTGCTTGAACTGTACTGTAGTAGGCTACTCTGTTCGTAATGTACTAGTACTCAGACCTAAGCAGCCGGCAGATTGACATTAGCCGGCAGATTGCTTCTCATTGTATTTTCAGGTTTTTTTTTTGGAAAAATTAACTTGTCCACATTGCTTGGCAAAAGGGCAGATCTGCTTGCACTAACAATATCTCCTGCTGTGGAGAACACCCTCTCGCTAGGGACAGAGGTAGCAGATACAGCCAGGTAGCGCTTTGCTAACATGGCAACATGAGGATATTTGGCCTTCATTGTTCTTCCACCATGCAAGTGGGTTAGAGTCCAGTGAAGTGCTGTCCGCTGCCATGTATGAGGTAACCTCTCCCTTCACCAGCTGCAAAGTGGGCTTGTTTCTCTCCTCAGTGTTGAAGAGCTCACCAAACAGTTCTGCCATGGCTGACTTCCTGATGGGAGGAGGAGGAGGAAGATTCTCCAGATTCCTCTGGGTCTGCTCTCCCTGCGGATGACATGGCTCCTGCTGTCTCTGTGGCCTCCCTCTGCAGAATTAAATGACTATATAATAATAATGTTATATTTTACATGAGAGTACTATTCACATTGTAACAGCTATAAAATGTTTCAAATTAAGCAAAAATTGAATTTATGCATAAGGAAATTAATTAATTGTATACCTGTTCTTCAATGGCCACAATCTCTGTAGTGAGACTGTTGTAGATATGTTCACGGCAGGCATTATCCATATGAGAAAGGGCCTTGAACCTTGGATCTACAGCTGTGCATTTATGAAGAAAGTCCTGAAGAGCAGGGTCAGTGTATCTGTCCTTTAGGCTCCCTCTGATGGCAGCTTTGACTTCCTTCACAGTTGGACAGTCCTTCTCATTTGGTCCCATGGATTTAATCAGCATTGTTTTGAGAGGCAGGATCATTGAAACTGATGGAGTTGTTTCAGTGCACATCAGTGTTGTAATCGTTTTTAGGGGTTTAAGGACCTCAATTACCTCCTCTGCCATTCTCACATCCTGGTCACTCAATGTATTAATGTTTTTGTTTTTCTTGAGGGCCTTTTCTGTCAATGCTGAGTAAACAGCAGCTTGCTGCTCAAGATACCGCTCCACCATGTCATAAATGGAGTTCCAGCGAGTGGGGACATCATGGATGAGTTTGTGTTTTGGCACATTGAGCATCTCCTGTTTGCACTGCAATATATGTGCAGCTGTTGTGCTACGGTGGAAGAAAGACACAACACTCCTGATTCTGCTTAGCAGCCTGGACATCTGGTTGATTCCTGTTGCTTTTTGTGCTGCTAAATTAATTGTGTGAGCAAAGCATCCAATTTGGGGGCCCAGTCTAGCTTCACTGATTGCATTGACAATGTTTCTAGCGTTATCTGTTGTGACTGGAATTGTGTTACCTGGCCTCTCCAACTTCCATTCTGACACTACCTCCTTCAGTACCTCTGCCAGATGTGTGCTTGTGTGCTTTTCGTAAAGGGGGCGAGTTTGCAGGACGTGGCTTTGCATGTTCCAGTTGCAGTCGGGTGTAATGTAGTGCACCGTTACAGTTAAATAACTCTCTGTGGCCCTAGATGTCCACCCATCGGTCGTTAGAGCAATAGAAGATGCCTTGGATAGGTCGTGTACAACTGTCGTTTTTACTTTATTGTAAAGTGCTGTTATCACTTCCTGGCTGAAGTGCGGACGAGAGGGAACCTGGTAACGAGGCTCGACCACTCTCAACATGTGTTTGAACCCTATATTCTCCACAATGGAATATGGTCGCATGTCCGCTGCTATGAAAACACCTATGGCGTTTGTGATGGCTGTGGCTCGGTTGGAACTTTTTACGAGTGGTGGAGGCTTAAATGATAGTGGGAGTTGGGTTTGCACTTCAGTAATTTTTCGTTTGGTACCGGTAATATTTACGTTCGGGTGATGCCTTTTCAGATGCGTGTGCATGTTTGTTGTATTGCCGGCCGCGTAACCAATGTGTGTCGAACAATGCCGACAAACAGCTTTAGTTCGGTCCACCTGTCTTTGTCCGTCATCCTTGTACGTAACTGCGAAACCATAATGTTCCCAAACCGGAGACTTCAATGATGGTGGAGGATTTTCGAGCTCAACTTTCCCTGCGTTCGCCATTTCGAGAGTTCATCAAATTACTGACTAAATTTGAACGCATCCCTGTGACCAGCTCTCATAGCATGCCTCTCGTCCAATGAAATGACTTGCTTGCTCTATGACGCGTTGAACCCAATGTGAGCAAATTACACTGAATGCTGCGACGCAGCACCTGAGATTACTTCCAAAATTGTTTTCACGTTCTCAATTTTTTACGTTTAACGTTATATTCGTTCGGTACACACGTGTACCGAACCGAAGGGCCCGTACCGAATAATTTCGATACGGGTACGTGTACCGTTACACCCAGTGGCGGCTGGTGGAAAATATTTTTGGTGGGGCTGTTGATATAGTGAGTAAACATTTTTTTTTTTGGGAGAAATTACCCCTTAAATTAGGACTTCTGGTGATGTAATGTCGCTGTTTCCAGTGCAGCGCGGAGCTCGCTTTAATGCTGCGTTCAGACCGGACGCGATGCGAATATTCGCTTCGCTCGAAACGCTCCTATCGCATCGCTCTAGTCGCTCGAGTTTCACCGCGGCTGCCAGCTATGTTTACTCGCATCATTCAAACAAGACGCGCTGGCTCGGGAGCTACAACTACAACAAAATGAACATATTTACCGTGATTAAATTGTAATACACGTTTCTAAATTACAACATACTGATACCGGTTAGTAAAAACCATGAATTAATGCTTTGACAAGTCTGCAGACAGACGGCAGGCGAAAAACCTTTAGAATGCTTGTTTTCTGAATGGAGATTGGGTCGACCAGGCTAAGCTAACGTTGTATATGCTAACTCCACACTCATAACAACGGCCTACAGACATAAATAAACCAGCGACTGTATTCTCCATGACACAGACAGTCTGTGGTTTGTACTTGTTTAACTTTTGTCTAGTTTCTGAACAGATCGTATCTGTCCCCGGCTGTTTGAAGAGCAAGCATGGGAAACAAAAGACAGTATTTACCTGTTTGCATCCAGCTAGCCATGCCTTTCTGGTGTACCAGCTACGTGAGAAGCCTCGTTGATACGTTTTGTCTTTTTCACGAGCTTGCTGCGATATATACAAATCGGGTTTGGTCCGGTCCAAGGTCTTTAAGTATCAATTTATCTCCCAAACTTCTCCTTTCGAAAGGATTGGAGAGTAGCTCTTGCACGGAATTGGGTGCGGACCGAGGTCTGGCGACTCCACCTGCACACGAAGCCATTCTCATCCAACTACTGCGTCACCTTGGTCACTCACGAGTCTAAAAAACAACTCACGTCAACGCACGTAAGCAACGTGGGCGCCTACCATAGACTGTATATATAAATGGACGTAGTGTCCGTGACGTCACCCATAGGATTCTGCAGAGTTACCGTGAAGCCCTTAGTAGGCGGAGTCGGCCACTAACGGCTCGAATGTGACGTCAGAGTCTAATCCCCGCCTGCTCCAAATAAGGGCAAAGAGGCGGAGCCGAGGCGGGACCTGCTGCCTCCGAACTGGAAGTAAACAGAGCTAGCTCAGGCTAAGAAGCTAAGCTAACATGAAATACATGCATACCAAGTTACTGCTAACAGTGTAGTTCCCCTATATAAACGTTACATTCATAATCAAATGAGACAATCTGCAAGATAATTAGCTATATTTTGTTATTCTTAATGCTTGTCATTCACACGTTGAGAAAAGACGGACTCCACCGCCCGGACCTAACAGAGCCGCAGTGGGCTAGCTCTGGGACGCCGACTGGAGCTAGCCCCCTGCGGCTCCGTTAGCTCCGGCGGCCACCACTGGGATAATTGGGTCCCCCTATTAACATTTGCTCCCGTTTAGCATTATGAGCGTCTAGCCATAGACTATAAAAGTCTTACCCAAGGCTGAATCATAAACTAAAATGTATATGTATGCATAAAGGGTTACGTCCTTAGCTGGCTAATAAGTAACAAGCTAAGCTACCAAGCACACAAACACCTGCGAACGGGGTTAACATGTATAATATTATCATTTTAGACTTCTTGGATTAGTGTTAGTACATTCAAGCGCACAGCACGACATTTTAATTGTCTGGTATTTGTAACAATATTCCCTAAAAGGCACAATCACCACGAACACGGCTAAAGCTAAAGGGTCAAGTACAGTACTATGACTAACTAACGTTGTAGCCTCTATGGTTGTAGCCTAGCAGAGTGGACAAGTTGCTGTTAGCTGACAGTGAGGCATGTACGTGTCCATCAAAGTGACCACGCCCTAATTTATGCAAACACTTTAAGACCTAATATAAATAAAAGGGTCGTGTTAGAAAACAATTCACTCACAGATTCATAATCATGAGGTGGAATCTAACTATATCGATAATAATATTTATTGCATCCATGGGTAGAAACATGTTTTTTTCTGCTGTAAAGTTGGGCATTTTAACATGGGGGTCTATGGAAATTGCTCCTTTCTGCAGCCAGTCCCTAGCGGCCCATGTATGAACTGCAGTGTGTGGCACTTCCGTATTGGCTTCCCGGCTCTACCCCACAGTTTGCCGCTTGGCGCCAACGTGAGCGCCCTCGTGACCAAAATATTTGACGGCGCTGATTGGCTGAAATTATGTTTCGGCGGCACAGTTTACTATTGAGACTTTTGCAACTTGCTGGTTGCTGCTGTTTGGCTCGGGGGCTCCTTGCACGGCGCCCGGTAATGATAAACTAATGCCACGGGCAAGGCCAGGCAGGAAACATGTGACTAATCAGTAACTTTAGACATCGTAACACAATTTTAAACGAGATTTTATTGTAGATTATACATTTTACTGATACCAATTGTATGATATTTACCTTGTTCATTAAAAATAAAAATATAAAATATATATATTTTTTAAATATTTTTTTTTCATTTACATTTTTTTTTAATATTTTTTTTTGTATGTGAGAAGAGGTGGGGCGGCGCCCCTATGGGCCGGCCGCCACTGGTTACACCCCTAATATTTACAGATGGTTCCAAAGATCCAGAGACAGGGCGTGCAGGGGCAGCAGTTTATATCCCAGTGAGTAGTACACATATAAAGAAAAGGGTAACAGACCATGTGTCCATGGCCGTATCCACCATTGAGGTCACCGAGGTCCGGACCTCGGTAATCTTTTCCGAGCTGTGTATATAACAAAACTTGTGAAATAATTACACTAAACGGGATTAATGTAGTACTTCCATTTACTGACGATGGGGGCGCTGCATAACTACTTAGCCTCGGAAAAAGCAAACGGAAGAAGACGACATGTATCAACAGACCACCGCAGCCCGTACTTGAACCGGAGCAGCGAAGGATTGATGAGGTAGGCTATCTAGAGATCTGAGTCCAGCGGGCTGCTTGTGTTTCTGTTCATCAAGACATCATATGACCAGCAGATCCTGTGTTAATGCTCTACGTTAGTCAGTGGACGTCCGACAAGATGCACACTAACTTATATTGCAGCTATAGGCTATACTTTGGTTTAAATTGCGTGAATAAACTAGCTAGAGAGATAAAGTGAATTACATTCATCCAATGTCAGAAGGATTACCTTTTAACAAACGTTGTAATGCTTTTCTTTCATTTCAATTTGAGTAAAACATTGAAGATGTAACATTGTATTGTTTTCTTTTTACACTGACTCAGATATAATTAAAAGACTACGTCAGTCGAAGCTCAGCTTTGGTAAGGAAGAGACAGGAAAGAGAAAGAGAGAAAGTGATGGAAGTCAGGGAGGAACTGCAGGTACAGTCACACAAAATAATGTAGGCTTAATAACCCTATCTATCTATCTATCCATCCATCCATCCATCTATCCATATATCTATAACAATAGTCTTCATTTACAATAGGCATAATTGTAAAACAACATACATCTATTGCAGTTATGATGTCATAATAACATACAATTGTATAAAACACAATTTGCTTACATCTTTGTTCTCTTTTGAGAATCAAACAAAACAGATTTAAATAAAACATCAAATGCAAACAAACAAGTGAAATGAACTAAATTGCTGAATTGCTTTTAATTCACTGGCTGGAGCGACAAGTGAGGAGGAGCAAAAAGTGAACAACGAGGGAGAGATTGAACACAGAGAAAGCATAGAGGACAGAGAGACTCAAGAAGATGAGAGAGGCTGCAGGTTATGGAAAGGAGAGAGACATGGGAAATTAATGTTGACAATGTTTTGTGATCATTTTAGCCTCTTCTGCATGTCCAGATAATTAATAGTAACAATCAACTGATTCTTATGCATTACACTTTCAAAAATAATTGATGCTGACATTGTCAGCCCACTGACATAGTTTGAAATCAATATATTATCCAATTTGTGACCCCCCACAGGACTTCAAAAGCACCTAACTAGATCATGAAAATCCCAAAAATCTCGGGGGGTATCCCCCGAACCCCCCTAACATGTTTGGACCTCGGTATTAGGAAATCCTGGATACGGCCCTGCATGTGTCAGTATACACCACAGAGTTGTTGGCATTGGTGTTGGCATTTGAAATGGATAGAGGAGAAAGAAATACATAACAGTTGTAATTGCATCTGACAGCTTTTCAGCATTATCAAGTATACGATCAGGCAGATATTCATTTAGAATGGACATAATACATGAAATATTTCAAATTGTATATAAAATGCAAAACAAAGGCATAGCAACTCGTTTCATCTGGGTTCCTGCTCATGTTGGTGTGGAGGGTAATGAACAGGTGGATATTCTGGCCAAACAAACACTCAGAAGTATGAACATTGACATAGAAGTTCCACTCAGCGAAGCGGAGGTTAAAACATTCATTCAGAAATATGCACAAACAACATGGCAAGAACATTGGGACCTTAGTGATACAGGAAGACATCTTTATAAAATTCAAAGGTATATGGGGGATTGAAGGAAGGTAGGGTTTAAAAGAAGGGAGGAAAATGTCATTTCTCGGATGAGAATAGGTCATACAGGTCTCAATCATACATTAAGTCTAATAGGAAAGCATCCAAACGGAAATTGTTGAGCATGTTTTACTGCTTTGCAGGAAATATAGTACTCAGAGAAATGTGCTTTTCCACACACTGAAGAAAGCAAAATTCCATGACTTGTCGCTATCAGGGCTGTTGGGAAAATATCAGGCAATATATATATTGTGAGATTATTACGTTTCTAAGAGAAATTGATAAATTTAAAAATAATCTAGAGTTTTGGTTCTTTGTTTTGTTTTGTTTGTTTTGTTTCTTGTTTTCTGCATAGTCTCTTGTCCACACTCCAGTCCAGTTGGTGGCGGTAATGCACCTACAAGTTGGTTTGCCAACCGCCAATAAACACTAAAGAAGAAGAAGAAGAAGTTGCTCAGTTGTGTGTGGCACATGGAGGGAGCAGGAGGCTCCCAGTGTGAGGAAACGTTTTGGTAAGCTGGTAAGCTGGTAAGTTGGTTAGCGGCCCGGCTACGTTAGCCTTTGTTTAATGGAAGGCATTTTTTAGTTTGATAGCAATAAAGCCTTTTTTTTTATTTGAACACTGCCTCTGTCGTGATTGCTGCACTACCACTTTTCTCTTTATCTGCCCAGTCCTGTTACACAAGTTCAACTTGTGTATCATAAGTCAACTATCTCAATGCTCAACCATTTAAAATTAAAACATAAAACATTGAGTTTGGAGCCCGAGAGTGAAAGACAGGAGCAGCCACTCATCACCTCCTTCACCAGTGCAAGACGGCACTGTGACCCCGCAAAAAGAGAGAGAATTACAGCCCTCATTACCCGAATGATAACCAAGGACATGCTACCACTGAGCTTCGTTGAGGGAGAGGGGTTCCGAGAACTCATGAACTTTGTTGGACCGGAGTATAGGGTGCCCACCCGTAAGACTGTCGTTTCCAGGGTTGAACTAAAATACAAAGAGGGTGTGAAAAAGCTGAAAAAGTAGACAGAATCATACACGACCATCACCTGCCACTACGCCACTGATGACTGGGAGATGAAAAGTGCTGTGTTACAGACACGCAGTTCAGACGAGCGACACACAGCACAGAACATAGCAGCTCAGCTACAAGCTGCTGCTGAAGAGTGGGGTTTAACGGATAAAATCACTGCATGTGTCCATGATAATGCCAGTAACATGGTGCTTGCTAATCGCACAATTGCGGACTGGGAGTCGGTACCCTGCTACGCTCATACGCTTCAGCTAGCCATCAACGATGGATTTAAAGTGGGTAGTGTGCATCGGGTTGTGGCAGCTTGTGGGAGACTGGTGTCTCATTTTCATCACAGCACTGTAGCCACCGCTGGCCTGAAGAAAAAACAAGACTTGCAAAATCTCCCCAAACATAAACTCATTCAGTACTCTCGTACGAGATGGAACTCGATTTGTGATATGTTTGAAAGGCTACAAGAGCAGAGATGGGCAGTGTCTGCCGCCCTTTCGGACAGGACCATTACAAACTGAACGACGCAAGGACCCTGGAACTCACAGATCAGAACTGGCAGGTTATCGAAGACATTCTGCCCGCACTCCAGTCTCTCAAGTGCGCAACCACAGCACTTTGCAGCAAGAATGAGTAGCCTATTGAATAGCTGCATTCTGTGCATAGGCCCTGTTATAGGTATTTGATATTTTAAGCATGAAAGCTGTAGGCCTATAGCTGTCAAACATGTATTTATTTATAAAAAGTATTAAAAAAAAATTATTGTGAAAAAATTATTTTGAGTACATATGTACATTTTGGTTAACCGGTTAACCGTTTTTTTGTGGGTCGAATATTCGAATATACATTTGCTTTCAAATTCCCATCTCTAGTTCTAACATAGTTTTCATACATCAACACAGGCTCACTATTTGGCAAGATGACTAACGGCCCGTCCACACAGCGGCGTGCGTTGAAGCTTCAACGCTTCTGCCCATTCACTTTGAATGGGGTGACGTTACGCTTCGCCAAACTGCATTGTTTTATTTTATTTTACCTTTATTTAACCAAGATAGGTCTCATTGAGATTAAAAATCTCTTTTTCAAGAGAGTCCTGGCCCCAAGAATGGTAACAGCATAGTTTCAGACAGTTTTACAGTTACAAACAATTAAAAAAACACACAGTCATATACCAAATGTAGCCAAAGAATTTACAGACACAGCGGCCTGCTTCAAGGTCAGTTAAAGTTGCTTTGGGTGTTTCTAATGAGACCAGCTCTCTGAGTTTCAGCTCAGTTTGAAGCAGGTTCCAAGCTTGATGGGCAGCGTAACTGAACGCCCTTTTCCCAAGTTCAGTACGGACCTTTGGTACAGTTAAAAGGAAAAAGTTCTCGGAGCGAAGCCAATAGGATCCTGTGCATTTTCTATTTATGTACATCCTTAGATAAGGGGGAAGAGCACCAAGAATATACTTATATATAAGGATGTGCCAATGCTTCAGTCTACGCGTGGTCAGGGAGGGATCCAACACGAGCGTATAGATTGCAGTGGTGCGTCAAGGATCTGAGGTTTGTGATGAATCTCAGTGCACCGTGGTAGATGGTGTCCAGCGAGTGAAGGTACTGAGAAGATGCATTCATATAAACCACATCTCCATAATCCAGCACAGACAGAAAGGTTGCAGACACTAGTCTCTTTTTGGCCTCATACTGTAGGAAAAACAAGACTTGTTTCTATAGAAAAAACCTAATTTTATTCTTAATTTTTTCAAGAGTTCAACAATGTGTGGTTTAAAAGAGAGGGAATTGTCAATTATAATTCCAAGATACTTATACTGCAACACAGATTCAACCTCCGTCCCCTGCAAGGTGGTGATAGGAGGAAGGTTCAAGACCTTGGCTTTTGCTTTCGAGAACATCATTAGCTTTGTCTTGGCAGCATTTAAAACAAGTTTCAAATCACACATGTTGGATTGTACAATGTTAAAAGCATTCTGGAGCTGACAAAGAGCCTGCTTCGGGGTGGACGCAGAACAATAAATAACTGTATCATCAGCATAAAAATGCAAATTTGCATTCAAAACATTGTTATTAAGACTGTTAATGTAAATAATAAATAACAATGGTCCTAAAACAGATCCCTGTGGCACACCCTTGGATACCAGAAGAGATGTTGAAGTTAAGCCTTCTGCCCGCACACACTGTGATCTGCATGAAAGATAGTTATATCTCTCACAGGCTCTGCCCTCTACTGGACTCTATGGGTACTACCTTACCCTGCGAGCATTCTCCCACTGAGACTTCTATAGACGTAGCCGGCCTTGGGCGGGCCTACCTGAATGCGCGCGCATCACACCGTATAAAAGGAGGCCTCGCCTCCTGACTATCATCCTTTTCTCTTCAGCAGCGGAAGTGATTCCACGAGAGACTGAGACGTTTGAAAGAAGAAGAAAGAGTTATCATACCTCCAGGGAGTCGCCACTGCTAGAGACCCGGGCCTGTCCTTCGTGCCCTGGCTGAAATAGCGGACGCCGATCCCCACCACCTTTGCTTCGAGTGTTTGGGGGACCAGGATATGGCCGAGGCGGTGCCATTCACGTTCGCCATTCCTTCCGGGTCTGGCGTCCATGGAAGTCCACCGCCCAGGGCTGTACTCTCCCTGGGTGATGATCATGGTGGCGGGTGTGTGGGCTACTCACTCATTGCTAGAGATGCCCCCGCCTCACCAGGTCAGCGCGATTATTGGGCCGCAAGGCCGAATAAGTAGCTTGGTCCACGGGCCTTGCCCCAGGCCCGGTTCCCCCGGGGACCGGTGCTCTGTGGCTTCACATGATATAGGGGCGACCCTACTTCATCACAGGCCCGCCGTGTGATGTCCCTGGGATATCACGCCGCGTGGCACTTTCCAAAGAGGACCGTGTTGATCTCCTGGGAGCCCCCGTGTTTACGGAAGGGCTCTTTGGATCGATCTCCCTGCTCACGGGATGAGGAGTAGTCGCAGCGTGGCTGCTTCTTGCCCATCCCCAGAGGAAGAAACACTGTCCTACACTCCCCGCCCCTGCTGTAAACCCCAGTATAGGGAGCCAGCAGATGGGCGTGTGCACGTGAGTGGAATAAACCGAGTGCTGTCAAAGCACTGTGCGGGTTCAAGAGACGCTATTGCCGGCGTGCTGTTGTCAGAAAACACACCTTGCCTGGTATAATAGCTCCGATAAATGCATTTCACCGTTGCAATGGGAAATACAGCGTTAATACGTGGGCGCGCGGCCCTCATGAGAGTGGCCGCGGTGCGTTCAGGGACCCCCGCAGGAGAACGGTGGTTTACGTTTGTAAACTCTAGTTCTGGAGTGAGGTGTGTGTGTGGGGAAAATGCATTCAGTAAAGGCTATTGCATTTATCCCAGAGTAAGAGTTATTTCTCTCCACAATTCCACTTTTCCCCATAATGTCCATTTCAAAGAGACGGCATTGTGACGGCGCGCACGGCCTCCCTCCCCCGAGGGCGGGCCACGGTGCGTTCAAAGACCTCAGTAGAGAGGTGAGACCAAGGGAAAGGTGCCGGCACGGAGATCCCGTGCCCGCGGCGCCCTCCACCTCTTCGGCCCACCCCGTGGAACCAGCGTGCCGGCACTCACGGGGACGGGCTTTCCGGATCTGACTGGCGGGGGGAGAAAATCTTGCCGCCCGGGAAGAGGGGGCGAATCCCGCCTCCTCCCTGCATAATGCACAGATCACTACGTTTTCTAATAAGAATGAGGTTGATCTGTATCCAAATCTAAGTGTCTTTTGTTTCCACAAAGGCTACACTTACACACAATGTTAACCATACAAATTCCCCATTCGCTGCCCCAGCTGTAGCTCCTGTAAAGGAGGTGGCTAGTGGGCATGTGCAGTAGTGATGGGAATTCCGGCTCTTCTTGGTGAGCCGGATCATTTGGCTCGGGCTCATCAAGAAGAGCCGGCTCTTTTCGGCTCCCAAACGGCTCTTCAGTTTACCACATATTATACCTTTTAATTAATCAAATGTAGCCCTGTTTTGACTAATTATATGTGTACACATATATCACTTAAATTATTCAATACAACCTTTGTACTGAAGTATTCAAAGTAAAAATTAAATGTTTAATATAAATGATTTGCTGTGGCCAATTGTTTCATTGCATTTACAGACCCGTGTAACTCTCTGATACCACCGAATGAATGCATTGACTTGCTTGTAGAACCTCGCTACACAAAACAGATAGCAACACCTATAAAAACCATTTTAAAAAAGGGACTACTGTATCGACCTATATAAAGTATATAAATATTGTTTTTTTTTTCAAAATACCAAAAAGATCCTGCATTTTAGCCATGCCTCTATTTGCTCTTTCCAGCGCTGTTTTTGCAGGGGGCTGATTCTGTGAGCTGCAGCTGACCACGCCCCCCTGCAGGAGAGGGGAGCGTGCTCTGAGATCAGGGTTGCATTCCAATAGTCCATTTAGCTTAGGAACCTTCCTAACGGAGTGAAATGACCCGGAAGTACGTCACTGGCAGCCATGATAAGTGCTGTTCCAATTCTCCAAATTAAAGGAAAGGAGGTTTCAAACTTCCTTTATAACCAGGGCTGCACATAACTGGTGCGCAGGTGCACATGCGCACCTCGGCCAAAAAAAAGAGCACTGGGTCATTTGAAAAAAGGCGCATTTGCGTACCAACATTGAGAGAGAGAAGGGAGAAGAGAAAAGAGAGAAGAGAGGAGAGAGAGAGAGAAAGATATTTGCGAGTTGGCATATGAACTCAGGGCCGGCCCGTCGCACTGGCGTTGATTTTCGCCTAGGGCGCCAGATCTGTGAGGCGCTGCGCTGGTAGTTCTGGGAGGGAAAAAAACATTTTTGGACCGTTGATGCTCATCCTAATTTTCGGCCTTGATGTAACAACATTCATAATTAAGTACATTTAACACCCCTTTTCACCCCGGTTACACGTTTCATTTGCCCTGTACGTGATGAAAATGGGGATGTTGGCTTGTCTGGCGCCCGCAGCTCACAGCCAAAGTGGCGAGTGAGGGAGGGTTGCACCGGTACCGGCGCTGTTGTTATTAGATAATCTGGTACTAGCTGCTCCAACGGAAGGAGAAGATGTTTCTACAATAATGTGGAGGAGAGTCCTCTCCAGTCAGACTGAGAGGCTGATACTACAGCTCAGTGAGGTAAAGGACTCTTGAGTGTTTAGATAGTTCACTTTAGTCTAAGTTCAAACGGTTTGGTCACAATTTATGTAAACACATATTTTCAAGGCACTCCTTTATAATTATTGGGATAAACATGTTTGAAATCATTCCAATGTATACTATAGGACAGTAACCAAAAATATCCTTTTAAAACTGGACTTTCGACCCAAAACCAGCTGTTGACTTGTGGATGCAAGCAGCTAATCGCAGACTCAACCAGAGAGGAAGAAGTAGGCCTACATCCTCAGCTACACTGTAAAAATATCCACCGTGAATTCACAATAATTACCTGGCAACTTGTTGCATGACTTTCACAGTAAGGTTCACAGCAATTTACTGTGAATGTCTTCACAGCGATGTATTGTAATTTCACATCCATGATATTACAATGCATTGTTGTAAAGCAGTGTTTCTCAAACTTTTTCATACCAAGGACCACTTAACCAATAAAAAAAACACTCGCGGACCACCTAACTCCACAAATATCCCAAAAAACACATTGTGTTTTACACAAATCGCCTGAAAATGGCACAAACAAGTGGCCAATGTGTGATTGAAGGTGTTTATCTTGGCTATATCATGCAATTGAAAGTGAAACTTAAGCTCGCTCCATTGCGGAGATATTCCCGCGAGAGTGCGGAAAACTTTAATTAATTAATTAATATACTCACGGACCACTAGGGGGCGCTCACGGACCACCAGTGGTCCGCGGACCACACTTTGAGAAGCACTGTTGTAAAGGTACAACTGTATACTGTAACTTCACAGCTTCAATTACTGTGATATTACAGTATGTTACTGGGGAATTACATCATTTTGTTGTACATTAATTACAACAAGGGCCTGTACTTTTACATTTCTATTGTGAAAGTACTGCAGGAGTAGCCAGTAATTTACTGTGAATTTACAATGTGTACTGTGAAAGTACTGCAGGAGTAGCCAGTAATTTACTGTGAATTTACAATGTGTACTGTGAAAGTACTGCAGGAGTAGCCAGTAATTTACAATGATACACGTGCATAACTGTAATTCCCAGCTCCAGTACTTCCTGGAGGAAGCTCATACAATGGTTTCCTGTCCAAGTTTAACAGGAAACCAAAGTGTGAGCTTCCTCCTGGAAGTACTGGAGCTGGGAATTACAGTTATGCACGTAATGTTATTGTACAATTAAAAACAACACACCAAACGCACAAATGAGGTAAAATCAATGGAAGCCCACTGGCATATTTATTGACAAAATAAACAACAGAGTAAACAAACAGGAACATGAACTAGTTCACCTCAACTATCCATAAAAAACAGATGAACCCTTAACGGATCCTTTAAACAAATAATCCCTCGCAGGTGAACTGACCGTAATGCTTCCCACTAAACTTGTCCCCGCACACCATGCAGTCTATGCAGACCATTCCAAGTCTATCAGCTTCCGGTGAAGGGTGCTCACGTGAGGGTTAATGGAGCTTCGCTTCTTTGCCTTGGAGCCTTTCTCCGGGTTGATGCCCAAGAAGCATCTGTTACTAAGCAAAGATAAGTTTCAGTTTTAAATACACTCATGTATTGCAGGCAGCATTTATCAAGGTGTTCACCTGTCTTTTCCCACACCGACTGTTACTAGTACAAACCTGTTGGATCATCCTCTCACAATAACATTATTTGTAGCCTAGCAGAGTGTCTCAGGTACCTCTAACATAAGGTTTACTTACTTATCTGAATTTTGAAGCCATACTATATTGTGAATTAAACCATTATGTCAATTTTTTAACAAGCTAGCCCAGCAACATCAAGTGATGGTGTGGTCCCAATTCGCATATTTGGTTCCAGGCTTCATACTCAAAGCATTTAATCTACTTTATAGCCTCTGTAGAAAGGCATGGACTTAATAGCAAGATAGTGAAACACAAATTTGCATGACAAGTCTTACTGATGACATTGATCATGTGTTTGAGTGTTACAATACCTTTGGATGAACTCCAGTGTGCATGATCCAACGGGATATTTGAGGTTGAAGACATAGTAGCTGCTGAATAAAGCAGCTACCCCATGCAAAAAAAATGGGTGTGGGCCCATTACCACTTGTCCCTCGATGGATAGCATCCACCCAGAAGGCTTCATTGTGTCACCTGAAATGAACAGATACCCCGTCATGCGTTTATTGTGGATAGGTACATTCCTAGAATCAATCAAAATAATACTTGAGCTAGAGATGTCAATACCAGATCCGAGTAACATTCATGATGGCCAAGGACGAAAAAGCAGGAAAAATATACAGTGCAGAGCATGCAAGGACATGACACAGAACCCTCCAGGTGGACAGCACTTTTCTACTCCACATCAGTGAGGTAGGCCTACTTAACAGTCACTGTAAAAGCATCAAAGGTGTTGGTGCAGATAGGAGAATCTGGCTGAACGACAAAGCAACTCCCTAGCCCTCCTCCCTCTGCCTTTATGGATAGACGGTTTATTTAACCTCATTCCTCTATGGGTAGATGGTTACGAGCCCAGCTAGAACGAGAACATGTCAACTCGTCAGACCCCTGAATCATTGAAACAGGCTATAGATTTTAACTAACGCGAATCGCTGAAACATATGGCGTCAGAGTATCGTAAGTGTCGTTTCACAGACTGGACTTTAATGGAGTGCAGGAGAGATGGAAGGCCTTCAGTCAGGATTCTCCCCTTGATTGCAAAGGAAACACTTAAGCTCTTTAGAGTAACTATTCAGTATCCTATACCTCATCGATGGTGGAGCAGAACAGGGATGTCCTAAGAGAAATTATATAACTAGAATAAAAGCAGCAGTGAAGTCTAGCCATTCAGGTCAGAAAAGCAGGAAATCCTGTATAAACAGGAACAATCCCATCCCTGAACATTACATTACCTTGAATGATCAAGCAGGGGGTGCTTGGGAGTGCTGTAGTATTCACTACATCAGCAGCAGTGGCACAGGTCTGTAACAAAGTAACACACAATAGCATAGATTTAACAGTATGCAAGGATGAAGATCGTTCATTGGTCAGAGGTAAATCAGAACATAATAAATGGTCTAATAATAATAATAATTACTTGCATTTATATAGCGCTTTTCAAGACACCCAAAGCGCTTACAAATGGACGTCCGCAAACCAATGTGTAGCCCCCGCCTGGGTGATGCTAAGGCAACAGCTAATCCGCGCACTACAGCTCAACACAGATGAGCTCGGCCCATTTGGAGCAACTTGGGGGTTAAGTGTCTTGCTCAAGGACACTTCCGACATGCGGACAGTCAGAGCCAGGATTCGAACCACCAACCCTACGGTCGATGAACGACCAGCTCTACCAACTGAGCTTCAGTTGCCCCTAATGTAATCACTCGTTTAGCATTTTAAATATTTAAATAAATTAAAAAAAACTTACATCAACTTCGAGCATCAGTTCTCCGTAGGCTCCTTAAAGTAGACCATAAGGAGCTGGAGGATGCAGGCAGCCTTCTCCGAACCCTCTGGATCATAGCTGGCCAGAAATTCCCTGATCTTCGGGTTGTCCAGTTTCTGACAGAAATGCAGGATGGTCTGTCCTCTCTGACCCAGGGCCTCTTGGAGCTTCTGAAGTATGTTGACGTCCGTCAGGATGCCAAAGTGGGAGAAAAGGCCTCTCTGAGAAAAGAGAAAAGGCCATTCCTCTTTGACCTCAAACATCGCTGGTGCAGGCATTCCGTTGAGGTACCTCCGCAGGATGATGTAGGTCCCTCACCATCAGAGGTTCTGCTCTCTCTGCCCCACCCATCCCTTCCTCTGTGTACAGACATACAAATACATGTTTGAGAGTACCCAAGTAACAACAATTAAATTCAATGTCCCCACCTCTGGGACATTGAGTGTCAAACCTTTAATTTCATGCTCTCATCATTACTCATTCTGAATATTAAGGTGGCCTTTTTGCTTAATGTGGGATGTTTATTCAGGTGTCAATTCACCAAAAATAAGGTAGATTGCATGCCTGAGTAGATCTTCCGCAGATCCCTTTTCGAATCCTCCAACGTTGCCTCGGTCTCCCCCTCTGGTAACTCTGCTGGGCACCACCTCACACACCTAGGGATAGGAATCATAGGTTAAATCAATACTATTGGGGCCGATCATTTGGACTGGTTTTGGAGTGGGAACATTTCAATTATCATGACAGTTACACTGACGGCGATTATACAAAATCTACACATAATTTAAACATTCAATTCAAATAACCTAAGTTAGTCTAGCATGGCGGTGCCCCTTTAACCCCTGTGCCTTGCATGGTTGCTGATCGCCATTAGTGTGTGAGTGTGAATGGAGAGGACACTGCCACTGTATGTTCGCCGCTTCTCAGTGTGTGAATGAGAAGACCATTGTAAAGCACTGGGTGTCCTGAAAAGAGCTATGTAAATGCAAGGAATTATTATTACTGTAATCTTCAAAACCTTCAACGTACAATAATTGCAATATCTATATTTTGTCCACCCCTACACATACCCGTATTGGTCGACAGGACCTCTCGTCAGTCTGGACTCTCCTGCTACTCCAGTGTTCCTTCTTCCCTATCGGCTTCGTCGGCGTCGAGCCAGAGTGTTGTTCCTAGTTTTATATTCCACTCTAGTTTTAACTTGTTGGAGAAGAGAGGGCATTTTACATAACATGTAAGGTTATGTAAAAAAAAGGGTTTCGTTCACAACTAATGGCACTTCTGGTTCATCATCATGTTCACCAGCAGCTTCTGAAGATGACTGAATGGGTTCTGGCAATGACTCTGTAGTAATAGACTTGTCTAGTACCAAGTCATCTAAAACTGAATCCTCTGCATGCCTATGTTTCCTGTTAATATGTGAAGCAAAAGTCATCACGTTTGTGAACCTGCAATCACAACCTCTAAATGGGCATTTAGTTTCCATTCCTCCCCTACGTGTGTCTTCAAATGCTTAATAAGAGAGGCTAAAGTGTCACACTTAAATGCACAAGCCTCAAGCACACATTTCAAGGATGTGTCAGGTGGTAGAGCTGATATGTCAGGCGGTATAGGCCGAGCAGCTTGCAGGTAGCACTTATGCAGCCTATATATATGCGATTTCAGTGCTGTGTGTTTTCTGTACCTCCGTGAGCAATCAGACACCCCACACTGATAGTGAAAATTGGGGGGCATTACTGTGCAGCTTTGTGTGCTGAACAAAGTTATGCACCTTCTCAGACACATGCTGACATCCAATATATTTACAGTGGAACATTGTTGTGCGTGGTAACTAGTTACCTACCCAAACATAATTCAATCTGCCTGACACTGAACAGGACGGTTAGCCTGGCTGCCTGACACTGAAGAGGATGGTTGGCCTCTCTGATGACCTAGAAAAAAGGAGACCAGAGAAAGGAGAAATTACAAAGGCAACCAACAAAAGGAATTTTTCAGTTTGCATGCAGATTATGAACATGAGCATGTTGTAAAGGTGTTCAAGGTCAGGTAGTCGAGCATCCCATTTAGACGAGACAGCAGTCACACAATCATATCGAAATGTTAACTACCTTAGCTGCAACAACACTCGAACAGTCACTAGCAATTTCCTCGAGGATGGCGCACGCACACCAGGATCACGAGGATGTCAAATCTGGAATAGAGGCAGTAAAAAACCACCACAGGGAAGCAAGAGAGGTAAGCTCACATAAATGTACTGTCAAACAGTATTGGATGAAGTGATTAATCTCAGGTGTGCTGCACAGGTAACAAATGTCTGAGCTTCAGTACTTCATGGAGGGAAGCACTGGAGCTGGGGACTGCAGTTATGCACAGTCTATAAACTACGGTCTGTGTTGCATACTAGGCCTACCTCCAACTAGGAAGCAATCCGTGGATTGGATTTAGGCAATACACCTCGTCGCGTCGGTCAACACCAGGCAGGCAATCAGTAGGCCTAGAGCAAGATACAAGATCTGTTTATTCGCCATGTAGTTTTACAACATACTAGAAATGTGTTGCTGGTAGGTACTGACATAAAGACAACATTGGACAGGGACAAGACAGGACAAGTGCAAAACAGGACAGTGTACAAAATGCAGGTAAAAGTAGAAGCTAATTTAGGCTAGAATAGTATAGAAGTAAAATAAGATTTAAAAAAATTGTGTTTTCAGAGAAATAACATTACGCATTGCAATAACCTATAAACATTTCAAACCTATAAACATTGCGAATCTGTAAACATTGTGAAGAGGCAAGAGAGTTTGGTAATCCTTTATCATCCAGAGTAGTGTTGATGAAAGTATTGAGTGATTGAAACTTTGCTCGCCACAGGGTGGCGTCTGTAACGCACATATTAACATAGATACGCTCCTCTGAATGATTGTCCCCTGCAATTATTATTATCCCTCAATCGAGATCGCTATTCAGCTCGCTAACGTTAGCTTAAACAAACGTAACATGCAACGTTAGCCTAATCTAAAATGCTCTACTACGGCGTACCTTTCATGTGGCTCGTCAGCGCAGACTCTCGCATCGTTATTTTTGCAAACTTTGCAGGAGGCTACTCGTGGGCTTGACCCTCGTCTTAGCCATGGCTTGTATTTGTCTTCTGCTAGCCAACGCTCGTTGAAACTGCAACCTCCTGGCACACAGTCATCTATCACTCTCATCAGAATGCCCAGGTCACACGTGACGTAAAACAAACACTTGCAGGTCGCGGGCATAGCGCGGGAAGTCCGCAGCGGAGCTGTTTTATGTAGAAGCGAAGCAATTATTTTCTTTTAATCTAAAAAGCGAACTATTCAGTCAGACAGCAATTTATTGTAAAAGTAAAGCATTTACATTTTCAAGCACTTTCCTAACCTTGAAAACAACACGTCAAATGTCAAGCATTTTCAAGGATTTCAAGCACCCGTACGAACCCTGAGTAGTACAGTTAAAACCTTAACGATCCGAATAATCGATGAATCGATAGATTAATCGATTATCAAATTAGTCGTGTGTTGCAGCCCTAGTGATGACACGTGGTGACACCAATGTGCAATAGGGTCTGTGACGAATTCATTAAGAACATTGTAAGAGCAACTAACGTTACCAACTTTGACACCGATTTAGATTAGGTCTAATTTGATTAGACAATGTCATGAAACCACCAAGCACCTAGCACAAGAAACATTCATTAGCTAGCTAACATCAGCTAACCTACTAGTAAGTTAGTTAGACCATGGCGTCAGAATTCAAACTTAGCAGCAATGCTAAGCTAACTAGCTTATACCAATGGCAATTATACCAGTCTTACCGGTTAAAGTATTCATTGTTCGCTCTTTCATTCGAATACAGCATAAGCCTTCTGCCAACAAATGGAACAGTCAGCAACAGTTGGCTGGCTAGCACCAGAGCCATCTACCATAGCCATATACGGCGCTGGCTAGCACTAGCTAGGCTAACGTTAAGGCCACCTGCTTGAAGGTGGACATGGCTGCTACCAAGCTAATGTTACTAGCTAACGCTAGCTATCTATTCGCTACCATGTACAAACCAACACGACACTACTCCACTGGCGTTCACAATCGAAAGCACATAATATCCACCACTAATCCACATTATGGGCAGTACTTACTTGCTGTTTACCGATGGTAACCGCTTTGGAGAAACTCACAGATGTTCACCTTGACTGTTGCCTCCGTGCGAATTTTCGAAAGGATCGAGGCATCTCTGTTAGGAGGCTTTGGGTTCCTCAATGCGCGATATGATTGGCCGTTCGAGCGATGACGTTCCGTTTCGTCCCTTCAAACGTGACACCTACGGTTAACAGGCAAACCAGTGGACAAATACCCAGAAATGACGTTTTTTCTGGCGTGTATGTCACGTGATCTTCAACTTTCGCAGCAGAATAAAATAAATATAAATATATCAGCAATTAAACAACATATTCCATTTCTTTTCACACAATACGTCTCCTTTCAGTATCAACACTAATTCGGCTGACTTATATATTTGATCCAATTGGTAGATAGGGACACCTAGTGGTTAAAGCACGTTATTGAAATGTTTTGTTGAATAATCTTTAATAACCTGACTTTGGAAAGGGCTGGAAATATACTTTTTTCACCAGGGGCCTCTAAATAGGGCCCAGATAAGAAATATGAAATATGGGAACCGTAACTCACCCAGACATTTTTTTTTCAATCTAATGTCAAACTCTCACAAAATCCTGTCTAGAGCTAAGGATTGGACACCCTTTGGTGAGGGAGGGAGAGAAAATTGAAAAAATTGAAAAAAGGTGCTTGGCGCTTCGAGACTTTGAGAGTGTGTTGCTTCACTTGTGTGGAACCCGCTTGCAAAATTTGGGGCCGCGGTGACCTTCAACCAAGTCTCAAACTAAGGTTAAAGGTCATGTTTTCATGGCTCTCAGTACTCTAGACGGCACAAAGGAAGGTCCGACAGCTTTAAGCTTGGTGTCGTTGGAATCGCCTCGAAGAGTACATGCAGATTCATCCCTCTGCTGCTCCGAATGTCAAACGTTACGGCTTAAAACGGGACAAAGCCTTCCATTATGCCGCTTTCACTCTCGCTCTTGTGGTGACAGAGCACGCCAATTTTCCCGCATGCTAGGCAGACAAGAGTATTCTAGTTAGCTTTGGTTTGATGTGGAGATGTGATTTGATGTGTCGTTTGTCCCCCAACTCCTCTCCAAAGTTGAGATATGTAATAAAATACTCAGGGGAGTTTCCTGAATTTTCATGCCGAAAGCCAAGCACTAGGCCCTGGGTAAATTAAGACGCTGATTTGGGGCACTTTTTCCACTTTCCCTGGTGCTAGAAACTCAAGTCAGGCATCCCTGGAATCGTTGTAAAAATACATTTCTAGCTAAACGTAATTGAGAATGCAGTTTAGTTCTGTGGGAACGTAATTTTTAGGAGACAGGGTTGCCAGGACACACGCCGATTAGAATAGTCTATTCTGCACATGTGCAATAGTGCACAATTCAAATTTTACAGTAATGAGTTGTGCTCTTTATATACAGTCTATCATGGTTGTGCTAAGATGATTTTGAGTACAGTGCTTTACTGTGAAATCCAATTCTACTGTTTTATAGATATTTTGTTGTGATATTACAGGGGCTTTTGATTACAATATTTCTCTGTAATATGATACTCTTAAATGCTGTGAAATCCTTGCAATTTTTACAATGTTGTTGTGATATTACAACATTTGATGTGATATTACAGAGGATTTTGATTGCAGTATTTTATTGTGAAATAATAGTTAAATGCTGTGAAATCACAAGGATACAGTCCTTTTTACATGTATTTGTTGGGATATTACAGGGGGCCTTGATTACAATATGTCACTGTAAAATAATACTGTTAAATGTTGTGAAATGCTGGTAATTGTTTACAGTGTACCATGTCTGACAGAGAGGAGAACAGTCAGGAGGGCAGTGATGACAGCTTGTAGGATTACTGGTCGTGCTAATGTTGTCTTGTGTTCGCCTCTGCATGTGTGTTTTGTGTTCACCTCTGTGTGTTCTGTGCCGTGTGTCTGACAAATAAAGACCGGTTTATTTATTTCATTTTAAGGATGAGCACCAAGCAACATCTCCAGGTGCTCCTTTGAGAACCAGGGCAAAAAAGTTATGTGCACCCCTGTTTATAACCTCCTTTAGCTTAGGAACCACTGGTCCTCCCTAACCGAAAGGAGAGGAGAAAATGCTGCCCCACAATGCATTGCAGCCGCAGCATTTGCCATCACAACAGTCGAACGTTCACGGAAACAACCGATTATGACCGAGAAATGATATCATGAAAGTTACGGTGCTTATTAAGCATTTTAAAACGTATGTGGTAAGTTGCCAAAGTGTTAGTTTTTACTGAAATGATCAAATAAAGTCAACATTTCACTGAGCTGTGTGGGGTTTGAATGGTGATATACACAGTGATAGATGTTAAGGACTAACGTTTATAATAAATACATTTGTATTGATTTTAAGATATTTTCATACAATCATACGTATTGGGATCATTTGTATTAATGTGGACCGGAGGGAGAGGGTGACGAGCATAAGTTTCACTTTCCTTTTTTATTTCAATTCCAACTTTGGTCCTGAAGAATCTGTTTCTCTGTTGTCCACGTTCATAAAGCATAAAGCACCAGCATCAGAGCACGGTGCAGAGTCTCTAGATGAGTTTACAGTAGTCCCTCGTTCTTATTAAACATCCATGTTGTAGTCCTCTGTATAGAAAACTGTAGTTTCCATAGTTTCCCCACAGCAGCAGACGCACAAAATGACTTCCGCTGGCACATCATAAACACGTCGGATAGTGAAAGTGCAGTCGATTCTCTAAAGTACCGCAGCCTCTTCTCCTAAGTCCTTTTGAATTCTCGTATCCACTATCCCTTAACCCCGTGACGTTTCACTCAGAGGTCAAGGAATAGGAGATAGGGTTAGAAATTAGGAGCTGATTTTTGGATTATCGGAACGCAACCCAGGGCTCTCAGAAGAGGGGGAGAAAAAGAGATCTCCGTCCTCCGTGTTTTATTCTTATAGAAGTTTTGATTGATTGATTGAAAAGTTTATTAACAGCTTGTATATTGGGTACAGTACAGTACAGCTCAAAACATACAATTGTTAAGGGGATGCAGACCAGAGAAAGACTTTCGTCTTGTTTACATCAGGGTCCCCCATTTCCAATTCATCATGTCATTTAAGACATATAAGACATATTTGACATACAGATGGCTTATTTACAATTTACGTACAGGTGGGTTTTTACATACAGATTGCTTGTTTACAATTTTCATTTTAGATTTCGTTCTAATACATCCTAACCGGACATTTAAGACATACCAAGTCTACAGATATACAGTTAGTAACAGAGTCTAAAATGCGAGTATATGACAAGTAAGAAGAGAAGTAATGGGGCAGAAACCCTCCTTTTTACGCAGCGGTCCAGACATAGACATCAAACGGCGACACATATTCAGTTGCCAGTTACTTTGGCATTAGGGCAGGGATATCTAGATACTTTCCAAGGTTTGACATAATGAATTGTGCTACTTTTAAAGCAAGCAACGATGTTTTCAAATCTGAAATCAAAAAGCTCCTCAAAAACACTATCGAAGCAGTTCCTGCCGTTGCTACGTAGTTCAAACAGTAACAACGGACTACTTTTCTTAGCGGATGCATGTCAATTTAAATCAATAAATAAAACTATTTTTAAATCAATAAAATCATTTTCTAAATCCATAAAAGCATTTCAATTAATATTGGGAGTCACGTCGTTACTTTGTTGAGAATGTGGCCATGTAATAAGCGGGATAATGTGCACATTGCATAATGTGCCTTCAAGCCGATCTAGATCCCTCCGCAAAAAAAAACGGCTCGTTCGCGTGTGAGGAGGTGTGTGTGTGTGTGTGTGTTGATATATGGGTCAGTGAGTGTAAGTGAGAAGGTTTATATATATATAGGATTACTTTAAAACAGTCCCAAATAATACATGTTCACTTCAATACAGTTCAAGATAATACTAATAATAATATACTTTAATACAGTTTAGAACAATATCTGTTTACTTTAGCTTCAACCACGGCATGAGAGTTTCCTTTTACTAGACGACCTCATAGTCATGGCTGGGTCCCGGGAACAGGCAATGCTTTGCACAGCACAATTGATCACACACCTAACCAGATTAGGCTTTGCGATCAATTGAAAAAAGAGCACCCCCATACCTCACCAACAGGCGTTGTAGTTGGGAGTGGTGCTCGATGCAGGCGCGCTACGCGCCACCCTGTCAGAGAGCAGAAGTGCGTCCCTTCTCCGGGCGGTTCACAGGCTGCGACAGTGACAGCTTTAACTGTCATGCAGACTTTGAGTCTCATGGCGGCTGCTCACATTGTGGTCCCGCTGGGGTTACTGCATATGCGCCGCCTGCAGAGGTGGTTCTCCAGCCTGCGCTTGGATCCCAAGAGGCACAAACGGCGGCTGGTGACCATCCCCCCCTCAGTGGAGGGCAACCTCTGGTTTGGGGGTCCCCGGACCACCTCTGGAGGGGGTCTCCACTGGGACGGATGACCTCTTACATCACAGTGTTCACGGACGCATCCAGAACAGGATGGGGAGGGACCTGCCTGAAGAGGGCTATAGGTGGGCGCTGGGCTCTAACAGAGTTTCGACACAGCAACCTCCTAGAGCTACGGGCGGTAGTGTTAGTCCTCCAGCATTTCATGCCCCTAATTCAAGGGAGACATGTCATGGTCAGGAGCGACAACAGCACCACAGTGGCTTATATCAACAGGCAGGGCGGAGTCCGCTCCGCCGCCTAGTTGACCACAGCGGAGAGGCTGTGGTTGTGGGCATCATAGGTGGTGTTAGCCCTGAGAGCCCTCCATATCCCGGGACTGGAGAACAGGGGGGCCGACCTCATGTCGAGGGGCGGCCCCCTGCCAGGCGAATGGACGCTTCACCCGGAGGTGGTGAAGCAGATCTGGGCCCAGTTCGGGAGAGCGAAAGTGGATCTGTTCGCCAGCCGGCACAACAACCACTGTGCCCTGTGGTTCTCCATGGCCCTGGGCGACGACCCGCCCTTGGGGGTGGACGCGTTTGCACACGAGCCATGGCCAAGGAAGCTGCTATACGCCTTTCCACCGCTGCGTCTCATTCTCTCTCTCCTGGGGAGAGTGAGGCGAGAACGTCTGTCAGTCATCCTAGTGGCACCGGACCGCATCGGGGTGCCGTGGTACTCAGAGATGACACAGATGAAGGTGGGGCAGCCCTGGGCGGTTCCCCAGTTCTGGGGGGCGATGTCTCAAGAGGCAGGTGCAATCGGGGCGTTACCCACTCTCGGCCAACCTCTCCAGGCTTGGCTCCTGAGAGGGACAGGCTGAGACAGGGTGGATTGTCTGACAGCGTTATTCAGTCTATCCAGGCAGCTAGAGCTGGATCCACCACAGCCTGTAACAGGCCAAGGTGGCTAGGATTCCAGCGATGGTGGGAGGAGAGGAGAATAGAGCCCCTATCTTGTGAGTTAGGCTCTATTTTTTCCTTCTTACAGTTACTGGTGGACAGAGGGCTTGCGCATTCAACAGTGAAAGTGTATGCAGCAGCCATCTCGTCCTGCCATGAGGGATTTGGCGGCAGGTCAGCCTTTAGTCAACCACTGATGTTGCGGTTTTTACAGGGGGTCAGGTGGCTGCGCCCAGTAGTGCACGCCTCCACCCCGCAGTGGGACCTGCCCCTAGTGCTCGGAGCTCTGGTCTTAGAACCATTTGAGCCTCTGGAGCTCTCCTCCCTAAAAGCACTGTTGTGGAAGACAGCTTTGCTTCTTGCCTTAACGTCAGCCAAAAGAGTGTCCGAGTTAACCGCTCTGTCGGTGCACCCGAGCTGTTTACTGATTCGGGGTGACCGGAGCGGTGCGACACTCAGACCGAACCCCTCCTTTGTGCCCAAGAGCCTAAGGAGTGCGTTCAGGTCGAGGGCTATTCAGTTAGGGGGGTTTTAGTCTTCCCCCCCATGGTGGGGACAGGGAAGCTAAACTGCACCACCTCTGCCCGGTGCGTGCGCTAGCATGTTATGTGGAGCGCACGGCTGCCCTTAGACGCACCGAACAGCTGTTCGTGTGCTTCGGGGGCGGGGTGATCGGGAAAGCTCTGTCCAAGAAACGCCTGGCAGGCTGGCTCTGCGAGTGCATTGCACATACCTACGGACAGGCAGGGAGAGCCTGCCCCACGGGGGCTCGTGCGCACTCCACACGGGCTGTAGCTGTGTCAACAGCCTTATTCAACGGTGTGAGTGTGGAGGATATATGCACAGCGGCGTCTTGGTCGACGCCAGGCCCCTTCATAAGGTTTTATCTCTTGGACATGTCGGGCTCTTTCTCCCGTCTGTGCTTGCGGTGGCAACACAGGACTGGTAGGGGGGGGGGGGGTTGTGGGTCAGTTGGCATCTGACCCCCTCCCCGGATGTAATGCGCTTTCGCTGTTCTCGGGCCCTCTGAGGGTCCCGGGATGGGCCCTTACAGGGCTGGAGGGCTGCTCTCCTCCTGACGAGATGCAGGAGGGGGGTAGCCCTCCACACTTTAGTCCACACACTCTGCACGGGGTCAGTGTTTGAGTGTGGGGCATGGGCTCTGGCGCTCTCCCTGTTATCCTTAGGGATTCAGGGAGGCAGGCGTGTAGTCAAATTCAAATTCAAAACCTTTATTTATCCAGGTAAAATCCCATTGAGATCAATGATCTATTTTTCAAGGGAGACCTGCAGCAGTAGGTTCCACAAGAAGACATAAACAACAGAACAACAAAAGGACATCATACAGCAAAATGTACAGGGATTACAATTTACATATTTAACCACAAGTACAGGTACCAACAGCATCTGATTTTGTAGCATCCAACCGAGCTTTAAAAACATGTAGTGGTACTAGCTTGGTAATTTGCCATTCTTTTTGCAGACTGTTCCATGTTAGTGGAGCTGCACATCTAAAAGCTTTCTTCCCTAAGACAGTCCTAGCACTTGGCACATTTAATAAAACCACAGTAGTAAGCCCATTCGGGGGCCGAGGGGGCTCTCTCCATCCGTCTCTCCATCCGACTCTATGGGTACCCACTGTACCCATAGAGTCCAGTAGAGGGCGGAGCCTGTGAGAGATATAACGTTGTGTTACGTATTGTAACCCTTGTTATATTAGCACAGGCGGAGCCCTCTACTCAGGGCACTGTCTGTACTATTCCGCTCGCTGAAGAGAGGTGAAGGATGATAGTCAGGAGGCGAGGCCTCCTTTTATACGGTGTGATGCGCGTGCATTCAGGTAGGCCCGCCCAAGGCTATATAAGTCTCAGTGGGAGAATGCTCGCAGGGTAAGGTAGTACCCATAGAGTCCAGTAGAGGGCTCCGCCTGTGCTAATATAACAAGGGTTACAATACGTAACCCAACGTTCTTGAACCAACAGACAGCCTTACCTGAAAGACCGATACTAACAAGTCTTTGTAACAGTAACGGCCCGTCCACACTACAGCTTAAAAAAAGCTTGGAGCTGGGCGTGTCTGAAGCTCGACCAACAACCAATCACATGAATGTCCCGCCCCTGACACACAAGCAGCGGTTTGATTGGCTAGAGCTTGTACTGGCATATTATTTGATTGGCTGACGCCTGGAGGTTTAGGGGATAGGAAACACTCAAATTGAAAACATATAATTAATAAATGGGTGAAAATTGCTTGTGCCCATAATGGGCAGCATTAATATATATACCCACATGCCAGCTAAGGTCAGAAGAGCTTTATTTAACAGCTGATCTTATGTTTGTGACCCCTCCTGTTGTTAATTGATAACATTACATTACATCAATTGATAAGCCTGAAACATGCACTTGTCAAGGTTCAGAGGCACATTTTGCAAATATGGCAGTAGCCATCGATCAGCTTAAGATAAGATATACTTTATTGATCCCAAGTTGGAAACATTTGCTTTCCATCAGCATGTGTAACAGTTGTAAATATGCAGTGGTGTTTATTTGTAAATCATTTAGTATAATCACACAAATTCTGTGTTTTATATTTAACAATTCTGTGTTCTTTATGTATTGATTGTTCAATACCTGACAAGGCCGGAGATGAAATATCTACATACATCTTATAAGAGTATAATACATATGTATAATATCAATTAAAATAAGTGCTTCAACATAGTTAACATTGCTGGAGGTATGCACAAATATTGATAGATGTCTTGTAATGCACTATTGAGGAACCTCCGACCCAGGTTTTTCATTCAATGCATAACTACACCGTTTGTGAATATGATATGTCAATAAACCTTAGAAAATCTTGAAATCTTGAAAGGGATGTGCAAAATAGTCATTATATACAGTCTTTAATTATCTATTAGTAGAGAATAACGAGTAATGAATATACTTTATAGGGATCCTATTAATATCTAATAATACAAATAATACATTTCAATAACATGCTTTAACCACTAGGTGTCCCTTTATATCAGCTGTGCACCTTTGTGGTGTAAATACAGCCTATCTACCAATTGGATCAAATATAAAAGTCAGCCGAATTAGTGTTGATACTACAAGGAGACGTATTGTGTGAAAAGAAATGTAAGATGTTGTTTAATTGCTGATATATTTATGATCCACGTCACGTTTTCTGTTCCTCATGTTTGTCTAGAAGTCTTCTCATCAGGGCTCTATAAATAGAGAACTACGGCAGATATGTAATATTTAATGCAGCCGAACCGTGTATTACAATGCCGTTATGTGATGACTTTCAAAGAGAAAAGCAAGCACACTCGGAATAAAGTATTATTATTTTTTTTTTTAATGTTTTCGGTCTGTTTCCGGTATTTGTTAATGACGATGTGCTGTGAGATGTGAGACTGGAATTGCACAGGGGAAAAATAACGTATCTTTAGATGCAGATTTTGTTAAACTAATACGTTTGCGCTGTGGACCAACACTATTTTTATTTTTATTGACCGCCATTCAAATGACAGCGTTGTTTTCCCCCAAAAGTGGGCGGGGCCGTAATTTTTACCCGGAAGTGACATACGTGTTACTCTCATCTTGCCTGTTTTAAATGGAAGTTGTCTGAGGTCCTTACCACCAGCTGCTCTTGTAGTAATAAGTAGTGCACTTTTCTTACTGTCCCAAATGTGCACAATGTAATGACAGATTTTCGTCTTTTTGTTTACTTAGTTGTATTTTCTGCATTTTTTTTATGTCTATGTTATGTGTAAGATAAAGGTTAAAGTTCAATACAATTAAAAACATGTTTTACATTTTATTTTTTTTATATTTCAGATTCCTCTGTGTACCACCTAGCGGGAACTCGCGTACCACCACAGGTTGAGAACCACTGCTGTAGTGATTTGTAAATATATTTCAAATTGGTTTAATGTAGTTGTTTTTACTATGTTGCTTGCTTTTGCTATATTTGGATGGTGTTTTCTGCTTTTTCACTTCACTTTCACTTAATTATTCCAGATGGGACACTTGATTTGCAGTCAGAAGCGCATGATCATTTTGATTGATGTTCAATATTGTACATTTAATTTATATATTATTTTGCTTTTGTGTTCACATGCAGCTTCTTTCTGAATTAACGTGTGCCAAGTTGTTGACATATTCATCCAAGTATTTATTAATGCCAACTAAGTTTAATGTGTGCTTTTAAAAAAAAAATGTTATGCTTTTTACATGCCTACATGCACCTATGCCCATGTACATATCACCTCGTGCACACCCATACCTACTGTATTAAAGTAAACAGGTATTATCTTGAACTGTATTGAAGTAAACATGTATTATTTTGGACTGTTTTAAGTAATCCTATATATATATAACCTTCTCACTTACACTCAATGACCCAGATACCCTGCTACACACACCTCCTTCCACCAGCACACACACATATTCTTTGCTCACCTACACTCACTGACCAGATACCCTGCTACACACACATACACCTCCTCCCACCAGCACACACACATATTCTTTTCAAGGTTCAATCTGGGCCAATATAATCTCAGGCACCAATATATCTGTGTATAATGATTGATTGTTTAGGAAAGAATAGAGTTTGTGTGAAATATTCCTTGGGAAAGTAAAGGAGTGAACTCAGGTGCAAGATAAAAAGTGGCTCTGTCCTTGTTTACTTCCGAAGCTCTCACGCTCTGTTCAGAAGAAAAATACTTTTTCCCAGAACTCTGATTCGCTGTATTGGGCCCGACCCGAAGTGAATCCAACCAGTAAATAACACCTAGGGGAGTGAGCAGCCGACAACTCCTGCCCACGGACTCTCTGATTCGCTTAGGAGTAAAATGGGAAGGAAGAGCCGACACAACTCCGCCCCAAATATGTCTATGTACACTGTTGTTTATTCATGCAAAATGCCCCCTGTTTCTGACTGGCTGGTCCCGATATCTGTATCGCACGGCAGTAGAACTGGGAGTCCAGAGTACTCTGTAACTTGAATTGGTGTTTTTTACCATTAAAATCAGATTATTATTCTAACTTTTATTCTGGTGTTTTGAACTCCTTCTCTTATTAATCTGACCAGGCTCATCTAACGGACGGCGCGGAGTGGAGGTGGGCTTTAAGCCACCACCACTGTGTTTGCTCCTACAATTCTGGTGACTCCCGACATGATGAGTGCTGGTCTCTAGAAGGACCACCGACAGCCAGCGGACGGAATTCAGTCCAGGGGAGGACACCCCGGATACCACTGACAACTAAACCAGGGCGTCCTATACAAAAGGTGAGCAGACACCTGTTGATTACCAAAATCTGTAATTGGCTATACTACACAATTTTAGAGTTGTCAGCGGCGTTCTCAGTGTTCTTAGTCACGGTAAAAAAATACAATACATATTTTAGTTAAGTAAGAAAGCGCTTAGAGTCAGGTAGAGCAGTCCTGTACCTAAGGCACCAAGAGTGTAACGGCCCATCCACACTACAGCTTCAAAAAAAGCTTAGAGCTGAGCGTGTCTGAAGCTCGACCAACAACCAATCACATGAATCTCCCGCCCCTGACACACAAGCAGCGGTTTGATAGGCTAGAGCTTGTACTGGCATATGATTTGATTGGCTGACGCTTCCACCGAAAGCTTCAGAAGCTTCAAAAGTTGAACATTGCTCAATTTTTGCAGCCTGAAACGCCAGGAAAGCTCCGCTCTGCTTCCCACAATGCAGTTTGGCGAAAAGTGACGTCACCCCATTCAAAGTGAATGGGCAGACACGTTGGAAACCGTTTTTGAAGCTGTCGAAGCTGTAGTGTGGACGAGCCACCATCACTGTGTTTGCTCCTACAGTGCATGCCCATTATCAGGTGCACGCTCATTAGTATACAATTTGAATGTTTGTGTGCTCAAACATGACCACTAAAATGTCAACCCTGTCTCCTAAAAATGTTGTTCCCACAGAACTAAACTGCATTCTCAATTATGTTTAGTTAGAAACGTATTTTCTCCCACGTTACCTTTGTTATGAACGTATCTCAAATACGTTTATTTTCTACATATCTTCTAGAAACATATTTTCTCCCACGTTACGTTTGTTATGAATGTATCTTAAATACGTTTATTTTCTACATATATTTGCCATTTATTGTCTTGCTTATAATAATGATAATAGTAATTTATAAATATCATTTTAGAGCACACATTTGAAATAGAGTATCGGGCTCGATATATGGTTAAATTAAAATCAGTAGGCGAGCCTGTAATTTCGCCAGCTGTTACTCTCATGAGCGAGGTAGAACATAATAGTTTTAACATGCCAAAAAGCTGCTGTCGTTTATTGCACATCAAACATTAAAACAAATCCAGAGTTGTGTTTCTGTACTTACTCTAAGAAGAAAGGACAGTAACAGAAGATCCAGAGGTGTGGACTCGAGTCACATGACTTGGACTCGAGTCACCAATTTGATGACTTGAGACTCGACTTGACAAAATCACAAAACACTTCCGACTCGAATTGGACTTGAACACCAATGACTCGGGACTTGAGGTGACTTGATAATTTAATTCAGAGGTCTCCAACACGCCGATCGCGAGCTACCGCTAGAAGAGCAGACTCACGTTGGGGAGAGCAGAATCTTCAGCCTCTCCTACTCTTGCTGAGAATCCTTGCAGGCAGGGGCGGGACTTTATTTAGCTGGGCTACCATGCGGCCAATCATATGCGAGGACACACTAGGTGGTATAGGCAGCAGGTGTAGTGGTATAGGCCAGCTACACAGAGCGACGGGGAGACGGATTTAAATGCAAGAGCTTCGGAAAAAGTCAGGAAATGAGCGAAAACCGAAAAAATAAGCAGCATCTGGCTGCATTTCAATGATATTGGAGAAAGCAAAGCTGAGTGCAGGATTTGTAAGATGAAAATAACCTTTTTTGGTTACCTTTATTTTGGTAACCACTCAGGATTTATTGTCAGGTGGGAGAAGTTCAGATCTTGTACTTGAGTAAAAGTACCAGAGTGTAGGAATACTCGGTTACAATAAAAAATCCTGCATTCAAAATGTTACAAGTAAAAGTACAAAAGCATTAGCATCAACATATACTTAAAGAACCACCTGCAGAGGGATCTAGATTCAGGTGTTCTTTTCCCCATAAAGACCGCCTCGCTGCACATTATCCCTTGCACCGTCACGGGACGGGTGGCGCAGTGGTCTGTGCATCCGATCATCGGATCAAGGGGGAGTGCTGGGGAACTCCAGTTCGAAACCCGCTCCTGCCGCCACGTCCTTGGGCAAGACACTTCACCCGGATTTGCTCCTGTGGGTATTGTCCACAGTACATGTATAATACCAATGTGTACTTGTAAAAGCGCCTCGATGACCTCGAGGCGTGAAGATGGACGGTGTGGCGCAGTGCGCTGTGCAATGATCATCAGATCAAGGGGTGAAACCCGCCGTTGCTGCGTCTGTAAAGCCGTTGTGTCCTTGGGCAAGACACTTCACCTGAACTTGCTCCTGTGGGTATTGTCCACAGTATCTGACGATTGCATGTATGATATATGTGTAATGTGTGTATATGTAAAGCGCTTTGAGTCATTGAAAAAGCGCTATAATAAATGTAAGGAATTATTATTATTATTATAAAGATAGATTGTGGGTCCCTTACAACATGTTGTACACAGTGGAAATACACATTACCTCAACATCAGGGATCTTATACATTAAACTCCTACTGAATCAAACCGTCACGGTAGCCTTACCTTACTGATCCCTCTTAAATTAGAAAAAAACACGTTACTTTACCAGCAGAGAGAAAATTGATTATTAAATTATTAATGTGACTAATAAAGAGCATTTTGATGAAGTATTATTCTGTTGATCGATGTCATTACATTTGGTGAAAAGCACATAATGAGTTGTTTAAGACTCGTTTTGTCAAAGTTTAGGACTTGGACTTGACTTGAACTTGCCCATCCTGACTTTAGACTTGACTTGGATTTGAGAGCAAAGACTTGAGACTTGACTTGGACTTGAGCGCAAAGACTTGACTCGGACTTGAAAACAATGACTTGGTCCCACCTCTGAGAAGATCTCTGTGGCTTCAGGCTTGATCGCCGTTCAAATGACAGCGTTGGTTTCCCCAAAAGTTTATTTATTTGTTTAATTCTATAATCTTGGGCTTTTTAGCATGATTTTTAGCCGTAAATAAAGTCACCGGAAACAGACGTAGGCCTATAAGGGACATTTCGAGCGATACACACCACAAACCCACTGAACTGATTACCCAAGATCCTCAGCTTGAAGCTCGTTGATTGGATGTTTTAGCCGCAATACACGCTGGGAGATGGTGTTAATGCGATATGATATCCGAAAACATAAAAAAAAATAATAATAATACTTTATTCCGAGTGTTCTTGCTTTTGTCTTTGGAAGTCATCACATAACGGCATTGTAATAGACGGTTCGGCTGCATTACATATTACACATCTGCCGTAGTTCTTTATTTATAGAGCCCTGGACAAACTTGAAGAACTGCCCCAAAAAAACGGAATATGTGACGTGGATCATAAATATATCAACAATTAAACAACATCTTACATTTATTTTCACAAAATACGTCTCCTTGCAGTATCAATAGTAATTCGGCTGACTTTTATATTTGATCTAATTGGTAGATAGATTATATTTACACGTTGCACAGCTGATAGAAAAGGACTTGAATATAAGAATGTAAATACTGAGTTGAGAGAATAGTCAGGGGATTTGGGTGATGGGAGACACACCTATGGAATAACAATTTGAATAGCTTACCATATACCTTTCTGTCTGTGATGTTTTACAAATCAGATATTAACAGAGGTGGGGACTCGAGTCACATGGCTTGACTCGAGTCAGACTCCAGTCGCATATTTTTTGACTTGAGACTTGCTTGACTAACATTGATAAAAGACTTGACTTGACTTTGACTTGGTATTCATGACTTGAGACTTGACTTAAGCTTGAGACAGATGACTTGAAATGTTTTTAATATTTGCGTTTGTTTTTGTATTGAAATATTACATTTAGTTTTTTCGAAATGTGATTGGGTGATTATAGCGCCATGCGCGCAAACCAGGCAACCCACTTGTAGGCAGGAGTGTCAGTTAACATGGCAGCGGCTAGCGTTACTCCAAAAATAGTCAAGTTTGGATTCAAGGATTATGTTGTCGATGACGCTAAAAATAAGAGAACAGCGGTATGCAGGGTGTGCAAACATGCCATGGTACATTTGTGTTATTGTTCATTTGAATAAATACCTTAAAATTGACTGCAGACTTTGAAGGCCTTTTTCTCAAAATGATGACTCGGTGACAGTCATTATATAATGTGACATATTTTGCTTAATATTTGGAGTACAAAAACAATCCTGATATCATTAGAAAGCTAGGAATTTCCTCTTTCCAACAGTGTATCTAACTCAAAATGTCAATGCGACTGATTTCGATGGAGCAGGTCACATATAGTGTCAGCAGGAAATCAATAAATCACACATGTTATTCCCCTCAGACAATAAAGGCCAGCTTTGAGACCTGAAATTTGAGTTGTTTGGTTTGGAAACTGCTGAATGTTTTTGCAAATCATATTAAAAACGATTGACTGAAGTATGGTTAAGAACAGGAGCATGGCTAATACTGACAAATCAATTTATTGTTCGGAATTTGTCTTTGTTATGAGAGGTAGGAAATAAGGGTTTCATCAGTATAGAATACATATACAGTATATCATTATTTATTTAAACTACTGGAAATGATTCCTCTGGCCTGCAATCCTTCTTCTGATTTCTCCTCAGCAATGTGTTGAAAATGATCAGCCGCATGCGTTATATGATTTACATTCATATGAGGATGGTAATGTCAGAATACGATGCTGGTTGGGGTCTGTTTTTGGAATTTAGTCTATCTTTGGCATTCCAGACAGTAAGTTGCTCTGCACGCTTGCGGTAACCTTGGCTTCCCTCTGGCAGGATATATTGTTTTCTGTCCCAGGTTTTAGTGTAATTGTGTTGACAAAGTGTCTGGGTCAGGGTCTGTTATTGGCTTTATGCAGGAGACTTCCCTCTGTTATACAACTCTTACCATGTTATGGTTTCTAGGTTACACAACTCAAATCCTTAGTAGAAAACTATAGTGTGATCCAGTGAGTGAAGTATTTAGAGAATATGGATAAAAAGTTAGAGAATATATTGATATGGACAATACCAAGTTGTTCTGAGGGGAGTACCTGCACTGGTTAGTCTTTTGGGAGCTGTGGATATTACCCATCTACTCAAAGTAAATGTTTTTTTTCCAAAATCAAAAACATAATTTCTTGTTGTAGTTACTGTAGCAAGCCACAATCATGGAACTTCCTTCAAATTGCTTTCTGGGAAGTATATGCTAATACCTTAACCATATTTTCAATAAAGTATCATATGTGTGAATCATCAGTTGGACATACAAGTAATATATTAAAATTATATATGTATCATATTCACCCTGCCCCTTTTTTTCGGTTAAGCACTAGCTAAAGCAGCTAGCACAAGCAATGTTGTAAATAATGAAATATATTTGGGAACATTCGGATGGTTTCACAAACATCCATTCTCTGTTAGTGTTAGACATGCAAAAAATGTCCTGAAACGAGGGGTTACGTATGGTAACCCTTGTTATATAAACACAGGCGGAGCCCTCTACTGGACTCTATGGGTACTCCCCTTGATCATATCATGCAAGCATTCATCCACTGATACTTCTATAGACGTAGCCGGCCCCGGGGCGGGCCTACCTGAATGCGCGCGCATCTCACCGCATAAAGGAGGCCTCACCTCCTGACTGTCATCCTATACTTCTCTTCAGCAAGTAGCATAGGACAGGCAGGGCCCCCGAGTAGAGGGGGATATAACAAGGGTTACCATATGTAACCCCTCGTTATATCTCTCATCTATACACGCGCTGTCGTCCCACAACAACACTGTTCCATCTCACTATCTCTGACCGGCTTTCTGGTTAGAAGCCGCTGCGCCTCACTCACCTCTCCCTCGGTCGTAACCATGGAGAAGTTGGGGCTGCGGCTGACAGAGCACACTCTGACGCGCTTACCTCGCAAACAGGGCTGTCAAGTTTCAGTAACAAGTAGGAGTGAGACTTTCGGGGGAAGAAGCGTTTCGATTTTTTTGTTGCCTTTTTTAACGTCGATTTAGAGGAATATCTCAATTTAAATTAACATTAAGACTGTTGTGATGTCTTCACCCCCCTGCCAGCTGCTCTCCCTGCACTGTCGGCCTCCTCATGCTTATATAGTGTTAATAATTGACCAGCACAAGTAGAAATGAAAACAATTGTAACAAGAAAAGGTTTGACAAATAAAATAAATGTATTTATAAAATGTCAATATAAAGAAAACATAGCAGCCTTTTAAGAAATAATAGCAGCCTTTTCCTTTAGTTCATTTTTTTTTTAAGAGTAACAAAATTAGAACCAGAATAATATATATATTATAAATAAATAAAGTGCATGTCTTTGTTTGTGTGTTTTGGTTTACATGACATGTCTCATGTTGTAGGTGTTTGTGGCAGATTTTGATGCCTTGATGACAGAGGGAGGGGGCTCCCATTTGAAACACTGTGGCTCAAGGTTTGCCATCTTCACAGTCATGATGGATGATAGAGTTCCATCAAGAGCCAAACAGTTTTTCGGGTTTTGTTCAGTCCCACCACATTTGAATGTGGAAGTACCAACACCAACCTGGCAATACGAGAGCCTCCCAAATCTGCTCATACCGGTCACCTTTGAAAAATGTAGGAAGCCTAATTACTCTCAAGTATTTTTGTATAGAATTAAGTTGATTACGTCAATGGGTATTTCAAAGGGTGCAGAATAATTCTTACCTTATTCTTCATTGATGCCATGTTCCCCCAAAAGCTCTCAATGTCGAACGTGGCTGGGTCTTCGGGCATGGCAATGTCCATGGACTGGTAGTCCAGAAACTCCTTACTCAGTCACGCTCGTCAGGTCCGTTGTATGGGAGAAGTTCAGGAAACCACTGATCTGGTAAAGTAATGTAGCTGAAACGTGTTGTTTTTCAGATGTGGTCATTAAACTTTACAATATATTAAGAAAATGTTAAGAAAATTTGACAAGAGCCAAGAGTCTTTAACCTGCTCTACTTAAGCATATTGAGATAACTTGTGTTATGATTTGGCACTATAGATACATCTATTTGACTTGATACCCCAACTAACCTGTCGACAAAGTACAAGGCATCATCCACTCCACACTCTACCCTCTGCTGGACATCCAGAAACATGGCATGTTTTATCAGGGGCTCTCTCATGGGGAGTTTCTTCATGGCATACTCCACAGCCCTCACCAGAAACGCCACTGCTGCCTGCTGGAACCTCTGCACTTGCTGCGGTGTAATGTCTCCTGTATCAAGGAGCCTGTTGAGTGTAGCTCGAGTAGTGAAGCCGATCACCAGCTTTTCTCCTACGAGAGACACAATAAATCAACAACGTCACAGAGGTCATTAAGGTGCTGTATGCGATTCTGGAGAAAGATTGATGCAATATGTTCTCATTCCCAACACCAACATGTCCGTATGAGATTGGGAATAAGACCGGTGTTGAGTCACTTTAGCAATCATCAACAACCACAATAGCTAACTTGAAAGCACCCCTTTAAGTATCTTCATCACATCAGTGATTGATTGATTGAATACTTTATTAGACATAAATGCAAACAGCACAAGGTACAGTCACACATTTGGGCTAAAAGGATAACATAAAAAAGTCCTGTGGACTTGTTTCCATTGTTGGTCCACATTGGTCCTATGTGTGTGATGAGATGAGATTATCAAACTCATAACTTGTCTGCACAAGCAGCCCTCTAACAAACACAAACAGTATTATGTGAGTGAGATCAGTGAGTGGATAGTGTATGTGCATCTGCTGATGTGAAACTTGGAGGATTACCTGGCAGTTGGTTTGATGGGTCCTTATAGAGGATTTCATGCAATTCCCGGTGCTGCAGTGCTGCGGGCTTCAGAAACTTCGAGAGCAACTTGCGGATGATGAAAAAAGGAACAAACATAGTACATTATTACTAGTAGGGATCGACCGATATGGCTTTTTCAAGGCCGATACCGATACCGATTATTAGTAATCAAGGAGACCGATATTTGGAACCGATATACATTTGCAGTAAAATCAGAAAATCTTGGTGTCAAAATGTAGAATAACACAAACTCCAACACAACTCAACACAACTTCTTTGAAATGCATTTAAGCATATATTATGTTTAATTAACTTTTAAACATCTTACAACTGGTTTCCTCTCTGTGCCCTTTTCTTTAGTGCAGCCATCTGCAATGAGTTAGAGAGAGAGACAAGAAGTGGGGCTGCAGGCTGACATGCTTAACTAACAATAATGCTTAATTCATTATATCAAAACAATGCCTGTCTATCTAGCATCAAATCCCAATAAGCTGCTAGCAACTGCAAAACACTAGTGCAAGCTAATGTTTTGCAAACTATTAAAAGTGAGGCTATTACAGTAGACCTAACGTTAGTCTTGTAGCCTCACTTCTAATATTTTGCTAAACATTTGCTAGATACATGTTGGCTAGCTAATGAGCTTCACATACAGGGATGCAAACTCATCAGGTATGAAAAAGGTGACCAGGATCCGAGCCCCCCGACCCCACGGAATATCGGCTTTAAAATGAGGAATAACAGAGGATTTTAGCAGTCAGAACAACTAAAGCAGCAGTGTTAATAATAACAGAAACGCCAAAGAGTCACATCTAATAGAAATATATAAAAGCATTTATTTTAATTGTGTAGCAGTCAGTTTATAATTCTGGCAGCACTGTTGAGCATTTTGAAAATGTATTTTCATGCCTCTGCAAGGCTTAGTCTTTCTATCTTTATAGCCACTGGTGTAAAGTAACTAAGTTCATAAACTCAACAAGTACTATACGTGGGTACAATTTTGAGATACTTGTACTTTATTTAAGTATTTCAATGTTTTGCTACTTTGTTCTTCTTCTCCACTACAGTTCAGAGGTAAATGGTGTACTTTTACTCCACTACATTTATGTAATATCTTTGGCTACTTTACAGATGTGGATGAATGATGTGAAATATAATCAAGTGTTGAATCAGACTTTAGTTCCACCTGGAGTAAAGTCACAAGCTACCCTGCAGTATACAAAGTCATTCAAACTAGCTGCTCCTTTACCAGCTTTGAGAACACTTTAATGATCAATCATTATAAAACATATCATATATATTATTCTGAAATGGACCAATCTGCACAAAGACTACTTTTACTGTCGCTATACTTTCACTATATTTTGATGAGAATACTTTTCTACTTTTACTTGAGGAACATTTTGAATGCAGAACATTTACTGTAACAGAGTATTCCTACACTCTGGTAATTTTACTCAAGTACAAGACCTGAGTACTTCTACTTTTACTGTCGCTACTTTAACTATATTTTGATGATAATACTTTTGTACTTTTATTTGAGGAACATTTTGATTGCAGGATTGTTCCTACACTCTGGTACTTCTACTTTGACTCAAACCTTGAGTACTTGTACTTTTACTCAAGTACAAGATCTGAGTACTTCTACTTTTAATCAAGTACAAGATCTGAGTACTTCTACTTTTACTCAAGAACAAGATCTATATTTATACCACCTCTGTTTATAGCCTATGAAAAAAACTATTAGAAAACGAAGGCTAAAGCTAACGTTAGCAGATAGTGACAATGTATGCTAGTTAGCTAGCTCAACGATAATATTGCGACAGAAAAACTTTTCAGTGCACATCACGCTCTACCGCTCCGACAGGGAGCTCTGCTCTGAACACCTGAACGGCCCGTTCTAACAGCTGTTCACCAGCGGTCCAGTCTGTGCCAACAGTGACTCCCGACCACACAGTTAATATTAACAAACGCACCCGTAGGTAATGTAGCTGCTGAAGCTAGACCATCATCGCGGCCGCAGATTACTCCGGGTCTCAGACCCCCCCCCATACCCCAAAAACATTTTTATTGCAGATCTACATGAGTCACACACACACGACCTATTTTGGATTCAAAACGGCGAATTTCGCCGAAAGGTGACAAGTTTGCATCCCTGACTTATCAACCTGAAAAACTGCGAGGCTCCACTCGCAGACCCTCCCCCCCCCCCCACCACAGCTACTCTGCTGCGAGACGCTGCACGCACCCCCAACTCTGACTGACTTCCCGCGTCCCTGTGTAACTGGGAAACTGATAGAATTGGATCATAAGATCGTGGTGTTTTTGAAACTTCAGCATAGGGGATTGGGATGTTTATTGAACTTCGGTTTAACACATGTATGGCTCTGCCGCTCAGCGGTGCTGCTTGCTTTAGTCTGTGTCTGCGTTCTTTCGCACCTGCCTGTAATCTGAGAAGGTCCCGCCTCTCTGGCTGGCTCCCGCCCAGAAAATCTTCAGTAATAACCTATCAGATAGCGCTGTGGGCGGGACATTGCTCGTGTACACAGAGTGGTGACTGCAGCCAGAGAAACGGCCGCATCAGAGCCAAAGTTTTATCGTCAATTTGATTAAAAAAAAGGCCGATACCGATAATCGGTCAAATGCGGAATATCGGCCCCGATAACAAGCCGATTATCGGTCGACCCCTAATTACTAGCATACTGTATTACTAGCATACTGTATCCCAACCTTCCCAATTTACCTCATCATGTAGGAGGAAGATGGAGGACTTCTCTCTCTGGAGGAGGAGCTTGAAGGTGGAGAAGACTGGCAACGTTGCTTGATAGAAGAGCAGGTACACCTCTGTCATTGAGTTAGAGAATGCTTCCAACAGCCTCCTGAACCACGGTTGTTTCTCATCTGTGAATAAAAAAAATACAGGTTGTGCATACTACATACATTTACTTTTCAGTCTGTTATAATAATCATTCGTTCATTTGGATCATTGAAATATGATGCCTACCTGATGACTTGAAGTAGCTGGCCAGTGGCTCATACTGCTGCAGGGTACGAGTCAAACACCTCTCCAGACTCAACCATCGAATGGAAACGTGCATAAGTATTTCCAAATACTCGCTTCCATGGAGCTCACAGAATTCTATGACAAGAATGGAACATTTTAATTTCAATTTAATGTAACTCTTCTGAATTTCATTTGGACTGCCCATACCTGTCAGGTAACCTTTACGATTGGTGCTTCCTTTAAACCAGTATCCCACATCCACAGTCAGATCCTCTGGATCAAAAGATAGCTACATGTTACTGTTTGATTGATTGAATATTTTATTAGACAGAAATGCAAACAGCACAGGTACAGTACAGTACTGTAAATTCCCTTAGCTCATAGTAAGTATCCATTAGCTCACACAAGCAAATACGTGATGATTTAACTAACACTGCTATTAGTCACGGTTGTTTGTTGTTAAACCCACCGCAGCAACCTGCCACACTGCTCACCAGCAGCCTGTGTAACGTTAACGGAGCGTCCACACAACAGCTTCAAAAAAAGCTTGGAGCTGGGAGTGTCTGAAGCTTGGGGATTTTATTCAAGCAACGCGACCAACAACCAATCACATGAATCTCCCGCCCCCGACATACAAAGCAAAAACCCCGGGGATTTTATGGGAGCAATATATATATAAACTCCCCAAACAGGCGAAAACCTACCAGTTTCACCCACTGTCTCTGCCACCTCCCTCCATGCCTGGTTCCTCCGGTTTGTGAAGAGGGTCTGGTCATACAAAACCGGGTGATTTGCTACGGCGATAATTAGTTTCTCCTCCATCTTTTTTCGAAATACAGAAATGAACGGCGGGATATCTCTCCCAGCTTAGACGCGGTTTGATTGGCTAGGGCTTGAGCTGTCAGATTTTCCGAAACGGGATTTGATTGGCTGGCGCTGGCTACTCCGGCGTCTCTCTCCGCTATGCTACCCACAATTCAGTTCGGCGAAAAAGCGAGGCAACGTGACGTCACCCCATTCAAAGTGAATGGGCAGATTAAAGCTGTCGACGCTGTCGACGCTGTAGTGTGGACGGGCCGTAACATTAAGTCTCACGTAGTCAGACCCACCGTTGACTTCATCAAAATAAAAATATTTGTACAAATAATGTGGTTACCTACCGTTTGACCTCCCGCTTCAGATGAAAATGTCAGTCACGGCATTATTGAGGCGCTGACACAGACGTTTCACGTTTACTTTTCGATTTCTCCGCCATAGAGTTAGGTTGTTCTTCATAGGATAGAGACGCAATGACCCGCCCTAAGCTGCCTCTGATTGGTTTGTATACGTGGTGCCTTTCGTTGGGTTGGTTGGATTTAGCCTCAAGGGCTGATGATTGGTTATCACATATCTCGGTCAGCCAATCGGGGGCAGAATAGGGCGGGCTCACCCTGTCCCTGACTTGAACTACGGCAAGCCTCAAGACACGCATAAGATCAGATGCTACGACACATCCAGATTTTAGAGAGAAGACATGGAACCAAATAGATAAACTGTTGGAACAGTGGCAAACGAGAGGATTGATTCCAGCAGATGATCAACCGGCACCAAGTAATGCCCATAGAAAAGCTGTAAGTGTCTATGAGAATGGAGAATACCTGCAACAGCAACAAGCATGGATCAAAGCCGGACGACCCTCTTGGTATGGATCTGCAAAGATGGCTATGAACAAAGCTGAAAAAAGACTAACAACAGTTACAAGTCTGCTACTCCATCTGACATATACCAGCCAAGGATCGACGAACAGCATGTATGTGGTTCAAGGAGCAGAGCTCACAGCAAAGGAAGATAAGAAAGAAAAGACAGAAGAAGCTCCAATTATCCAAACTTCAAAGCTCCATCCATGCTTGACTGATGTGCCTCCTCAACCCTCAATACAAGCCCCAACTTTTGGTGTTTTAGGAGGAGTATTGGAGTTGGATGGTCTCCCCACAGCTACACGTGTCAAAGACTTGGAGTATGAGGTAAGACTCCTATCTGGTGAAGTCAACCAGCTGAAGGAGGAACTCCACAGAATAATGGAAGAACTCAAAAGAAGAGAGGAAGAAGGATCTCCAGACACAACAACAATAACTAAAGCTGGAAGACTCAAGAACTGCACAAGACACATGTTACCGGTGATAGCAGCTGGAGAAGGAGGATTGCGATCAGTGGCGTTTTCTCCTGGAGGCCAAGGGAAGCCAGGCTTCCCCTGTTTTTTCGGATTGTAGTTATAATTTTAATAAATAAATAAAAACACTTCGTTTAGTTTCGGAAATTCTTTGTTGTGTGTTGCTGCCGGCCCGTCTCTCCCCCATTCTCATTGAGTATTTTACAAAGAGTGAAACAGCGCCCCTCTAGATGTTATGGTGAAACAGTAGATTGCACTATCTGTTGCGAGAGGAGGCCAGCCGAAATTGGCTTCCCTTGGTGAAAAAAAATGGAGGGATTGACCAATCAGACAAGGCTCACGTCATGCCTCTGCCAACCTGTGATTGGTCAGGGCCATGCCAAGGGAAGCCAGAGGCGGCTGGCTTCCCTCACAATCCAATCAAATCGCATCAATTTAGTGGTGCAGTGACGCATCCTAAAACCCGGAAGTAAGCTGCGCTCGGTTTCCCTCGACAAAAAAGCAATGGGATTTCTCCATAGGATTTTGGAAAATAGCTCGAAATAAGGTCAGTGGAAAACGAACCTGTTAGATAAATGCACGTTTTGTTCGGTCGGATCATATCCACATGTCTACCCTACTTTTATAATTTTCTAATCATAAATCTAATCGATAGAAGATAGATAGCGCCACTGCACCACTCTCACCGCCGTTAGAAAGTAGCAAGCAACTGAAGCAAGTGCAATTATGGAGGGTGGAGATTTGGAGGATTTAATCAAACATAATTGTACTAAACTTCCGCTACAACAGCAACAACAAATACAATCTGATGACAGGCCAATGCCCAAACTAGAGCTGTGTACAGCGAGGAAAAAAGGAGCGAATCGGACGTAAAACGTCTCCTGATTTAGTTTGTGAATGAATGCTTATTAGAGTTTTGGCTGGAGAGTGCGTGCGGACCTGTCGGTTAGATAACAGGCGTGTGTAAGTCCTGCATCTGTACGATACAAATGTGTGTAAAATGATACCGGGTGCTGTAATCACTCATCTGGTTACGTTATTACATTGACCACCACACCCCCGACCCAAAAGAAAGGACGTATTATTTGCTTCCCCTAATTTTTTCCCCACGCCACGCTACTGATTGTGATACCAACCATGGGCACACAGGGACATGGAAACATTAGTGGCAAAGCTACCCCCACTCTCAGGGGGTGGTCAAAAGTGGGTGTGTGACCTGGAGAAGTACACTGCCCAAGACTACCTGTGTTTTGGAGATTTGAGGGCACTGCTTGGACGGATGGAAGGACGACTAGAGGCAAGAGCAGTAGATTTCCAGGCCCAGTGTACTAACTCTCCAGATTAATTCATTCAACAATATCAAGCCGAGGAGCAAAAATGATGAGATATATAGTTAGGTGACGGAGCGTTGTTCGCTCTCTTTTCCACGGCCCGGACTGCGAGAGGAAGTTGCAGCCTTTCTCTCCTCACTCTCCTGCTCGTTACATTACCGCGCCATTTCATTAAAGTACCCATTTGAACCTTTCTCAGAGACTCCATTGTCTCTTACTTTGAAAGCTTCTCTCCTGGGACGCGGGAACAAGGGACAAAAGCTAATAATACTCACACTGCAGTATGCCTTTTATTCATGTATTCTGTACCTGCTGTGTTTTTTTAATTTATTTCATTATCTTAGCTTTTTTATGCCTGTTTTGAAATGCCATTTAATAATGTGTTTATGCTGTATTTATTCTTAAATGTCTTTTGTTTTTATTTTGTAAAGCACTTTGAATTGTCGCGTGCTGAAAGGTGCTATATAAATAAAATGGCCAAAAAGTGGATTTGGCATAATAGGTGACCTTTAACCTGTAAAGACCCAAGCCTGTTTTTCAGGTTTCAGGCTCGAAAATGACATTCCCAGAACAAATGACAATAGCCCCAGCCACACGAGGACGATAACGCAAACGGACCGCAATCGTTATCAAAAAAGTCTTCCGTCCACACGCAACAGGCACCAGAAACGTGTCCGTTCACACGAGACCGCTCGAAAGCGCTGGAGACGCTGTAGTAGGGGAGACCGGGGCTAGTTCGCCCCTTTTTCACTAAAATGGCTATATTTCAGTTAATACAGAAGCAAATAGCTTCCAGATGCTTTTGTATCATAGCTCTGGGTCTTGGCTATAAGCTAGCATATTGTAATTTGTCTGAGTTCCTTGATTTCTATGAGTAATACGTTGTTGAAAAAAGAAGGTCGAAGTAGGCGAACCTGCCCCGCACCGGGGTAAGTTCGCCACCCCCTCGGGGCAAGTTCGCCGTCAATAAACCTGATTGGAACAATCTTATAATTTTACTTACTTTTAATGAATACAAATAACATTTTAATAACATTTTGAACATTTGCAGGTTGGAAATAAATGGAGAACAACAATAACAGGTTACAACAATGGAAAAACAACACAAACATGCTACATTTGAACAGTAAAAATAAGCAAAACTTTGAGGACCTCTTAACTATAGGCCTACATGTTAACATATGGATCTACTATTCTACCTGGCGTAGATAGATTCATCTGTGTCACAATGATGGCAAGTGTAACTGCTACCGGCACCCAGACAGACACACTCTTCGTGCGACCAACCTCTACAGACCTCACATTCTACCCACAGTTCATTTGGTAGGCTCTCGGACCACTTGCCCATGCACACAATGCATTCAGTGTCATCATCTGCATATTGTAAACTTCTTTTGGCTTTTTTGGCATTAACTTTCTTCTTTGGTTTCTTCGTCTTAGGCTCCCTCCTGGAAGTCTTGCCTTGGTCTTTGACTTTCTGCCCGGCTTTCTTCTTTTTTCTATTTATTTGCTCCTCACGCAGTGCCTCCTTTTCGGGTGTGTCAGTGAGAATTGCTGTCCTCCTCCGTTTCCTGCTGTTCGTTGAAGACCTGGGGGGTGCCTTAGGATGAGGTCTCAAAGTCTCTGGGGAAAACACCGGTGCAGTATCCTGACCCTGTCCTGTCATGGGGGAAGATGGTAAATCTGGGATATGTGAAGGTGGAGACCTCGATCCTGGAGTGGCGGGAGCTGGTCCTTCATCAGCATTATCAGGGCATGGCTGAGATGGTAAGCCTATTCCTTGGCTCTCTTCGGGAGGAGGAGACCTCGATCCTGGAGTAGCGGGAGCTGGTCCTTCATCAGCATTATCAGGGCATGGCTGAGATGGTAAGCCTATTCCTTGGCTCTCTTCGGGAGGAGGAGACCTCGATCCTGGAGTAGCGGGAGCTGGTCCTTCATCAGCATTATCAGGGCATGGCTGAGATGGTAAGCCTATTCCTTGGCTCTCTTCGGGAGGAGGAGACCTCGATCCTGGAGTAGCGGGAGCTGGTCCTTCATCAGCATTATCAGGGCATGGCTGAGATGGTAAGCCTATTCCTTGGCTCTCTTCGGGAGGAGGAGACCTCGATCCTGGAGTAGCGGGAGCTGGTCCTTCATCAGCATTATCAGGGCATGGCTGAGATGGTAAGCCTATTCCTTGGCTCTCTTCGGGAGGAGGAGACCTCAATCCTGGAGTAGTGGGAGCTGGTCCTTCATCATGTTCATCTGGGCATGGCAGAGGTGAGGAGGGTCTATGCGATGGACCAATGACTGCAGTATAGTGCGAAGCAACTCCATCACCTGTTAGATACAGACGTATGTTCAAATGAGACATAACTCCTGGACGTCCGGGCGTGATCATGGTCTCCCGGTAACCCACGCTACCATGCACTTTTTGATAGACGTAGGCTGTGACCCCCAGAGCATTACATATCACTGTCAGAATGATATCACTTGTATCAGTATTGTACATCTTTCTATAGACGTAGTCCTTCACTTCTTTTATGATGTTGGTGCCTGCAGATGAGAAATCTTCATAATATGTCTGGTTAATAGAGACCTCCCTGATGATTGCCTGCGAAATTGTGAGCCTTTGGTGTCTTTGGACACCCTCTGCTGCATTTATCGCAGCTACAGCTGCATATAAAAGGCAATGCCCATCACCTCTTACCTCGACAATCTCACCCGGCAATGATTCTAGGCAACCATTTGAAACTACACGGTTCACAGTCGAGCTACCAGTGGTCATTGTGTCATCATGGGCTGTGGCCAGCTGTTCAGATCTGATGATGTTTTCGGAAGGATTTGGTCGGTCAGTGACAGCAGATGGGGCAAAATCGAAATCAGTAAAGATGTCAGGGTTATAGGGATATACACCTCCCTTCCTAAACCCTGCCGTTATATTGCCAATGGTAAAGGAATCTTGCCATGGTTGGCTAATCAAACCAGGTATATCATAAATGGTCATCGACTTGCCAGGGTTGTTTCTTAGCCAAATACTTTGAGCTTGAGCAATTCTAGTTTTGAATGGTCCAAACACTGACAAGTCCAATGGTTGAAGTTTATGTGAGCAGTGAGGGGGAAAGGATAACATTACCACCCCGTTATCTGAAGCATAGTCCAGGACATCTATCGAAAGATGGGAGTCATGGTTGTCTAGTAGGAGCAAGACAGGGGCGGCTTTGGTCGGCTTGACGTGTTCCACGAAGTGACGAAGGAACACGAAGAAGTTTTCCTCCGTCATCCATCCAGACTTGTGTGCCACTCCAGCGGACCCAGTGGGACCTCCATTCACAAAATGGTCTCTGTATTTCACTCTTGGGAATACGAAAAATGGGGGAATCGTTTGACCGCCAGCTGAGATAGCAGCGCAGAATGTGACCAGCTGCCCTCTCTCAGCTGATGTCAGAGACCCTATTTGCTTAACACCTGTAGATGCAACCACCTTTGGCGGTTTTTGCACAGTGGTGACCCCAGTCTCGTCGACGTTCCAAATATCTTTCGCAGCAAAACTATGTCGATGCATAACAGTAGACAGCTTGGTGAAGAAATCCTTTACATTGGCCCTGTTGAATGCCGTCGCTCTGCCGATACTGGTGGCTTCGGGAGTTCGTATTGCCAGTGCCGGGTGCCTCTTCAGAAAACCGGTAAACCAGTGGGCACCCGCCCTCTCCTTTTCAGCCCATGAGGGGGGCATTGACAAACCATAATGTTTGGCACACTGATATGCCAACGTGCGGATTTCAAACGGGCTGAGCCCAAAGTATATATCTGCAGCTGCTTTAAGATATTTTTCAAGTTCTTTCTCTTGATCCTCGGTGAAAATTCGTCTATGGCTCACATAGCCTACATGAAGCGATGAAGTGGAACCCTCGGTCGGTGCGGCCCTCATCTTGGTGATGTAACCTCTGAGGGTTGATCGAGGGACTTGGAACATGTCCGCGGTTGTCTTGGTTCCATCTTTGCTTTTTAAGTAGTGATCGACAGCCTGTCTCACGACGTCCGGGGGGACTTTAGTAGCCCGGTCGGTTCTTCTGACATATTTACGTACCATTCTGCAATATAAAACGCACAATAAAGTCTTGTTTAGCTCTCGCCTTGTGGACAAACATTTGAGTGGTTAAAAGAAGAAAAAGTGATTGGAATATAAGGGCTAGAGATCAGCCAAATGATAGGGGGAGGAACTGAAAAGCGATAACCATAGCCCCCTGTATAATATGCATCCTAAACCCATGTCAGAACTACCATTAAGCCTTCAAAAGACCATGCCTACAAAGTTTTTTCAAGACCAATTGCATCGGGGCACGTCCGCCCCCCAAGGCGAACGTGCCCCGTAGGTTGGTGGGCGAACCTGCCCCACAAGACCATTTCCTGCATTGGTGACGATGTGGCAAAACCTGTGCATGCACATATATTTTTTTACTTGAAATGTGATTTACAAGTATGTCAACATTTACGGTGCATATAGATGATATTCAGAATCTATAGGTACAAGGTCAACAACTAAACTTCAAAATCGTATGAAAATGTCACTTACATGGGTCGAAAATCGATTGTTTACGCCAGAAAACTAACAGGGCGTGGACGTCGTGGCTGACGTTGGTCAGTGCACGCGGACTGGATCACTTGACAAGGCTAAAGTGCGGGAATTCATCGCGAGGCCCTGGTTTTCGAAAAAAACGCGAGTGGCGAACGTGCCCCGGGGGCGAACTAGCCCCGGTCTCCCCTACATATGCCAGGCCTGTAAGTGGCGATGTAGTCCTGCCACAAAAGCAGCGAAGAAGACTTCCCGCGCATGGTTGCCATGGTTGCCCTTCTGTTTATTCTCCGCTGAGGACGCTCTGGCTCTTTTTCTCCCTCCCAGAGGCAAGCGCTGTAAATCTCTCCGGTGGTCCACCAGCAGATGAAAAACACCCACCTCTCCGCTTCTTCCAAGGGACGAGGGGACCGTGCAGCAGAGTTTCAGTTAGATTTTTTTTCGCCTGTGAACATGTCCGTTAAAGTTGAAATCTTCCGGACAAAATTAGAAAAGTGCCGGTCAAAGGTCTTCTTTGTTATTTATGGAGCTTTAAAACAAATGAATAACGACTATATAATAATATAAGAATAAAAAATGGAGCCTCTCTTTTCCTCCCCCTCTTCTGACAGCCCAGGCGTAAACACAGAGCCGTTTGCCCCCCCAGAGCGTTTCGTTTGCAGATCTATCCACCTTGGGACCCGTTATCGTTTTCTGCGTTTCCATGTCGGCCTCATGTGGCAGAACTGTCTATCTCAGTGGTTCTCAAACTTTTTTCAATAATGTACCCCCTTTGAAAAAAGAATTCAGCCAAGTACCCCCTGATCAGAGCAAAAACTATTTGTTAAGGCAAGGCATGGCAAGTTTATTTATATAGCACTTTTCAACACAAGGCAATTCAAAGTGCTTTACAAAAAATGAAAGACATTAAGAAAATGGCATTTAAAATCAGTCATTAAAAGAAAAAATACATGGATAAAAGTTACAGTGCAGTCTAAGATATGAATAGTTCAATTAAACATTAAAAGAAAAAGTACATGGATAAAAGTTACAGTGCAGTCTAAGATATGAATAGTTCAATTAAAAGCAGCGATAAAAAGAAAAGTCTTCAGCTTGGATTTAAAAGTAGTCAGAGTTGCAGCGGACCTGCAGGTTTCTGGGAGTTTGTTCCAGATATTTGGAGCATAATAACTGAACGCTGCTTTACCATGTTTAGTTCTGACTCTGGGGACAGAAAGCTGACCAGTCCCTGAAGACCTGAGAGATCTGGATGGTTCATAATTTAGCAGGAGGTCAGAAATGTATTTTGGGCCTAAACCATTCAGTGCTTTATAAACCAGCAGCAGTATTTTAAAATCTATTCTTTGACACACAGGAAGCCAGTGTAAAGACTTCAGAACAGGAGTGATGTGATCCACTTTCTTAGTGTCAGTGAGGACTCGAGCAGCAGCGTTCTGAATCAGCTGCAGCTTCCCAATAGATTTTTTAGTGAGACCTGTGAAGACACCATTGCAGTAGTCGAGTCTACTGAAGATAAAAGCATGGACAAGTTTTTCCAAATCCTGCTGTGACATTAGTCTTTTAATCCTAGATATATTCTTTAGGTGATAGTATGCTGATTTAGTAACTGTTTTAATGTGACTGTTGAAACTCAGGTCAGAGTCCATGACTACACCTAGATTTCTGGCTTTATCTGTTGTTTTGAACATTGCAGACTGAAGCTCAGCGCTAACTTTTATACGTTCTGACTTGGCTCCAAAAACTATTACCTCAGTTTTATCTTTGTTTAATTGGAGAAAGTTCTGACACATCCAGTCATTGATTTGTTCAATGCACTTACTCAGTGTTCGAATTGGAGCATAGTCTCCTGGGGAAATTGTTACGTAAATTTGTGTGTCATCTGCATAGCTATGGTAACTTATTTTGTTGTTTTTCATTATCTGAGCCAGTGGTAGCATGTAGATGTAGCCTTGAGGAACCCCACATGTCATATTTGTCAACTCAGATGTGTATTTACCATAGACTGTATATATAAATGGACGTAGTGTCCGTGACGTCACCCATAGGATTCTGCAGAGTTGCCGTGAAGCCCTTAGTAGGCGGAGTCGGCCACTAACGGCTCGACTGTGACGTCAGTCTAATCCCGCCTGCTCCAAATAAGGGCAAAGAGGCGGAGCCGAGGCGGGACCTGCTGCCTCCGAACTGGAAGTAAACAGAGCTAGCTCAGGCTAAGAAGCTAAGCTAACATGAAATACATGCATACCAAGTTACTGCTAGCAGTGTAGTTCCCCTATATAAACGTTACATTCATAATCAAAAGAGACAATCTGCAAAAGAATTAGCTATATTTTGTTATTCTTAATGCTTGTCATTCACACGTTGAGAAAAGACGGACTCCACCGCCCGGACCTAATGGAGCCGCAGTGGGCTAGCTCCGGGAGGCCGGCTGGAGCTAACCCCCTGCGGCTCCGTTAGCTCCGGCGGCCACCACTGGGATAATTGGGTCCCCTATTAACATTTGCTACCGTTTAGCATTATGGGCGTCATAGCCATAGACTATAAAAGTCTTACCCAAGGCTGAATCATAAACTAAAATGTATATGTATGCATAACGGGTTATGTCCTTAGCTGGCTAATAAGTAACAAGCTAAGCTACCAAGCACACAAACACCTGTGAACGGGGTTAACATGTATAATATTATCATTTTAGACTTCTTGGATTAGTGTTAGTACATTCAAGCGCACAGCACGACATTTTAATTGTCTGGTATTTGTAACAATATTCCCTAAAAGGCACAATCACCACGAACACGGCTAAAGCTAAAGGGTCAAGTACAGTACTATGACTAACTAACGTTGTAGCCTCTATGGTTGTAGCCTAGCAGAGTGGACAAGTTGCTGTTAGCTGAGGCATGTACGTGTCCATCAACGTGACCACGCCCTAATTTATGCAAAAACTTTAAGACCTAATATAATTAAAAGGGTCGTGTTAGAAAACAATTCACTCACAGATTCATAATCATGAAGGTGGAATCTAACTATATCGATAATAATATTTATTGCATCCATGGGTAGAAACATGTTTTTTTCTGCTGTAAAGTTGGGCATTTTAACATGGGGGTCTATGGAAATTGCTCCTTTCTGCAGCCAGTCCCTAGCGGCCCATGTATGAACTGCAGTGTGTGGCACTTCCGTATTGGCTTCCCGGCTGTTCCCCAGAGTTTGCCGCTTGGTATTTACCTATAGAAACAAAGTTGTTTATGTCCTTTAAGTAGGATTCAAACCAATTTAGAACTGTTTCCGAAAGTCCCACCCAGTTTTCCAGTCGGTCTAGTAATATGCTGTGGTCAACAGTGTCAAACGCAGCACTGAGATCTAATAATACTAACACTGAAGTTCTGCCACTGTCTGTGTTTAAGTGGATGTCATTAAAGACCTTTACAAGAGCAGTCTCAGTGCTGTGGTTTGGACGAAAGCCTGACTGGAACACATCGAAACAGTTATTTAAATGCGAGAAATTACTCAACTGTTGAAAAACAACTTTTTCAATGATTTTACCTAGAAATGGGAGGTTTGATATGGGCATCTAGATTATTCTTTTTTAAGAGCGGTTTAATGACTGCAGTTTTCAGGGCCTGTGGAAAAATACCTGAGTGAAGAGATTTGTTTACTATATGAAGTAGATCTGAGGCCATGCAAGGCAAAACATCTTTGAAAAATCCTGTTGGAATAATATCAAGGCAGCAGGAAGAGGATTTCATAAGTTGTATAATGTCCTCTAGGTTTTTATCATTAATTTGATGGAATTGTGTCATGGTGTTTGAATTGATTTTAAGTGGACACAGCGACAACACATTTGCTGATGCAGAGGCACTGACTGCTTGTCTGATTTTCTGAATTTTGTCAGTGAAAAAGGAAACAAAATCATTGCACGCCCTGGTGGATAGAAATTCAGAGGCTACTGACTAGTGCTGCGTACCGGTACGCCGAACCGGTACTTGGACTCGCAAAAAAACTAGCACTTACGTATATTCTGGTGTCTGTGGTTATTTAAACATTCCCTGATAAACTTTATTCAGCGTCAATAAATGAGTGCTAATCCCAGTGTGCTCAGTGTACAACATCACATGTCATTTCACCTTCGATTCACGGTTTGAAAACGTAGCATTTCGCCACATGATAATGCTAACCGGAAGTGAATAATCTTCAGAATAAAAGTATTAAGTTAATAGTGTGAACTTCCGGTTTTTTCAGAATAAAACTGATTTAAATTAAATAGTGTATTTAATTCAAAATTACGCCATATCAACATTGATTTTAATTTCTAACAGTATGTATGTAGTATGTACTGTATAATGTACACATGTAGAGTTGTAGATAAGACATGGTGTACAGACAGTACAGTACACTCTGACTGTACAGTCAGTCACTACAGTGTAGCCTATACTGTATAGTAGGTGTGTAACAGTGTAATGCGTATAGTCTACTCTACACTCTACCTTTCAGCAACGTTTTAGGGATTTAGGCTCAGTCAGCTCAGGGACTGTTTGGTTACTTTAGTTTGGTAAATGAAATAAATGTTTGAACTTTGTAGTAGTTCACTGTAGTTGCTGTCATATTGTAGAGTGGCAAAAAGTGTTTTTTTTTACATTTGTACTTTGTAGAGAAATGTAGACACAAGTTGGAAGGGAGCACAATAAACCTGACGAGTTTGAATTTGAGTTGATTATGAGTTAATTTTCAATTGATAATTAGCTCACAATAAGTTCACTTTAGTTACTCACACAACTTGACACAAGCCATGGGTTCAGGTCCGGACTTGTAAGTCCGGACCTGAACCTGAACCTCTGGACTTGAGTCCGGACCTGAACCTGAATGTGAGTCCAGGTACGCAGCACTACTACTGACACTGGGGGGTTAGTTAGTCTGTCGACGGTAGCAAACAAGGCACGTGCGTTTTTTTGTTTTTGGTAATGATGTCAGAGAAGAACGATTGTCGTGTATTTGTTCAATTCCAAATTATAAAGGTCAAGTCTCTCTTTATAGATTTCAAAGTGAACCTGGAGATTTGTTTTTCGCCACCTCCGTTATTTAAGGAAACAATGCCTATATAGAGGTACAGTAGCCTACAGTGCTGCACCATTAGTGTCTGATTTATTAAAACAACAACATTGTAACTGAGAAACAATTAAATGCTACATTTAAAATGTTTACAATCCATCACTAAATTCATGGCAAACCAATTTTAACATGATGCACTAAGACGACATTAGTTGCATTTAACTGATCTTTTTAATAAGTTGTGTTAGAAATTAAAATCAATGTTTTATGGCATAATTTTGTTTAAACATACTGTCAGCTTAAATGCTGTTTTATTCTGAAAAAACAGAAGTTCTCGCGCACAATCTCTGATGTCAAGCTTTTATTCTGAAAATCCTTCATCTCCAGTTAGCATTTAGCATGTGGCTAATATTCCTTTCCCTATAAAGGTGAATATAGAAGTGAAATGACACGGAGTGTTTCACACCGAAACCTACTGATTTTTACACTACATCTATAGACGTCGAGATATTATTATTGCTGAATATGAAATGAAGGTACAGTTTATTTTAATACGTTTTGTATGACAACATCCGGAACTACCGGAAATGATAACTGCCGTGAAGTATTTCCAGTATAATTAAAGTAACGAATTACAGCCGTAAAAATGCAATAATTCAAAAGTGATGAAAGAGAATATGAGGAGAAAAGGCGTGTTTAGTTATGAATTTAATGTACAATGGCTGAGTCCTCTGTTCTGCGCAACAACGGACATTGAAGACGAGTGGAGGGCCGGACCCCAGCAGCGCCAACCGGCACACGGGGAGGAGCCATCGGAGGATATTTAAACAGCTGATGTGCTGTTTCTCGCTCTCTCTCTTTGGCTCTCGAGCTCTCCTCACGGAACAATATTCTGCTTGTAACATTACTGCGCCATTTTAATTAGTGGTGCACGATAATTATCGGCCCGATAATTATCGGTCCGATATTAGGAATTTTGACGTCATCCCGATAAACCCAATAAAAGTATTAATAGCCCCGATAATATACAATATATTTTTTGGGTAAAAAAAAAGAAAAAAATACTGCGGTGTGGGTGGATTGGGGTGAGGGGCGCTTGTTTTTCACTTGGCTCCTCCCGTTTTGCCAGTACTGTGGTATTAGTGGTTTAGGAAGAGGGATGTTTTTCACAAATCCAGCGCTCCCTAACTCATGCCTGGCTGTGACATAAATGGTGTGCGGCCGTGAAGCCAGGACAGTAAACAAACATGTCGTCGGTGGTATGGGACTATTTCAAAGTTTCAGAGTTAGATAGTTCGCTTGCTATTTGTATTAACAAATGCAATGCAGAAGTTTCACGAGGAGGGAAAAAGGCAACGAGCTATAATACTTCCAACCTGATTAGTCACCTGAAACATCGCCATCGCTACGATGGTGTGTTAAAAGCGTACGAAGACGCCTGCGCTGCTAAACTAGCGGCGAATCCAAAGCCAGCTGCAAAGCCAGCTACTAGGCAAGGCAAGGCAAGGCAAGTTTATTTATATAGCACTTTTCAACACAAGGCAATTCAAAGTGCTTTACAAAAAATGAAAGAGATTAAGAAAATGGCATTTAAAATCAGTCATTAAAAAGAAAAGCTAATAAAATAAACATTAAAAGAAAAAATACATGGATAAAAGTTACAGTGCTGTCTAAGATATGAATAGTTCAATTAAAAGCAGCGACAAAAAGAAAAGTCTTCAGCCTGGATTTAAAAGTAGTCAGAGTTGTAGAGGACCTGCAGGTTTCTGGGAGTTTGTTCCAGATATTTGGAGCATAATAACTGAACGCTGCTTTACCATGTTTAGTTCTGACTCTGGGGACAGAAAGCTGACCAGTCCCTGAAGACCTGAGAGATCTGGATGGTTCATAATTTAGCAGGAGGTCAGAAATGTATTTTGGGCCTAAACCATTCAGTGCTTTATAAACTAGCAGCAGTATTTTTGAAATCTATTCTTTGACACACAGGAAGCCAGTGTAAAGACTTCAGAACTGGAGTGATGTGATCCACTTTCTTAGTGTTAGTGAGGACTCGAGCAGCAGCGTTCTGAATTAGCTGCAGCTTCCTAATAGTCTTTTTTTTACCACCAGGTGTGCAAAAACTACAGATACATTTAATATATATATATATTATATTATTATCGGTTATCGGTATCGGTATTGGTCTTGAGAAGCAGGAAGTTATCGGTATCGGTTTCAAAAAATCAATAACGTGCATCCCTAATTTTAATTAAAATACCCATTTGAACCTTATTCGAGAGACTCCATTGGTCTCATTTATCCTAAGCTTCTCTCCTGGACGCGAGAATAACGAACGAAAGCTTATTGTTGTACTTACAATTTAGTGAGAACCATGGGCTTGTGCTTCACTGAGGATCTTTGTCATTCTCGGTGACAGGGAGGCAAACTGCAGTTATTACACTTCGCGTCTTGAAATATGTGTAACTCTGTTAATATAAAACCCACACTGCTCAAACTTCGTTACTTTTCCTAAAATTGGTATATCTATTTATTTATTTATTTTGGGGCGTGGGGAATGAAGAGAAAAAAATATATGAGCATTTTATGAGCATGGGATTTTGACCCCTCATATGCATAATGCTACGCTATACTTTGCAGCCACACGCCGTAGCTAAGCAGAGCTTATTGTTTAGGTGTCCGTTGATAAGCAGCCAGTCATATAATTATCTAGATCTGATAGATTTGGACATAAACGTGAGTGAAGTATAACCGGACGCGAGAGAGAGATCAGAGATCGGATCAGCTCCTGCTGACGGAGAACATGCAGCTCTGCATGATCACAGCTCGTCCGCTGTGACGGACCGTTGAGCGGAGCAAAGTACACTAAGAGTTAGACCTAACACACTTAGTTAGTTTTTCTACTCTGGAACTAGCTAAACTAGTTATAAATATATTTATTCTTTACTGTCGGGTCACTTATTACAGGTTCAGCGAGCTGCACGAGACTGACGGGCTGTCAGGAGAGGGAGAGGAAAAGAGAGCACCCCGTTTATTTTTCCCATTTTATTATCCAGAATAACTGTAAACCTTTGAATAAAGTAGTTAATCTACTATTAGTAGTTTGTTTAAATGCATTACTTATGTTGTTTTTTTCATTAACATAAAATAAATCTCACGTACCCCCTGCAGTACTCCAACGTACCCCTAGGGGTCAGCGTACCCCCATTTGAGAACCACTGGTCTATCTGATAGTGAACTGCAGCAGATACGACCGTTATCGTCCTCGTGTGGCTGGGGCTTATATCTTCACTTCTAAAAGGGGTAAATTAATAATCTTTTTTCTCAAACCTGTGAGTTGGATGTAAAAAAAATTGTCTAGAACACAACCACACCCTTATTAAAAAAAACACACTTTATAAAGTCAGGCAACACTAACCAGGCTTAGTGTGATTCTGTTTATTTGTACCTTACTTTGACCATCCGTTCGCTGTTATTGATCATTGTGGAGAGCAGGCAGACGTTTTGTTTTGTATTATAGCAGCTATCGGATGGAATCAATACATGGGCTGCACAGGTTGTCATGACTCATGTGTTGGGTTCAGAATTCCAGAAAAGACAGACAACTTCTAAGTTTAACTATTTATTGAAAAGAGAGCAAAAGATATACAGTATATTACTTGGCTAATGACTCATCACGTCTTTGGGAATCACAGGCAGCAAAGCTGTAATCTGTAACCACCAAATCCGTCAAGAGCCTCGAACCTCGTGCGACAATACATTTTATTACACAGGGCGTTGCCCCTACATTTATGATTGGTCAAGACTAGCTGAAGAGATACCATGGTTTAGACTTGGTTCTCTTTGGTTGGTGCGCAGACTCAGATAGAGTCTCTATTGATCCTCCAATCAGCATTCGGCCGGCCTATGGAAGTCCCTCCCTACTCTGGCACCATCATATGTAATTTGTTTTTAATGAAGCTTCTACAGAAAAGTGTAATCTTGGTTATACTGATTCCCAGCTATGCGTGGGCGCGGAGCTAACCCAGGCGGCCAAGGTCATAGCCTCAATATCTCAATTGTTTCTACAGTGCCTGCATCTGGCTTCTGCTACTTTCTATTGCAAGCTAAAACTTTCTTCTGACTATTCCCCTCGTTGGTATCTAACTCATCAGAACCTGGGATTAGTGATTGTGTCAGTCTTGTAATGTTATAAAAAAATAGACTCCACACGACTATGACAAGTAGAATCATAATGAAAAATACGCGGGCTTATGCCACAATAGGATCGCAACAAGTTGTCAAGATAGTCAGTTTAGCTTCAGTTGCTATGCTAATATCACCCATGTTATACCAGAGAAACTTTCATAACAGCGTTGTGATGCCAAATAGCGGGCAGCACTGCAGCGGTCGATACATGCCGCTGAAACACATACAATGAACCACGGCACTCTGTTGAGAAGTAGTTATTGAATTGAATCTGGCTTTGTATGATTAAAAGCAACACGATCATCGACCCGACGCCGTTGGGGAGAAAATCAGCGACGTAAATGGTGACGTCATGACGCAGCAGCGGCAGCACCAGTCGGGCTCTGGGCAGTGTGAATACAACGGGGGCTGAAAAGAAAAACCGGTTCCGAACCAGAAAAGCTCTAGCACGGAGCTAGAACGGGAACCGCGTTGGTGTGACACATGAGAAAAATAAAGAGCTTTTTGAACATTAAAGCATGGAGACATGTCACAGTAGAGGCATTGAATACTGAATATGAACATAGGCATAATAGGGCCCCTTTAATAATTGTTTTATCGTTGACTGAATGTGTTGATATAAAGAACATAGTCTTAAACTACAGGCTGATATTTGGAGTTTGGAATAATATAGCAGTAACCTTTATATGAGACGTGTAGGGAACATCTGTGTTTACAACAGAACAGGAACAATAATGTAGGGAAGGCTTAGCCAAACAACCTATCATAAATTCACACACAAACACTACCTTTGGCTAAAATAAAAGGTAAGAAACGATGATTAAAATAAAGACCAAGCATACACATGCATGCACATGCAGCTCACACAAATGTCTCCATTACTCTCTCTTCATTTCACACAAAACCACACACACACAGCCTTTAAACGTGACTTCCCTGCAGAGCGCTTTGTGGATCTAACCTCTTCCTCCTGTCTCTATGATATTGAAACGATGAGTCTAATATAATATAATCTCTGCCTCACAGCAGGGAGCGTGCAGGAATGCAGCGAGATGGAAGAGAAAGAGAATAATTTGCAGGAGGGAAAATATATCGTGGGAGGATGCAGAACATTTTAATCTTTATGTTTCATGAGTGATGTTTCACTTTATAGTAAGATTTACCATTGCTGTTGCATATTTCAGCTTCTCCAGGTTAAGATGTTTTTATAGTGTATTGTTTGTACAGTCTGTCAGCTCCTCAAAGAAAACAGATTCAGTGACAGAGTTTTTATTATCAAAAGGGTCAACCCAACACAGTAAAGTTTAGACAAACTGAAAGAATGCTCTATCGAGCTAAAGATAATTTCAATGTTGGATGATAATTCTATTTATATCACTTTTTGGACTTATTGTACACTTATTGTGAGCGGGCCAATTTATTGGCCAATGGAAGTTAATTATCTTCTGGTTTTAAAGTTAGTAGTCAGCTTCTAACAGAAAAAGGACAAGATGAGCTAGGGCCTTAGGGTGGTGCAGGAATGAGTCCGAAACCCAAAAATACGTTAGCATCTTTGCACGGCCGGGCTCCCCTGTCTGGTCCGGCAGTGGCTCAGTAGGAGCTGGGAATCTTAGGGTCGCCGGTTCAAGTCCCCTACTAGACCTAAAATATGGAGTGTGGAAAGCTACTTGGAGAAGTTCCAGTTCAACTCCTGGACCCTGCCGTGGTGCACTTGAGCAAGGCACCGGACAACCCAATGCATTCATAGTAAGATAAAACCATGGTTTGTGCTGGGTCCATGGCGTCTTAGATACAATGCTGCCCCTGTGGACAAATAAATCCCTGTTTGCACATTAAAATATCTTCCCAAAGGTTTGCCAGACCTTTTGGTCAACAGTTTTTGTTGGTACTTTTTACACTTTTTTTATAGTTTATCAAGAGTGACATTGACATTATGTCTGGAAATATGTTGCTTGCCTCTGAATATATAATGTATTTAACCTTTAAATAAAAATCGAATTTCCTCCATATCTGCTGTATATATGGCATCATAAATGTCACAGAATACTTGATATCCTCAGTAAGGAATATCATTAGTATGTATAAGAGGATTAGACACATCTAGAGGTTAGAAATAATGTGTTTTGTAATGTTAGTACAAAAACTATTTATTTAAGAATTAATTATTTACCCTTAAATAGCTTCAGGTTTAGCAATGCTAATCAGTATAATCAGAATCAAAATATTTAACTAATAAAATGGTAAAAAGATCAGATGTAATGTAATAGAATAAAATATATGTGTATAAACATGACAAGCAAAAGATCGAATAAGAACATTTTGAAATAAAAATGTAAACATATTTATTTAAACACAAGATGTAAGGTAAAAAGTATGGACTTTGTACTTCAATATATATATATATATATATATAATATAACAAAAAAACATGTATATTATAATATATACAGTGTTTTACAGTGCAATAAAGTAATAACCCTAAATCAGGGGTGTCAAACTTAATATCATTGTGGGCCACATTAGCATTATGGTTGCACTCAAAAGGCCGGTTTCAATTTTAGGACTATATAAATATACATATATAAATATTTAATATGTATAAAATAATGTTTTATATTACATGATTGCGTCTGCATTGGATTATTATCGGAGAGGGTAATAACTTCATAATTAACTACGTCTGAAAGCAGAAGAAAGAAAATAATTGAACAAAATTGCAAGTCTCTTCAGTGCGCATGTCACAAAAATTAGATGCATTGTGGGACATGTAGTTTATGGGCAACGCGCTTCTATAAAGCGGCATGTAACCATATAATAAACATTATATTCTTTGCAAGCTCTTGCGGGCCACATAAAATGAAGTCGGGGGGTCCTTGAGTTTGACACCCCTGCCCTAAGTGATATGCTGTTAAAAAATGCACAGTTTATAATGTCTACAAATAATTAAACCCAACCAGAGTTTCCTAAAATACAATAAGACGCTTCAACCATGACGTTGGTTTCAGTGAGTCACGGTGCTGAGGTACGGTGGCTGAGAAGAGCAATCGACAATTACAAAGTGTGAAACACTTTAACAAAGCTTGAGACAAATTGACATTTTATAAAACAAAATTACATTATAAAAACAGTTTTACCAAAGAAAAAACTATTTAATAACTCTGCAACACCACCTGACTTTTCAGACTTCTTACTGCAGTTGCGTACAGAAGAAGATAGGAGAGCTTCTAAGCTTGATCGTATGCATCGTCATTTTGGGGGAACAAAAACAAAATCATCTGTAAATATGCAGCTTGTGCCAGAGGTTTTTCCTTATGATGCAAATGCTAATGTACTCCAGAAGTACATGACAGAAACAGAGGATTTAAGGAAGCAGGTGGCTGAACTAAAAATGCAGCTCAGTAAGAAGGAAGATCAAAGAACACAGCAATACTCTAACAACCCAAATCCAGCCCAGGAATATCCCCGTGCTAAAGCAGCAGCAGATCTTCAAGCGCAGCAAGCAGCAACACATTATCCCAGGCCAAGGGCTTGGTTCTGTTTTAAATGTGGCAATGATGGCCACATAGCAAGACATTGCAAAAATCCACCAAATAAACCCTTGGTAGATCAGAAATACAATGAGTTGAAGGCAAGGCAAAAGGAATGGCAGAGCAAATTCGGCCATTTAAACTGGACCGGGTCGCAGTGGAGGGAATAACTGCACCCAGTGATGAACTGAAATGTCCCATACAAAAACAAGAAAGAGAAACAGTTACCAGTAAAAATAATTCTTCAACTCAGTCATCTGATGTTCTTCTTCCAAGAGGATTGATAGGCCCCAAGTGTACAGCAACTGTCACTATTGAAGGAGTTCAGTGTGAAAGCCTTCTTGATTCCGGTTCCCAAGTGACTACAATTTCAAAGTCATTTCATGAAAACCATCTCTCACATCGACCAATCTTCCCTATTCAAGATCTTTTGGACATAGAGGGCGCTGGTGGTCAAGAAGTGCCTTATCTGGGGTATGTCCAAGCTAACATCCATTTTCCAGAGGATGTCATGGGGAAGGCTGAAAGAGTTGTTACTCTTGCACTTGTTGTGCCTGATCATAGAACAAACATGGATGTTCCTTTGTTGATAGGCACTAATACACTTGACCCTCTGTATGCAAAGTGTGCACAGAACAAGTTTGGAAAGTATAGTTCGAGTTAGGGATGTCCCGATCTCATTTTTTAGCTTCCGATCCGATTCCGATATTTTCATATAGGTTCCGATCCGATCCCGATATTTCCCGATACCGGTTTTCCGATACCCATTTCCGATATCACTTTTTGTGTTGGCAAACAGCATTTAATTTCGTATACATTAAGAAATAGACAGGCACCCAAATAATTTATTAGACGACAAGTGAGCCGGCTCTTTTAAGTGAACGACGGGAGCGGGCTCGCGCCTGCGAAGGTTGTTTTTTTTGCGGAGGGATCTAGATCGGCATGAAGGCACATTATGCAATGTGCAATGTGTACAGTATCCCGCTTATTACATGGCCACATTCTCAACAAAGTAACGACATGACTCCCAATATTAATTGAAATGCTTTTATGGATTTAGAAAATTATTTTATTGATTTAAAAAAGAGTATGTATTGATTTAAATTGACATGCATCCGCTAAGAAAAATAGTCCGTTGTTACCGTTTGAACTAACGTAGCAACGGCAGGAACTGCTTCGATAGTGTTTTTGAGGAGCTTTTTGATTACAGATTTGAAAACATCGTTGCTTGCTTTAAAAGTAGCAGAATTCATGATGTCAAACCTTGGAAAGTATCTAGATATCCCTGCCCTAATGCCAAAGTAACTAGCAACTGAATATGTGTCGCCGTTTGATGTCTATGTCTGGACCGCTGCGTAAAAAGGAGGGTTTCTGCCCCATTACTTCTCTTCTTACTTCTATAAGAATAAAACACGGAGGACGGAGATCTCTTTTTCTCCCCCTCTTCTGAGAGACCAGCAGCTGATCTCAGAGCACGTTTCCCTCTCCTGCAGGGGGGTGTGGTCAGCTGCAGCTCACAGAATCATATATATACTTTATATAGATATGGCCCTACAATATATTGTTCAAATATAGCATGATAGGTAATACAAGACAGAATGATATGATGATCTCCGCGCTACAGCTGCTCCGTGCATGCATGCAGTGACATGTAATATCCAAGGATTAGAGACGGTTGGATGCTGCTGTTTTGAGCACTGCAATATATTTATTTTCACTGTTATTTATTTATGATTATCCTTAGGCTCAGCAAAGATTTGATGGCAGCTGTTGCTGTCTTTTTTTCTATAGTTAATACTGAAATAGAGCCCTGCTGTTTTGTCAGGGCCTTTTCTTTAAATATAATTTTAAAATGTCGATACAGTAGCCCCTTTTTTAAAATAATTGTTATAGGTGTTGCTATTTGCTTTGTGTAGCGTGGTTCTACAAGCAAGTCAGTGCATTCATTGGGTGGGATCAGAGAGTTGGGGTCTGTAAATGCAATGAAAACATTTGGCCACAGCAAATCATTTATATTAAACATGTAATTTTTACTTTTGAATACTTCAGTACAAAGGATGTGTTGAATAATTTAAGTGATATGTGTACACATATAAATCATTCATTAGTCAAAACAGGGCTACATTTCATTTAATTAAAAGGTATAATATGTGGTCAACTGAAGAGCCGTTTGGGAGCCGAAAGCTCTTCTCGGTGAGCCGAGCCAAATGATCCGGCTCACCAAGAAGAGCCGGAATTCCCATCACTACCACGCAGTCTGCGTGATCGGCCTGTAGGGAGGGACGGCCCTGGGTGTGTGTGCTTAAAACGAAGCAGCCTGCAGTTGCTTTTTAGCTGTCTAATGAAGGCAAACACAGCGAAGGCCAGGGCCGGACTGGGACAATAAATCAGGCCGGGAATTATACACCCAGCCAGGCCACTACCAGTTATCTTTTGTGCCATTTTCCTGGATGTATTTGTCAATATATACAGCGTTACTGTGCAAATCTATTTAGGCGTTGCTGTGCACATCTAGGAACCTATCCATGTGAACATATTTTAAGTGGAGGTGGACCTGAAATCCTCTAGGGGGGTCCGGGGACATGCTCCCTTGGTAAGATTTGTTTTAAATGTTGGACTTAAATGCATCAATCTGGTGCACTTTGAGGGGGAAATAAAGAGACAACACCCATATGAAACAGAACTGTATACATTTAAATAATCATAAAATCATAAGTACATGGCCATAACTAATAACATACCATATCCAATATGAAAAAACATTGAAACTTGTTTATTTATTTGTTTTTGGTTCATTTATAGTTGTGAGTGTGTCTGGGCTCCTGAATCAGCCTCACCCGTCTCCCCCCTATCCCCCTGCTCCTCTTTGAGGCAGCAGCAAAGACTAGTTTTAGCTCTCAACAAGTTTATCTTACCTTTTTTCACCAGTTAACATTTTATTTGTTATTATTCATGCATATTTTACTAATCACTCCCCCTTCAAATGGAAATATGTGTTTACATAAAGGGTGACCAAACCGTTTGAGACCCACTGAGAACTTAGACTAAGTTAACTATCTAAACACTCAGTCCTTTACCTCACCTGAGCTGAGGTTATCAGTCTCTCAGTCTGACAGCAGAGGACTCTCTTCCACCTTGTTGACAGCTCATGATATCCGTTAGCGCAGCTAGCTAGCACCAGATGCTAACAACAAGAATACACGTAACCGGTGCGCGCTAGGGGTGTAACGGTATCCGTATTCGTCCCGTACCGTCACGGTTCAGACGTCACGGTTCGGCACACGCAGTCACACGACGAATACGCCTTTTTTTTACGAGTGGGAAAAAAGTCTGTCATTCAGGGCAGTATCCACTACACTATATATAATCCAGGGGGCGGTATTGCGCCTAAAAGCTGTTTGCCAGCCGCCCTTAAACAACAAATGAAGAACAAGAAGAAACACAACAACAAACGAACAAAATACAAGAAGAAGAAAAGTTAGTATGGCGATTTCAGATAACACACAGGAGCTAGAACCCACCTGCTTCTTTTAAATCAGCTGTGTGGGAACATTTCGGGTTCCCTGTGGACTACAATAACGATGAAGTGTGCGAGTGGTGGATCGGACGAGTGGTGGATCGGACGAGGACGGTGTGTCGGCGTTGTTCTACAGTGGTGCGGTATGCTAATGGGAACACACGCCAAACATGCTAAATCATATCAGAAGGCATCACCCAGATTTGCCAATCACCGGAGCCCGGCAAAAGACAACAGCAGTTCAACAGCTGATCCCCGCTGTTTTTAAGAAGCCAATAAACATGAGAGCCGAGAGACGAAAATAAATAACGTAAGCTTTTGGCATATGTTTTTCAACGACTTTGCGCTCTTGAAACACTTTCTTATTATTTATGATGTCATATTTTCAAGACATTCTTTTTAGTTTTACAGCTTGATGAAACCTTTTTGTTTGACATCAACCATTATAGATAATATGGCCATCTGAGTGTACTGTGTATGGTTTGTTTTTAACGGTATGGTTTGTTTTTAACTGTTTAATACAATTATTTATTTTTAAACTGAAACTTGCACTACTGTTCAAACATAAATAACAACAAACCTGGAATTATGCATTTGGGACTTTTTTTTGCTTTTTCTTGTTGTACCGAACCGTACCGAACCGTGACCTCCAAACCGAGGTACGAACCGAACCGTGACTTCTGTGAACCGTTACACCCTTAGTGCGCGCGCTTTCTCTCTCGCTTGCTCGCGCCACACATACACACCCTCCCGAGCTTGAATGACACACAGAGACCAATCGAGGGCTTTAGTGTATGATCTGTATGAAAGTGGCCATGTCGGCAGGCCACATCATATAGACAGCCAGTCACCCTCTGTGAGACAGAGTCAGACCCACATTTGCGCAGCGTTGCGTTCACAATACATACATTAAAAAAAGAAATGCATCAGGCCAGCAGGCCACTTAACAGGCCAGGCCATCGGGAAGCCTCCCAGCCCTCCCGATGGCCAGTCCGGGCCTGGCGAAGGCTGTGTGTAAAAGGCACAGCTCCACTTCTTACTTGGCAAACCTGTAACTTTCTCGTGCGCATCGTGATGAACAAAACCATGTCACTTGGCCCAGGTGGTTTCCACTGAACGGACAAAACATGTTTAACAACCATAAACACACTCGTCCCGTCCATAGGTACTGGTGGTCTATCAGCTTGCACGTCACTTCTGGTATGATGGGCATTTCCTTTCCGGTTTGATTCTCTAGTTTGTTAAAGTGTTTCGGGAAATGTTAAAGTATTTCAACACTTGTAAATTTGTCTCAGTTTTTCGCTAATGTAATTTTGTTTTTATAAAATGTAATTTTGTTTTTATAAAATGTAATTTTGTTTTATAAAATGCAAATTTGTCTCTAGCTTTGTAAAAGTGTTTTGCATCTTGTTAATTTGTTTTTGTTAATGTTAAAGTGTTTTAGAAAATATAATTTTGTTTTAGAAAATGTAAATTTGTCTCAAGCTTTGTTAAAGTGTTTCACACTTTGTAATTGTCGATTGCACTTCTCAGCCACCGTACTGAGGGCATCTCTCCGACATATCCTCTCACCTCAGCTGTCTGGCCCGTCCTGCAGGTGTACCTTACACACTGCTGTCCTCTCTTCTCTTATTCATGTAGTTACACTGCGGATCTCTTTCTCCGGCTCACTCCGTCTCCCGTCCCGACCCCCAACCTCTGGTGAAGGAGAGCAGGTAACTGAAGACCTTGGCCGACAAAGTGACAACAGAGTCACAGACTGGAGCCTCTGTTTCTAAAAAAAATAAATGATTAATGACCTTCAGCTTACACTTTAGTTTTAGCTAGTTTTTCCAACATATTCAGTATGTATACAGAAAAGGTACATAAAACAAAATGAGTTGAACGGGAAGGCAAAAGCTAACTTACAAAGAAAATAGCCCTCGCAAGTCCTCAAATTTCACAGTTTTTGGTCAAGGACCTCAAATATTTTGGCAAATCAACTACACAAATAAATATTTAATAAAATAAAATATTGGTAACACTTTATATTAAGGTACACAAATTCACCATAAACAAGTTGTTAATTAACATGCATATTAGCAGTATATTGGCTCTTTATTAGTCATTGTAAAACACTTATTAATGCCTTATTCTTCATGACCATATTCTACAAGTAATAGGCCATTAGTTGAGTTTTTCCTCAATAACCCTCTAATTAGTTCTTATTTATTGCAAGTATGGAAGTTGTTGTACATAAGTTTTGGTCTTAATATGCACTGCTCAATATGGGCCTAATAAGGCAGTAGGACCACAAGAATAGTAATTCTCCCATAATAACACTTAACAAATATGATATAAACTTATGTAATAAGACATGAAACTATAAGTGTTAATTGTGTCTAAATAAAGAAACTTGACATGTTCAATCAATCAATGTTTATGTGTATAGCCCAATATCACATATTTCCTTGCTGTGTGATAAAACTGAACGTTTCAGAGTGGCCTTTTATTGTGGCCAGCCTAAGGCACACCTGTGCAATCAGCATCTTGATATGCCACACCTGTGAGGTGGGATGGATTATCTCGTCAAAGGAGAAGTGCTCACTATCACAGATTCTTTCAGATTTTTGAACAATATTTGAGAGAAATGGTTATTTTGTGTAAATAGAAAATGTTTTATATCTTTGAGTTCATCTCATGAAAAATGGGAGCAAAAACAAAAGTGTTGCATTTATATTTTTGTTCAGTGTAATTAGAGGGTTATTGAGGAAAAACTCTCAACTAATGGCTTATTACTTGTAGAATATGGTCATGTAGAATAATAAAGAGCCAATATACTGCTAATATGCATGTTAATTAACAACTAGTTGATAGTGAATTTGTGTACCTTAATATAAAGTGTTACCAAAATATTACGGCCCGTCTACACTACAGGCATCGAAAAATGCTTTCAACGCTTCACCCATTCATTTGAACGGGGTGATGTAGAAGATTTTTAAACTTCGCCGAACTGCATTGTGGGGAGCATGGCTTTGCAAGCATCACGAGCATCTATCGGCATCAAAAGTTGAATAATGTTCAACTTTTGAGGCTCGATGCTTGGCATCAGCCAATCAAATCCCGTTTATGCAATTCCCGCCAGTACAAGCGCTAGCCAATCAAACCGCGTGTATGCTGATACCGCAGGTCTTGACTATTTTCCATATGTCATAAAATGGAGGATAAATTAATCATTGCCGTGGCAAATGTCCCAGTCCTGTATGACTGTACTCTGTTCACCTACCGGGACCTAAACCGGAGGAACCAGGTGGCGAAACTGGTAGGTTTTCAACTGTTTGGGGAGTTTATATCCAGTTTACTTCGTTTTAACATTGAATGGACAGCTAGTAATGTAGCATAACATATCATATATATTAATATAATAATAAAAAAATAAAATTATAATATATATAATATAATAAGTATAAGCATAATATATAACATATAATACATGCACAGCTATCAAGCATAGACAGTATATTTAGCCAGCATGGAATGTAGCATAAAAATAGCATTCATTAATGGAGGAATAATTTAGTAAATTCAAGAAATTAACTTTATTATTTATTAACTTTATTATTTCATTTCATTTTATTAGAGGATGTGTGCAAAAAGAGATGGAAGACTTTGAGGGACAGGTTCCGCAAGGAGAAGAATATGGAGAAGGAGGCAAAAAGAAGCGGGGCAGGGTCTGAAGGGGGGTACAAGCCCTGGCGTTTCATGGCAGTGATGTTTTTTTTTAACCCCATTCATCATAGACCGTGAGACGTCCAGCAATGTCCCCCAGCAGACCCTGCCTCCATCCACCCTGGTGGCAGAGGAAGAGAGCCAGGTAGAGAGTGAACCAGCCAGCCAGTCAGTCCACCAGTCAGCCAGCAGCAGCCAGCCAGGAGGAGAATGCTGAGGTCCGGGGCAAAAACGGGGGAGGGAGATGGAGATGTCCCCGTTCGAACAAAGTCTGCTGTCAGCAATTACCCAGCAATTGCCCAGCCAATAGTGGAGGAGGACGAGGACTTGCAATTTTTTAAGAGCCTCTTGCCCACCATGAGGCTGATGACAAGGGGACAGAGGGCAAGAGTCCGCCTCGGGATACACCAGTTAATTTTTGACGTGGACCAGGACAATTTATAATTTAATAATTGTTTCACACATACTGATCCACATTACATTTTTTTACACTCATCACTCATCACACACACTTCACTCACAACATTACCAAATAAAACATTATTTAAAGTATGTTATGTTACTGTGTCTTCACTTGTTCATGTGGTTTGTCAGTTGCAACATACTGTACCAGAAGCTTCATGTATGTCGGTATATATAATGTGCTTTCTTCTGTAATTGGTCATGTGAAAACCTATTGAAATTATGAGTGGTTTATTAGTAAAAACAGGGCTGAAAGAAAAAGGTTGTTAGTCATATCATAATATAATAATATCAATTCAAGAAACATGTTTATTAGGAATGTTTGATTTTAAAATGGCTCATTTGGAATATTTGCTCTTTAAAGAAAATGGGTAGCTCTTAAAAGAGCTTTTGGTTTGGAGGAGCCATGGTGACCCTACACCACTTTATGCTGCCATGACACTACACCCTCCTCATTCAAATAGGAGCAGAGGGTCTCCCGCAGTTGGATGGATCGGCTTGTGGCGTTGTTTGAGCCCATCCTAGGTGCATCGCGCAGGGTTGGAGCTTCATCACTCGACTCTGCGACGACAGGGACGACAGGTGTGCGTGATGGCCTTCCTATTGTCTTCCTGCGGAGGAAGTTGTGCAACACACAGGTGGCCTTCACACACAACTCTGTTACCTCCGGGCTGGTGGTGATGACACGCCGGAACATTCCCCACTGGGATGAGAGGATGCCAAACGCACATTCAACAACCAACCTGGCCCGGCTGAGGCGGTAATTGAACAGCCTCCTTTCACGCGTGAGCTGACGTCCAGGGAACGGACGCAGCAGGTTGTCCAGCAGCGGAAAAGCCTCATCCCCAACAAACACATGGGGAAGAAGGCCCAGCCGCTCTGCTCCTGGGATGACGGTGTCAGGTGGTAGCTGCAGACTGCCATCTCGGAGGCTCTCTCCAAAAGCGGAATTCCGCAGGCTCCCACCGTCGCTGCTCCTTCCAAAACCTCCAACATCCATTACCCTGAAGAGGTACTGGGCATCCACTACAGCCAGTAGTACAAAGGAGTGGGTGGACTTGTAGTTGAAGTACAGGGACCCAGAATTTGCCGGAGCCTGGATCACCACGTGCTTCCCATCAATGGCACCAACACAATTCGGAAAGTTCCAGCGCTGCTGAAACTCTGCAGCGATGGCTCTCCAGTCCTCCGTCTGTGGTACCGGCATAGTCTCTTCGACCAGCGCGGTCCAGATGGCACCCGCAACCTCCTTCACGATGACAGCCACTGTTGCATGCCCGACCCGATAGCTGAATGCTATGGTGCTGTACGAGTCACCGGTTGAAAAAAGTAATATACATGATTTTTTTTTTTAAATGTCATACGCCACGCAGACACAGATCCCCCCCCCCACACACACACACCACAGACACACACACCACAGACACACACACACCACCACACACACACATACACACACATACCACAGACACACACACAGACCACATACACACACACACCACAGACACACATCACAGACACACACACACACACACACATACCACAGACACACACACACACACCACAGACACACACAGACAGACACACACAGACCACAGACACACACATACCACAGACACACTCACACACAGACCACAGACCACAGACACACACACACCACAGACACACACACACACATACCACAGACACACACATACCACAGACACACACACACACAGACCACAGACACACAAACATTGCATGCATTCTCTCTCTTTATATACAGAGTCATATTAAAGAAGTAGAAATACACAAAACGTACCGTAGGCAGATGGCGAGTCGCTCGGCGGGTCCGATTGACAAACGCATACGGGTGTCTGCCTTTGCAATCAGTGGACTGACTTTTCCGAGCAACTCGTCAAACACGTCTTTGCTCATCCTGAAGTACTGCTGAAACAGTACACCATCCAGGCGGAGCTCTTGGACAAGAACGTGGTATTCCCCCGTTGCAGACGTTTTCTGAGTATCGGATGTACTGTACCCTACAGTGACGCACAATACGTGGCCTCCTGCGAGACATTGCATAAACCAACGCTACCCTTGCTACAAAACCGGCATCCATTTTGGCAATAGTGGAGAAGAAGCGGGCTTTTTTTTGCTTTGTATGCAAGCGGCAAACTGTGGGGTAGAGCCGGGAAGCCAATACGGAAGTGCCACACACTGCAGTTCATATATTGGCCGATAGGCGATGGCTGCAGAAAGGAGCAATTTCCATAGAGCCCCATGTTAAAATGCCCGATTTTACAGCAGAAAAAAACATGTTTCTACCCCTGGCTCCATACATTTTATTATCGATATAGTTAGATTCCACCTTCATGATTATGGATCTGTGAGTGAATTGTTTTCTAACGCGACCCTTTATATTTATATTAGGTCTTAAAGTTTGTGCATACATTAGGGCGTGGTCACTTTGATTGACAGATACGTGCCTCACTGTCAGCTAACAGCAACTTTTCCAATCTGCTAGGCTACAACCATAGAGGCTACAACGTTAGTTAGTTGTAGTTACTGTACTTGATCCTTTAGCTGTGTTCGTGGTGATCGTGCCTGTTAGGGAATATTGTTACAAATACCAGATAATTAAAATGTTGTGCTGTGCGCTTGAATGTACTAACAGATCTTCCAAGAAGTGTACTTTCAGCTTTTTTCGGTGAGTAAAATGATAATATTATACATGTTAACCCCGTTAGCAGGTGTTTGTGTGCTTGTTAGCTTAGCCTGTTATGTAGCTTATTAGCCAGCTAAGGACGTAACCCTTTATACATATATACAGTTTAGTTTATGATTCAGCCTTGGGTAAGACTTTTATACTATATGGCTATGACGCCCATAATGCTAAACGGGAGCAAATGTTAAAAGGGGTGGGCCGCCGGAGTCCAACGGGCCTGCAGGGTGCTAGCTCGCTAGCGCGTCCCGGCGGCCGTAGCTAGCACCCTGGGGCTCCGTTAGCTTCGGCCAGCGGCGGAGTCCGGCGTTATAACTGGAGATCAAGGAATGCATCGTAACGCGGACTTGGTTCGCCTGCAGCCCGCTGTAGTATTAGCTAAATAAATGATGTTGAGCAAGGCTTATTAACCCTTAAAGGCCGAGCGAGCCGCCCGCGGCTTCAAAGAGGTAGCGTTCTAAAATGCTTAATAACTTTTTAACCGCTAATCCTATCCATCTGATTTAAAAAGTGAGGTAAAGCGGCTATTCTAGGCTTTTTGCTGGTATCACTATGTCCTTTTCCGGGATTCAGAGGCTCCGACGTGATCGGGGCAACGTTATCACATTTTACAGCCTTGATTCGTCAAGGAGACCCACGCGGCCCCTCTGTCTGAGCCAAACAGCAAAGGTTTTAGACTAAGTCCCACCCCCCTGTGTCCGGATAGGTTTAAAATGTAAAGGTCCAGGCAAACCTCTGCCCATGCTACCATCTTCTCGACCAATCAACATAGGTTGCTGTGTATGTTTTTGGCGGCGGGAGATAAACAAAGAGAAACAGAGAGACGAGAGAGTAATACTAAAGAAGAGTAATTCTGCCAGCGTAAGAGAAATAAATACAACACGAGATATCTAGATACAGTCACACACACACACAAATACACATACATACACACACACACATATCCCAAGACAAATTCAAACCAACATGTCAAAACGGCGTTACACTACGGAAGAAGCCGTAGAATGTATTTTGTCTGGCGGACCGCTTAGCGATGCAGCGGTGGATTCCTCAGATTCTGAAGCTGACAACTGGCAAGGAAGAGGAGTATGATCACGGGATTGATCCCTTCGAAGATAAAAAAGTGAGTAACTTTGCTTATTTCTTATTGTTTGTGTTGCATTTATCGGTTGTTGTTTCTGTATAACGCCGAAAATAATTAGTCCTAAGAGTTTTTATAATGGATGGCCATTTGCCGTAATTGTGTCATAAAGTGAAGTCCTGAGCTCAAGATTCACTATCAATAGAGGCTACTATTTATTTCAGTAAAAAAACGTCAAGCAATACCTTTCATTTATTGCCTCATTCCGCTTGCCCTCTTTGGTTGTTTGTTATGAGGTCTAATGTTATTATATTCATTGCATTACAATTCAGTTACTGATTCCATCAACTAGTAATGTTAGCAGAGGGATAAAGTGTGAATCAAATCAAAAGTTGAGACTGTGTTTAGAAAACAGATAGGATGACACTGGAGAAATAAAAGCAATAAAGGAAATAAAATAAATTCAGACATTTATATCTGTATATTTTCCTCCCTTTTATTTTAGTCCAGAGGATGAGAGAGGGGATGCACAAGCCCCTGTCCCCATCAGTAGGCCTCCTTCAAACCGAGAGGGAAAAGAATGTGGCCAGGAGGGTGCAGCATCCAGAAAAAAGGCCAAACCAATGCCAGCCCCCCTGACAGTGAAAGGGAGAGGAAGAGGAACAGGGAAAAAAACATCTCTGACCCCAGAAGAGCCAGGAGCTGTTTGGAACGGACCTGAGGTGCCAGATACTGCCCAACAACTACCACACTTTTGCCCGAAAAGAGCCCCTGGAGTCCAAGGTTTTGTTGGTGTGGAGTATACTCCTGCACAAATATTTAGAAATTGTTTTAACAACCAAGCTGTAAATATCATCTGCAAGAACACAAACAAAAATGCTGAAAAGGAGCAGGCTAAGGGGGAAAAGTTTGTTTGGGAAAGCCGGTAAAATTCCTCATGTATGTCGGCCTTATGGCACTTCTAAAACTGCTAAAAGTAAGTGACTACTGGAGGAAGGAATCACACCTGAGTGTTCTCTTTCCTGCTCCTGTCATGACAAGAGACAGGTTCATGGCAATCAGCAGAGCTGTACATCTGAGCGACCCAGACCATGATGAATGTGGATACATTTCCTTTGCTCTTTATATATTTTTCTAATATTTTGGTTATAGTTTGAAGATCATTTGCTCTTTGTACTTTTGCACTTTCTATATATTCCTAATACTTTGTTTATAGTTTTAATATAATTTGCACTTTGTTAATTTGCACTTTGAATTTGTTTCACTGTTTGTGTTTGTATTTCAATGTTCAAATGATAATATATATCTCTGAAACAAGTTATTTTTGTTGCAATGTCATCTGTTATGGTTTAATTGTTTACTCTCAACCTTTTTTTGACAGAAGAAACATGATCAGTCATTTAAATATGGAAATACATTTCGTTTTAATTATTCCATATGATCCTAGGCGTTTTTCACTGAAAAACGCCTAGGATAATATTGTAATAAATAGCTGTAACTTGCTCAGGGAACATAATATGCAGATGAAATTTAATTTGAAAGCCTAAAACATCTAAATGCAGCTTTGTAAATAATAAAAAAGAAAATCCCTATGTTCCTGGCGGAGTAAACAGTAAAAAAACACAACATTTGTACTGGCGTTTTTGAAAAGTGCTGGTAAATTCAGCCATTATCACACAAAGTTATGGTAAAATTTGGACTTCAAATTAGCCAGACTTGAACTAGAGGTTCTCCTGAATCAAATGAGGTAAGGCACTTGATGCTGACTGCAAGAAAAGGTTAGAACAGGTTAGGAGAAACAAATAAATACAGGAGAGTCAGGCAGGCGAAAATTCTGTCTAGGTCTTTAAGGGTTAAGCTGAACACCGCCACAATTATTCTGCTATGTATCGGTACTTATTTTATTTTATTAACGTGTGAATGACAAGCATTAAGAATAATACCAAATAGCTAATTATCGTGCAGATTGTCTCGTTTGATTATGAATGTAACGTTTATATAGTGGAACTACACTGTTTTATCAAAACCAAAGTGCCACGCAGTGACTTGGTATGCATGTATTTCAGCAGGAAATGTGCAACCTAGATGACATTTACCAACACAGACTATATAGAAATATTTGTAAAAGTTGTTCATGCGTTACTAAGTGAATATGGCATTAACCCTCCTGTTGTCTTCGGGTCAAATCTGACCGATTTACTACTTTCATCAATCATGTTTTACATTCGATTGATACTGAGAGCATGTTAGCTTAGCTTCTTAGCCTGAGCTAGGACTCGAACGTCACGCTCGTTGGCAGCAGGTCCCGCCCTGTCCCGCCTCTTTGCCCTTATTTGGAGAAGGCGGGAGTTAGACTCTGACGACACCGTCGAGCCGTTAGTGGCCGACTCCGCCTACTAAGGGCTTCACGGCAACTCTGCAGAATCCTATGGGTGACGTCACGGACCCTACGTCCATTTATATATACAGTCTATGTTTGTATGCCGGGGGCGGGCGGGAGATTCCTGATTGGTTGTTGGTCACCTTGGGCGCGAGAAATCGCCAAGCCTCAGACACGCCCAGCTTCAAGATTTTTTGATGCCTGTAGTGTAGACGGGCCGTTACAATATAAAATATTGTTGTCTTTTACAGACTGACATAGTTATACAGTACTAGAAGAGAGAAACACATTTAGATTTTGATTAAATTTACTGTATTCATCCCGAAATTGGGAATATTTTGTTTGGAGCAGCATGTTAACAATAAAATAATGTACAATAAAAAAGTAAATATACACATATGAACATAACAAATATAAATATCTATAGAATACAACATATACAGAAAAAGCTAGAATACACTAATAGAGCAAACTTATTACTACAAATATAAATATAGGATGATATTTACAAACCTTATACAAGTGTACGTTTTGTATTATATATGCAGTTTTATATTAGAAAAATTGAATCGACTAATGAAATATGGTGTACTAATATTGATGCAGATACCTTGCAGTATAAAAAGCCATAGAAGATATTTCATCATTAACAAAAGTTACAATGATAAACACAATAACACATCACTCATTCAAATCCAGTTAAAACACATTTTTTTATTATTAAGGCCACTTTGGATCATGGGTATTTTTACATTTGGTACTGCACTATATTTTGCTTCGAATACTTGTGTACTTTTTCTTACGTAATATTGTAAATGCAGGACTTTTACTTTACAGCGTATTTTTACACTGCTGTATTATTCCTTTCACTGAGTTATACGATCTGAATACTTCTTCCACCACTGTGTACAAGGTGGGCTAGTTTGAGCACAATATTTAAACATAGTTTAAATTGTACAAACTGTTTAAGTAAAATACATAGTTCAGGAAAAGACTGATCTTCACTGCAGAGTGATGTTTCGGCAGATTTTGACACTAGAAACGTTTTCAGGGTTGTCTGCTGAATAAAGAACATGTTCTCTGTGCTGATGATGAATCTTAGTTTAACGCATTGAAGAGACGACTTCTGAAGCACCCGACATAGGCTTTTTGGAAAAGGATTTATTTTAAAATGAACTGTTGCCAAGGATTCAGTCATATTGTAGGTCATTGTATTAAAACGGTACCTTTTGCTATGAATACAGAAGTGTTTTCCTATACATTAAACATGTAGATCTATGTTCTCTGCATGTCCAATTGGAAGTTATCCCTTTTTGAAGAACTGTTTTCCTTTCAATTATTTACACAGTAAGTCTCTCTTTGTTTCACATGTTTATCTCATTTCATTCGTCTTGACTCCCAGTATCAAATAACTGAATTGCTCTCGAAGGCTAGACATTGCAAAAAAAACCTCATTAGCTGTTTATATCAAACTGAAAGTGATTATTGTACCTTTTATAAAGTCAGAGAAGTAAATCCCTGCAACATTTGTTCACTCTCTTTCCCACATGTATTAGAAGCTTTGTTTCAATGCTTCAGGGTACCACACAGTATTCAAACCAAAACCAACGGTACCACAAAAGATTGGTGCCTTTGAGCAACTTTTATTTCAAAACTCAATAAGCCATTGTCTCAATTTCCTTAAAGCCATCTTCTTTTTTTTCGGTAATTCGATATGTTCTGTTGCACCCAAAACATGTCCAAAACTACAAGAGCGCAAATATATTTTTTTTGCACACTATATTGTCTGTGGTCTGTTGTTCGAACACCTGTTAGTAATCACACTTTCTATCTCAACAACTACTAAATACATTGTCACTGAATTTGCACGCAAACATGCTGTTGGTAAAACATGCTAAGCAAACTTACAATATTGTATGTCAACTTGTAGACCTACTGTAGGTTTGCATTAAAGTCCTTAATAAGTTATTGTCTAATGTACTTAAAACTCTCAAAGCCAGCCTGTTGAGACAAGTATTTCCCTTCATATTGATTGCATGGGTTATGGAATAGTACTTAGATGCTGCCATGAGCAGCTACATAATCAGAATCAGGTTTATTACCAGGTAGGTTGACACGTACGAGGAATTTGACTTGGTGTCGTAGTGCATACATAAAAGTAAAACAAAATATTTTTAGAACACTATAATAACATTACATAAAAATAAGAACAAATATAGTAAAATAGAAAATAAAATAAAGCAGTATTTACATTGAAATAGAATGCAATAAAATAGAAAATATGTGCAGGTTGGGGCTGCGTTCTTCCTAAAGTCCACAGCCATCTCCACTGTCTTAAGAGCATTAAGCTGCAGGTGGTTGTCCCTGCACCAAGTCACCAGATGGTCCATCTCCCACCTGTAGGCAGACTCGTCCCCACCAGAGATGAGTCCGATGAGGGTGGTGTCGGCTGCGAACTTCCGGAGCTTGACAGACTGGTGACTGGAGGTGCAGCTGTTGGTGTACAGGGAGAAGAGCAGAGGGGAAAGAACGCAACCTTGAGGGGAACCGGTGCTGATGGTCCGGGGGTCAGAGACGAGTTTCCCCAGCCTTCCGCTCACCCACACAACGCCACACACGCTGTCTGCCATCTGCCCTGAACAGTGAAAACCGGGATTCATCCGTGAAGAGAACACCTCTCCAACGTGCCAGACGCCATCGAATGTGAGCATTTGCCCACTCAAGTCGGTTACGACGACGAACCGGAGTCAGGTCGAGACCCCGATGAGGATGACGAGCATGCAGATGAGCTTCCCTGAGACGGTTTCTGACAGTTTGTGCAGAGATTCTTTGGTTATGCAAACCGATTGTTGCAGCAGCTGTCCGAGTGGCTGGTCTCAGACGATCTTGGAGGTGAACATGCTGGATGTGGAGGTCCTGGGCTGGTGTGGTTACACGTGGTCTGCGGTTGTGAGGCAGGTTGGATGTACTGCCAAATTCTCTGAAACGCCTTATGGTAGAGAAATGAACATTCAATTCACGGGCAACAGCTCTGGTGGACATTCCTGCTGTCAGCATGCCAATTGCACGCTCCCTCAAAACTTGCGACATCTGTGGCATTGTGCTGTGTGATAAAACTGCACGTTTCAGAGTGGCCTTTTATTGTGGCCAGCCTAAGGCACACCTGTGCAATAATCATGCTGTCTAATCAGCATCTTGATATGCCACACCTGTGAGGTGGGATGGATTATCTCGGCAAAGGAGAAGTGCTCACTATCACAGATTTTTTCAGATTTGTGAACAATATTTGAGAGAAATGGTTATTTTGTGTATATAGAAAATGTTTTAGATCTTTGAGTTCATCTCATGAAAAATGGGAGCAAAAACAAGTGTTGTATTTATATTTTTGTTCAGTGTATATTGTTTTGATATTTCTAACACAAAAGCGATGGGAAAAACCCACAGCAACACAGAAAAGATGGTCTTAACATGAACTATCGGTCTAGTTAATAAAAAAGAATATGATGTGTAATATTTAATGCAGCCGAACCATTTATTACAATGCATTTATGTGATGATTTTCAAAGAGTAAAGCAAGCACTAGCTGAATAAAGTATGATTTTATCTTTTACGAAACGTTTTTTTTCATATGGAATACAGTCGGAGGTCAACCAATCACAGAGCTTGAGGACTAATCACGGGGTTTGTCGAGCAAAGTGCATGGTGTAGTCTCAAACGATAGCTGAGGATTATGGGTACTGTAGTCTCTTCTGCCATCCTAAACTCCGATATAACTATTTGTTTCTCAGAGTCGAAGGGGAAAAACACAAAACCATTGTACACAATTTAAACCAATCAATGTTGTGTAATTGACAAGGATAAATTGCTGTTTTTGAGTTGATGAGTAGTGCAGATATCACTGTAAAATCAATCGACAGTACGGAGAATACTTACTTCCGGGTGTAAAACTCGGCAAAAAACGGCAAAGTGGTAGGGCTTGCCTGCCCTGTGTTGGGGGGGCACAGTGACTCGTTTGGGGGGGCATGGCCCGCGAATGACCCCCCATGAAGCCGACCCTGATCAGATGTAGTTTATTTTTTGCCCTGCAGGCCTCTGTGTTCCTAAAAGCAGCACTTTGTGTGACTTGTAGAGGAGAGCGGTGTGAAGGTCTCATTATTACCACAGAATGTGTCTGAGAAATATGGAAGCACACAGGGACAAAGTACTGTGCCAGCTTGGTAACCTGCTAACATGATCCGGCTTCAGTGGGTGTTAAATTATACTGCAGCTGTGTGTGTGTGTGTGTGTGTGTGTGTGTGTGTGTGTGTGTGTGTGTGTGTGTGTGTGTGTGTGTGTGTGTGTGTGTGTGTGTGTGTGTGTGTGTGTGTGTGTGTGTGTGTGTGTGTGTGTGTGTGTGTGTGTGTGAAAGAAACTGATTGAGAGAGAGCAGGAGAGATGGATGGAGAGAGTGGTTTGGTATCAGTTTATCTGAGTGAGCCAACTGACTGTCATGATACCTTCTCATATTCCATACAGTGACTGTTACTATCACACACACTCGGTAGCAACGAGTCATATGATCTCCTTGGCTGCTGCTCAGATGGTTCAGTCAGTTATCTTGTTATTGGCCCGCAGCCGTGCCTCTGTATCATATGTTTATTGCACACAAATAAATCATTGTAATGTAATTTATATTGAATAGTCCTGTTTATAAACTGTTTACTGTAACTCAGGAACTAAAGCTGCATTTTTTTTTCTCCAGCATATTAAACATAATTTTCCCGATTCATTCACATCACAACATTTATTTTAATCACTGTTTGGTTTGGACATATTTGGTTTCTATTTCTGAACCATGTTATGGTCATTTAGACATGCTATACACTGAAATGTAAGAAAACAGTTTATCAATTGCTTTGACTATCATTAAATATGGCAGAGATTCCATTTGGAGATGCCACTAGATGTTTCCAGTTGGTTTCAAACTTGATCTACCTTAAAGGGGACCTATTATGCAAAATGCAATTTTTGGTGCAAATGAGCAGATCCAGGATTTGGCTCCTATGACGTCATTGGTGAAATGTGGCACACATGACACGTCCCAACCTAAGGTCTCTGTATCAGTGCTTGAATTGGAATGAAAAAGGTGCCAGTACTCTAAAATCAGCAACTTTTTCAAGTCAATTTTATATATACAGCCCACAAACAAGAATTTGGCTACTATAATGCTGGTGGGTTTGTCTCTTTACTACTGTATATTTTAGAAAGGTTCACTGTAGTCAACCATAAGCAGCACCTAAAACTTTAAAAGGTTTCAGAACACAGGAAGTACTCACAGGGGAGCAGGGTTTGCGCAGCTGGCTGATAAAGTCCACTTCCTTCTGTGCGCCGCAGGATGAAGTGCTCGCCTTGTGACGAGAGTTTCTGTTGAAGTGGAACTCTTGGGGCACCGTCGCCGACAAGACCATCTTCTTTGGTGGTGGGTCTGAAATAAAAAAGAGTCCCAGACTTCCTTTTACAACTTTCAGATCCCAGGGCTCGACAGTAACGGTTGCCAGGTTGCCTCAGAAAAAATGTCTACCACTTTTTGGCCTTTGGTTGCTATCAGTGGCAACCACTTTTTAACATGAAGAAATAAGCACAGCAAACAGCTAAATGTGCACCCCAAAATAGATAAATGTTCATTATTTGTTGTATTAAGAGTGATATTTAATTATTGTTGTGACCAGTAGGAACCGGATACTTAAGTTGCACGTGCATTGGTGTGATTACGGAGCCAGAAAGCGATGCACGTTTACTCTCGTGCGCCGTGTGTTTGTTTTACAAAAAATGGCGAAGCAAATGAAGTTGTTTGACTGTGGGGTAAAAAGTTCGGCCAACCCGTCAACATCTGAACGAATGTTCAAAGTGATTCAACTGATAAAGCGCAAGGTGAACCCGAACGAAAAGCAAAGAGGAAATGTGTAAAGTCTTGGGAGGCGAAATATATAAGTACATTCTGCTCCGTTGTGCATTCACTTCCGGTTAAAGTTCCTTCAAAATAAGAGTCCCGATCTTATTACGACCAAAATGCTAAACGAAACTTTACCATAGGAAAATATTGGCATACAATATAATCACTTCTATAAAAAGGTAAAACATTTTAAATATAGTTAGAAATATTAATAAATATGTTACAGCATTACTAATTAATATCTAATTCTTAACTGTGAATGGTTTTCATTTATTTAACATTAGAAATGTATTAGTCTGGCCAATCCATTGCTGAAGGGCCAATGGATCTATGGTGGGGGTCAGAAAAACCCACATTTGAAAGGGAAACAACGGATGACGAAATTAGTAACTTGCTCAATTCAATTAATTTGTGGATCTGTGAAGAACAACAGCTGCACTACTGGTATTTTGTATACCAGCAATTAAGGGTGGACAAGTTTACTACCACTTAAGTTTCAAATAATTGTGTTAATTACTTATTGTAAAGCATTTGAACATTCTTTTGTGTCACATTTCATTATTAAATTGATGTATAACTGTATAGTATCTTAATTATTTAAAAATAGGGCTGTCAAACGATAACATTTTTAATCAGATTAATCACAGCTTAAAAATTAATTAATCATGATTAATCACCATTCGAACTATGTCCAAAATATGTCATTTCTTTATGTATATTGTTGTGGGAATGGAAAGATAAATGAAAGAAGGCGGATATATCCATTTAACATGTTTATTGTAAAAATGTTCTGTGTGGCAAAATGAAAGAGAGCACCTATCAATCATCAAACCGTGGGGTCTTAATTCATTACGTGTTGATTTCTATCAACGGGGGAGTACTTCAGGAAAGTCGACCACAGATGCGGCTTTCACACAAGTGGCAAACTCTGGGGAACAGCCGGGACGCCAATACGGAAGTGCCACACACATACATTGGCCGCTATGGACTGGCTGCAGAAAGGAGCAATTTCCATAGACCCCCATGTTAAAATGCCCAACTTTACAGCAGAAAAAAACATGTTTCTACCCATGGATGCAATAAATATTATTATCGATATAGTTAGATTCCACCTTCATGATTATGAATCTGTGAGTGAATTGTTTTCTAACACGACCCTTTTATTAGGTCTTAAAGTTTTTGCATAAATTAGGGCGTGGTCACTTTGATGGACACGTACATGCCTCACTGTCAGCTAACAGCAACTTGTCCACTCTGCTAGGCTAAAACCATAGAGGCTACAACGTTAGTTAGTCATAGTACTGTACTTGACCCTTTAGCTTTAGCCGTGTTCGTGGTGATTGTGCCTTTTAGGGAATATTGTTACAAATACCAGACAATTAAAATGTCGTGCTGTGCGCTTGAATGTACTAACAGAACTTCCAAGAAGTCTAAAATGATAATATTATACATGTTAACCCCGTTCGCAGGTGTTTGTGTGCTTGGTAGCTTAGCTTGTTACTTATTAGCCAGCTAAGGACGTAACCCTTTATGCATACATATCCGGGCGGTGGAGTCCGTCGTTATAACTGGAGATCAAGGAATGCAGCGAAACCAGAGCGAAACGCAGACTTGGTTCGCCTGCTGTAGTATTAGCTAAATAAATGTTGAACAAGGCTTATTAAGCTGAACATCGCCACAATTGTTCTGCTATGTATCGGTACTTCTTTTCTTAACGTGTGAATGACGAGCATTAAGAATAACAAAATATAGCTAATTCTCTTGCAGATGAATGTAACGTTTATATAGGGGAACTAAACTGTTAGCAGTAACTTGGTATGCATGTATTTCATGTTCGCTTAGCTTCTTAGCCTGAGCTAGCTCTGTTTACTTCCAGTTCGGAGGCAGCAGGTCCCGCCTGCTCCAAATAAGGGCAAAGAGGCGGAGCCGAGGCGGGACCTGCTGCCTCAGAGAGGATTAGACCCTGACGTTGCTGTCAAGCCGTTAGTGGCCGACTCCGCCTACTAAGGGCTTCACGGCAACTTAATTACCGCCGTAATCGCTCATATACTTCCAAATTTCGCTTCTGGCGTCTTTTTTGTCAACAAGCCGAGGTGCAGCGGCAGTTGCACTCCCACTTGCAGCCATGCTTCTCCTTTTCTCACATCCTCTGGCAGCTAGCGCGTGGCCGCGTGCACGAGAGAGGGGAGGGACTTAGAACGTGCTTGAGAGGGGCGGGACTGCAGGCACGGCTGCAGTGCAGGGAGTGGAAGCAGAGCGCTGAACACACACGGCTCTTATTAAAACAGCGCTTTCTCACCGGAGTACTTTTCCCCGTCATTCTTAAAGTACCGATACTAATGAAACGGATGAATCGTACCGTTTTTAACGGCAGGGTATCGTGGTACCTTTCAAGTATCGGTACACCGTCACCGTGCAACACTACCTCACAGTGGGGTATAACTGAACTTGAACTCAGGGAGAAGTGGTGGTGATGTGCTGTTATGTCTGAAATGATTATCTAACCAGAGAGAGAACCTGCTTTTCACTTCGGCCACATGTTTAAGGAAAATATCTGTGGTGTCATCAACCTCCCTCACGTTGTGTGGTGGCAAAAGAAAGAACCGGCTAATTTACAGGAATTACAGATATTGCAAATACATCCCGTGCATATTGCTGTTAGACCACATTGTGTATATATATATATATAAAAAGAGATATTAATTGGTTTTGCACTGATTTTTCAACTCTTTTTTTTACAACAACATTGCCCTTACTGTGTTTTGTATGCACGATAACCACCCAAAGCTAATTCCTTGCAAGTGTAAACCTACTTGGCAATAAACCTGATTCTGATTACTACAGTTCACAGTTGGATCAATAGCAGACAGATGCAGAGATATTAAACTTACCAAACCACTTGTCCTCGCCCTCAGCCTTCTGCTCTGCTAACATTAGCATGTCCACTACGTGCGATGGGGCATCAAACTCGTAGCGATCACCGGAGTCGCTGTCCGCCATAGTGTCAATATGTGTTATTCGACAACTCCCCTAAAGAAGAAAACAGTTAACATGAACACTCTTTGATAAAAGTGTCCCAATGTACACAGTGCTTGAATTGGAATGAAAAAGGTGCCAGTACTCTCAAATCAGCAACTTTTTCAAGTCAATTTTATATATACAGCCCACAAACAAGAATTTGGCTACTATAATGCTGGTGGGTTTGTCTCTTTACTACTGTATATTTTAGAAAGTGTTGGAGATTTGGAGGGATAACTGGTCCGCTTTTCAAATCTCCGCGCGTTCCTATGAAGCTGGTTATAATACAGGAAGGAATCCATATCTACAAAGTAACCGTTAACAATAATCTACTTTAATGGCAATATGACAATGCAATACAATCATTACAATACAACATGATATATTACAGTTATATTGTAATGCTTAAGGAGTAATGCCGGCTTACTCCTGCCCTGGTTCGCGTGCTACGGAGATCCTTTCGCTCGAGACCGCATGTGAAGAGAGACCGAACGCCAGGGATCCACCGGAGATATACCAGATCAAGAAGGAGGGGTTAGGGTTTAGGTCAGCTGGTCATCTTTTCAGGTCATCTCATTGGGAGACGCAACGCTGGCCAGCAGGAAACCAAACAGGCTCACTTTCCAACAAAAGGTCTCAAGGCCTGCATACCTACACCTCCCCCACAGAGCAATAAAACCCTGTTTACTCCAACCAGCCCAGAATGTTTATAGCCATTTGTAGTCCTTACATTTATGAAAGGATAAAACAGAGAAATCAATATAAAACACAAACACAGGTATTGTTTGAACAGTATTCACTTAACTGCTACTATTGATAACCACCAGAGAAACCCAAGGGACCTCTCTTAATATCACAACCACTGTAGCTCGTTCTAAGTTGAATGCAAATCAGGACATGCTCTCACCTTCCCCCATCTTCCTTTGTCCTCAAAAACACATGTCAACAGGCCCCAAATGCAGCTCACAGTTTTACCCAAATTATTCTCATTTTAAGCTTATCCATAGTTTGCTAACATGAATAAATACAAATATAACTCTACAAAAGGTGCACTGTACTTAACATTTTGTATGATAGGCAGCGGATATGGCTAAAGCTCAGTAAGGTCAATATTAACTGAAAATATAGCAATCAAATTCTAGATCTTCTGCTGAAGACACATGAAGCAGAGACCTTTCAGGTGAGAGCCCCTCTGGTGGTGTTCAACATTAATGACAAGGAAACAAAGCTCTGGTCAGAAGCATTTTTTTATAAAAAGCTTTAACAAAATTAAGTATTTCTGTACATTTTGAATGCAATCTAACTTTCCAACTCAGAAAACGAAAAAGTGCCAAAAGTCTTATCACATGGCTGAGCTGCTTTGCAATATACTTCACCACTGAAGAATACAAATATGTATAAAGTAAACTATGATGCAATCTAACTTTCCAACTCAGAAAAATGATAAAGAGCATGAACAAAGAACATGTAAAAACAAATGCAAAATGTGCACAATCTAAAATGAGAAACTGTAACTGCAAGTAACAAAGTCTGAGCCATGGTAAAGAGTTACATTGAACACCAAGCTGATCAGATAACTCCCTGGTTGGTCTGAAGTCCTTCTATCTCCAGGATCTGTACAAATCGGCACATTATGCCAAAAGTCTTCTCACTCGGTGAGCTGCTTTGCAATATACTTCACATTGTTAGAAAAGGCTCCAGAAGGCCTTGGGGACATCAGTATCGGGGCTGGAGCTGGACAGGCTCTTTCATCAGCACTTCTCCTTCCCTTTGCCAGCCAGGACCTCACATACTGTTCCGGATTGAACTGTCCTAGTGATGGTCCATTACATTTAATGAAAACCAGGCTGGACAGTCGGCTGACAGAGAGAGCATTCCTTTTTGCAGTAAGGATATCGTTCATGCAGCTGAATGCCCGCTCACACTCACTAGTGGAGACAGCGATGGTTCGGACTGCTTTCAGTAGAGGTTCCATGGCAGCAGGTGTACGGGATGCCCTGGTTTCCTTGTATTCGCGAAAGCCCTGAACAGTCTCTCTTCTGTCCACTTTCAGCACTTCACACAAACGTAGCACCTCTACGTCCCCATACTGTACGTCTAACTCCTCTTCAGGCCAACTTCCAGGATGGATAACTTTCATGTCCTGGATTAGCTGATTGTCCCGGGCCTCCCGGCCATGTAATGGGATTTCTCTTGTGCTGACATGAGAGGAGGTTGTGGAAGTCATTCTGTGTCTCAGATTCTCTACCATACTGCGGAAAAACTGACTTGCATGAATCTGTACAAGCCTGCCATTCTCACGCAGGGCAACACCCTTGAAGGACTTCTCAGCTAGAGCTGTATGAACTGTAGTCATGTGTGGGCCAGGCATGGTGACCATGGATTCAAAAACTCGTATTTCTCGAGTTAAGAGCCTATCTGCTGTAGGCAGTGTCATCTCTCTTTTTTGGAGTTGCCGAGAGAGGTCGCTGAGCTCTGTGAGCGCATCGTACATCAGTCCCAGATTGCTGACAAACGTTGCAGATGTGAGCACATCATCCAGGCCCTTGTACTTTGCTCTGTCTCTGGAATCCCTGCTCGTGTCGTTTGCAGCATTTGTGAAGTGATCATGAAGCACTCGGTAGTTTTCCCAGACTGCTCTGACGCTCCTTTCACTTGAAGCCACCCAGCGGATGGACAAAACACGCCCTATCACCAGGAGACGCTGTCCGACTGCTTGCGCACACTGCGCTAACTGCCTCTGATTTTTGGGGGAGGCATGGAACAAGGAATAGAGTTTGTCAAAAAAGATCTGGAAATGATTGAGCCCTGAGACCTCCTTGACCACATCCCCAACTGCCAGCTCTAGACGATGATTGGAGCAGTGCCACACAAACAGGCTTGGGAATTTACTACACAACTGGGTAGCAACGCCTGTTCTCTTCCCTAGCATGACTGAAGCCCCATCACATGCAAAATAAACGAAACACTGACCTAAAAAGTCCTCGTTAAAATCTCTTCCAAGACACTCCATTAACGCCTTTGTGATGTCATCAGCCGTTGTTCCATCCAACTCGATCAGCTCCCAAAAAAACGTTTCGGGCTCAGCATCAGCTAATGCTGAGCGTAGAAACACACAACAAGCACCGTTTTACCACTAATAGTGGTAGATTCATCGACCAAAACACAGAGTTTTCTTTGGTTTTCTGTAATGTCTTTTGCCATTTTTTTCTTCAGCTCATGAGCTATGTGGTCGATGATTTCGCCACAGGTTTTATTGGAGTGCAAAACCCTGCCCACGTTCAGCCCATTCAGTTTCTGTACATTCAAATCAATTGGCATGTCTGTGAATGGCCGGCTAGGTTTGCCAATTGTATATGCCGTTCGAAAAACTCTGATAGTGGTGTCTAATTCAGATGTATGCATAGACTGCACTTGATGTTGAATAGTTTCACGTGAAGCAGATGTAAGGATGTCAGCAGCTTTTACATGGGCTTGTGATTCTTTATGTTCTTTGATTTTTTTTCTCAGGCTAGCTTGTTGTTTGCCCTTGTCAACACCGAAATGAGACACTGCACACTCACCCCATTCAGTTGACAGTTTCAGTCCTTGTCCAGTGTGTATTCCCAAAGATTTGACATCTCTGCATATCCGACATCCTAGCTTCTTATCTTTAAGAAGGAGCCATGCATTGGTCTTGCAAAAATATTGCACCTGGTCCGTTGTCCAGCAGTCAGGTGCATCGCTTTGCCCGGTGTTGGTGGTGGCAGTTGCGCCAGCAGCAGCTAACGTTAGAGGCTCTGGAGGAGGCGGCGGAGCTAGTGCTAATGCTAATGCACTAGAACTTGGAGCAGGAGGATCAACCAAAGAAAGCTCCCCATCAGACACAATTTCCAACACAGGCACAGCATTCTCTGTATTTGAAGTTTCTTCCGGCGACAACCGCTGTCTTTTTGCACTTTTATTAATCCACGCTAACATTTTAGAAATGCTAATTTGTGACGTGACTTGCTTTCCTTCTCTCGGGGGCGTGCCTGCTCTGTTCTATCACTCTACATAGCCACCCACTGGGTGGGAGTTGCACTGCATAAACACAACACACGTGCATCTAGGTATGTAAATTGTAAAGCATTAAAACATGGTTTTACTAACAGTTTTCAATATGTTGTTACTTCGGCATTATTATTATTATTATTATTTTGAAACGTGTATTACTATTAAATCACGGTCAAATAGGTTAATTTTGACATAGTCGTTTCCACCACAGTATTTACATGGAGAAGATAAGCCCCGCCCCCTCTCCAGCACATTCTGTTTGAATGACAGGAGTAAACAGCTGACAGCCGCTGTGAAACTCCAGCGGTTAGAGCGATGAGAATGTCCGTTCGGCACCTCATGACGCATCTACTGAGTACCGGGCGGCTGTATATATATATATGGATGTATAATAAGAACGGCGGGAGAGTGTTGAGTACTGGCACGGTGCATGAGTACCGGAGTACCGCCAGCATGCCGGTACTGAGCAAGAAGTGCCGGTACTCCATGGGTCAGAACCAGAAGTGACGGTACTGCGTACCGGTGAGTACCGGCCCAATTCCAGCACTGCTCTGTATACAGTCGTCTAGCTGAATTCCCTCTCGCAGCTGTGTGTCTGTGTATTCAGCAGGATGTCTGCAGGAGGCACTTAGAGTAAAGTTGTTATATATAATACATATAATGGCACTGTTCTAGCAGTAAACACTTGTCAAGCTATGTGCTGTATCAGAAACAATGCGCGGCGTGTTTTGGGAGTAATATGGTCTGTGTTTACATTAGCAAGCATCGCGAACACTCAGAGCTAACGCTGTACTGCAGAGAATATGTGTAACGTAATGTCCTTGTGGTAAACCCTGCGAGAGAGAAACGTTTGAGCTCCATACTGTTTCAGAAATAATGCTTGAAGTGGTTTGGAACATAATATGGCATTTAATCACGGGAGCGTTTAGCTGAGTTTCTCCCGGTAGAAAACTCTCTTAGCATGGGAAAGCTGCGTGACGCTACAAAGGGGCGTGGCTAGCAGCAGCTGTTCCATTTAAAGCTACAGTCACAGAATCAGCCTTTTTGGAACATGACTGGAATAGAGGGGTATGAGGCATGGCTACAATGGGTGATCTGTTTGGTATTTTAAGCAAAAAACTTCACAGAAATGTTTTGTATAGGTACGGCCCTACAATATCATTTTCAAATATAGCATAATAGGTCCACTTTAATTTTGTCTGCATGAATGTATTCATTCTCCTCATAGGGCTACATTACGTGTTATACTTATATATATATATAAAGCTTATATGGTTATGATATATAACCTTGTTAAATTAGTTGGCATGAGTATCCTCTTTGAAATAAGCCACCGTCATTTGGGGGTCATGTGATCCAGTCCCCCTTCACATGACAAGTGCAGTAAGTATTTATATTCTGAGAATCAAGGGCAGATTGTATGATGTCAGAAGGGATTAGCTTTAGCATAATTAACTCTAAACTCATAGCACTAGAGTAATGTAATACAGTTTTGTTTTTTTATTCAAGTGTGTCGCGGTAGATATACAGTTGCATGTTGGTTACTTAGTAATTAGCTTCATCGTTAGGAAAAATATCTTATCCATCCCTGACTTCCATATTTATTGCTTTAACCCTTGTGTTGTGTTTGAAAGCTGTTCATGTTCATGTTCATGTTCATGGCTCATGGTGTTCGGGGGTCAATTTTGACCCATGATTTATCTTAGTCCAAAACACTCAAAAATAATGACTATCATCCAATATTGTTTTAACTACATCATAACTAACTTATTATGCATTCATAACCGTACAATCCTGTTGTAATTGTATTGTATGGCCCCAAAAAACATTACACCACATATTTAAGTCAAACATGTGATTAAATGTACTCATTATATTTCCTATAGTAAATACAGTGGATCATAACGTTATCTGACTAACAGAATACAATTTCCCCCCAAAATGTTTTCAATTATTGTTACAGTGGGTGAAGGGGGTGGGGGAGGGGTGTCTAAAGTCAAAGATGAATCTTGTTTGGGCCAAATTTGACTCCGAGACAGCCACAACAATTCAGCTGGGTCTTCCCAGACACGAACACCAAATTATACACTTCTTTTTTTTAGAGACCTTCAGATTTGGCTAACATTGTCAAAATCAATTGTGTAGTGTTTATATAGCTGTTGTGGAGGATATCATGAAGCCTTGTTCCGATTTAAAAAAAAACTAGAACGTAGTTATTGAATAATTTTAACTTGAAACGCCACACAACATAAGGGTTAAGTTGCTTTAACTCTCAATTGAAGCTATATGTTTGCATTGGGATACCTCTGCTTCTCTGTTGCAATAAAGGTTTGCTGCACAATATGAGTTCCTAATGATTGACACACCAGCCTGTAAAACATTGGCACATTAAAGATACCACCAGCAGCTGGCTAACTTAGCTTAGCAAACATACTGGAAACAGGGTGAAGCAGCTAGCTTGACTCTGAAGAAATAGTCTGATACATAACACCCAGTAATGTGATTTTACATGGTATAAGGAGAGTAGCGAGTGACACAATTTATAGTTTTAATTTGTACGTCACCAGGTGTAGGACTCAAAGGACTCGGGTTAATCGAGAGGGGAGACTCGTCACAACCAGCTCATTACTGGGATCCGGGTTAATGATCCGGATGAATCAGGACTCACCCATCTCTAATCTAAGGACGAGGGTCACATTACAACACTGAGGATAAAGCTGCCACCACCCACATTAATTTCTAATAATAAAACTATAAACAAAACCAAGGTTGATTTTTAGAGGTAGGTATTTTTAGATTTTCCAGGTTTCAACAGGTCATAGCAACTTGACTCCACCGTTAATAATCGGCGTGTAGCTGGATACTGCAGAAGATCTAAAGCATGTCAGGTGGGCGTGAAGTTGGCTGATCCTCTCGCCTGCAGCTGCAAATCTTCTGTGGAACGCCGCGATGACAGACGGCAGCATGTGTTAAGCAACACACGGTCAGAGTAGAAATATACAACCCAGTCTCATGGCATTTCGTGTTCACCAACACGATTTTTAATCAATTGATTCGTGTTCACCAACACGATTTTCCCCTTTTTTTTCGTGTTGCACAGCACGATTTTAAAAGCAATGTATTTCTACTGGTAATGACGCTCATGGAAGCACAGCATTCGTTTGTGTCGGCTGTCCTTAAAGGCAATGTGAGCGTCCATTCTCATTGGATAACGGAGAATTGTACAACCGGAAGTAAGTATTCCCCTTACTGTCGATTGATTTTACAGTGATATCTGCACTACTCATCGACTAAAAAACACCAGATTATACTTGTTAATTACACAACATTGATTGGTTTAAATTGTGTGCAATGCTTTTGTATTTTTCCCCTTCGATTCGGAGAAACAAATGTTTTTTCGGAGTAAAGGATAGCAGAAGACACTACACTACCCAGAATCCCCAGCTATCGTTTAGGACTACACCATGTGCTCTGTTTGACAAACCCCGTGATAGTCCTCAAGCTCTGTGATTGGAGAGTGTGCTCCGAGGGTTACGCCGAGCCTCGAACAGCACTTGAAATGGGATGGAACCACGGCAGACTGTCCAAAACTGGATTTGAACGGGTCCACCGCGTTCCCCCCTCCCCCACCCCATCCCCAGAACTACACATGCTGGCTATTCTGTTTCGCAACATGTTCTCTATCTATGGCACGTCTCTACTTGGAGTTGTAGTTTTAAGACGTTTTCGTATTTCCCATAATAAGAAGTTGCCAGTATTAAACTGTGTACATCCCTGGAGGTTTAGGGGGTAGGAAACACTCAAATTTAAAACATATCATTAATAAATGGGTGAAAATTGCTTGTGCCCATAATGGGCAGCATTAATATATATATACACACATGCCAGAAGAGCTTTATTTAACAGCTGGTCTTATGTTTGTGACCCCTGTTGTTAATTGATAACATTACATTACATTAATTGATAAGCCTGAAACATGCACTTGTCAAGGTTCAGAGGCAAATTTTGCAAATATGGCAGTAGCCATCGATCAGCTTAAGATAAGATATACTTTATTGATCCCAAGTTGGAACATTTGCGTTACATCAGCATGTGTAACAGTTGTATGCAGTGGTGTTTATTTGTAAATCATTTAGTATAATCACACAAATTCTGTGTTTTATATTTAACAATTCTGTGTTCTTTATTTATTGATTGTTCAATACCTGACAAGGCCGGAGATGAAATATCAACATACATCTTATCCAGTTAAGCCCGAAGGTCCCCCCAGTGGACCCCTCCCACAGTTTTTTTTTTCTCACATGTCTCAGGGCTTCTTAACATTTATGAAACTATTAATGTTTCATACCATTTTAAAAGGTAAGAAACTCCGCTAACTGACAATAAGAACAATTGTTAGCTAAAAAAACCACAAGAGTAATACCAAGCCTTTGAATTAGCATTGAGCGAAAAAATGCTAACTAATGCTAACGCTTTTTTACACACAACACATGGTAGAAATGCCCTTATTACTATCTTAACTGCACAAACAAGATATACGATTTAAAGCTGAGACTCCACAGATTCCACACATGTAATGTCATCACTGTCCGACCTCGAATTCCTGGAGCTATCAGCCAGAAAAGAGAAAGTAAACAACATCCGGTTCCAAAAATATTACAATAATTACGTCTTACCTTTTTTGATTTGTGATCAAAAGTTGTGTTCAACGGAATAAAAACGCATCTCAAGGTTAATCCAATGTCTTTGTGTCACGTATAATTTTTTACTGATAATCAATCATCATATTTATGGCAATATACTCGGTATAAAGTATTGCCGTCCAGGCTTGCACTTTCAGTTATGCTTCGTTTGCTTCTCTATTACGTCCGCTATGGTAATGTTTACGTAGATTTGGGAACCGCCCATTGATTCTATTGGTTCTGATGGTTAAGAAAAAGGTGTAAATCACACGAATCGACCAATGGGTTCCAGAGATATGGTCCTGCGTAAATTATAAAGAATGGCAGCCAGCTTAAGTACATTACGCAGCCGACTTCATTTATTGTTTACAACGTAACGAAGCAGGAAATGCAGCAGGACCCAGAGCGCACGGAGCACAGAGCGGACAGCAGATAACGGAATTGCAGTTGTATTGCTTATAGATTATCAGAACATTTCAAAGGGGACACAGCCCCATTGGATATTAATATATGGATTAACTACATCATCGTTTTTTATCGTTTTAATGCCATTGAAGACCAGTTTAGACCAGACAACGAGGAAGGTAAGTCATTGTTAGCCTAGCGCATTAGCGCTAGCGCCATTTGTTTTGATGTACGTTTTTGTTGATAACGTCGCGAGTTTGTATCTTTCAGTGTTGGGCTGTTCAGGTGGGCACCGTTAGATTCTGTGTCTCCTTGCGATCATAAACAATGTGTTGGATGTGCAGCTAGGATAAGTAATAAGGGAGCGAGGAGTGATTTTCGGTGCTGTAATAGGTTAGCATTTTTCGCTCGGGGCTAATTCAGAGGCTCACTGTAAGAGTAGGCCTATGTTTTATTTTATTTTTTTATTTTTTTCACAACAGTTGTATTTGGATGGAATGAATACCTATAGTGATAATTCAAAGTAATAAAATGATTTTTACAGTGAAAAAGTTCAAATGGAACCGATGGTTCCCAAATTACCCAGAGGTGAGTCCGCTTAGACTTTATTTTTCTAAATCTCTCTAAAAAGGTCAAATTTCACTTGTTTTGCATCAATCTTGATACAGGGTACTTATTATATGTTATAGTTTGGATTCCTAAAGCTTTTAGTCTACTAACCCATCATGCAAGGGTGGTTTTCACTATAAGTAAAGGTTTTTTTTTAGGTGGACATTAGAATTTACATGTTTTTACTATGTACCATCTGAATTTACTTTAAAATAAAAACATCTATATTGATTCTGACACTTCTACATCCAACTCACAGATGTAACCTTGCTTTGAGAAAAATAATTATTAATTTACCCCTTTTAGAAGTGAAGATATATCATTTGTTGTGTTAGTGGCATTTTCTAGCCTGAAACCTGAAAAACAGGCTCAGGGCTTAACTGGTTATAAGAGTATAATACATTATGTATAATATCAGTTAAAATAAGTGCTTCAACATAGTTAACATTGCTGGAGGTATGCACAAATATTGATAGATGTCTTGTAATGCACTATTGAGGAACCTGCGACCCAAGTTTTTCATTCAATGCATAACTACACCATAGTTGTGTAGGCCTATATGATATGTCAATAAACCTTAGAAAATCTTGAAAGGGATGTGCAAAATAGTCATTATATACAGTCTTTAATTAACTATTAGTAGAGAATAACGAGTAATGAATATACTTTATAGGGATCCTATTCATATCTAATAATACAAATAATGAAATTCAATAACATGCTTTAACCACTAGGTGTCCCTTTATATCAGCTGTGCACCTTTATGGTGTAAATACAGCCTATCTACCAATTGGATCAAATATAAAAGTCAGCCGAATTAGTGTTGATACTGCAAGGAGACGTATTGTGTGAAAATAAATGTAAGATGTTGTTTAATGGCTGATATATTTATGATCCACGTCACGTTTTCAGTTCCTCATGTTTGTCTAGAAGTCTTCTCATCAGGGCTCTATAAATACAGAACTACGGCAGATATGTAATATTTAATGCAGCCGAACCGTGTATTACAATGCCGTTATGTGATGACTTTCAAAGAGAAAAGCAAGCACACTCGGAATAAAGTATTTTTTTTGAAAATGTCGGTCTGTTTCCGGTATTTGTAAATGACGATGTGCAGTGAGATGTGAGACTGGAATTGCACAGGGAATAACGTAGGCTATCTTTAGATGCGGATTTTGTTAAACTAATACGTTTGCGCTGTGGACCAACACTATACATTGATGGGGAAGGGGGTAGCAATAAAGATAACACCATTAAACAGTTACACAACATAACAGAAATAATATCGATAGCAGCGTCCCTAGCAACCACCTTGGTAACAATGAAAACGTCCTGAAGTAATCTTCGTAATAACTAGCAAACTAAAGATCATGGACATCCACTGCACACATAATCTGATAATCAACTCATATTTCTCGCATCAAATGACATCAAAACGCATTTTAATGGCCAAACTAACTTTAAAATAGGCATTTTCCACCGAGAATAAAACGAAGTTCGGCCATGTTTTTTTTTTCTGCAGGGAGAAATTTGAAGATCACGTGACATAGACGCCAGCCATTGGAATGAATGGTGAAAACAGAGCACATGGTGTAGTGCAAACAATAGCTGGGGATTCTGGGTAGTGTAGTGTCTTCTGCCATCATTTACTCCGAAAAAATATTTGTTTCTCCGAATCGAAGGGGAAAAATAAAAAAGCATTGCACACAATTTAAACCAATCAATGTTGTGTAATTAACAAGGATAATCTGGTGTTTTTTAGTCGATGAGTAGTGCAGATATCACTGTAAAATCAATCGACAGCAAGGGGAATACTTACTTCCGGTTGTACAATTCTCCGTTATCCAATGAGAATGGACGCTCACATTGCCTTTAACATGCCAAAAAGCTGCTGTGTCGTTTATGGCACCTCGAACATTAAAACAAATCCAGTTACGTGTGTCTGTACTACCTCTAAGAAGAAAGGACAGTAACAGAAGATCTCTGTGACGCCAGATGTGGTGATGTTAATGCGATATGATATCCGAAAAACATTTCAGTTTAGGATGGCCGAAGACACTACACTACCCATAATCCCCAGCTATCGTTTGGGACTACAGTCCCGTTGACAAACCCCGTGATTAATCTTCAAACTCTGGGATTGGATGTTGGAGTGGTAGTGCGCCAAGGTTACGCCGAGCGTCAAGCTCTTTGAAACGGAACGAAACCACGGCAGACTATTCAAAACTGGATTCGAACGCCCCCCCAGAACTACACATGCTGGCTATTGTGTTTCGCAACATGTTCTCTATGGCACGTCTCTACTGGGAATTGTAGTTTTAAAAGACGTTTTCGTTTTTCCAAAAATTAGAAGTTGACAGTATTAAACTGTGTAGGTTTAGGCGATAGGAAACACATTGGTGTGTACAAATTTAAAACATGTAATTACTACATGGGTGAAAATCGCTTGTATCCATAATGGGCAGCATTAATATATATTCTACTCCACTACAATTCAGAGGTTAACCTGGTATTTTTACTCCACTACATTTACTTTAGTAACTCTGCAGATTCTGATTAATGATGTGAAATATAAACAACCCTTAAAGCAGACTTTAGTTACACCTGAGTAAAATTCAGGGTAAGGTGATTGTCAAGTGCCAACAATCAGGCGAGATATTTGATAGTTGGTGCTTGAGAAGACTAAACATGTATCTGCAGATCTCTATAAAGTATATTCATTACTCGTTATTCTCTACTAATAGTTAATTAAAAACTGTATATAATTGCTATTTTGCACATCCCTTTCAAGATTTCAAGATTTTCTAAGGTTTATTGACATATCATATACACAACTAGTGTAGTTATGCAATGAATGAAAAACTTGGGTCGCAGGTTCCTCAACAGTGCATTACAAGACATCTATCAATATGTGTGTACCTCCACCATTAAACTGTCAAATTCTGCACATTTCTTATTCTATCTACATACATAAGAGTATAATTAATTTGTATAATATCAGTTAAAATAAGTGCTTCAACATAGTTAACATTGCAGGAAAGCAATACATTAGACGTTAAGTACTTTGTCAGGCTTAATATTTATCTGTAGATAGATACCCCCAAAGCTTTTTTCTTATTTGAAAGAAGACCTTAACCTAAAGTATTCTTTAATGTGTTAATAAAGGTTAATTAGTTTGTCTGTTTTGCACATCCTCATATTAATATCTTTGTACATCGTGCACTAAACTGTTTTATTGTAGAGATCACTTACAGTATCTTCTTGATTGTTTTATATTCTATATTTATATTATTGACCTTCTACTTTCCCCCTATGAAAGTATGTACTCTTAATATTTTTTTCATCAAATAACAAAAATAATTCAATAACGTGCTTTAACCACCGTGCTTTAACCACTAGGCGGTGCACACAAGATACACACAGCATACAAATAATAACTTTGTATTATTAGTGTAGGACACTTATGTATGTATATAAGCACTTTGAATTGCCTTGTGTTGAAAAGTGCTATATAAATAAACTTGCCTTGCCTTGCCTATAACATCTGAAGATGTGTAGTTTTATTCATGTTTTTACATAATTTTACAGGATATTGCTATACTATTTCTCATGCTTTACTTCTACACATTAATATCTGATTTGTAAAACATCACAGACAGAAAGGTATATCCGTCATTTAAGCTATTTGTAAGCTATTGAAATTGTGATTCCATAGATGTGTTTCCCATCACCCAAATTCCCTGACTATTTTCTCAACTCAGTATTTACATTCTTATATTCAAAGAAAATCAGTAATATCTTTAAAAACTACAAATCCTTTTCTATCAGCTGTGCACCGTTATGGTGTAAATATAACATATCTACCAATTGGATCAAATATAAAAGTCAGCCGAATTAGTATTGATACTGCAGGAGACGTATTTTGTGAAAATAAATGCAAGGTGTTGTTTAATTGTTGATATATTTATGATCCACGTCACATATTCAGTTTTTGCGGCAGTTCTCCTGTTTGTCCAGAAGTCTTCTCATCAGGGCTCTATAAATAAAGAACTACGGCAGATGTGTAATATTTAATGCAGCCGAACTGTGTATTACAATGCCGTTATGTGATGACTTCCAAAGAGAAAAGCAAGAACACTCGGAATAAAGTATTATTATTATTTTTTGTTTTCGGATATCATATCGTATTAACATCATATTCCAACATGCATTGCGACTAAACATCCAATCAACGAGCTTCAAGCTGAGGATCTTGGGTAATCTGTTCAGTGGGTTTGTGTGTATCCTCAAAATGTCCCTTATAGGCCTACGTCTGTTTCCGGTGACTTTATTTACGGCTAAACATGCTAAACAGCCCGAGATTATAGAATTAAACGAATAACTAAAAACAAGGATAATTGTGTGTTATTGTTGAGTAAATAAGGCAAAAAAGATTTTCAAAAATACAGATTTCAGTATTTTGAGGCTCTAAGCCCCATTTATTTTCCTCACAGACGGGAAAAAAAGTCCGACATTGTACGATTTAAACTAAAAACATAAAACACTGGCATGTAATTTACGTTAGAATAAATAGAATGGTTTTGAATAATAGATGAGAGTAAAATCTACGTCACTTTACAGCCCCGCCCACTTTTGGGGAAACCAATGCTGTCATTTGAACGGCGATCAAGCCTGAAGCCACAGAGCTCTTCTGTTACTGTCCTTTCTTCTTAGAGGAAGTACAGAAACACGTAACTCTGGATTTGTTTTAATGTTTGAGGTGCAATAAACGACACAGCAGCTTTTTGTCATGTTAAAACTATTATTTTCTGCCTCGCTCATGAGAGTAACAGCTGCCGAAATTACAGCCTCGCCTACTGATTTCAAATGTGTGCTCTAAAATGATATTTATAAATGACTATTATCATTATTATAAGCAAGACAATAAATGGCAAAGATATGTAGAAAATAAACGTATTTAAGATATGTTCATAAGAAACGTAACGTGGGAGAAAATATGCTTCTAGAAGATATGTAGAACATAAACGTATTTGAGATACGTTCATAACAAACGTAACGTAGGAGAAAATACGTTTCTAGCCTAACGTAATTGAGAATTCCTCCTCCACGGCTTTGCACGGAGGAATGTCAGTGGAAGACATTTTCTCTGCTGCATCTTGATCTTCCCCCTGTTCATTTATTCAATTGTATTTGAGGGATGTCTCTCATTCCTCTCTGACACACCCTGTACGGAGTGTCCTGTCAGAGTGAGTGACGTCAGGGATCCAGCTGTGCGCCTCTCTCCTGCCTGTCTACACGCAGAGAGCTGCTGTTCCCCCTCTTTTTGTCACTGGGCAAAGCATGACCTTCGTCTCTACTTGTTCACAGTGGCAGGGTTGTATTGTTCCCAGCCTTCATCCCCTCATGGAAAATATTCATGTTATGCTATATTCCAGGGACTGTGATGCGCCATTCGCATGGCGCAATAGGCATGGCGCAATAGGCATGGGTTGTTATTGAGCAGGTGTGTCTGTGCTTCTAGTACCGGGCGGACCCAGTGGGGCGCAGACTACATCATGCTTCGCCCTTAACCCAATAGCGATGCGAAGCCATATACGAAATAGAACTGAAGTTACCTACTGTAACTCCAGCTTCTATGAGTATAGGCGTAGCCCTCTAAGTGCTGGGCCCCACTGGCTCCATGAATAGCTGAAAAAAAGTTGTGTATTGTGTATGGGAGCAGATTGTTGGGCCTCCTTCCTATTTATACCGGAAGGGAGCCCGAGGGTGGGGCCCACGTCACGGGGGGGCGTGGACTACAAGTGTTTCAGTGCTGCACGGGTGCGCAGGGGGATTACTGCAATGGTGTCTTCACAGGTCTCACTAAAAAATCTATTAGGAAGCTGCAGCTGATTCAGAACGCCGCTGCTCGAGTCCTCACTAACACTAAGAAAGTGGATCACATCACTCCTGTTCTGAAGTCTTTACACTGGCTTCCTGTGTGTCAAAGAATAGATTTCAAAATACTGCTGCTGGTTTATAAAGCACTGAATGCTTTAGGCCCAAAATACATTTCTGACCTTCTGCTAAATGATGAACCATCCAGATCTCTCAGGTCTTCAGGGACTGGTCAGCTTTCTGTCCCCAGAGTCAGAACTAAACATGGAGAAGCAGCGTTCAGTTATTATGCTCCAAATATCTGGAACAAACTCCCAGAAACCTGCAGGTCCGCTGCAACTCTGACTACTTTTAAATCCAGGCTGAAGACTTATCTTTTTGTCGCTGCTTTTAATTGAACTATTCATATCTTAGACTGCACTGTAACTTTTATCCATGTATTTTTTCTTTTAATGCTTATTTTATTAGCTTTTATTTTTAATGACTGATTTTAAATGCCATTTTCTTAATGTCTTTCATTTTTTGTAAAGCACTTTGAATTGCCTTGTGTTGAAAAGCGCTATATAAATAAACTTGCCTTGCCTTACCCAATAGCGATAGCCTTAGAGGGCTACGCCAATACTCATAGAAGCAGGAGTTACAGTAGGTAACTTCAGTTTCTCTGGCTGCAGTCACCACTCTATGTCCCGCCCACAGCGCTATCTGATAGGCTATTACTGAAGTGTCAATCAACACTGAAGATTTTCCGGGCGGGAGCCAGCCAGAGAGGCGGGACCTTCTCAGATTACAGGCAGGTGCGAAAGAACGCATACACAGACTGAAGCAAGCAGCAGCGCTGAGAGGCAGAGCCATGCATGTGTTAAACCGAAGTTCAATAAACATCCCTATCCCCTATGCTGAAGTTTCAAAAACACCACGATCTTATGATCCAATTCTATCAGTTTCCCAGTTACACAGGGACGCGGGAAGTCAGTCAGAGTTGGGGGTGCGTGCAGCGTCATGTAATTCCTATAACGATAAAAATACAAGCGTACAAACTGTTGACTATGAAGTTTACTGAACAAACCTGTCAATCCAACAATCCAATCAGAACATATATCCACAGATAACCTGTTTACATCTTTAATGCAATCAGACAAATAGCAAAAACAAAGTGGGCTAATTGTAAAATTCAAAAGATAGTTTTTTAATCTGTCCAACGTTAGATGTTCAACCTTTGCATTGTAAAAATAATCTCTTTACCTGTTCATCGTGGATTTTTTAAATTTCAGCCAAAGCCTCAGCTGTTTTCCCAGTTTTGGACGCCTTCTGTCTAAATATGGCCATCAGTCGAGGAAGATGGCGGTCAAAAGCAGCGTAGAACCTGTTCGGCAGATTCTGGTTTGTAATCCGTTGGAACTCTGCATACACCTATTTAAAAAAACGTAGAACGTACAGAAACACGTAACTCTGGATTTGTTTTAATGTTTGAGGTGCAATAAACGACACAGCAGCTTTTTGGCATGTTAAAACTATTATGTTCTGCCTCGCTCATGAGAGTAACAGCTGGCGAAATTACAGCCTTGCCTACTGATTTCAAAGGTGTGCTCTAAAATGATATTTATAAATGACTATTATCATTATTATAAGCAAGACAATAAATGGCAAAGATATGTAGAAAATAAACGTATTTGAGATACGTTCATAACGAACGTAACGTGGGAGAAAATATGTTTCTAGAAGATAGCCTATGTAGAAAATAAACGTCTTTAAGATACGTTCATAAGAAACGTAACGTGGGAGAAAACATGTTTCTAGAAGATATGTAGAAAATAAACGTATTTGAGATACGTTCATAACGAAGGTAACGTGGGAGAAAATACGTTTCTAGCTAAACGTAATTGAGAATGCAGTTTAGTTCTGTGGGAACGTAATTTTTAGGAGACAGGGTTGCCATAATACATTCTGACGAAAAATACAAATTATTATGAATACAAATAAAATAAAAGAAGCCTCCCGTGAGTTACTACAAGCTATAAAGTAGATTTTAAAAACGATTAATAGAATAAAAGCTCACTGCTGGACGTTGTAGAAATGCGTGTGTGCACCACGACAAAGGAGCCTCATTCACTTTACATTGGGGTTGTTTGCGTGGTGCAGACACGTAAATGTAGCAAAGTTCGTGACTCCACCACGCAATGCGGTGTTAAGGAGTCGTGGTGGACTCACACATTCTGGTGAGATCAGGTTGTACCAAACCTGTGAAGTTTTGGGCTGTTTGGAGTATTTTCACTGAAGTTATGAGAAAACCGTGTTTTATTACATTACTCTCTCTCTTCTCTCTCTCTTCGGCATATGATGATGACACCCCATAATTGACGTAGAGCTGTTGAGGGCAGGACCTTTAACCTTTACCTGAAGTCTGCTGCTCTGAGCATGTCAGTTGGAGTGATGACATCATCGTGTTCCATTACACAGGTGTTTATATTTGAGCTAACGAGGTGTGTAGAGATCACAGGTTTCCATTGTTCTGAATGAGAGATGAACCTCTTACATGTGAACGTTTTGTGGAAGAACCGTAACAGATATCTGTGAAATTTCAAAACGTGAAGCATGTCAAGGAAGTTGAGTATCTGACGTGTAATTTTTGTGTACTTTCGGGTTAATAATGTGGCCTTTTTGGCAGTTTAACTAAAGGTGTGCGGCTGCTACCGTGAGGAAATATCAGAATGAAATTACAATGGGCTTTAATGGAGGAATGTTGAACGTTTTTGTCACTTCATGCCCTCAAGAGGCATTTTGTTTAATTATTTTGCTTAATTATTTGTAATTTTTCAAGCTACGAGATGTTTTCCTACGTTTGTCGTGAAAAATTATGTCTCAGGAATGTAGGGTTTGGGAATTATGGCAGTTTAAAAAAAAATATGAAGGCAAATTTCAAGATTTCCTCCACTCTAGCTGTGACATCACGCACTCTAGTTAATGTTAAAATCTGAAGAAAACCTCTATAACAAGGTCTGAACAATGTTTAATATCTCTAAAAGTAAGAATTCAATTAAAAAGTTGTTTTACACGAATAATGTCAGAAAGATGTGTAACATTTTAAAGTTGGAATGAGGTTTCTGAGTGAAAGTATGAATGAACAGTTAGCAGTTGAATCGCATGAAGATTTGTTGAAGTCTGAAGATTTTCTCCATTGACTTCAATGTTAAAAATGTGATGAATTATGGGATGTATCTCTGGAATTATGAAAGTTATGAATGAGAAAAGTAATAGCCTGCGATTTCCGACTGAGCTGAATGTTTTGATGTTTGAACGGAGTTTCTGGGATGTTCAATGCGGGAGGAGAAGAGGGCCAAAATACCGGCGGAATAATAATAATAAACTTTTCGTCCGTAGAAGAACAGATAGTGGGAATGCTGTTAACCATATTCATATTTATTGCATCCAGGGGTAGAAACATGTTTTTTTCTGCTGTAAAGTTGGGCATTTTAACATGGGGTCTATGGAAATTGCTCCTTTCTGCAGTCATCGCCTATTGGCCAATATATGAACTGCAGTGTGTGGCACTTCCGTATTGGCGTCCCGGCTCTTCCCCAGAGTTTGCCGCTTGGCTGTCAGGAGAGAGAGAGGAAAAGAGAGGATCCGTTTTTCCCGTGTTATTATTCAAAGTTAATGTAAACTTTTGAATAATGTACTTTATCTACTATAAGTAGTTTGTGCAGTTTTTAGTCCTTTAAACTGCACTTGGGTGCTATTTTCCCCAAACCTGACAGGAACAACATTACACTCTTAAAACTACTGGGTTAAAAAATAACCCAATCATAACCCAGCTGCTGAGTCACTATAGGACAGAACATGCGCTGGGTTGTCTTAACCCATGTGCTGGGCTAGATCATTTTAACCCATGTGCTGGGTTGTTTATTTGACCCAAGCTAATGATTGAAATGAACTATATCACTGGGTTAAATAGAATATAATAATAATGTATAATAGTGTAATGAATTATCTCCAAACACACCGTATATATATATATATATATATATGAAAAATGCATTTATTGATAATTTGAACAGCTTTGGCAAATCGCCAACATTCCATTTCCACTATAAAAGAACAATGGATTTGTTGCAATTTCTCAAACTCAAAGAGACTCCTTTGTGTCTCCTACCGGAACATTAGCATCTTTCCGCCGGTCATCAAATTATTGGCTCAGGAATGAATTCAATGCTTCATGGGGTGTGTAATAAATAAAAAATAAGTCATTTTTTGGGTGAACTACTCCTTTAAAAAGAGCTTGTGACCAATAACTACCACTGGATCCTTTGGAACACTTTTTCTTTTTCATTCCCTGAAAAATAATGGTTTTTCATATACTTTTTAAGGTTTCCACCCAACTACAGTACATACGGTGTGCAATCTTATCTTGAAGTAAAACCGGTCTAACTGTCCCAGTACCACTGCACAAAAGACTCTCCAGTGAACGCCTCCTCTACAGGGTCAATTAAGTTGCCTGACTTTACAAAATACTACATCCGTTTGAATTCCAACCCTTCGAATGGACAAGCTGCTGCCTCCAATCTGGTGTGCATACCGATTCTGATTCATACATACTGTAGCCTATATGTCACAGTGAATGTGAGAAATCAGTGGTTTTGCAAGAACACTGGTGATTCTGTGAAATCACTGGCTGATTAGTGGTTTTGCAAAATCACTTACTCGTGATTGGATGGGCTCTCGGACTGGATGTGCTAAATGGGCAGATTTGAAAGAATGTTGAAGTATTATTCATGCCATGCACTTCACATGACCAGGTTTGACTTGTCTGCATACAGTGTATGCCATTATTAACTACTGTAGCTGACACTTCTTGAAGGGCGAGGCACTTCGTAATACTTCAACAACTAACAAGACTTTAAAGGCAAAGAGTGAAACAGACGTTATGTGGGGCAGATATGAAAACCTACACAAGATAAAACCTACTACTGCCTTTTACTCACTAGTTCCTTGTGATGTTTCTCGAATTTGACACACTGCCCAATTTTGGGAATGAGGCAATGGCACACAGACCACACACGTCTGCTCTTGCTTGGGGATGCCTGTCAAGCCTCAAGGCCTTGCTGTTGGCACATCTGCCCAGTTGCCAGTGATGGCTGTAAAACCATCATTTACTCAGTTGAGACTGAGGGTTAAACAAAACAAAAACTCCCATCCAGCCAATAAACCATCATTATGGAATGTTGATTCCATTTAAAAAATCACTAGATTTCGCAGAATCAGTAGTGATTTACAAAACCACTGATTTCTCACATTCAGTGTGACTACACACACATACAGTACTATAGTCGGGTGGAAACCTTGTATGTGCAAAACCATTACTTTTCAGGAATATTTGTCATTGGTTAAATATTTATAAAACACAAAAATCTTAAAAGTTGCGAAAATAGCCTATCTACAACTCCCAGGTGGGGAAACACTGCTTTGATGTCAAAAACAAAGAGCCTTAAAACAAATCATCTATTACAAAGTGCTGTTATCTGGACCAACTTCTCTTTCAGGTTTAAATACTGTAACTTCTGGTGTAAGAAATGGAGACAAAATCATTTGCTGACATATTCAGATCAGCTATGTTCGCTACTTTTGCAGGAGACAACATTTGTCAAACAAAAAAAACATGTTTAAATATAGAGATAAAACATTTCTCTGCCCGGCAGAAACTATATACAGACACAAACATAACTAAGGTAACATAAGGTAAATAAATAAATTAAATAAATTAAATAAGTAAATAATAAGTAAATAAAATCACGTAAAGTTAATAAAAATAAAATTAAAATAAATGAATTAACAGGACTAGTAGGTACAGTGTAAACGCGTGTCAATGTCATTCATATTTTTAGAGAGCAGCTGTCAACTTGTTTGACACAATCACATCACTAAAAGGCTACTTCTCTCTCTGTGTACCTTTAGGCCTAAGCTGCAATTGATGTCCTCAAAAATTTGACATTTGAGGATTCATGTCCATCAATTTCATATACTGCCTGTTGGATAAACTCCCAGGTGGGGATGTCAAACACAAAGAAAGCCTTAAAACAAAGATCTACTGCACCCAGCAAAGTGTTCGTTTCAATGGCGTTGTCTGACACAATGGTGAAGGTCTGTCATGTTGTCATGTCATCACCAAGACACACGATGTGCGGGAAGGGTTGAGTTCTCTCTGCTCTCTGTAGATACTGTACCATGTTGGTCCCCACCTGTTAATTACACAACAGTTACTTGCAATATAACCTGCCATTTAAGTTAAGCATGTTGTTTTTATTATCTTTTTTATGGAAGTATGAAAATGCTAGTATATAAACACAGAAACACCCACCATTATTGAAGTAGAAAAACAAAAGTAAAACTTACTGGTTGGATATTAATGAAGGACTTGCGGGACTCCTCTATGGTGGGTCTGTGGACTTTTCCTCCAATCTTGTAGACCGATGGAGGGAGCAGAGTCGGCAGGACTTTCAAAGCTCTGTCTACGCAATATAAGAATAATACATATTAACATCAACATTTAAATAGTATATAAAGATTGATATTTCTGAAGCAATATTGACTTTTCTGCCCTGGTGTTGAATGGTAAAAAACAAGGCGTGAATTGTATAGCCTATTATAATCACAGGAAGTGATGTGATATCTTATCAGAAGTAGGTGTAAAACAGTGGGTGAAATTAGTTTTTGTGCAAGCTCCATCGTTTTGATTGTTTCCAGAAAGAGAAAGAAAAGGAAGGGAGGGAGCAGTAATCAAAGAAAGACAACAAGGTATCTAATGAAGTGGATCACAAACTTGTTCATGTATTTGTCCACAGACTCCCATCTGAAAATGTTGTGCAAGGGACCCCATACAAGATGATTGTTAAAATATTAAAACAATTGCAGTTCTACAAGCTCACAACGAGTCTCATTGGGACTTGTAGATCTGCTATTTTCAAAGAACCGGTGTGTGTGTGTGTCACATAGTAAGAAATAGCTTACCTGGTGTCATGTCATCAAACACCAAGGGCAGTTTTCCCTCTCGCTGGGCATATGTAAGGATTCGGTCACTCATAGTAGCCCAGTTCTGAAACAGTTTTCCCAGTGCCTCTGGATGAAGCTGCTGGAAGTCTTGTGATATCTGATACATTTTGAAAAACATGAAAACCAATAGAACATTGTTTAAAGAAATGATATGGGCTTGTAGTACCTATTAGGAAAAGGGTTAGGGGACAATTTGACAGCCAGTGTCACTTCAACAGGTACATTATTAAATTATTACAAACTTGAACCCCAGCATCCACATTTTGGATCTACAAGCAGATATTGTAGCAGATCTACAAGCTCACAACGCAGCGATGCGTTGTGAGCTTGTAGATCTGCTATTTTTGGCAACGATTGGTGTAGATCAGGGGTCGGCAACCTTTTTGATATGAAATTTTGTCTTGGAATGACCTTAAAGAGCCTGTGACAGCATCCCAACAACTGTTGTGCAATGAAATATTGGGCTACTAGTAATCTCGAACCGTCAGTTTAAAAAAGAAAAAGCGATACCGTTCCGTTAAATATCAATAATTTCGAACATCGCGGGGAAATTCCTTCGACTCATTTTGAAGTTTTGGGGGAAGCCGGAAGTGACGTCAATGCGGGAACGCTTCACTGTGCGGCGAGAGAGCCAAACACGGACAACGTGTGTTGTCATGCGTAGAAATGGTGAATTACTGAGTTTAGGCACGTTAATAACGTTTTAATGAAGTTGACTACAGTATATTCATATTTGTCAGTGCTTTCATGTCAATTCGGCGAACATAAACATAAATGATCGTGGTGAAGATGATGATTACATTAGGATTACAAATCGGTAGTGAGAGCTACTGAATTTCCTCCCGTAGGATGTGATATAAAAACAAATTGATTATTTTTGTAGTTGTAAACTCAAGTGGATGAAACTACATTTATTAGTGCTTTCATGTCAATTCGGCGAACATATGATAGATTAAATGATCGTGAGAATGATGATTACAAATCGTTTGTTTGAGCCGGTCTGCATTTCCTGATGAGAAAACAAACCGATGCTTTTTGTAGTTGTAGTACACCAACATGGATTAAACGTGTGGTTTTTTCACCACAATGTTGGGGAAATTAATGGATAAAATGCACGGATTATTATTATTATTATTATTCCCACTCCGATCGGGACACTAGGTCCACCGTTTCCTCGCAGCGAGGCTCCTCCCGTTGACAGTTTACGTGGGCTGGGTGCAGTGGCGGACTGGCCATCGGGACGAATCCCGATGGGCCGGTACCGAAGTGGGCCGGTCGGATAAGTCACTATAGCACATTCCCCATAGGCGGCTCAGGTTTGGGAAGGCTAAATAACTTTTTTTACGCCTCCGGCGTCTATAGAAAAGAGATCAACTCAGTGTGCGGAGTTTAAATCTCTCAAGTCATATTACAGGATAAAGGAAATACAGTTTAAACTGCCGTATGCAGAGAAGACGCCGACGTGTCGCACTTATCATTCATATTAGCCTACATCATCAATCAGATCATCGATCATATAATATCATAATATATCATATCTTTCCTTATCTGAGTCAGCTGAGCCGTATCTGGCCGTGCAACACTTACAGTGTCACATACTGTATGCAGAAGTATTATTTTAAGCAACACATTATGTTGACGAAACACTCGAGTCAAATGTAATTAAAGAGAAACCCTGGCTTGATTTACCGAGTTGATAACCAGCGTCGTAGGACCGCTTAGCGAGATCTCGTTTGTTAGTTTGTTGTTGTTAGTTTGTTTGTTACTCAAACATATCCAGGGTATGTTGAACTGGCTTCGTAGTACAGGGCACAGGTGGCTAGCAGCGCTAATGTCAAAGACACAGACATTGCATTATATTTGTATTTTACCAGGATGCAGTGACACAAATATTTACATATTTATATTTACTATCTACAGCACCCGCCGCCCCTGACATCCCCCACTCCCCCCGTTGACAATTTACTAGCGGTACCGAAGTGGGCCGGTCGAGAGTCCCGGGATGATTTTTAGTCCCAGTCCACCACTGGCTACATGACCGTATGATCGCCCATATTGACGCACCTAATTCCTAAACTTCTAACAGATACAACATAAAGCGATCCTTCAGCCTCATATGAGCTCTCAGACACGTTCAAAATTAAACTGTCATCGCAGTCTGAGCTTGCTGCTGTGTGCGCCATCGTGCGTTTACATGCAGATGCTGGGATCCTGAACGGTGCAGCTGGAGCGCTGTGCCCGCAATGACGTCACACATAATTTGGCGGGACTTGAAGAATCCCCGAGAAGATCCAGAAAATGGTCAACATTGAAGGGCAGATTAATGGTTATCAAAGTACAAATATCCAAAATCAGTTCAGTAACGGTTTTCAAGGGGACAATATTTATTCAAATTGATGGGTTTGGATGATGGGGGAAACTCGTGTCACAGGCTCTTTAAATCCCGCCTCAAACTGAGGGCACTTGTCTCAATAGCATGTTTTAAGTTGAAGTTGTCTGAGGTCCTTACCACCAGCTGCTCTTGCAGTAATAAGTAGTGCACCTTTCTTACTGTCCTAATGTGCACAATGTAGTGACTGCTTTTTCGTCTTTTGTTTTCTTAGTTATGTTCTCTGCATTTTATATGTTTGTGTTATGTGTTATGTGTAACGTTGCTGCCTTCTTGGCCAGGTCAGCATTGCAAATGAGATTTTATCTCAATGCTTTTTATCTGGTTAAATAAAAAGTGAACTGTCAACAGGAGGGCGGGGGGAGCCTCGGTGTGGTCCTGTCAGCGCAACTAGATTAGCATTTTGGGGCCGATCCGGTCGAGTGGGCGGGGGCCTATGGGGATCTTCCATTTAAAGTGATGTTTAAAACTCAGTTAATGGGGCTCAGTTAATGGGGCTCATTCACTGGCGCTTCCACAAACAACAACCAACATAATTATTACATTCAAATGAAGTACATTATTCAAGTTTACATTAACTTTGGATAATAAAACGGGAGAAATGAGCGGAAGAGCTCTCTTTTCCTCTCTCCCCCTCTCTCTCTATCCTGACAGCCTGTCAGTATCGTCTCATGCAGCTCACTGATACAGTAATGAGTGACCTGACAGTGAATAATAAATATATTTATAACTAGTTTAGCTTGTTCCAGAGGTAGATAAAATAGCCAAGTGTGTTAGGTCTAACTCATGTCTGTTTTGCTCCGCTCACCGGTCCGTCACAGCGGGTGGAGCTGCAGGATTTCTGCTTCACACACGTTGCTTACCGCTATTTTATTGTCATTTTCGGACACCTTAAAATACTGCCAGACTGGTGAAGCCATTTTGGCGAGCTTGTTTTGCCGCGCACAGAGAAAAGTGTATGTATTTTACGTCATGTGTTCGGCTCTCACGTTCGGCATTTTTAGAGAGCACCGATCGATCGGCAGAGAGTGAGTATCGGCCGATATCGATCGGCAGAGAGTGAGTATCGGCCGATATCGATCGGCGGCCGATCGATCGGAGCATCCCTAACTTACATGATGCCAAATTTAACAAACAAATTTAAATAATTGGTTTAAATGGCATAATAAGGACGATCGTCCGTTCTGTGATGATTCTCCAGAACACACATGAACACCCTGTGTAGCATGTTATTTCAATGAGAGATGAGCAGATTGCCACTGGGCTTTCAACTAAAGACACAGCCACGCAAAAACTATGGCATTTGTACAGCGCCTTATGGGTACTGTTAGAAATTAAAATCAATGTTTTATGGCATGACTTGGTTTGGACGTACCGTCAGCTTAAAAGCTATTTTATTCTGAAAAAAAACGGAAGTTCTAGCACAATCTTAATGCCAAGCTTTTATTCTGAAAATCCTTCATGACGACATCCGGGGCTACCGTCCAGCATTATTAAAGTGGCTATTGAAGCCGTTATAAAGTATTAAATAAAAAGTTATGAAAGAGATAAGGAGGAGAAAAGGCGTGTAAAATGTCGAAATCCTCTGTTTTACACGATGTCATTGAAGACTGAGGCGGCCGGCGCCCTCCTCCACAGCACGAGAGAGGATATAAGGCGGCTGCTGAGCAGCAGCTCGGCCCTTCCTTCTTGGCGGCAGCTACACCGAGGCAACGCCGGCAATTGTCTCTTCATTACCTTCTGCTTGTTCTATTACCACGTTAAAGTACCCATTTGAACCTTATGCCAGAGACTCCATTGGTCTCCTTATTTTAAGTTTCTCTCCTGGACGCGAGGACAAGGAATATCCTAATAGTTGGTGATCCCCGACGTGATACTCCACCCCGGGAGAGCAGTTGCAGTTTTCAAAGGAGCTTGAACAATGCCGGCAGACATACACTCGGCCCATACAGAAAGGTAAAGAAGTACCTGTTTATTCAAAATCTTCAATAGATGACATAGTAAACAATAGGAGTGTGTGTCTGTCTGGTAAGTTGGACTCCTGAGAAAGACTGCCTAATTTAATGTTAAACAACCCAAATTTGAATCACACCATGTGGCGTTGTTTTAGAGCAAGCAAGGGTGAGTCTATTTTCCTTTCTTTCATTAACACTGCATGTTTTTACTATTAATGTTTTAAGTCGTTTCGGATGATAAAAAGTTGTTAGGACAATAAATTGAAAGTCGTTACGGATGATAAAAGTTGTTAGGACAATAAATTGAAAGTCGTTTTGGATGAACAAGTCAGTATGGCTGATATAGTGGTTATACTGTTCTGTTTTTAACCAATATATTGCGGGTGGATTATGGTTTGATTGATTGATTGAAAAGTTTATTAACAGCTTGTATATTGGGTACAGTACAGCTCAAAACATACAATTGTTAAGGGGATGCAGACCAGAGAAAGACTTTCGTCTTGTTTACATCAGGGTCACCCATTTCCAATTCATCATGTCATTTAAGACATATAATCGGAGTTACAGCAGCATTACGTTAAATTTGACGACGGTCTGTTAATAGTCGTTGATAGGTCTCCATATTAGTCCCATACCAGCGTGTCTAAACAGCAACAGATAATCACATGACAAAACTAGATAGAAATGTTATTTTAAAAAGTGTTAAGTCTTGTTTTTGTGTTGAATTTCTATCAACCACTTTGTGAATGATCTCATCAGTGAGAGCCATTCTTCTTGAAAAACTCTTTGTCTACAGGTCAGAGTTTGAAATAATCAGTTGCCATCTTGTTTTGACCTCATGTTGACAAACAAACACAGGGCAGTCGCCATTTTGTGAAATGCAAATTCAAAGCACTCCTTTGTTTGTTCTGACCTCCATCTTGTGAAGAACAAATCATACTTCTTGTCACAGTTGGAACTAGAAAACTAGATACACGCTTTACAACATCACCAGCTGACTCAGAAAGCGACTCAGGTTCTGGTCCAGGCTCTCGTCATCTCACGCCTAGACTACTGCAACTCCCTCCTGGCTGGTCTACCTGCATGTGCCATCCGACCTCTGCAGCTCATCCAGAATGCAGCGGCTCGTCTGGTTTTCAATCTTCCTAAATTCTCCCACACCACTCCGCTCCTCCGCTCCCTTCACTGGCTTCCGGTAACTGCTAGAATCCACTTCAAGACACTGGTACTTGCTTACCGTGCTGCGAATGGATCTGGCCCTTCCTACATCCAGGACATGGTTAAACCGTACACCCCAGCGCGTGCACTACACTCTGCATCAGCCAAACGACTCGTTGCGCCCTCGCTGCGAGGGGGACCCAAGTTCCCATCGGCGAAAACACGTGGGTTTGCTGTCCTGGCTCCAAGATGGTGGAATGAGCTCCCCATTGACATCAGGACGGCAGATAGCTTGCACATCTTCCGGCGCAAACTGAAAACTCATCTCTTTCGACTCCACTTCGAGCGTTAGAACGATTAACGAAGCACTTTTATACTAATAAAGGACTGGATTACCTAAAGCCAGTTGAGTAGCACTTGAAATGTTTGGCTCTATGAAACCTGATATACTTATATGATTCTGTTTTCTTCAAGGTTGTGTCTTCCTGGTCGAATGTACTTATTGTAAGTCGCTTTGGATAAAAGCGTCAGCTAAATGCAATGTAATGTAATGTAAAAAACTAAGTCAGGTTATCTATACTGTTGAAGTTTGGTGTTTGAAGGGAAGGATTATTGTATTTTCTAAAGGTCCAATCTGATTTTTGAAGTATTTCTGCTGGCAAATGTGTATTGGCGGTTTTTGAAGTATTCCTGTTTGCAAATGTGTTTTGGCGGTGTTGTGCTATATTGTTTGATCATATTGTAACTTTTCTTCCCATTTCAAAGGTATTTTTAAGAATATTAACTACCTCTAGTGGATGAAATTGAAAATTACAACAGCGCACTCTGCTGGTCGTACAAAATTGGTCCACAGAACAGAAAATACTTATAAATACAACAATAGCGCATTTTTAGGCAGAATTACAATTATATGTGAGTGTTATAGATGGACACATACTTCATGATACACAGATAAGATTACATGTGGTTTCAAAATGTAAGATAAGAAACTTTATGCGATAGTCCAACCTAGACTGTAGAATCTTCAAACACCATATTATTGAGTTTAACACAGCTTATGACATTTTCATAATTTCATACACTTGAGTATACACAGTACACAGCAGATTTAGATTGTTACCATATTTCTATTTTCATATTTCAAAGTCAAAACATACACTGTTTAATTTTAATTTTTTAAATTTCTAAATTACTTTTTCCTTAAACTTAAAAAAAAAAAAAAGATTCCCAGATTTTAAAGTTAAGTTCGGATGACATCGGATATTTTTTATCAGGAACAAAGGTACTATTCAGTAGATTAGTAATTCATCTTTGATAAACTTAATAACCATATCCAACTACTTGCACCAACTACTTTGGTGAAATATTTCACCAAAACAAACTAAGTTAAGAGCACCCGCAGAGCCAGGCTCAACTGCAGCTATTAAGGAGAGGATAAGGACATATGGACATAAGGACAGATGCTATGACACATCCAAATCTTAGACAGAAGACATGGAACCAAATTGTGAAACTGTTAGAACGGTGGCAAACGAGAGGATTGATTCCAGCAGATGATCAGCCTGGACCAACAGAAGCCCATGTAATAGCAGTATTTGACTATGAACATGAAGAACACCTACAACAGCAAAGTGCATGGGTGAAAGCTGGAAAAAGAAAATCAAGAGTTATAGGTCGGTTACACCATCTAAAATATGTCAGTATTGGGCCAGCAGATAGCATACATGTGGTCCAAGAAGCAGACCTGCCAATGAGGGAAGACATAGCAGGGATAACAGAAGCCGCTCCAGTTATCCAAACTCCAAGGCAGTATCCAAGTCTGACCGGAGACTCTCCTCCCGACATACCAGAGAACAACACTTTTCACCATGCTTCAATTCAATTCACCACAGGGGAGAGATAATTGGCTTATGAGGCAGGAAACCTATCCAGTGCCACTCAGCTGAAGGCGGAACTCAACAGAAGAATGGGAGAATACCGCAGAGGAATGGAAGAAGAACTCAAGACACGAGGAGTTGAAAGGCGAAGAGAAGAAGAATCATACAAATTAATTACAGAACAAGGAAACGCAGTGAAGGCACTAAACCAAAGACTCTTGAAGAGCCGGGAAGCTGAGAGAGACACAGAAGCTTGTAGGAACATGACAAGGAGAAGGGAGAGGAAGTTCTCAGAGATGGCTATACTAGCAGAGAATGCAGGGCAGACACCTCAAACAGTTCAAACTCAGATAGTGCCAGACAATCAGATGCAGAACCAACAAAGAGGAGGTTTCCGAGGAGGCAGAGGAAGACGTTTACGGTCTGAGGGATGTTACTATTGGAGCCAAATGGGCCATTGGTCCAGAGATTGTCCGCAACTACTAATACAACGGCCCTCCACGCAGTTACCCCAGGGGAGGTTTCCATGACTAAACATGACAAGGGGTCTCAGGGAAGTCAAAGAGGAACAGGATTTCCAAACATGAGTCAAATGCCACTGACAGCCTGGTATCAACCACAACAATGAGGAAGCTCAGAGGGCCAGACCACCAGGTGATGCATTTTCAGCCCAGAAGGGTATCTTGAAATCCAGCTACATTGAGCCACATCTGTCACCACAGGAGGGAGAGGTTGAATGTTATTTGAAAGATAGTGAGTAGCATATTGCATTAACATATAAAGCATCCACAGATTAGTAGTAGGAGATTAAAACATAGTAGAACATTTAGCAGACTATTTTTGTAATTATGAGAAAAATAGAGTTTACGAGTGACGTTGTTCCCCCACACATACAACTATTGTGTCCACACAGCTAGTGAGGTCAAGACGATGGGTTTTCACCCAAAACATGAAGACTGAAACCTAGTACTCGCCCAAGACGGAGGGTCTTTCCCAAGTCCTTCTGTTTACACCAACTGCAGTTCAAGGGGCGACGATACACCTGACGTGAGGCTGTTGAGACCTGAAAGCAGAAACTCGATTCTGCTGTGGTGAAGTCTGGCTACAAAGGGAGGTGTTCGATAGGATCGCTTGTCTCAAACCAGTGAAGAAGTCAACAAGAACCCAGCAGAACTAGAGAGTCAATGTTTGCGGGAGAACAGTGACAGGGCCACAGAAACTGGCACAACATTTACCAGCCAGTACATAGATAGACCCCGGCAGAAGACCGGGGCTGTGTTTAAAGGGGAACTTCATTTATTGTCAGTGGAAGTGTAGTTTTTTAGGCAAACAATTATGTGATTTATGGAGACAGATTACATTTTTCTCATAAACACAATTTTATAATCGGTCTGAAGTATCTGTTTTAAGGCATGAGCTGCAGATTAGATAACATAACACTGATTGAGAGCTTGGATGAAGGAGTTGTAGGGTTTTTACAACTGTTTCAAGAATCAGTTTTTATTTATTTATTCTTGAGTGACTTTACTTATTTATAATGTCGTGCGTAAGGCAGTATCTCATTTTGAGTGAGGGGCACCAGCCCTTCATGTTCTCCTGCATGTCACCCTCTGTGAGAATAGTTCGTATTTTCCCTCTAGTTTAGAGAAATATTATTTTGTCAGCAGTATTGTTAGTTCAGCAGTACAGATGTAGCACCTCATTTCAGACTCCAGCTTACAGCTTCCTGCCTATGACCTGCCTAAGACCAGTATCGAGGAATGTTAAGCCCTCCCACTATTTTCCAAGAGGGCGTTGCCAGATTTTCAATTTCAAGTTTTAACCAGGAGATTGCGCTTCATTCACAAATACAGAAAGACAAGTTTCATGGACTTTCAGTTGTGTTTTGAAGAGCATTTGAACACATCAATATTTTAGATCTAAAGTCTAATCTTGTAATTCAATAATATATAGTCTTTATATATTAAATAATCATAATAATAATGTAAATGTTTACATTACACTTCTTTATTTGTTATGCTCATACTTTTACCTTTACAATCGTTTGCTTTAATATGCAGTATATTTTTTGTATATTTTTGTGTTTGCTTCCTCCTGCTCCCTTTCGGACACATACTGTATGATTTATTATTATTATTAATATGAAGATATTATTAAGATAAGATAAGATAAGATGTTACTTTATTGATTGAACATTTTAGTTTAGAATGTGCTGTCCCATGGTAATTCAGAAGGCTCACAGGTCACATTCCGACCATTATTTAAAACAATAGGTGATTTCACACCGTCTACAGTTTGATTTGTATAGAGGGAGCTCTGTGGCTAAATGGCCAGCGATTAGGTGTGGCGCATTTATCATAGGTGATCAGAGCTAACTGCCTGCCGTCAGATTTCATTTAAAAAACAGATCTGATTTTAAGACTATTTCTGCGCTCATAAAGAATGATAAGAATAAAAATAATGCGTATTGAACTGGTTTCATTCATTAGTGAGTTTATTTAACACTAGAACCGCCAATCGGGTCAATGTGTGTGTTGTGTGTGTGCAATGTAACTTTTTTTCAATAAAATATTAAAGTCTCCCAGTCCGTGACTTTTCCTGAAAGTGTGTTATGTAGCAACCTATGTTGTTAAAAATGGCATTCTAATAGCGGGATTTGACGGTTTTAGGTAGGCCTATACAAAAACCTCTGGCGGTTCTAGTGTTAAGGTAATTAGGTACAGTAGAAGCCCTTTTTTTTATCAGTAACGAATTTAGCAGTTGAACATAAAAGTCAACTAACTGAGGGTCACTTGCAATGACAGTGTTGTGTCTAACTGTAAGCTTGTCACTCAGAGTAACCTACAGTTAATTTAGCTGCTGGAGAAGAAAGATCAGGGGGGGAGGGGGGAGAGAGCTGTGGTTGATGGGCCTTTAGTTGTGTAAATACACAGCTGAGAGCCGCCGTTTCATTCAGACTGTTTAAAAAACGGTAACAACGGACTATTTTTCTTAGCGGATGCATGTCAATTTAGTGCTGCGTACCTGGACTGACATTCAGGTTCAGGTCCGGACTCAAGTCCAGAGGTTCAGGTTCAGGTCCGGACTTATAAGTCCGGACCTGAACCTGGCTTGTGTCAAGTTGTGTGAGTAACTAAAGTGAACTTATTGTGAGCTAATTATCATAATCAACTCAAATTCAAACTCGTCAGGTTTATTGTGCTCCCTTCCAACTTGTGTCTACATTTCTCTACAAAGTACAAATGGAAAAAAAAAACTTTTTGCCACTAAGTCTACAAATGACTTATGACAGCAACTACAGTGAACTACTACAAAGTTCAAACATTTATTTCATTTACCAAACTAAAGTAACCAAACAGTCCCTGAGCTGACTGAGCCTAAATCCCTAAAACGTTGCTGAAAGGTAGAGTGTAGAGTAGACTATACGCATTACACTGTTACACACCTACTATACAGTATACACTGTAGTGACTGTACAGTCAGAGTGTACTGTACTGTCTGTACACCATGTATTTTCTACAACTCTACATGTGTACATTATACAGTACATACTACATACATAGTGATGTACATACATACTGTTAGAAATTAAAATCAATGTTGATATGGCGTAATTTTGAATTAAATACACTATTTAATTTAAATCAGTTTTATTCTGAAAAAACCGGAAGTTCACACTATTAACCTAATACTTTTATTCTGAAAATTATTCACTTCCGGTTAGCATTAGCATGTGGCGAAATGCTACGTTTTCAAACCGTGAATCGAAGGTGAAATGACATGTGATGTTGTACACTGAGCACACTGGGATTAGCACTCATTGATTGACGCTGAATAACGTTTATCAGGGAATGTTTAAATAACCACAGACACCAGAATATACGTAAGTGCTAGTTTTTTTGTGAGTCCAAGTACCGGTTCCCGACGTTCCGGTTTTAACCGGACATGAACCGAAACTTTTTACAAGTCCAGTACCGGTTCGGCGTACCGGTACGCAGCACTACATACAACTATTTTTTAAATCCATAAAAGCATTTCAATTAATATTGGGAGTCATGTCGTTACTTTGTTGAGAATGTGGCCATGTAATAAGCGAGATAATTTGCAGCGACTTGTTCCTTATGGGGAAAATAACACCCTTCATGCTGATCAAGATCCCTCCGCTACGCGTCGGGATCCTGATCTGCCGCGAGGCTCCATTAAAATATAAATATTTTTAGTGAATTACTGAGTTTAGGCACGTTAATAACGTTTTAATGAAGTTGAATACAGTATATTCATATTTGTCAGTGATTTCATGTCAATTGTGTGTGTGTGTGTGGTTAAAACACTTTCATGAAGTGAAGTAGGTTTTCCTTCTATAAAACAGCTGTGGGCAGCAGTGAGTGTCACGGACATGAATTAATAGATCAAGGCAGACTGGTGCACACACTCTCCTGTCCTGCCAACACTGGCAGGACAGTAGGCGACACGCCCGTTCTAAGCCGTATCCCTCACTCTTCACATCCCAAGCTGCAGCCCCAAAAAGTGTATTATGTTGTTACATCGTTTCAGATGTTATGTTTCAGTTGTGCTCTGTCTATTTTAAAAAGCCTCAGTCACCTTAATTCATTTAATAAAAACATCTCAGGTCAGTAACACTCAAAGCTAAATGTGCAATACCATGTTCAGCTATGTTACTATTTATAATGTTATTGTTGTTACATCAGAAGATGTAGGCCTACATATTGGAATGATTTCTTAACTTACAGTAGGCTATTTTTTACAATGTGTGTTGGAAGGATTTATTAAATTACTATGAATATTGTCATTGTTGAAGGCTTTTAGAGAAGGGTGAATTATGAACCTGAATTATATAACATTTTATACCTAAAAACATAAAAGCCACAATAAATAAATCACAATTATTCTAGTTATTTTTACCTCCCGTATTGCTTTCAACCCACCAGCTTTTATGGTGTTGTTACGTCACTAACTGTAAGCTTGTCACTCAGAGTAACCTAGCGGATGCATGTCAATTTAAATCAATGCATACAACTATTTTTTAAATCAATAAAAACATTTTCTAAATCCATAAAAGCATTTCAATTCATATTGAGAGTCATGTCGTTACTTTGTTGAGAATGTGGCCATGTAATAAGCGGGATAATTTGCAGCGACTTGTTCCTTATGGGGAAAATAACACCATTCATGCTGATCAAGATCCCTCCGCTACGCGTCGGGATCCTGATCTGCCGACGAGGCTCCATTAAAATATATATATCTTTAGTGAATTACTGAGTTTAGGCACGTTGATAACGTTTTAATGAAGTTGAATACAGTATATTCATATGTGTCAGTGATTTCATGTCAATTCGGCGAACATAAACATAAATGATCGTGGTGAAGATGATGATTAAATTAGGATTACAAATCGAGAGCCGGGCTGCATTTCCTCCCGTTCGTTTTTTTCGACTAAACAACATTATTTTGTTAAATAACAACATGGTGATGTTTTGTAAATGATTAAATGCCTCTTATTTAGCACAGAGTATGATATCCGTGACATATGGATCTTAACAAAGTTCCGCTGTACATCCAGCGTACTGTATCTGACTTTATTTCACATGAGCTCCAGTGTGGAACCCCACTGCACCCCCTGGTGGATCAATGATCCATTGCAGCTGGCTTCATTATAATGACATGTATTTATCACGGGGGAGGTCTCAAGTCAAGCTGGAGGTTTTCCCTTGAGCGAGGGCAGATCACGTACCAATCACGGCCCTCGCGTTTCAAACTGTCTGAAATGAAGCGCTACATCTGTATCAACTAATCCTAGAATTATTGAGACACATTAGCGAAAGCAGGGGTATTGTTTTTCGCAGCAACACTGATGCATAATGCCATGACAAAAGCCATTACTGAAACAACAATTAAACTATTTGTTGTGCTAATGGCAGATTTTTAGTGTATATGCATTTATACCATCAGAAAATCATACATCATACGATATTTTTGTACGCCTTGTGGGTACACGGAGAATTTATATTTATTTCATACAACGTTGTGGGTTTTACATGTCCTGTTCATAATAGGGTAATCATTGCAATATTAATTGAGCATGTTATGCTCAAAGGAGGGAGTGTCATGATTATACAGATATATTGATTTCGGTGAAATAATAACATGTAGTTAACAATAGGTCTCATAACAACAAAAGGTATGCCAAAGCTTGGGCCTTCTCCAAGGAGGGAGTGGTCCAGTTTTAGATATTAGATGAATAAAAGTAATGAATATGTCAGAACTCCGAGTAATATTATCCAAGTTTTGTCTACACAGGCTAGGAAAACTACAGAGATACCAGACGAGACACCAGAAGAGACTCCTGTTCGGCCAGGTGATTGGGTGAGGGTGAAAGTTCACAAAAGACAGTGGGCTGATCCCCGGTGGTCGGAACCGTGAGAAGTTGTAACGAACTTCACACGCGCTCCGGTTTAAAGGTAAAGAAAAAGGAGCAAATTGACACCACCTCACACATTGTCACCCTTCACTGGCAACTAGGGTTGAAATCTAACATTTCGATTCCAACAGCATCATTTAGAAATGTGAATTTCGGTTCCGCTTTTCGATGCCTGAGGAAATGTTTCTCGCGCTCTCCGTAGTCTACTGTATGACTGCGGCGGGGCGGGAAATGTAGCGTTGTACCTACACTTCCTACAGCGTAACCTGGGACCAGGGCTGGCCCGTCGCACTGGTGTTATAGATGTTCGCCTAGGGCGCCAGATCTGTGGAGGCGCTGCGACAGCTCTGGGAGAAAACAACATTTTTTTGACCGTTGGTGCTCATCCTAATTTTTGGCCTTAATGTAACAACATTCATAATTAAGTAAAACACCCTTTTCACCCCGGTTACACATTTCATTTGCCCTGTGCGATGGGCGCTGCAAGTGATGAAAATGGGGGATGTTGGTTTATCTGGCGCCCGCAGCTCACAGCCAACGTGCGAGTGAGCGAGGGAGAAAGGGAGGGTGCACCGGTACCGGTGCAGTTGTTATTAGAATCTGGTGCTAGCTGCTCTAACGGAAGAAGAAGATGTTTCTACAATGATGTGGAGGAGAGTCCACTCCAGTCAGACTGAGAGGCTGATAACTACAGCTCAGTGAGGTAAAGGACTCTTGAGTGTTTAGATAGTTCACTTTAGTCTAAGTTATCTCAGTGGGTCTCAAACGTTTTGATCACAATTTATGTAAACACATATTTCCAAGGCACTCCTTTATAATTATTGGGATAAAACAGGTTTGAAATCATTCCAATGTATACTATAGGACAGTAAACCAGACATATCATTTTAAACTGGAGATCAAAAAATATGCATAAATAATGTATATAAAAATAATAAAATAAGATGAATGAACAACAAAAATAAAATACATGTATTTGTTATTGGCTATGGTAGGTTATTGGTTATGTTCACATACTTATTTAATTATTCAAATGTAAACCGATCTTTTTCATATGGGTGTTTTAGAGTTGTACCCCCTCGATCTAGTCTCTAGTCATTCTGCTTAAAGTGCACCAGATTGAAGCATTTTACTTTAAAATGTTCAAACATTTCTTCCCGGTATGCCTGAGAAGGCAGATATGCTTGTTTTTCTCAACAAGAACTGTTTTTAAATGGGGGGGGGGTTCCTTTAAAAGTTGGACTGTTGCACTGTTGTAGCTTCAGTGGTTCTCAGGTTACAGTTACATAGCAGTGAATATTACTGTAAACTAACCTGTGTAAAAGTTTCTCGAATAAATGTAATTGTTTTGGTGGAAGAAGCATGTATCACTTTTTTACCCTGCCTCTCAAAGAATCGGAATTGAGAACCGTTAAGAACCGGAATCGAAAAGTAGAATCGGAATCAGAATCGTGGAAATTCAAACGATACCCAACCCTACTGGCAACTTCCAGAAAATTATTGGGAGTTAGGACTGATTTGGCAGAGCTGGAACAAAACAATAAATAGAAATAAGATAAAGATAGAAACAGCTCAAAAGACGAATTGTCTTTAGATTTTTATAAATTGTACACTAAAGTGAAAACCTATTTTTTGTTTTATACCTGAAAAAGAGTCCAACATTTTGTATACGTTATTATAGTACTCATTATTTAAATTCTGTAACTGACACAACCATGGAGAAAATAGAGATTATGTCAAAAACAAAGCCAAACCAATTGTGGGGTCCCCTAGGGATAAGAGTCAGAATAGCATTGTTGATTGTGCTCATTACACTTGGCACCTTTCTGGTTGGATGGGGAGTACAATATCATGTAAGACATGGATCCATTAGTTAGACAAAGACAAATATCTGCAAGCTGACGACATTGTGCATTTAAGCAACAAAAATGGACTACATATTTTTCATCTGAACACTAACAGCCTGAGACACAAACTGGCTGAACTCAGGCAGCTATTCATGAACGGTAAGGCAAGCATATTATGCTTTTCTGAGACCAAATTGGACAATTCCATTACAGATTATCTTGTAGTGAGAAGGGACAGGAACGTGAATGGAGGTGGTGTCTGCATGTACATACATAAAGACACCAATTTCAAAAACCGTACTGACCTGCATCATGAAAATATTGAATCTGTGTGGGTTGAAATTCTTTTTGACAATGCTAAATCTGTAATAGTCGGGACAATCTATAGACCACCGGAACAGAGTGACTTTTATGATACATTAGATGGGTGTTTGGCTGATGTGGGGGATGTAGAGACAATTATTATTGGAGACTGGAACACGGATATGCAACGTAAAGACACGTCCGTCTTCAAGTGCTTCAGTAGGATTTGTGATCTGCACGGCTTCAGCCAGCTAATCACCCAACCCACCCGGGTATGTGAAACAACACAAACTACCATTGATCTCATTCTGACCTCTGACAAGTCCAGGATCTCCAGTAAAGGGGTTATAGCATGCGGTTTAAGTGATCATTATATGATATTCTGTACCCGCAAAAAGCTAAAACAAAGGGCCGGCTGTCACAAAACAGTCATATCTAGAGACCTCAAAAACTACTCTAGCGAGGCCTTTAACCTAGAACTGGAGAGCCTGGACTGGTCAGATGAGCTCAGTGGTACACAAGTTGAAGAAACATCGCTTGGTTTCAAAAACAAATTCTCTGCAATACTCAATGATTTGGCCCCCCTAAGAACAACCAGGGTAAAAAATCGCGCTGAGCCGTGGATGCACTCCGGCATACTGACCGCCATGAAAACCAGAGACAAAAAATGCTCTGAGTTTCATAAAAGTCAGTCAATGCTTTCCAAAAGCACGAGCAGTGAACTCCAGGCCCACGTGACTGAACTCAAAATTGAAAGAAACAGACTAAGAAATGACGTAAGCTCCATGATCAAAACTGCCAAAAAGAATTTCATCAATGTCAAAACTGAGGAAAACAAAAATAAACCCTGTGAACTTTGGAAATTACTCAATAACCAGCTTGGCTGCAGTAAAAAACTTAAAACGAGATTTTCGAACTTAAACATAAAGACAGATAACAGGCTCATCACAGACAAACTGGATGTGGCCAAGTACTTGAACATTTTTTTCACAAACATAGCCACAACTCTTGTAAATAAATTACCCTCCCACTCAGGGCTTTTTGGAGTAGATCACATCATGACCTACTACAAAAACCTAGGGGTACGCAAAGATGATTTCAGTCTAGCAAGGGTAACAACAGCAGAGGTACTCATTAAACTGAGCGCCCTACAACCTAACAAGGCCACGACAATATCCCCTCCAAATTCCTCAGAGACACAGCAACCGCCATCTCACCAGTCATAGCTCACATAATTAACCTCTCCATAAAACAGGGAAAAGTACCCAAAGACTTCAAAATTGCAAGAGTAACCCCCCTGCACAAAAAGGGCAGCAAATTGGACCCAGGCAACTACCGCCCTGTTTCTATACTTACCTCCATCTCGAAAGTCATGGAAAAAATAGTATATGAACAGGTGGAAAAGTACCTCGCGTAAAAGAAACTAATCTATGAATTTCAATCTGGCTTTAGAACATCCCACTCCACTGACACATGCCTTCTTTATTTGAGCGACCACATCAAACAAGAGGTGGACGAGGGCAAGTACTGCGGCATGGTGATGCTGGACCTACAAAAGGCTTTCGACACTGTCAATCACCCCATTCTGATTGACAAGCTAAAAGCAATTGGTTTTGATAAACTATCGGTGAGCTGGATGCAATCCTACCTGGAGGGGAGAGAACAGATGGTGGAGGTAAACGGTACTCTCTCCCCCCCCCCTCCCAGTGAGCTGTGGTGTTCCACAAGGAAGCATATTAGGTCCGTTACTGTTCCTAATTTATGCAAACGACATGTCATCAGCATGTGACTGCAACTTGTTCCTGTTCGCGGACGACTCAGCCCTGCTGGTCTCTGACAGGAACAGATTGCAGGTTGAAAAAACCCTCAGCTCCGAGCTCGGCAGAATCTGCACCTGGCTCGCCGATAATAAATTATCATTACACCTGGGTAAAACAGAGTCCATTATCTTCGGTTCGAAACATAATCTCAGCAAATCCGACGACTTCTCAGTTGCAGTGGGCGACATTATTGTCACAAGTAAGAAGGAAATTACATACCTAGGATCTATTCTTGAGGCAAACCTCTCCTGTGACAAAATGGCATCCAATGTAATAAAAAAAAGTCAATCAAAGAACTAGATTCCTATACCGGATCTCCTCTCTGGTAAACAAAAACACCCTGAAAACTCTGGCAGGAGCTCTCATTCAAGGGTACTATGACTATGCTTGCACGTCATGGTACCATAGCACCTCCAAGGCGCTAAAAATAAAACTTCAAACATCGCAAAAATAAACTGGTCAGACTACTGCTTGACCTTTCATCTAGAACCCACCTCACCTCTGCCCACTTTGACAACCTAGGATGGCTTAGAGTAGACGACAGAGTACAGCTACTTGCAATGGGCCTGGTCTACAAGATCCACTACACCTCTATGGTACCCATGTACATGTCAAAATTCTTCCCAAAGGTCAAGGAATACCATGATCATAACACCAGAGGGAGCTCCACAAATCATGTGAAACCCAGATTTGGCACAAAAAAGGGGGAATACACGTTTCGCAATTATGCCACATCAAGGTGGAACGCTCTTCCCACAACTGTAAAGGAAAGTGAAACTATACTTACCTTCAAAACCTCTCTTAAAGAGCACCTTCGGGGGAGAGCATTGCAAAACTGGCCCCGGTAATGGTACAAATCTCAACCTGTCGTTCAATGGACAGCTTCCCCCCCCATCTATGTATATACTCGCATTTTAGACTCTGTTACTAACTGTATATCTGTAGACTTTGTATGTCTTAAATGTCCGGTTAGGATGTATTAGAACGTAATCTAAAATGAAAATTGTAAATAAGCAATCTGTATGTAAAAAACCACCTGTATGTAAATTGTAAATAAGTCATCTGTATGTCAAATATGTCTTATATGTCTTAAATGATATGATGAATTGGAAATGGGGGACCCTGATGTAAACAAGACGAAAGTCTTTCTCTGGTCTGCATCCCATTAACAATTGTATGTTTTGAGCTGTACTGTACTGTACCCAATATACAAGCTGTTAATAAACTTTTCAATCAATCAATCAATCAAGTTCACTCATAGAGAATGCCCACATCACTAACAAAACTCCAGCTGTGTTTCAGAGACTTTCACTTATCCCCAGAGCCAAAAGATCAGCTGAGCAACAAGAGGAGGGGTTAGAAATACTTGTTCCCAAAGGTGAGGCGGTTATAATCAAGATGATTCACCCCCCTATATGCAGTTATTGTATCAAATGATGAGATGGGTTTAAGTGAGTGGGATATGTAAGTGATGGGGATTTACAGATTAGGGGAATTTCCAAATACACTGGATCCATGTTTTAGTCTGTACCAGAAACACACCCTGTTAAGACTATGGACAACTGACCGGTGACCTATCTGACCACAATTATTGAAAAGTATTACAGTAGAAACAGGCTACTAACCCACAAGTACAGCTTTGTACATACACACTCTATGAACAAAATTCCACAGCAGATTGTGGTGACATTGCACAGATATGTCCAGTCACAAAAGTTACTTATGTTCTAAATAACAGTGAGATTTAAAATGATGGAGAAAATATGGGGACGTTCTATTATAGTGTGTGAAATATTTGGTGCTTGAAACAAGTATTTCAATTTATAGAGTGGGTGAAAACAATGTTTAGGGATATGGTAAAATTATTAGTAGACATTAATTATGGTAAAACCATTAGTAGACATTAATTGTGTTTAGATGGCATTTAACATATAAGGCAGATAGTATGATTAGGAAAATAAAGTGGAAAGGATTGGATTTATTTGACCTCAGTGTGTTAGAATTTTCTATAGGTAATGCGTCCCGAGATCTCTCTCTCTCTTTCTCTGCCTGTCAGAATGCTACGACCCCATTTTCCAACCAGACAAATTACCTCACCGTAGGAGACTCCTCCTTCTCCATCAAACAGACAGAGAACCCGAGCTGAACCAACAACGACGAGACTGCATCCAGAACCATCTCCACCTGAGGCATCCAGAACCAAAACAGCATGCTGACATAAAGAGGCATACTCTCATCGGTCCCTCAGACAGGACATGAAGTTCCAAGCTGAGCCACGAGATTTGGCACAAGAGCAGAGTGTGGGACATGAGAGCAGAATACGCCCTCCATGCAACAGCGAAGAGACTGTAAAGGAGATGAAATGCAAAGCAGTTGGGTCACTGAAGAGAGTTGCAGCGGAAGGATTCAAGAGCGGATGGACTGAGGAGAAGGCAGGACGGAGGAGTTGGAATGGGCCAGCAGAACGTGAGGGGGTCGTGGCTTGACAATCAGAGGGGGAGAAAAGGAAAACGGGAGTGAGTGAGTTTACACATAAAACAGACTTATTGACCAACGACAAATACATAAAGAAACATATTTATTAGCCATGAATTAATCAATTGGTAGATTTAGAAAGTAATAAAGAGGAAACTATAAAAGTAAAATGAGAAAATAATCCTAAAAACACACTGAGGGTAGAACATATTATTCAATATTTTCATCATCAAACAAATTATTCTTTAAGAGATTCCAATTCATGTGCGAATTTGGGGAAGATTTAATTTGTTACAATATAGTTCTACAGTTTAAAGGGATAGTTTTAGTAACCACTCTATACAAGCAGACAAATATTTATTTGTATGGAAAATGTTAAAGGTAGAGCTAGTACCAAGCCAAATATAGTATTCCAATCTAAAATATTGATTGTTATATCATTGTAGAATAGTTATTACCAGAGGAGAACTCTTAAGGTGGAAATAACATTTGTTTGTCGTCCAAGATGGAGAGTTTTAAAAAGACACTGGGCAAAGAGCAATTGCAAATTAATTTTTTTTTTTTAAGTAATATAATTGGGAGTAATACATGCGGGGCCTTGGATCACTCATTGTGATGGTGCATGTTTTTGACAACCAATATTGTTCAGGGAGAAGGGGTCGCTCAACCCACCCTGCAGATGTTTTAAATCTTACTTGCAGCTTCACAGGGAGCGCACGGCACCAGATTATGAGTTTTAAAAGACAAGCGCCACCACCTCCTAATGGTCATCCATTTAATCAGTGATGACCTGAAATGTAGAGAATGTTATTTAAAGTAGAAACATATCTGCCATAAGCAGTGTTGTGCTAGTTACTGAAAACCAGTAACTAGTTACCATTACTAGTTACTTCATTTCAAAAGTAACTCAGTTACTTTACTAGTTACTTACACCAAAAAGTAATGCGTTACTGTGAAAAGTAACGTTTTAGTTAGTTACACAAATGGCTCCCATTAATGCCCTTATAGCCTTCCTTTCAGTACTGTTATTGCATTGGAGAATAATACAATCTGTTGATCAACTTGACATGCCTTATATGCAATCTGGATTGCATCGATATTAGCTGGCTTTCCATTTTTGTATATTCTTTCTCCAGGTAGTTGGAAAAAGTTTTCCGTCCCATATGCCGTGTGCCGCCCGGACATGGTATCATGCTAACTAGCTCCCTGAAAGCGAGTGACTCCACTGTAGCAATAGCCTGCGTGTGTTCTACAACATACCGTGCAATGGCTTTATCGACTTTTCCCTGGCTAGCAGTCCCTTGGTTAAAATCCAGCCGCTGTTGCTTAGGTGGAGGTGGAGTGGCGTCGGCTGAGTCTCTGTGGTCTTAGCTACTAGCTTCGTCCCAACATGTTGTTTTTGCAGATGTTTTAAGAGATTTGAATTACTGGTTTGGGCAGTAGATAGGATCTTTGACCCACCAAGACAAAACTTACATTTAACTAAAACGTTCTTTTCTTTGTGCTCGACAAAAGTGAAATAGTGAGAATATCTCCAGGTGGAGAAACTAGACTTGAGCTCCGCCGCCGCCATGATAGTCTTGTTAGTAAACAACACCAACACGCCCACAGCGCGTCTCCGCATGTGACACAGGAAGTATCTTAGTACATTTACTCAAGTACTGTACTTAAGTACAGTACTCATCTCTGTTCGCCTGGCTGTTGACTATATAAAAAAAACTAACGGAGTAACGCACCATGTAGTAACGGTAACTGAGTTACTGGATTAAAAAAGTAATGCGTTAGAGTACTAGTTACTGCCAAAAATAACGGCGTTACAGTAACGCGTTACTTTGTAACGTGTTAGTCCCAACACTGGCCATAAGTGAAAATTCCTAAATTGAACTACAAACTATTGACGAAATGACTTCTGTTTTTAAAATCCATGATAAAGGAGGGAGTGATTATCACATGCTCGGACATTTAATGTGTTATACCAGATTAATGGGAATAATCTCAGCTAACTGACGATCCAAACCATTTTTACCAAAACAAAACACAAGTCTCATAAGAAGCATCTAAATGACCCCTGAGCGAAAAATGCTAACGCACAGAACTCAAGATAAAAGATACCCTTATTACTTATCGTAGCTGCACATACAAGATATCCGATTAAAGCTGAGGTTCCACAGATTATTTGGGTATATATATCATCACTGAGTGATCCGAACTCTTGACAGGGGAAGCAAACATAGACATCAGAGATCGTCTCACCGTAGCTGTAAATCTGATCAAGAGACTTGTTCAATGGCATTAAAACGAGAAAAAACGCGGCTGAATCGGTTAATCCATAGGTTGATAATGTTTCTGGGTAATACTTTTTTAATTTATGATCCATAATTCAATTTGTATGTAAAAATCGGAGAGTAAAAGTTAGCTGCTAATGGTAGCCACCAGAGTTATCGCAGCTTCCGGTCTTGGCTATGCGGCAGTCTCACACACACACATGACCAAATAAGGAGTATGTGGGAGTTCCCCTCGATTCCATTGGCTCTGACGGTTAGAAAGATATGTCAATCAGCAAAATCGACCAAGGGGGGCCAGAGATATGGAAAATCCACCCAAATGACCCCAGAAGTGTTTTTTTTGGTGCTAAATCTGTCTAAAAAGGTCAAATTTCACTTGTTTTGCATCAATCTTGATACAGGGTACTTATTATATGTTGTAGTTTGGATACATAAAGCTTTTAGTCTACCATCCCATCATTCAAGGGTGGTTTTCACTTTAAGTAATATTTTTTTTTTGGACGGACACAATAATTTACATTTTTTTTGCTATGTTCAATCTGAATTTACTTTAAAACAAAAACATATATATTGATTCTGACACTTCTACATCCAACTCACAGGTGTAACCTTGCTTTGAGAAAAAAGATTATTAATTTAACCCTTTTAGAAGGAAAGATATGGGCTGCTTTTCAGGTCGATTAAATGAAATCCTTGCTTCCCTCACTTGCGTCGTTTCCCTGCGTTTAGTCCCTCCCACCAGGGAAGCATGGAGGGACGCAAGGAAACCACGAGAAGCAGGGAAATGAGTTTTAAGAGCAATGGGACGTCCTTTCCTCCGGAGCGTCACGTGAAGCGACGTCCGTTTGTGATGACGCTGCACAGCTGATCGTCTGACAGCAGCCAGCTCTGTCCCCGTTATTTCCACACACACCCCCGCCTCTGTTAGTGCACATTTACTGACACAAACATTTGTATAATCTGTTGTAGATCCCAATAAATAAAATAAAATTAGAACTCATTCTCAAAAAAGATAAACGCCATTCTTAAAATGTATAAACGAACAATAGTTTGATTAATATTGATTAGAGTTCACACAAGAAATAAAATAATTGAGAGAAGAAAAAGAGATATGTTATCTATCAAAACCCAGTTAGATTAACATTCATTGGATTGCACACTTTGTTTGTGTGGATATGTAGCACATTAACATTTTAATAGCACTTAATGACTGACTGAATGGAAATGACAATAAATGAAAATGTAAAACGAAAAAAGCGATCATGAAAATGTTTCCAACAAATGAATAAAATGATTTTTGACCACTTTGTTGTTCAGATATATCACATATTTGTAACTAAATGAAACATGAATTGAAACAAAACACGGTATAAACTGAGGAGTGACTCCCGTGAGGTTCATGTATTTTCTTCACTCTGCTCTCATGTCAAGAAGCATCAGATCAGTGCATGCACTGCATCGTCCAATCAGTGAGCGATACACAGTAAGGGGGGCGGGGCGAGTATCTGAGGATTTCATCGGAGGATGGTCTGGTGGTTCCTCCATTATCGCTCCTCCATTATCGCTCCTCGGTCCTCCGGCAGAAATAAGAGCCATGGGACGGTACTCAAGATGGCGCAGGCAAATCAACTTCCGGTGAGACCGAGGAGCGAGGAAATGAAAATAGTCGACCTGAGAAGCAGCCCTGGTCATTTGTTCTGGGAATGTCATTTTCGAGCCTGAGACCTGAAAAACAGGTTTGGGGCTTTTAAAGGAGTTACATTGTTCTTTAAGTAGACCAGAATCGAAGGTAAATTAGTATAATGCGTTATTGATATTCCACCGGTTTTCACACCATTTCAGGGACTTAATCACTGCATTAGAACAGACCACCCAAAGGTACTGAAGTAGGAACTTTTAAGTGATGAAATTCTACGTTTGTAACTGACCAAAATCTTCTCCCAGAAATGACTGTCTAAAATGCCGTATCCCAGAGTAGATGCACGACGGCCTCTTCTAGAGAACATAATACTTTCATACCTTAAATGGTATGAAAGGAGGGAGGGTACATTTCTCATGAGGAAACAGTTACAAATGCTAGCAGAATAAGACAACCCACCCCCATAAACAGGGATGGATGTAAAAGATGAGATTGTGTAAAATGATGAGATTGTAGATGATGAGATTGTCCAAATCATGTGAAAAGCAAACCAGCTACAATGCTAAAATGGAGTGAATCCATTTCAATTTATTTTACACTATTCCAAGATAGTTTATTGTTATTCTTTATTATTATATACTATTCTAATATAGTAAATTTCGTGTTTTGTATTACTTTGCACTATTCTAAAATGGTTAGTTCCTTTTATGTATTATACTGTTATAATTATTGCGATTCTCAAATGGTATGTTTCTTTATACTTTGTAAAAACAAGTGCCTTAACACTGAGCGTGGTATGATAACGGTTTCTGTGAAAGGATTTTAATCATTCACGATTTATTATTATTGGCCCCTGACGTCGCCCCTCGCCATTCACGACCTAGCTGGTTGGTGTGCTATGCTAAGCTAAGCTAACCTGTGGTAACACGTCGATGGTAGGGAACTAAAATGTTACATTATGTGGTTCGGTGACTTCGGTCACTCACTCCTAAAAATAACTTCAATAGTTGCTAACTTTAATGATTAATGTAATTAATAAATAACTCTAGTAACCTAAACTTACCTAAATCAATGAGCTTCTTTCTCTGTCTGTCTGTCTGTCCGTGTGTGTGTGAAAGCGCGCCATCTGATTTATACTGCCTCCCAAACCAACAGCTAGACTGAAGTGAAGCTTGTACATCTAATAATTTTGCACACAAACTATTAGCTTTGTTCGTTATTCTCGCGTCCAGGAGAGAAGCTTAGGATAAATGAGACCAATGGCATAAGGTTCAAATGGGTACTTTAATTAAAATGGTGCGGTAATGTTACAAGCAGAATATGGTTCAGAGAGAAAACAGCCGTGTTCTCGGGGTCTCGAGAGCCAAGGAGAGCGAGCCCAAACACGCACATCAGCTCCTTAAGTATCCTCAGATGGACCCTCCTCGTGTGCTGGTTGGCGCTGCTGGGGGTCCGGCCTCCACACGTATTCAATGTCCGTTGTTGCGCATAACAGGAGAAGGGTCTAGCTGCGGCCGCGGACAGTACACGATGGTACACGACACGCCCACCTGACACGACACTACGGTGGCTGAGAAGGGTCTAGCTGCGGCCGCGAAAGTTGTACTTCCAAATATGGTCAGAAGAGAGCACGCCCAACACGTGAGACGCTGACGCAAGGATATTTAAGGAAACATGGAGGTTTACAGACAACAGACAACAAACAATATGGCGCACCGAGTACAGGTAATTATTAAACGTATTGTGGTTTTAGATATAATTACATACTATTTAGGTTCTCGTTTGTTTGTCGATGTGGCAGTTTAGCGCAGTGTAATTGTGTTTATTTTGCTATTATATATATATATATAGGCGCTGTAGAGGAAACTTCTGTGTAGCTATGCAGTGGGAGTCACCGACTCAGGAAGGAGACAAGGTAGGAGCAGTAGCTTTGATGTCAAACACATGATGGTTTATTTGGAGTTAACGGCCGGAGGATTCACATCACAAGTCCAAGAGTCAGAGGTTCTGACTTCACGGTAGAGTTGCCACGTCAATTCTGAAGAACTCTACCCCAGACCCATGTATTTAGCTAGTTCAGAGAGCATCATCAACATGCTGCATAACAAGATAGAATGATAACACCTCTATCAGCTGACGCCAACAGGAGGGAACAGGGAGACAAAACACTGAGAGCACAGCAGCCAAGGTTACTGGTGCCTGTGCTCAGTCAGGACAGTTTGAACTGATACACTGGGTCAAAGTTATGGGCCTTGGAAAATATTCCACAACAGGCGCTATATATATCTTATTATTAATACATCATTGGAACGGTACCTCCAGTATGCCTACATGACAAGCATTTTTATAATATACAGTAAACATATCTTTGACTTATTGCAAAATTATAAAATGAAATTCACCCCTGCTGTCATTCTGGCTTTCACTGTTAAAATGAGATGTCAACCATCAAAATGGGATAAGGGGTTCCAAGGGGTTCTCAAACGGATAGGTTATTAATTTATTTGCCTAATAGTTGCTTAAAATGCTACAATAACATGCCATGTACGGTCTCTCAGCCACCGTGGGCGGCGTAGTAGGGGGCGTGTCGTGTAGTGTCGTCAATTCGCTTTTCATCTGCCATGCCTCTGCCATGCCTCTCAGCCACCGTAGTGTCGTGTCAGGTGGGCGTGTCGTGTACCGTCGTGTACCGTCGTGTACTGTCCGCGGCCGCAGCTTGACAATTGTCACTGTCACTACCCGATCTGCAGCTCTGCCCGATCTGCAGTGCGCATGTGCGAGATGGTCCGCCATATTGGACAACTCCGGACGGCAACCCGAGATGGACACTTGACACAGTGGCTTTTAGCAAAGCTCAAAAATAAAACGAGAGAGAGATGAGTTATTGTTATTACGACGTGACTTCACTATTATTTAACAACTCTTTTTATTGGGTTCTTTTATTTGGGGTTAAGTACATTGTCAGAATAAGTGAGACATGGATTTAACTTCTGTTAGACCCGCCATACATTTTTGCACACATTCACAGTAAATATGTATTCAGTATATGATAGCTGTCTAACAGAAGTTAAATTCATTCCTCACTTATTCTGACAATGTACTTAAACCCCAAATAAAATAACCCAATAAAAAGAGTTGTTAAATAATAGTGAAGTCACGTTGTAATAACAATAACTCATCTCTCTCGAGTTTTTCTTTTGAGCTTTGCCAAAAGCCACTGTGTCAATGTTGTCCTACTTGGGTTGCCGTCCGGAGTTGTCCAATATGGCGGACCATCTCGTACATGCGCACTGCAGATCGGGCAGAGCTGCAGATCGGGTAGTGACAGTTACAACCATATTGCATAACAGAGGACTCAGTTCACGGCAGTTATCATTTACGGCAGTTATCATTTACGGTAGTCCCGGATGTTGTCATATGCTACCCACGTCTGTAAACAAAACGTATTCAAATAAACTGTACCTTCATTTAATATTCAGCATAATAATAATATCTCGACGTCTATAGATGTAGTGTTAAAATCAGTAGGTTTCGGTGTGCAACACTTCGTGTCATTTCACTTCTATATTCACCTGTGTAGGAAAAGGAATATTAGCCACATGCTAAATGCGAACTGGAGATGAAGGATTTTCAGAATAAAAGCTTGGCATTAAGATTGTGCGGAACTTCTGGTTTTTCAGAATAAAACAGCATTTCACGATGATATGTTTAAACTAAATTATGCCATAAACCATTGATTTTAATTTCTAACAGAACCCAAAGCTATATATAGTTCAGACCTATTTATAGCTACTAGTAGAACAAACGTCTTTGTAAAATAATAATTCATCACAACGTAAATTCAAGGCTCTTTCACTTAATGATATAGCTTTGACAGAAATGTAAAACATATGTAGCCGACGTTAACTGCTAATGTTGTACTTTCCACAGTCTGTCAAATGCCATATTACTATTAATACAGATCCATATTGTGCTGTTATCACAACTCATTACATTACATTGCATTTAGCTGACGCTTTTATCCAAAGCGACTTACAATAAGTACATTCGACCAGGAAGACACAACCTTGAAGAAAACAGAATCATATAAGTACATCAGGTTTCATAGAGCAAAACATTTCAAGTGCTACTCAACTGGCTTTAGATAAGCCAGTCCTTTATTAGTATATAAGTGCTTTGTTAATAGTTCTATCGCTCGAAGTGGAGTCGAAAGAGATGAGTTTTCAGTCTGCGCCGGAAGATGTGCAAGCTATCTGCTGTCCTGATGTCAATGGGGAGCTCATTCCACCATCTTGGAGCCAGGATAGCAAACCCACGTGTTTTTGCCGATGGGAACTTGGGTCCCCCTCGCAGCGAGGGCGCAGCGAGTCGTGTGGCTGATGCAGAGCGTAGTGCACGCGCAGGGGTGTACGGTTTAACCATGTCCTGGATGTACGAAGGGCCAGATCCATTCGCAGCATGGTAAGCAAGTACCAGTGTCTTGAAGTGGATTCTAGCAGTTACCGGAAGCCAGTGAAGGGAGCGGAGGAGCGGAGTGGTGTGGGAAAATGTAGGAAGGTTGAAGACCAGACGAGCCGCTGCATTCTGGATGAGCTGCAGAGGTCGGATGGCACATGCAGGTAGACCAGCCAGGAGGGAGTTGCAGTAGTCTAGGCGTGAGATGATGATGATGAGAGCCTGGACCAGAACCTGCGTCACTTTCTGTGTCAGCTGGGGACGTATCTTCCTGATGTTGTAAAGCGTGTATCTGCAGCAGCGGGTTGTAGCAGCGAAGTTTGCAGTGAAGGACAGGTTGTTATCTAGGGTCACACCCAGATTCCTTGCAGTCTGAGTCGGGGAAACAACTGAGGTGCCGATGTTGATTGTTAGGTCAAGAGTGGGACAATCTTTTCCCGGAAGGAAGAGCAGCTCAGTCTTGTCAAGGTTGAGCTTGAGGTGATGAGCAGACATCCACTGAGAGATGTCAGCTAGACAAGCAGAGATGCGTGCGACGACCTGGGTCTCTGAACGGGGAAAGGACAGAATTAATTGGGTGTCGTCAGCGTAGCAGTGGTATGAAAAACCATGCGGGCTAATGACTGATCCGAGCGAGTTTGTGTACAGGGAGAAGAGGAGGGGACCAAGAACAGAACCCTGAGGGACCCCTGTAGTTCATTGACAAGGGTGGGACTCAGACCCTCTCCAAGTCACCCTGTAGGTACGGTCTTTCAGGTATGAGGTGAGGAGGGAAAGTGCAGAGCCTGAAACTCCAAGTTTTTAGAGAGTGCGAAGGAGGATCTGATGATTCACCGTGTCGAATGCAGCAGACAGGTCCAACAGGATGAGGACAGAGGAGAGGGATGCAGTTTTGGCAGTGTGCAGTTCCTCCGTGACAGCAATGAGAGCAGTTTATGTGGAGTGACCTGCCTTGAAACCAGACTGGTGCGGATCCAGAAGGTTATTCTGATGGAGATAACAGGAGAGTTGTTTAAAGACAGCGTGTTCAAGTGATTTACACAGGAACGGGAGGAGAGAGACAGGCCTGTAGTTTATAACATCAGACGGGTTGAGAGTAGGTTTCTTTAGGAGAGGGTTTACTCTTGCCTCCTTGAGACTGTTTGGAAAGTGACCAGAAGTTAGAGAAGTGTTGATGAAATGGGTGAGAAACGGTAGAATATCAGGAGCAATAGTCTGAAGGAGGTTTGAAGGGATAGGGTCCAGAGGACAGGTGGTAGGGCGGGCAGAGGTAATGAGGGTAAGAACCTCACTTGGAGAGAGAGGGGAAAAGGAGGTAAGTGTGTTGGTGGAAGGAGGGTCTGGTGATCCAGCGGTGAGTAAAGGTGAGTCAGAAAAAGAAGAGCGAATATCATCAACCTTTTTTTCAAAGTGGGTAACAATGTCGCTTGACAGAAGTGAGGAGGGGGGAGGGGCTTTTGGAGGGTCCAAGAGGGTGGAAAAGATGGAGAATAGTTGTTTAGGATTGGAATAGGAATATTGGATCTTATCTTGAAAGAAAGTGCTTTTTGCCTGAGAGATCGAAGCAGAGAAAGAGGAGAGGAGAGCCTGATAGGTTAGGAGGTCGTCACAGTGTTTGGATTTCCACCGTTTCCGCTCTGCTGCCCTAAGGACGGTTCTATTAGCATGCAGTGCATCATTTAGCCAGGGAGCAGGAGGGGACTGACGAGCCTGCCGAGATGTGAGAGGACAGAGAGAGTCCAGAGTGGATGAGAGAGTAGAGAGGAGAGTTTCTGCAGCAGAGTTTGAACGAGTCAGAGGAAGGGAGGGCTGAGAGCACCGACGAGGCAAAGGTAGAGGGGGAGAGGGAACGAAGGTTACGGCGGACAAGTGCAGGATGAGAAGAGATTAGTTTGTTATGTTTGGAAAGGGGTAGAGAGAATGAAATGAAGAAGTGATCGGATGTGTGGAGCGGGTTTACAGAGAGGTTAGAAGTAGCGCAGTTCCTTGAGAATATGAGATCAAGGACATTGCCAGCTTTATGAGTCGGTGGGAATGGAGACAGTGAGAAAGCAAAGGCGGTTAACAGGGATGGCGGTTAACAGGGATGTTAGTTCGTCTATCATTAAAAAAATATAGGTTACAGAATTGTCTAATTATATACATATTAGGGATGTAACGATATATCGAATATCATGGTAAATAAATGTCTCAATACCGTCGTGAGACTGACAAAAAGAGACTTTTTTATAATTTTTTTTTTTTTAAACCTTTATTTAACCAGATGGTAGGTTACAATATGAACATAAAACAACAGATAACAATAAAGGACATCGTATTTACAGGGCTACATGTACATACCTAGAGACATTGACAAGTACCAACAGTATATGTATATCTCGCCCTGTCAATAAGCCTCACCTTCTAGGCAAAAACTGTATTGTTTTTGAAGTGGTGGAAAGACAATCCACAGTTTTACCCACTGCTGTTACCCATGGCCAAAGCATTTCAGATGCTGTTGGTACCTGTACATTTTGCTGTATGTCCTTTTGTTGTTCTGTTGTTTATGTTTGTATGTCTTCTTGTGGAACCTACTGCTGCAGGTCTCCCTTGAAAAAGAGATAATTGATCTCAATGGGATTTTACCTGGATAAATAAAGGTTTTGAATTTAATTGAATATCTCTCTGTCCCAGCAACATCAGTACCAAGCAAGAGAGTTGTTTCCACTGCAGGGGATATTGTAAACGCCCAAACATCCCAGCTTCTACCTCGAAATGTGGACATGCTCATATCCCTAAAAGATAACTTTGATGATGCTGAGTGAGTGAGTTAGTGAGTTAGAGTTGAGTTACTTGAAAAACTAAAGTGAAACTTGATTTATTCTATTGCAAGGGTCTGATTATTATATTGTTGACACTTTAAAATAGCACTATCCTACTAAAATGCTGTACAAATCAGATTTATTATTTAATAAAGAAAACAAATTTAAGTAAAAAAAAAAAAAAAAAAAAGATTAAAAAAAATTCACATTTTTTTTCTTTATTTTTCAATATCGCGATAAATATCGTACCGTGGACTTTTTATCGCGATATTATCGTACCGTGAGTTTTTGGTATTGTTACATCCCTAATAAATATAGGTAAAATATAGTCATAAATATATAGGTTACATACCTTGTGTTTTGATGTGAGAAATGACAAAAAGATGGTTCCAGAATGATTCAGAAGTGGGAAAATGAATAAAGCAACCTCTGGGTTAAAAATAACCCAGGCAGGTGTTCAACTGCAATTGAAGCCCTAATAACCCCTTTGACCCAGCATGAACAACCCACCAGTGTGTTTACAGTACCCACATAACCCATAATTATGACCCAGCAATGTGTTTATATAAATAACCCAGCATTTTTTAGAGTGTAGACACAATTAAAACATCACAATAAATACTGTATAGATTAATGTACTATGAGCCATATTCAAAAGCAGGGAAAGTGATCAGTGACTATGTAAAGAGTCATTAATCGAGAGTAACAGATTCAATTCATTCAAGTTTCTTTGACCCTTATTCTCACTAGGAGCAGCAAACTAGAATGTTAGAAGGCCAAAGGTGATGCTGACCTAAAGATTGACTTGCTAGAATGTTAGTTGCAGTTTGTATTCGATATGTTGCATCGTGTGACGAAGGTAACTTCGTGGTTGTCCCAAAGCCGAGACTGTAAAGACACTGTGCTTCCTGGGGAGAGGGGGAAGGAAATGTGACGAAGGTAACTTCGTCACTATGGACTGACGGCTTCAGGCCGGGTAATATTGCACTTTATTAGCGTGATTGCACAGTACAGTTGACATTACATATTTGCACATAATTTATACTAATTATTGAGGTATTATTTATTTTTTAACTGATTAAACCGTATTTATTGGAATGTCGTCTGGCAGGTGCTGGTCGGGTCCTCGGCTCCGCCTGAAAAGATAGGGGAGTTTGCGAGAGCGCCGAGAGTAGTCATGCTGGTGTAAGGATGACAGCGGTTGAGAGTAATCAGGGTGAAAATAATATGTTGATGTCTGTGGCTGATGATTGTGTGCACCTGCTGTCCTGTGTTGTCTCCTCCCCCCCTCACCTGTGTCTTGTTAGTATGTGTGTATTTAGGTGCTGTTTCCTTGTAACTGGGTGTGTGTGTGTGAGATCCTTGTGGCTGCAGGATGTATGCAAGGAGAACAGCAGGATTGAGGCTGTGAACTTTGTGCACATGATTTTAATAAATGCCCACGTCGGGTTATATTTTTGGACGTTCTGCCTCTGCCTCCTTGCTTGGTCTGGGCCGCTCAACGGTCAGTCTCACACATCGAATATGCAAGAAAGGATAAGGATGGATTTTTCCAATGAAATTTGTATAAATGTGCAAGAGAGGACCGGTTGACTTGAATAAATACAATTTCCCGACAAGAAACAGTTACTGATATCTTGAGAACTCGCAAAGCTTCTCAGAAAATGTTCCTAATCTATCACAGCCCTCTGCTGTGACATTCAATATTGCATGCATTCCAATTAGTTTGCAATCAGTGCCGCAAACTTCAGCATTTGTAGATTTAACGCTCATTGGAACAGGATTAACATTCCAGTGGAAAGTGGGCACTTAAACGTACAAGGAAATTCATGTGACCGTTGTGGCACAGAGCTCCACGATACGCTGCTCTGTGAGCAAAAAACATTTAGAGCTTTAAACAAAGAGTCTCTCTTTGGGATTTGGGCCTCTTTCTTCCCCGGACAGGGATACTTAACACTAAATATACATTTTTCTTGCCACAAAAAAAAATCTTTAGAATTAGTGGTTTAGCAATTTATATTTATCAAATTATGATGCAATATTTAGATCAGTGTTAACCAAGGGGTCGGGACGCCCACAAGATAAATCTAAAGGATCACAAGTGTAGGAAATTGAAGAGACAATTGACATAAATGTATATATATTTTAGACTTTTGTCTTGTAATGTGCTAGATGGTTTTCCATCTTCAATCTATCAATGCAATTGAATGATGAACATCACTCCTCAAATGAACTGTTGGCATGAACTCTAGGATTTGGGGTCACAAGAAAACCTACATTTGAATTCAGAAACCAGTGATTTACACAGAGCTGCTTCAGCTGGGTGGATATTCCCAGGATCAGAGGGCCTAAGAGCTCTGGAGGACAGCTGCAAACTATTGTTATGTGGGCAGGATTTATCAGCACTGCAAACATCATCAATATTCAGTATTAAAATACATGTAACCTTTCAGAACTTCTATGAGTGAAAGGATACACTATTGGGTATTTGGCTTCAGAAATCCATTATGTATCACATATCATTTCAGCACAAACAGCGAAAACATATTTAATAAAGGCAATCACGTATTAATAAAATAAAATGAGTACACATCCATTTAGCAAGTAGCAACATTCTAAAAGTAGGTGAACATATAAAAGCAGTGAAGTAGCAGCTAGTACAAACATAACAAAAGTATAAAGAGTACATGTTGCATAGTATTATTTCACAGTGTTGTTACAGACTTAAGTAGTGAAGTAATACTTAGCGTTCAATCTCATAAAAAAATAGGCTTTGGGGAAAGGACAATAATGATCCCACTCCTCAGATTTCTTCTTTGAAGAAATAGAATAAAGTTTTAAATCAATGTGGACATAATCCACGGCCCTGTGTCAGTGTGGATGAGAGTCGGTCTGTTTTCAGCCCCCCCTCAGTGACAGCAGAAATGGGGGCAGCTTTCTAGCACTGCTTCGAGGAATGCGAGGATGGAAATTTAAATCCGAGGCACGACGGCATTCCCCACTAGATTTGTCTCTGACACCACACAGAGAGCACGGCAAGCATCAGCAGGCTCAGATTCCGCCCCTCTTCCTCCCTCCCACAGCTCGTTAAAGCTTCCATCAAAACAATGTTGTTGACACTGGAGGTTAAAGTGAGCTTGTTACATTCTTGTTCTCTTTTATAACAGTTTAAAGAAGGCAAAGGAGATGCACGGTATTTTATGCTGGAAACAGTCTGCAAACATGGATTTAGTTGTTTATTTCTTAGTACCCGTTTCCCAGACGTCTAAAGTAACTACATTTACTCAAGTACAATTTTGAGGTACTTGTACTTTACTTGAGTATGTCCATTTTGCGCTACTTTGTACTTCTAGTCCACTACAGTTCAGAGGTAAATGGTGTACTTTTCCTCCACTACATGTATTTAATACCTTTAGTTACTTTACAGATGTGGATGAATGATGTGAAATCTAATCAAGTGTTAAATCAGACTTTAGTTCCACCTGGAGTAAATTCACAAGCTACCCTGCAGTATACAAAGTCATTCAAACTAGCTGCTCCTTTACCAGCTTTGAGAACACTTTCATGATCAATCATTATAAAACATATCATATATATTATTCTGAAATGGACCAATCTGCTCAATGACTACTTTTACTTTTGGTACTTTAAGTATATTTTGATGCTATTACTTTTTTCCTTTTACTCGAGTAACATTTTGAATGCAGGACTTTTACTTCTTACAGAGTATTCCTACACTTTGGTACTTCTACTTTTACTTACGTACAGTATCTGTACTTCTCCCACCTCTGTCGTATCCTGAGGGAACCTGCACACTTTTTTTGAAAATAATCTATCAATACTAGTTGTTGTATTACAGTACGTGGCGGCGGAAGTACTGATACCTTTTACTTAAAAATAGTGATACTACGTTGTAAACATTCTCTAATACAAGTAATCTAAGTAGTAAATGTACAAAAGTATTGGTATCAAAATATACTTAACCCTCCTGTTGTGTTCGTTTTCCCCCCCTTACTTTGGTGTTCGCGGTCAAATTTGACCGGTCCTGTTTTATCTGCTATTACATTAACACAAAAACTATTAATCAGCACCAAATTTAATTTAACCTGTTAAGCCCCAAGCCTGTTTTTCAGGTCTCAGGCTCGAAAATGACATTCCCAGAACAAATGACCATATCTTCGCTTCTAAAAGGGGAAAATTAATAATCTTTGTTCTCAAAGTAATGATAAACCTGTGAGTTGGATATAGAAAAGTCAGAATCAATATAGATGTTTTTTATTTTAAAGAAAATTCAGATTGAACATAGTAAACAAATGTAAATTATAGTGTTCGTCCAAAAATCCTTTTTTACTTATAGTGAAAACTAAGCTTGGATGATGGTAAGGTAGACTAATGGCACATTTCCACTGCAGCGGGGTAGCCCCGTTTAAGCATCCCTAAGCGTCCTCGCTCAGGCCTCGGGCTGCCTCGCTGGCCGTCCGAGGCCGTGGCGCATTTCCATTACAGTTTAGGACCTGGGGTAGCAACGCAGTGTAGGCGGGGCGATCGGCTTTTTGGGCGGAGCGACGCTGGGTAAAACTGCAGTGACGTCATCTTCAATGCGACACAACTCACAAAACACACACAACAATGGAGGATGTGGAAGCGATCGTTTACTTGTTTCTTGGTGTGTGGCTTGTTAACATGCTGTGCTCTGCATAACCTCTGCGAGAGTCATGGAGAGGACTATGATGATGGGTGGAATGCACCAGCAGCAGCAGAGCCTGGGGTAGCAGTGGCTCAAGGTGCAGAGGAGGAGGGCACTGACATCAGAGAGGGTTTGATGCGCTACCTGAATACCTAAATATGCATTGTATTGTATTCATTGTATTGAACATAAATACAATTTAAAAAAAAAATCATATACATGTGTTTGTCAAATGTTTTAAACAAATGTTGTTATCTGAATTGAATATTTAGTAAATATTTGAATTTCAAGCACCAGTAAGTACTGCCCCATAATAAGAACATTTGAGGAAATATCAGATCATGAAAAGAAAATCTTTCTAATAAATTAAGCGAATATCAAAGCTAACTATAAACATAAATACTAAAGTGTAAAACACAGCAAAACTATATTCATAAATGCAAGTGTAAAATAGTGTGGACAATTGTAAACATGGATGGAGGCTAAAGTATCCACAACATAAAATAATATATTAAAATATAACCTCAATCTTTCTTCTAGACATGTTAAAAGCTTGCTTGAATGGGTTATAGGTTTCTTCTTTTGTTCTCTCGTCTTTGAAATATATAAGGAATGTGTTGTTTGAGTCTAGTAGAACGAGGGTATTACAATTGAGCAATTTCTACTACATGTATTATGTATTTATCATGTATTCTTAATACTATTACAAAATAAACATATAATAATGTTTTAGAGGAGGACCTCAAGCTAGCAAACTCAATTTCTTGCTTTAAATCTCTTAAAACTAACTTATCTTATGGGCTTTTTCCTAACTGATGGTGTTTGTTATTGCTTTATAAATTCATGTATGTTTATATCAAGATTATGTGAATCTGATTTTTTTTTCTGTTGGGTGCAATTCATTATCAACAAGAGATAAGATAAGTCAAAGAAGTACTTTATTGATGGCAGTATAAAAATACAAAAAAAATGTATCAAAAAGGCATGCCATTAAACAATACAAATAAAAAATGTAAAACTGTATTGCAGCCAGCATAAATATACATGGCATTGTAAAAATAAATATAAAATGAACATTTTAAAGAAAATAAATAAACAAGAAAGTACAAATGTTGCATTTAAAAATTAACTAGATAAAAAATATATAATATGTACAATAACTATTAAGGTTATTTGAAGTATCACGGAGGAGACGGGCCACGTCGGCTGCCCAGTCTCCCTAGCACCTCGCCAAGAGTGCGCAGGAAGGCTAGGTTGAAGGTCTCTGCTTGAGCGGCCTCCTCCCTTCTCAAGGCCGCATCCAACTCCCATCTCCGCTCAGCAGACGCTTTGGCCCAGTCCAAGTGCCGTTCCTGCTGGGCCATGTGCTGTTCATGGTGCCGTTCCTGCTGGGCCCGATCCTCTCCTCCTCGTTTCCTCTTGCCTGGGTGACAATAAGATAATAATTAGCAATAAGGAAAAAACACAGGACAGGTACAGGTCACACAAGGATATAAGAATAACATGTATAAACAGAACAACAGTAAGGTGAACTAAAGAAAGTTCTGGCCCTAGATGTTTACAATGATTGTGAAAGTGAATTACATTATGTCCAGCCTGTTGATAATGAATATATACATATATGTATATGATAGGATGTCACACACAACTGTACTAGCTGCTTACTAGCTAAGACTTTACTTGTAACAGAGCATTTCCACACAGTGGTATAGCTTATTTTAATTACTGACGATGGATGATCCAAGGTTTAAAAAAACAAAACACAATTCCAGTCGTTTTGCCATTTCGATTTCTTACCTAGAACCACACGCTGCGGTTTCGTGATGGCACTCGGCGTTGGTGGTTGAGTTGGTGTCGGTTCTTCGGCTGGTGTCTGTGGTCGAGCTGGGGTCCGTTCTGGATTCGATGACGATGTTGTGGACGGAACACTGCCATCACCCGTTGTTCGGGAATGTTCCTCCTCGCGAGTCCCAATGTAATCATCTAGAACAGCAAAATGACTTGTTAATTCCACAAACTACTGCAGCACAATACTAAATAGCAACAACAACTATAGAAAAGAAAAACTGAACGTAAACAATATGGTGTTAGCAAACAATAGCTCTAGCTAAGGCTATCTGCCTTAGCTAGCTATGTAGCTTTTCGGGGCTCCATAAAAGCATGGGTTGTCGAACATTAATGTAAGGATTAAAATAGACTTCTTTGTTAGAAGTGAGCGTACCTTGCAAGTCGAACCACTTCCATTGTTTCCTACCCGCACCACTCGTGTTATTGTTGTCCTTTACTTGGCGATATTCACTCTTCATCTTTTTGAGTTTTTCCCTACACTGCAGGAAAGTCCTCGAAAATCCGCGTTCGGACATCTGTGCAGAGACATCCTGGAACACTTTCACATTTCGAGTTGTTCCGTCGAGCTCCCGCTGGATTTTATCATCCCCAATGAGATGTAGGAACGTCGTCACCTCCTCGGTCGACCACGGTGTGCTTTTCTTTGACGTTCCCATTTTTGTAGCTCCTCCGTTTACAAAAATGCTGTGTATAAAAATGCTGCAAGCTTGCTTCTAGATATATATGCGACGCTAGGGATGATCTCGCGCGCGATCTTGTGACGATTCTCTCTGACCAATCAGCAGTCGAGAGTGTTGACGTCACTAGTTCAGCCCTGGCCTGATAGAACCACGATTTTATGGGGCCGGAAAAAGAGGGAAAAAGTACCCGCTAGCCGGTGCTAGGCTATATGGAAACGCCACCAAAAACTGGCCTGGCCGCTTGAGGACGGTTAAGGACGCTTAAACGGAGCTACCCGCTGCAGTGGAAATGCGCCATAAAAGCTTTAGGAATCCAAAGTATAACATATAATAAGTACCCTGTATCAAGATTGATGCAAAATAAGTGACATTTGACCTTTTTGCCCCCCTTGGTCGATTGTCATGATTGACATCTCTTTTTAACTGTAAGAGCCAATGGAATCGAGGGAAGGTTCCAGATACACACACAGCTTACCAAATAAAGAGTGAGAGTGACGCGTAGAAAAACCGGAAGCTGCGCTAACCTCTGGTGGCTACCATTAGCAGCTAATTTGTATTCTCCGATGTTTGCATACAAATGGAATTATGGATTATTTAATACTTTTTTCAAAGTGACAGACACATTGGATTAACCTATGGATTAACCTTCAGCCGCGTTTTTTCTCGTTTTAATGCCATTGAACACGACTTTTGATCAGAATAACAGCTAAGGTGAGCATATCTCCGTGTTTTGCAACCTAAAGCTACGTCGTGTGTTGTCTGTATTTGCTTCCCCTGTCACGAGTTCTGATCGCTCAGTGATGATCCTTATATTTCTATAATCTGTGGACTCTCAGGATGTTATCTAAGCTTGTTTGTGCAGATCCAATAAGTATATTGATCGGTATAGCTAGAGTTCTGTAATAACGGCATTAAGATTTTTTCGCTCAAGGCAGATTCAGAGGCTCAGCGTTAGTCTTGTGTTTTTTTTTGCAAAAAATGGTTGATATCATCAGTTAGCTGAGTTTCTTCCCGTTACATGGATGTGAAACATTCATAGTTTATTCAATATTAAGAAGCCCTCAGACGCTGTTTCCTGCAGATGATGCGTTTTTCCGCCCGGGGTCGGGGGGATGGGGTTCAACAGGTTAAGGCAAATATTATTGAACATAGTGAGAATTGCGACCCTTTGTCTCAGCAAATTGACTGTAAAAAACATGTTAAAAGTGATTATTTCAGTGAGACAACCAAAAATAGTAAGCTTCTACAATTGCACTAAGTTTTGATAACAGTTCAATATTATTTTAATAATACATTTATTTCAATGTTGATAATGTAGAATGGTTTATTCATAACCTGATTATCTTTGTAGTACACTGTTGAATTTAAAAAACACATTCAAATAAACAATCATTATATTTATAGCCCCATAACAAACAAACACACCTCTTTCTTAAATAACACACTTGCTCTGCAATAATATGTTTCTTGATATTTCTGTTAGGAAAGGACAGGCCTGAGAGACAGGACTGCTTCACCATTTTCTCTTTCTCTGAGGGTCCAGAAGAACATCCAAGAGGGAAAGGAAAAGCTGATGTTTTGAGATTTAAGAGCAGTTCAGGACATTCACTAAGAGACACTTGTATATTGTAACAGAAAGACCTGCACACTAGGGATGTTAAGATTCACCGATTCGCATCGGTGCACCGGCATAAACGTTCAAGATGCGAGTGCACCGGTTGAACTCGCGATGCATCGATTGTAGCATCTTTGCATTGGTAAAAAACGATTCATTCATATAATATCCCCTCATCCTGTCAGCACTCAGCAGAGACGATCTTTGCTTCGCCACTACGGCGGCCGAGAGTCTCAGTTATCAACACACATGGAAGTCGAGGAGAAAGAGAAACACAGCGCACCGAAAAATACCTACAAATCAAACGTTTGGCAACACTTCGGATTGTTCAAGAAAGACGGACAACTTGAAAAATCGCTCGCAAATTGTAAACGATGCCGTGCCGCTTTAGAGTACACAAGTAGTACGAGGAACTTAGCGACGCACATAAAGAGGGTCTGCGGCTGAAAAGAGAAACCTGAAAGTTAGACACATGAGTGAAATCACTCAGTGGGGTGTTCTGTCAGAGAGAGTGGTGTTTAGTTTACAACAGCCTGTGACTGCCAATAATAGTTTAAATGTCTTCCTTACTGTAAGCAGTTATGAAATACCTGTTTGTGAAAGGTTATTTGTATTTTGTATTGTTCATATAGAAACCACTGCTTTCTGGTGAGTTAGCCTATGAATGAGTGTTAAGAACATCCAACCCAGTCTCACGGCATTTCGTGTTCACCAACACGATTTTTAATCTATTGATTCGTGTTCACCAACACGATTTGCCCCTTTTTTTCGTGTTGCACAGCACGATTTTAAAAGCAATGTATTTCTACTGCCTGCAGCACGTCTTTTTCTCCGGTCGGGTCGAGGAAGACCGGAAGCTGTGTGGTTCATAAAAACATGTTCTTACTCAATATCAAGCCACAGTTATTGCTTTTATTTGAAATCGTATAATTTCGGACTTTTGTTGCCGTCTGTGAGGAAAATAAATGGGGCTCAGAGCCTCAGGATACGGAAATCTGTATTTTTTAAATCTTTTTTTCCTTCTAATTTGTTATTCTTTTCAAAATAACACACTGTTATTTACTCACCAATAACACACAATTATCCTTGCTTTTATTTATTGGTTTAATTCCATAATCTCGGGCTTTTTTGGCGTCCATCAGGAACTGAATTTCAAAATAAAAATAACCGGAAACAGACATAGGCATTTCGAGCGATTACCCAAGATCCTCAGCTATGGTTTTAAGCTTGCTTATTGGATGTTTTAGCCGCAATGCATGCTGGGATTTGGTGTTTATATGATATGAAATCCGGAAAACATTTTAAAAGAATAAAATAATACTTAATTCCGAGCGCTCTTGCTTTTCTCTTTGAAAGTCATCACATAACGGCATTGTAATACACGGTTCGGCTGCATTGTATATTACAGATCTGCCGTAGTTCTTTATTTATAGAGTCCTGATGAGAAGACCTTTGGAAAAACTGAGAAAATGCCGCCGAAACTAAATACTTGACGTGGATCATAAATATATTCAACAATTAAACAACATCTTCAATTTTTCTTCACACAATACGTCTCCTTGCAGTATCAACACTAATTCGGCTGACTTTTACATTTGATCTAATTCACAGAGAGGTTATATTTACGCCATAACGGTGCACAGCTGATATAAAAGGACTGTAGTTTTTAAAGATATTACTGATTTTCTTTGAATGTAAGAATGTAAATACTGAGTCTGAAATAGTATAGCAATATGCTGTAAAATTATGTGAAAGCATGAATAAAACTACACATCTTCAGATGTTGTACGAAAACAAAAGTGTCCTACACTAATAATACAAAGTTATTATGGCTGTGTGTACCTTGTGTGCACCTCCTAGTGGTTAAAGCACATTATTGAATTATTGTGTTTTATTTGATTAAAAAAATATTAAGAGTACATACTTTCATAGGGGGAAAGTATAAATATAGAATATAAAAAATCAAGAAGATACTATAAGTGATCTCTACAATAAAACAGTTTAGTGCAGAATGTACAAAGATATTAATAGGAGGAGGTGCAAAACAGAAAAACGAATTACCCTTTATTTAAAACATTAAATAACAGATTAAGGTCTTCTTTTAAATAACAAAAACACTTTGGGGGTATCTATCTAATATTAAGCCTGACAAAGTACTTAACGTTAACGCTTTCCTGCAATGTTAACTATGTTGAAGCACTTATTTTAACTGATATTATACATATGAATTATACTCTTATGTATGTAGATAGAATAAGAAATGTGCAGAATATGACAGTTTAATGGTGGAGGTACACACATATTGATAGATGTCTTGTAATGCACTGTTGAGGAACCTGTGACCCAAGTGTTTCATTCATTGCATAACTACACCGTAGTTGTGTATATGATATGTCAATAAACCTTTGAAAATCTTGAAAGGGATGTGCAAAATAGCCATAATATACAGTCTTTAATGAACTATTAATAGAGAATAACGAGTAATGAATATACTTCATTACTCGTTTCCATTCATGTCAATTGCAGATACATGTTTAGTCTTCTCAAGCACCAACTATCAAATATCTCTCCCGATTGTTGGCACTTGACAATCACCTTACCTGAATTTTACTCAGGTGTAACTAAAGTCTGAGTTAAGGGTTGTTTATATTTCACATAATTAATCAGAATCTGCAAAGTAACTCAAATAAATGCAGTGGAGTAAAAATACCAGGTTAACCTCTGAATTGTAGTGGAGTAGAATTACAAAGTAACAATGAGCTGTCATGTGGGTATTAATGCTGCGCATTATGGACACAAGCGATTTTCACCCATTTATTAATTATATGTTTTACATTTGATAACACCAATATGTTTAATACTGGCAACTTCTAATTGTGGGAAAAACAAAAACGTTCAGTAGAGACGTCCCATAGAACATTTTGCGAAACACAATAGCCAGCATGTGTAGTTCTGGGGGGGCGTTCGATTCCAGTTTTGGATAGTCTGGCGTGGTTTCATTCCATTTCACACAGCTGTTTGACGCTCTGCGTAACCTTACGGGGACTGTAGTCCTAAACGATAGCTGGGGATTATGGGTAGTGTAGTGTCTTCGGCCATCCTAAACTCAGAAATGTTGACAATCGCAATGATGCTCGAAATGTCCCTTTTTATAGGCCTACGTCTGTTTCCGGTTATTTTTATTTTGAAATTCAGTTCCTGACGGACGCCTAAAAAGCCAGAGATTATGGAATTAAACCAATAAATAAAAGCAAGGATAATTGTGTGTTATTGGTGAGTAAATAACAGTGTGTTATTTTGAAAAGAAACACGAATTAGAAGGAACAAAATATTTAAAAATACAGATTTCCGTATTCTGAGGCTCTGAGCCCCATTTATTTTCCTCACAGACGGCAACAAAAGTCCGAAATTATACGATTTTTAAAAAAAGCAATAATTGTGGCTTGATATTGAGTAAGAACATGTTTTTATGAAACACACAGCTTCCGGTCTCCCACGAACCGACCGGAGAAAAAGACGTGCTGCAGGCAGTAGAAATACATTGCTTTTAAAATCGTGCTGTGCAACACGAAAAAAAGGGGCAAATCGTGTTGGTAAACACGAATCAATAGATTAAAAATCGTGTTGGTGAACACGAAATGCCGTGAGACTGGGTTGGCACATCAGAGGCCTGTACTACGAAGCTGGTTCAACCTAACCTGGATATGTTTGAGTTAGCCGGTTGGCCTAATCCAAAACATACGCGCTCTCGCTAAACTGTACTACGACGCAGGTTATCAAGTGGATCGCTCAACCCAGCCGTGTCCTATCTAGTTAGGTGCGCGTTCACATGAAAGGGGTGGCATTTGGAGCCTTCGACCAATCACAAACATGGACAAGCGTACTGACACCGCAGCGCGTCATACTTCCTGAATGAAAAGTCAACTATAATATTAGACATATGAAGAAGTTAAACTTTAAACATCCATGACTTAAACACTTTATCCAGGATAAAAGCCACATAGCTGCACCTGCAAGGTGAATACAGCTGGTAACAGAAAAAGTGTTTGAATGCGTACATTAACAGGTTTATGATATCACTGCCCCGTCTAAGACACGAGTGGATCTGACTTTAATTACATTTGACTCGAGTGTTTCGTCAACTTAATGTGTTGCTTAAAATAATACTTCTGCATACAGTATGTGACACTGTGAGTGTTGCACAGCCAGATACGGCTCAGCTGACTCAGATAAGGAAATATATGATACATTATGATGTGATATGCCGCGGTATAATATAAGATATAACTTAATGTTACTCTGATCCGGTTACTTATGTTGTGGCAGCTTTCTTAACGCTAATGTTATAATAGTCAGATTGCTCTGAAGATGGGAGGTGATATTCTATTCATGTTCACGTTCACACAGTCGGTGATTTTTGCCGGCCGTCTTTCCTGCAACGGCAGCTTTTCTGTATTTCCTTTCTCCTGTAATATGACTTGATCGCTTTAAACTCTGCACACTGTGCTCTGATTGGTCAGCAGGCAGTGCTTTCACTGAGTTGAGCTCTTAGCCTGCAACCTAACCTGCTCCGGGGCAGTTTAGCCGCTCAGCATAAGTTACCATGGAGACCTAGCCTGCTAAAAAGAGAACCAGCGTCGTAGGACCGGAAACCTCGAGTATTCCCTGAAGTTAGCCGGCTAAGCGAAAATCCTGCTTCGTAGTACAGGCCTCTGGCTGGCAGTTGTATGGGCATTGCACTATGGTAGTTGTTATTTGCACATTGTTAATCATAGGCAATGCATCCTTAAATTGTTTAACTGTGAGGTGTTATACAATTGGACTGTACTCTGGAGAGTTTTTTAAGGTAAAAAAAAGAAACAGCATGATGGGATGCGCAGTACTAGTAGAGAGAACCAAATATGTAAAGCACTTTTTTGCTAATTTATGATTTGCTGCATACAGTATAAGGAATAAAACAAAAATCCTCTGTCGTACCATATTGAAGTATCATTATTTTGCATCGTATTGCCCCGTATCGCATAATGTTGAATCAAATCGTATCGAACTGTGTCGCAACAGGGGTGAATCGTATCGTATCGCCTGGTGTTTCAAATTGATCGAACCCTCTGGAGTCGGTGGACGTGCCGGCGCGTCCAGGTGCGCATAATTTTACGTAATTAATCATATATTTGCGATTATAAGGAGTAGAAATATGATTCAGATATCCGCGGAATCACTGGAAGAGTAGCTTTCCAGCGGTATCTCCTGTGAGACTGTAACCAGGGCACAGCAGCCAATATGGCCGCTCAAAGCAGCTTGACTTTACACTGTGGATTGGTGGATTCGTGTGTCCGTCAAGGAAATCTCGGCCGGCAGCCATCATGATCTGAAATGACCAATGGACATCGATAAATCACTAAGGACCTACCCACCAAGTAAACAAAACATAAACCACGTGTCTCCCATCAGTTTACGTCTTTGAGGAGAGAGAGAGAGATAGAGAAAATGGCTAAAAAAAACGTTACAGTTGCCGACTTCGCTAGAGATTTTTTTCGCTAGCAGCAATGAAGATAGAGCCTCAGAACCTGAAGTCTTCGACTCTTCTGAAGAAGAAGAATACAAAGACAACAACAAGGATCCATTTGGGCATGGGTAAGTGTAAATATTACAGTAATAGTGTACTGGCAATGTGTGGGCAATACCGCGAAAATGAACAATAGGTTTATTGATATATATTTTTTATCGATAGTCATGAACTTTTTATTGGACAAAATAGACTCTCCATTAGCAAATGTTTACTCTGTGTTAACGTTATTTTGGTGTGTAAAAGTGAGATTACATGTGTAGAGGATTAAATTAATCCTTTATTCGTCCCACAACGGAGACATTTACAGTGACATGTTTTTGCCATCGATTATTTTATCATACTGTTCTGTACAGATGAGACTTTGTCATAGATTTATTTATATGTGTGCCTGTTATTATTTTACCATCCTGTACAGATGAGACTTTGTAATCAGATGAGATTTTGTAATCAGATGTAGCCTATGTATATGTGTGTCTGTGATTTTATACTGAATGTAAAGTAACTGGTAACACACCTAGTAACACACCTGTGTGTGTGTGTGTGTGTGTGTGTGTGTGTGTGTGTGTGTGTGTGTGTGTGTGTGTGTGTGTGTGTGTGTGTGTGTGTGTGTGTGTGTTCCTTCTCCAACCTCCCAAACTTTCTTTTTATGTGTGCATTGTTATTTGTGCTTGAGCAACATTTTACTTGAACTTTATTTCAATGAAATTAGTTGTAATTATTGTCCTACATTTTAATTTGTTTTACACAGAGGTTTTACAGCTGTCTGGGCCTAGTGGCCCACAGGCAGCGTTTATCCAGCAGCCAGAACATCCATCTGTGCCGGCCCCCAGGTCAAGATCTACCGTGGCTCAAGGGCATTCACCAGAGCGATCACCACCAAGGACCAGCAGACCAGCATCACTACAGCTGCCTCCACCTCCATCTGCAGCTGCCACCAGGTCAAGATACACCTCAGCACAAAGGCTCCACCACAACCATCACCTTCAACCCAGCCAGCAAGGAGGTCTCGTGGAGGTCTCATATAGCACTTGTACACCCCACCTACACAGCAGCCAATGCACCATCACCCCCATCTTCACAGCAGCCAGACCCACTGTCTTGGAAGACAGACAAAGACCTTGACACTGTCTTGACATTTATAATGAATAGTTGGTTGAAAGTTCTGATGTTCAATATTGTAAATAGTTAGATTTTCCAGTTTCTTATATTTATATAAATAGTTGGTTGAAAAAAACATATTTACTGTATAATAAATTGTTGGTTGAAAAAAAGGTTGAATGCTCAATTTGTATTTGTACACATCACATGAACCTTGGTATGTAATATGAAGTCATTATTCAGTCCTAATGTATCTCAGTCCCTGCTGTGGTGAAAGTAGAGTGATAAACACCTATTTTACTCAAAATTCGAATTAAATCTTTTTCATTTTAGACATGAATAACACATTTATATACAGTGTAATTCAAATATTTCACTGCTTTTGTGATCCTAAGACTTTGGTAACCAAATCTAAAACACCAAAATAATTCGATCACATGAGTAAATTTGTGATTTCACAAAAGTTTTGAAGATTTTCCGAAAATCTGATGTCAAATGTTAAGCTTTTGAGCTACTTATCTCATCAAACAGTGCTCTAAGATGAGTAATTTGCATATATAGCAATACCAGAGATTGTCCTGAACATTTTGATATTTAACACATGGGGTGCCATGTTAGAAGAAATACATTTAAAAGGTGATTTAAGAAAACATCTAAAAATCGAGAAAATACCCTTAGACTCCAGAGGGTTAATGTATCGTATCGTGGCAACGTATCGAGATGCGCATTACATCGGCCTCAGTGATGGAGATGCACATCCCTACTGCACACTGAATAGTTTTGTAGTCTAACTTAATTTTTGTGTTGTTTTGTGTTTTACGTTGCACCTTGACAGTGTGATTATTGTCAGGCCTATAAAGTTTGGCAAAAAGTCAGCTGATCAAATGCATTTGCCTCACTTTATAAGCTTCACAATACTTGTGCCTTGTACCGCAGAGTTTGCAACGTCACAAATATATGGTACCAATCTTCAGTCAGATGTGAATGTGTAATTTAACATTTTCAGTATAACGGACAAAAGGAGTGCAAATACAATTTATTGAAATGTGAACTAAAAGTTATCAAGCATGAACCATCACAATTTTTTTTAAATAAAAACGAAATAATATACATAAGTTACACTAAATGTTAATCTGTTAATTGATTAAGTAAACACATGTTGTCAAATAAAGTGACAGTTTAGGCCTGTGCAGATGGTAACAGCTATGCCCAGCATGGGCTAAGTTCTGTAGGTGCAGCTGGTACAGGTCCTCCTCCCTCAGGCCTGGTCCTCCTCGCTCTGTCCTCTCTGGCCAAACCAACAGACAGGACGTTCATAAAGCTGAGGTTTCCCCCAAAGTTTCTATTCATCCATCCTGTGAATATGAGAGGGGAAAAAATAGTGTAATAAATGCTTTGGACATTAAGAAATATAAAGTTAACTGTTGAGTTGCTCAGTTTTTTAGATTGACAATGCTACTACTGTATTACTAATATCTCACATCTGAGGGTTTCATAATACAAACAAAAGGAGATGCACCGTAAAACAAAGATTGGTCTTTCAATAAATTGTGTTGATTTTGTCTTTTGAATTGTTTGTGTAAAGTCAAGTAGCTAGAACTGTTACTTATAGTTTGAATGATACAGGCTGGTTATAATGTGTGGAGGAGGTATCACAGGTAAGAGCACCATTTGTTGTGTTCCATCCACAACACATGCACACAGATTGATGTGTGTGTATTTATTGATCTACTATTTCTTGAATCATTACTGTCAGCCCAAAACAAGAGATTTTGTTTTAGTAACTTGTTTTTAAAACATTATCTCTTTTCCACTACACTATCTTGAATATTTTAGTTTTTACATCCCTATCGTCTATTCCTTGACCTCTGAGTGAAACGTCACTGGGTTAAGGGATAGCGGATAGGAGAATTCAAAAGGACTTAGGAGAAGAGACTGCGGTACTTTAGAGAATCCGACTGCACTTTCACTATCCGACTTGTTTATGATGCGCCAGCGGACGTCATAAATGTGCGTCTGCTGCTGTGGGGAAACTATGGAAACAACAGTTTTCTATACAGCGGACTACAACATGGATGTTTAATAAGAACGAGGGACTACTGTAAACTCATCTAGAGACTCTGCACCGTGCTCTGATGCTGTTGTTTTATGCTTTGTGAACGTGGACAACAGAGAAACATATTCTTCATGACCAAAGTTGGAATTGAAATAAAAAAGGAAAGTGAAACTTATGCTCGTCACCCTCTCCCTCCGGTCCAGATTAATACAAATGATCCCAATATGTATTATTGTATGAACTAAAGATCTTAAAATAAATACAAATGTATTTATTATAAACGTTAGTCCTTAACATCTATCACTGTGTATATCACCATTCAAACATCTTTTAAAAGTTGAACAAACCCCACACAGCTCAGTAAACACTGTGAAATGTTGACTTTATTTGATCATTTCAGTAAAAACTAACGTTCATATTTCTCTTTTTGATTATAATACTGATGAACGTTCAGAAAAAAGCACTTTGGCAACTTACCACATACGTTTTAAAATGCTTAATAAGCACCGTAACTTTCATGATATCATTTCTCGGTCATAATCGGTTGTTTCCGTGAACTGTTCCGTGACGGCAAATGCTGCAGCTGCAAGGCATTGTGGGGCAGCACTTTCTCCTCTCCTTTCGTCAAGGGAGTGCTTAGTGGTTTCTAAGCTAAACGAGGTTATAAAGGAAGTTTGAAACCTCCTTTCCTATCATCTAGAGAATTCGAACGGCACTTATCATGGCTGCCACTGAGGGACTTCCGGGTAATTTCACTCCGTTAGGAAGGTTCCTAAGCTAAATGGACTATTCGACTTCAGCCAAAGTTTGAGAGGGTGAGGAAGATGAAAACTGAACAAGAATCGACAACTCGACCCTCTGCTCACTCCTTTCCTGTAAAATACAGGTCCAGCCCACACATATGCTCCATGGTGCTACAGGCATTGCCCTTACAACTACAATAAGCATGTAAATGTTAATCTACAGCTCCGGCGATCCACTAGCACCGGAGTCTCCACCTGCAGACGCAGCCATCCTCGACAACTACTGTAGCGTCACCTTGGATACGAGTCCAAACAACTCACAGACACACAGGCCAGGGCGCTGACAGGTCGCCCTTTGAGCATCAGATCTGATGACGCTGATTGGCTGAAATTATGTTTCGGCGGCATAGTTTACAGATAGCAACAGTCAGCTTGTTGGCTGCTGCTGCTCTGGCTGAGGGCTCCTTTCTACCGCCCGGACGAGAGAGGGTAATGATAAACGCTGCGGCCAGGCAGGAAACATGTGACTTATCAGTAACTTTAGATATCGTAAAACAATTTTAAACAAGATTTTATTGTAGATTATACATTTTACTGATACCAACTATATCATATTTATCTTGTTCATTAAAAATGAAAAATAAAAAAATATTTTATTTAAAAAAAAAAATAATTTTTTTTTTTTTTTGAATGACAATCAGACATGTGGGAAGGGGGGGGGCGGCGCCCCTAGCGCCCCTATGGGCCGGCCGCCACTGGATATAGTATATAACTTGTGTCTACTTTAAATACTTTAACAACACTTTCCTGATTATACTAGCATACTTTTACTAAAGTAACATTAACATGTTTAAATGCAGGGCTTTTGTAAGAGAGTATTTGTATAGTGTAGCATGGTCTACTTGACATATCTAACCCAGGGTTGCCAACTTTGGGTACCTGGCTGGAGTGAGATTTTGATATCATGGGTTTAATTACACATATGCGCACTAAATGACTGCTATCGTGTCAGCAGCGGGACCTTATCATATATATACAATATATACAAATACACAATATTGGACACAGACTATAACGGCCCGTCCACACAGCGGCGTGCGTTGAAGCTTACCGGCGGACGTGTCTGAAACTCGACCAACAACCAATCACATGAATCTCCCGCCCCTGACACACAAGCAGCGGTTTGATTAGCTAGAGCTTGAACTGGCATAGGATTTGATTGGCTGACACTTCTGCCGAGGCAAAAGCGTTGAACATTGCTCAACTTTTGCAGAGAGCCACGCCAGCAAAGCTCCGCGTCGCTTCCCGCAATGTAGTTCGGCGAAAAGTGACGTCACCCCATTCAAAGTCAATGGTGAAGCTTTCAACGCACACCGCTGTGTGGACGGGCCGTAAAGGGCACAACGTTTCATTCACTAATGAAAGTCAAACGCATGTTTGTTTCCACTGTTTTATTGTGTGCGATAAGCAATTAATTGACTTATCGTACGATAAATAAAAATGAACTCGATAAATTGGCATTTACATGAGGATGTGCCTAGCAGTTTGAAAGGATGTACTTGAATTATTATTATTATATATTGTCATTATGTCAGTGGTCTAAAATGGTCATACAACGGTGCCGACAATATTATCTTTTATCGCAATAATTTCCGGGAAAATGTATCCAACAAAATTAATTATCATGAGAGGCCTATACATGAAACACACACACACACACACACACACACACACACACACACACACACACACACACACACACACACACACACACACACACACACACACACACACACACACACACACACACACACACACACACTCCAAACTGCCAAATATATTAATTAACACACTCTCATATATTCTATGTTGGCCTAGTAGAACAATAAGCAGCAGACTTTTACTTTTTTTTTATCATTTCTACTGGATCTTAGATCTGTGCATGGGCAATACGGGTCGGGGATTGACCAACCGGCTCCCACTGCTCTGCTGTCTGTTAACGTTGTTAAGAGTGGTGGGGGCGGGGAGGGAGCGGATCCAATGCTTGAGCAGCTGTCAACTCAACATTGTAAATAACCAACCAAAAACGATCGCCGGTTCATCTTGTTTTTGGCGTGAGAATAGTTTGGGCAGCGTGAGATTGAGAGTGAAAGCGTGTGTCACACGCCAGATGCGTGAGAGTTGGAAACCCTGATCTAACCGAAGTGATCGTAACGTTACTTTGCAAACCGTCACCCCCCCCCCCATTATTATTTCACATAGGTAAATTCTTAGGTAAAACACTTCTGTCTCTTCTTTGCTTCCATAGGTGTGTGTGTTTTATCTGATCCGGATGGTTACTAATTCCTTTTCTTTATGGCGGTCAATTTTGACCGGCAACACCATGGGTGTTACAAAGTTGACTAAATCATCCAAAATTCAATGAAAGTGGTGATCAGCAATTTTATATGTTCAAATGTCTACTGTGAAGGATATCATAAAGCCTTAATGCAATCGAATGTAAAACAAAAAAGTTACGATTGATGAAAGTAGTAAATCGGTCAGATTTAACCCGAACACAACAGGAGTATAGGGTTGCCAACCGTCCCGTATTAGCCGGGACGCCCCGTATTTGAGCCAAAAGGGGCGTGTCCCGTACGGGACTTTGTTTGTCCCGGACTCCCGTGTAAAGGGAAAAATAAAAAATATGTTTCTGTTTGTGCGCAATGCGTGCCTGTGTGCTGTATGCGAAGGGCGCTAGGACCGCTCAGTTGACAGGGTAGGCACAATGCTCGCACGTGTGTGTGAGTGTGTGAGATTTTCTCCGGTGGGCCGCGGCATCATTGTTTGTGTGGCATGTCAGCATGTTCTATTTCGTATATGGCTTCGCCCTCTAAGGCTATCGCTATTGGGTTATCCCTCTGCGCCCCCGCGCAGCACTGAAACACTTGTAGTCCACGCCCACCCGCTAGGTGGACCCCACCCTCGGGCCTCCTTCCGGTATAAGTAGGAAGGGGGCCCGGCAATCTGCTCCCTCTTTTCTTCAGCAACCAGCACAGTACTGAAGCACAGGAAAAGTCAAGTCATGAACAACAACTGTGTCCGTGATTGTCCCTTATGTAAGACGGGGTACATCATGAGCTATGACTTACACGCGATATGCGAATCCTGCCTGGGGCCAGAGCACGCGGAAGCGGCTCTCAGCCAGCAGGTCGCTTGTTCGCATTGTGCCCGTCTCCCGTCAGCCGACAGGAAGCGAAGATCGGACGCTCTAGCTGCTGTGGCTGAGGAGGACGATTGGCCCATCCAGAACAGGGACGACGTCCTGTCTCTGGAGCCGAGTGCGGGGCAGGAGTCGGACGACTCCTACCCTGTCTCCCTCCATGGCTCGCCATGCGGCTCTCCCCTCCCCTCCCCCTCTCCCCTGGACGGGGGAGACGGGGTCGGAGCAAGTTACGGGTGTGGCGGCCGAGCACGCGGTCTCCTTCTCCGTGGCCACGGCGCTACCGGCGTTGGGTGGCATTATGGCATTATGCTGGAGCTGCCGGAGATAATCGGCAAAGCAGCAGCATGCAAAGGTATCCCCGTTCCCCTAGGACGGGAGAGGGTGGCTCTGGACGACATGGCCGGAGTGTTTTCCCGGGTTCAGACGGGCAGGAACCACCCCCGCTCTGGAGCCGAGCTTGACGCCGTTCTTTGGGGTTAGGCAGGCCAACTTGATCGCCGGACGGCGCCCTATGTTGGCCTCCCCCAAGGACCAGTATGTCGCCCGCCAGGCTGACCGGGCGCACCAATGTGCGTTTCAGGCGTCTGCGGCGGCAAACAACATCGCGGTGGTTACGCTGGTGGAGCGGTCCACCACCGTGGCACCAGAGGAGGCGGAGGAGATCGACAAGGCGGCCAGCACGGCACTCACGCTGTGCGCAGCCGTGGCTGTCTCCCAGGCGAGGATCGCAGCATGGATGATGCAGATCCAGCGCCACCTCTGGCTGCAACAGGCGGCTGTTGCAGAGCCAGCCAGGAAGGTCTTGCTGGACGCTCCGATCAGCCCGGACGGGCTGTTCGGACCCCAGTTTCTAGCCATGGTCGAGTCCATGAAGGCGGCTGATATCCGCCAGCACGTCGGCTGGCTCCAGCCTGCGGCGAAGCCTCAGCGGCACCAGCGGCAGCAGCAGCAGCAGCGGCCAACCCGGCCACAGCGACAGGCAGAGAGACGCTCACAGCAACCGCAGCCGAGGCGTCAGACTCGTCCGTCGGCGGCAGAGAGGGGGGGTCAAAAGGGAGTGAGGTACTCCCGTTCGTCGTCTGCTCCACGAGAGCCGCAGAGGAAACAGAGCCGGACTTGACGGTTTGGGAGGGAGTGTCAGGAAAATAAAAGAAGCTTATTTCCCAACATGTTGTCTGAGTCATCAGTTTCAAATGTGTTTCACATATCCCCCACTCTGGGTGAACCAGCTGCCAACTTGAGAGGGAACTTGTGTCGGTCGGTACGCCGACAGGACAGAGGGAGCTGGTGTCGTCTGGGGAGCCAGCAGGAGACGAGGTGCTGGAGTCGGCTGGTACGCCGACAAGACTCGGGGAGCTGGCGTCGGCTGGGGAGCCAGCAGGAGACGAGGTGCTGGAGTCGGCCGGTACGCCGACAAGACTCGGGGAGCTGGTGTTGGCTGGAGAGCCAACAGGAGACGAGGTGCTGGAGTCGGCCGGTACGCCGACAAGACTCGGGGAGCTGGTGTCGGCTGGGGAGCCAGCAGGAGACGAGGTGCTGGAGTCGGGAGCATGACTGCTGGAGCCGGTACTTGAGCCGGAACCATGGCTGTATGGGCCAGCTCTGGTGCAGGGACCACGGTTGTAAGATCCAGTTCTGGAGCCGGAAACATGGCTGTAAGGTCCGGAGCTGAAGCCTGGATCATGGCTGTGTGGGCCGGTTTTGGAGCGAGAAACATGGCTGCTGGGCCGGCACTGGAGCCGGAACCATGGCGGCTGGGCAAGGAACCGGAACACGGATCCATGGCTGTGTGGGGTGGTACTGGAGCACGGTACCATGGCTATGTGGGATGGTACTGGAGCACGGAACCATGGCTGCTGGGTCCGGCACTGGAGCCGGAACCATGGCTGTTGGGGCCTGTACTGGAGCCGGAACCATGGCTGCTGGGGTCGGGCTGCTAGCCTGGCCTTGCGACGACTCCTCTTAGCAGAATACTCCGTGGACCTCCATAAGCCTGACGAGTTCCGGAATACGACTCCTGGACAGGAGCAGGAACTGGAGCAGAAGCACGGGTTGACTTCAGGCGGAACCCACCAAGGCGTATGGTGCCAGGTTGGGAATTGGGAGACAGGGAGCTAGCATTCCTGGAATCACATGCTTGAAGGAAGTCCAAAATCCAGTCAGGTAAAAACTCAACAAAACATGGTTTCTCTGCTGCCAACCGGAGCGCCTCTACCAGAGCGGCCCTTTTCTGCCGAACACTGGACACTCCCTTCCACCAATCGAAGCAGCAAGCCAGATAGAAGGTTAAATGCTGTAATTCAACCTCCCATGGATCATCTGCTGGGTCCATTTTGTGGTCGGTTCGTACTGTCACGGTGTGTGAAGCAGGTAGGACCCAAATGCAGATTAAAGTGCAAATTCCTTTATTTCAAGGCTAGGTGAACAACAAAGACAAAACAGAACACTCACCGACGAACTAGTCATGACAAAAGACGAACCGACAAAGACAGAGAGAAAAACCAGAACTTAAATACACACAAGACTAATCACAGAAACAAGACACAGGTGAGGAGGGAGGAGAAAACACAGGGACACCAGGTGAACACAATCGGGTAAATTAGACACACCAGGGAAACTAACGACCGGGAACCACAGACAGATTTAAACAAGACACAACGCAGACAGAAACAGGCAAGACAGGAAGTGAAGACCTTTCAACATGACAAGACAAAACACCATAAAGACAGATCGTGACACTCGCAGCCCTTTTGCTCACGGGCAGCGGCGATGGCGTGGCTCGTCACCATGACGACCATTACGGCACATCACAGAGAAGCCTCTCCCCCCCAGCAGTTCCATGGGATACAAGAAACACTCCCGTTATCCCAGGAACAGTGTCTTGCGCGGTTTACTCCCGCTATTTTTCTAAATCTACGGAAAAGAACGGGGGAGTCGCCCTGTTGCTGTACAATCAAACATGTGTTGATTTGCACAGACAACAGGCCACGGCTATGGAAGCAGCCTACCTCAATCGCCAGGGAGGAGTACGATCTGCGCAGCTTCTGAATGCAGCCAGGCGGCTGCTGTTCTGGGCGCGCACACACGTTGCTCTCCATCAGAGCAATGTATATTCCCGGCAAATTTAACCGAGGGGCTCGCAGAACGCAGCAGCTGTTGTATGCGAGGAGTATGGAGACTCAGACCTGTGTCACGCACACTGAAAGGCGCCTCAGTGGGATTTGGCTTTGGTGTTACGCGCACTAAAGCAAAGCCCCATTTGAACCTGATCAGGTTCGCCTTAAACTGTTTTCAGCCAAAGTAGTACTACTTTTGGCTCTATCAGAGAAAAGGGTGAGTGATTTGTCTGCTCTCTCTGTGGCTCCGTCAGCTCTCCGGATCCAAGGAGATGCAGTTCAGCTGTTTCACGCCCTAACCTGGCTTCATGCCTAAGGTCATCACAACTATTTTAGGTCAAGAGTGATCACCCTGGCTGGCTTATTCCCCCCTCCTTACAGGTCGGAGGAAGAAGCCACATCTCATCTCCTCTGTCCTGTGCGCGCGCTGTCTTGCTATGTGGCGCGCACGGCGGCCTGGCACCGTTCTCAGCGCCTGTTTATGCACTATAGAGAGCACTCGATCGGGCAACCTCGGTCTGCACAACGGCTGTCACACTGGCTGTGTGAGGCTGTGTCACAGGCATATGTCTCCTCTGGGGTGGAGCCCCCGGAGAATATCAAGGCGCACTCCACCAGAGGAATTTCCTCCTCCACGGCGTTGCACGGAGGAATGTCAGTGGAAGATATTGGCACTGCTGCATCTTGGTCTTCCCCCTGTTCATTTATTCATTTTTATTTGAGGGATGTCTCCCATTCCTCTCTGACGCACCCTGTACTGGGTGTTCTGTCGGAGTGAGTGACGTCAGGGATCCAGCTGTGCGCCTCTCTCCTGCCTCTCGGCACGCGGAGAGCGGCCCTTTTCCCCTCTTAAGAAAGGGATGTTCCTTTTTCCTCTGACACACTTTGTACGGAGTGCCTGGTCAGAGTGAGTGATGTCAGGGTTCCAGCTGTGTGCTCTCCTACCTGTCTGATACGCAGAGAGCTGCTGTTCCCCCTCTATGATCGCAGGACAAGGTGGGACCTTCGTCTCTACTTTCTCACAGCGGCCGGTATGTATTGTTCCCAGCCTTCACCCCGTCAGGGAAGATAGGCATGTTTTGCTATGTTCCAGGGACGGTGATGCGCCATTACGCATGGCACAACAGGCAGGGGGGTGTTATTGAGCAGGTGTGTCTGTGCTTCTAGTGCCGGGCGGACCCAGTGGGGCGCAGACTACATCATGCTTCGCCCTTAACCCAATAGCGATAGCCTTAGAGGGCGAAGCCATATACGAAATAGAACTGAGGTTACCTACTGTAACCCAGCTTCTATGAGTAAATGGCGCAGCCCTCTAAGTGCTGGGCCCCACTGGCTCTACGAATAGCGGAAGAAAAGTTATATTGTATGGGAGCAGATTGCCGGGCCCCCTTCCTACTTATACCGGAAGGAGGCCCGAGGGTGGGGCCCACCTAGCGGGTGGGCGTGGACTACAAGTGTTTCAGTGCTGCGCGGGGGCGCAGAGGGATAACCCAATAGCGATAGCCTTAGAGGGCTGCGCCATTACTCATAGAAGCTGGGTTACAGTAGGTAACCTCAGTTCAGTCTTGTGGGAAAATGAGCCCTGCCGGTGGAGGAAGCGATAATGAAAGAGGAGAAGAGAGAGAGAGGAAGACTTGTGTCTTACAACAAACAGTAGGTCACGGTGGAGAAAACGACCTGAAACAGCATGCTGGCACAGAAATGCACAAGCGAGCAACACAAAATAAAGGTGCATCAAATATAACTAAATTATTCGGCAGTTCAACTGCAGAACAAGACAAAGTTGCTGCATGTGAGGTAACATCAGTGTATCAGACAGTTAAGCATGGTTTGAGTTACAACAGCATGGACTGCAGTAATACGCTGGCAAGGGCCATGTTTAGTGATTCGAACACTGCAAAGAAAATGCAATGTGGAAGAACAAAGGCTGAGATGATAACAGCCAATGTGCTTGGCCCCAAAACTGTTCGGGATATTCTAAAAGAGCTGTTATGGAGTCAGATTTGGGTCAATATTCTAGCGCGTAAAACAAGCTACTCACGAGTGGAAAATGTGCTTTTACATGCGCATAAAATGACCCTCGCGCGCAGATTAAACCCCCGCGAGCGGCTCTGCGCCCGCGAGCGGCTCTGCGCCCGCGAGCGGCTCTGCGCCCGCGAGCGGCTCTGCGCCCGCGAGCGGCTCTGCGCTCGCTCGCGAGAGAGACAGCCCTCTTGCTTGCTCGCGGGAGTGTCAGCCTCGCGGAGTCTGTCTACGCGCGCGTGAAACGTTTCTGGCACTTTGGGGCGGAGCCACTGGACTTTGATTGACAGCTGCCAGGAAACCCGGGGTTGCCAGGTTTGATAAATGCCTGAACTACCAAGAGCCGAGCAGTGACGGCAGCAAAATCTAGGTGCGTACAGCCATAGATATATATAAACACTAGATGACTCACCCGCGCTGCTGGCCAATGGAGACCGACGTTGCCACTTGGCCGCCATCTTGCTCTCATTCATAACATTATGGTTTACTATTTAAATAACCATAGCTTGCTCAATTTTCAACCAATTTTCAAACGGTTTGGTTTTTTATAAACATCAAAGATGTAGTTATGATACTGTATACTTATAGTCATGGACTTTCTTATGAAAATAACATTAAGCAGATAAAGCGATAGCTATACACACACACAAGGTATTTATATTAAATATGTGCCGGTGTATATATTTCCATTTATTTTTATTATATTGTTAATAAATTATAAAATTAAAATATATTTATATTTTATATATAAAAATTGGTCTCATGTTACCACTCTGTAAGCCAAGAGTTGTTAATGTAGCAATGCCTTAGCTTGACGAATAGGGACACAACTAATGACAATAGCATATGGTGGTATATTATTTAGATATTCACACCTTTATCAGAAGAACCAAACCAACATAAAATGAGCTCAGACAGGCCAGTCTCATTTATCACAATTATACGAATATATAAATAATAGTAATATGGAAATTAATAAGTTACTTTTTTAACAATTCAATGTTCACTTATCAATACTGTGAGCCTGATTTTTCTTACATTCTCCAACAGAAAACACAACTCAGCGTACTTTTAAGAAATTGATCTTAATAGGCTTTTCCCCTTATAAGGCAAACATATGTTTTGAGGCTCTGGACAAAAATGGCTATTTTGATTGTAAAGGTTGCCAATCCCTGGGTGTAGTTTCAATGTTTGCACATGTTTATTCAAGTGTATGAGTGACATAGAGCAAGTGAGATGGCCAGTGGTTCTCAAACCTTTTACACAGAGTACCACCTCAAATTATATTGGGGTCTCCTAGTAACACCATCATAGACCTTCCTGGGTACCACCGAGATAAAGGATTTAATATGACAAGCCATATGATGCTCTCATTTGTTAGTGACATTCCACATGCAAATAAAACAAGATAAGATGGTACTTTATTGATCCCAATTTGGGAAAACATTTTTAGTTACAGCAGCATAAGGGACAAAGCATTTTACAATGAATTAGAAATAAGCAAGAAAGAGGAAAATATACATGTTGAGTTTGGCAGGATATTATATATGGAATATTAATGTTAAATATTAAATAGATTATATATGTGTAAAATGTACAACGTGGTTATATTCAAGAGAAACTATGGAGCAGAGAGTTATCTTCCAGCCAGAGGTGATTTGTTGAGTTATGGCACTGCGGAGCTGCAGCAGTCTGTTGGAGAAGGAGCTCCGTTGACTGTCCAGCTGCAGGTGGAGAGGATGGGTGGGTTATCCATGATGGACAACAGCCTGTTCAGTGTCCTCCTCTCCACCACAGCTTCAAAGGGGTCCAGCTTGATGCCGATGACAGACCCAGCTTTCCTAATTAGTTTATTGATCCTGCTGGTGTCACCGGCTCTGATGCTGCCCCCCCAGCAGACCGGAGCAAAGAAGAGTGCACTGGCCACAACAGACCGGTAGAAGATCTCCAGCATCTTACTGCACACGTGGAAGTATCTCAGCTTCCTCAGAAAATAGAGTCTGCTCATCCCCTTCTTGTGCACAGCATCAGTGTTGATCCTCCAGTTCAGTCCGTTGTCTAAGTGCACTCCCAGGTATTTGTAGTCCTCCACAACAGCCACATCCAGAATGCACAGGGGTAGAAGAGACGTCCTCACCCTCCTGAAATCAATGACCATCTCTCTGGTCTTGGCCACATTCAGAATACTCACAACATTAGGCTGAGGTTCATCTTCCGCTCCTCTTGAAGTGGTTGTGCTTCTTGTTGCTTCCGGCTAAAATAAACATAATTAAAAGACATTTTGAGTGTTTCAAATGTGCTGTAATACACAACACATTATTTATTCCTAAACTTGCAGAAAGAAAAACTAAAGTGTGACATTTAATCACATATTTATCAATCAATCGTATACACCTTGAATTCTTGTTGGCCAATGATACACATACCCTTTGAAGATGAGCTGGGAAATTGAATACTGTTGGCACAACACCATCTTTAAGCCGGACAGTCTGCCCCGTCCTGTCAAAGTCCTCACTCCTGAAGTACTCACTGCAGAGCAGCGTCCTGCCAGAGGAAACAAAACCGTCCCTTCTTAGGGCGAGATCCCACTGCCTCCTCCTCTCTCCGGTTTTGGGAAACCTTAAAAACATGAGAAAGGTAGCCAGATATATAAATGATTGTCAACATTGTCCGCCCTTCTTTCCTTTAATATTAAGGGTAAGGACAAAAATACACACCGAAATTATCATATTTTTGGGGTAATTGTATGTATGTATGTAATGTATGTATGTATACTTTAAGAATAAGACAACCACACTAAGAGTAATAAAAAAGGTGTCCAAAAGAAACATTACATAATTGTGTAAAGAAATGGTAGCAACATAGGCGGCGCATGAGGCTCAGGTTTGGGAAGGCTAAATAACTTATTTTTTTATCTGACGCTGCCCGCCTCCGGCGTTTATAGAAAAGAGATCAACTCAGTGAAAGCACCGCCTGCTGACCGATCAGAGCTCAGTGTGCGGAGTTTAAATATATCAAGTCATATTACAGGATAAAGGAAATACAGTTTAAACTGCCGTATGCAGAGAAGACGTCGACGTGTCGCACTTATCATTCATATCACACTGATATCAGATCATCGATCTCACATCGATATCACAATATTTCCTTATCTGAGTCAGCTTCTCGAGCCGTATCTGGCCGTGCAACACTTACATTGTCACATATACTGTATGCAGACGTATTATTTTAAGCAACACATTAAGTTGACGAAACACTCAACTCAAATGTAATTAAAGTCAGATCCACTCGTGTCTTAGATGGGGCAGTATCATAAAACTGTTTTCAAACACTCTGTAGTTTATTTTTTAACCAGTTGTTCTATATTCTCCTTGCCGGTGCAACTATGTGGCTCGTATCCTGGATTATATGTTTAAGTCATGGATGGTTAAAGTTCATATTTGTCTAATATTAGTTTACTTTTCATTAATGAAGTATGACGCTGCGCTGTCAGTACACTTGTCCCTGTTTGTGATTGGTCAAATGTAGCGTGAACGCGTTCTCAGCTGGAGAGAGAAACCCTGGCTTGATTCACCGAGTTGATAACCAGCTTCGTGGACCACTTAGCGAAATCTCATTTGTTAGGGTTAGTTAAGATAACTCAAACATATCCAGGGTCTGTTGAACTGGCTTCGTACAGGGCACAGGTGGCTGCATAGCAGCGCTAATGTCAAAGACACACACATTATACATTATATTTTTATTTTACCAGGATGCAGTGACACAAATATTTGGGAAGGCTTAGCCTTCCCTAGCCTACAGCACCCGCCGCCCCTGGGTAGCAACATATTCTAAAGAGGCTGGGTCAACATCAATCTTGCAATACTATTATCTCACATAGCCCCACTGATCCTGTGTAGCAGGACTTGTAATGTAGATACATCCACTAAGTAATTAACGATTATCCTAATTACAGTCATAATATTGTCATATCTTACACGTGAAAGGTGATTCCACGGGTTCTTGTTTGCAGACTGCGGCGATTAGAGCAGCCGTAGGCTGCACAAAAGTCAAGCATAGTCAGGTACTTCTGTAAACACAAAGCCAGCAATTTCCTGTATCATAATGTATCTAAAAATGTAAGATGTTTTTAACAAGCCAAACCACTTGGAAGAAATCCTGTGTAACTTAAGTTATGTTGAAAAGAAAGAGCAGTTATGCCTCTCCCACTGGTGTAAAGTTGCTGGGTGAACTTCTTAATACTAGGTCTCACTCACAGCCTCTTGTTATTAGCCAGCTAATAAATACAACCACATACACAAAGAAAAGCTGCAATTTCAACATGTCCAAGCATCCTGTATCATAGCCATGCTAATAACGTTTATAATAAACAAAACCGTTTGTAAATCAGTCAAGATTTCAGCGATTTAAGAGTATTTGTGTGCAGATCACTCACCTTACAACAGCTACCATAGCGCGTACCAGAGTAGCTGTTGACTGTAGCAAGATGGCGGCCGGTGAGCTACGCTGGAAAATCTCCCATGAGCCATCTAGTGTTTATATATATCTATGCGTACAGCAGACAGTAGCTAGCAGTTTTCGACGGACACAGCCCACTGAAAAATATATTGTTTTATATCAAATTAATGTATATTACATTACATTGCATTTAGCTGACGCTTGTATCCAAAGCGATTTACAATAAGTACATTCGACCAGGAAGACACAACCTTGAAGAAAACAGAATCATATATATATATATATATATATATATATATATATATATATATATATTAGCTGTACACTTTACGAATATAATAGTTTTTTATGGACAACTTTACCATTCAATCTCGTCCAACTGATTTTGCTGCCGTCACTGCTCGGCTCTTGGCAGTTCAGGCATTTATCAAACCTGGCAACCCCGGGTTTCCTGGCAGCTGTCAATCAAAGTCCAGTGGCTCCGCCCCAAAGTGCCAGAAACTTTTCACGCGCGCGTAGACAGACTCCGCGAGGCTGACACTCCCGCGAGCAAGCAAGAGGGCTGTCTCTCTCGCGAGCGAGCGCAGAGCCGCTCGCCGGGGTTTAATCTGCGCACGAGGGTCATTTTATGCGCGTGTAAAAGCACATTTTCCGCTCGTGAGTAGCTTGTTTTACGCGCGAGAATATTGACCCAAATCTGACTCCATAGCTGTGTCCTCCTCTCACCGAGGTCGCAGCAGGTGAGGAGGTGGAGTAACTAAAAAAGTAACTAAATCCGCCAGAAACCCGAAAATATTTGCGCGCACGCGCGGGGGACACATGCATGTGTCCCGTTTCTCAATTTCTGGAAGTTGGCAAGTTGAGTACCAAAAGTAAAAGTATTGAATGACTATATGATTATTGATGCATTAATGTTTTCATCACAGCTGGTTTAAGGTGGAGCTAATTTTAATGACTTTATAAACTGCTGCTGATATCTGAACCTATATTTATACAAACAAGTGTATTTATTAGTTCATTTATATGTTGTATGAGCAAATTATCTGAATCTGTAAATTACTACAGTAAAGGTGTCAGATGAATGTAGTGGAGTAAATAGTACCTAAGTACAGTGCTTTAGTAAATATACTTTGTTACATTCCGACACTGATTCCAGGATATATCCCTCAGCTATTTACTCTATACCAGAATAAATACTCTACTTTACTTAAAGGGGACCTATCATGCAAAATGCACTTTTGTACGTCTTTTATACATGAATATGTGTCCCCGGTGTGTCAGTGAACTCACCAAGTGTCAGAAAACACAACCCTGTCTCTTTTCCTCCATACCCAAATCTCTAAAAACGAGGCTGCAACGGATCTGATACAGACTGATACAGATTTTAAAATTCTCTGACGTCAGGAACGAGGAGCTCCGCCTATATGGCCGACTCTCCACCTATCAGGGGAATGAGAGGTTGCGTGGCATGGTAACTGGATGGTAACAGCATGGTAACATGATGCTTGTGCCTCGCCCCCCTCCTTTGCAGGGGGGCGAGGTCAGCTGCAGCTCATTTGCCACAGAATCAGCCCTTGCAAAAACAGGGCTGGAATACAGCAAATAGAGCGAAATGAGGCATGGCTAAAATGCATGATCTGTTTGGTATTTTGAAAAAAAAACTTCACAGACATGTTTTATATAGGTATGGCCCTACTATATATTATTCAAATATAGCATGATAGGTAGGGTTGGGAACCGAAACTCGGTTCCAGATGAGAACCGATAAGAAAATGCCGGGTACCGGGTACCCATACAAAATACACAATTTCGGTTCTGCTTAACGGTTCCTAAACGCGGTAGACCCTGTATTCCAGCGGGTCCGTCTGCACCGACCCGGTGGAATACAGGGCGGACCTGGAGAATCACAGAACGGCCGGTCGTCAGCGGGCCGTTGACGGCCGGCTCGGTACGCTGACGGCCGGCACCGCCCTTCATTTTTTTAAACGGCATCATATAAATTGCGCTGACAGGCGACAGAGGTCCACAGTTGCCCCGCAGCGATGCTCCCCCGCCCTCCCGTAGACATTTCACGAGCTCAGTCACTTCATAACACCAAAGATAGGTCGCGGTAAACACTCTGAAGTGAGGCTCCACTACACTAAAAAAGAAAAAGAAAAGGCAAAGTGTAATGCCTGTTAATAGCTTGCCACAGGCATAGCTCAGTTAAAATAAAGCACAGCTATTGTGCAATACATTTGTATTGCATGTATATTTTTTAGTAACAATTTCAGTTAAAGCTTTTAAGAATAAATATATTTTTGTTATCTAAACGTTTGACCTCTTTATTTTACAATTTTGGAATCGAAACGGGGAATCGATAAGAACCGGAATTGATAAGCAGAACCGGAATCGAAATCGGAATCGATACATTTCAAACGATACCCATCCCTAATGATAGGTCCACTTTAAGTAAAAGTAGTAAATCCAAAGTGTAGAAATACTCTGTAACAAGTACAAGTCTGGCATTCAAAACATTACATAAGTAAAAGTAACCAAATATACTTGAAGTACCAAAACTAAATGTACTTTTTAAATAAAATGTATCAAATAAGGTATAATTAGTTATTTCATAATGAATTATAATAGTGATGCATTAATCTGTAAAATGTACTGTGGTGAGATGTATTTTCTTCTATGCTTGACCTGCACCACCAGCCCTCCGTTTGTGTTGAAACATGGATGCTTTTATGTATCCTGGGAAAAAAACCCAGTCCCATGTAAACTCACGATAATCTTCAATTCATCATAGGACTTTAGCTTTCAGTGTTCATATGGAGTGTTAGAGCCTTTCACCTGGTGGGGCGATCTTTGGCCGACAAATAAATCTACAGATTGCCAAAGTTCTGTTTTATGCTGAATTTTTGTAATGATGTCACTTCCAATTTTTTAATTAAGCAATCATACACGAGAGGCCGTTCTTTAACGTCATTATTGGTACGACAGTACTGCGGCAGGACCGAGGCGCTTGCGCCGAGGTCCGTACGCCTGCGCAAGCGCCTCGGTCCTGCCGCAGTACTGTCGTACCAATAATGACGTTAAAGAACGGCCTCTCGTGTATGATTGCTTAATTCTATAACACATAGGTGTGAGCAAGCTCTCTGATTGGTCAATAGGCGTGTTTGATTCCACGATCAAAGAACGGTCAAATAAAACGTGCCTTTTCACAACAAGTCAGTATCCCTCCGCGTCTGAGAAAAACGGTATACCCTTGGCCTGAAAAGCAAACTGCTTGCAGTACAGGCGTACGGACCTCGGCGCAAGCGCCTCGGTCCTGCCGCAGTACTGTCGTACCAATAATGACGTTAAAGAACGGCCTCTCGTGTATGATTGCTTAATTCGATGCCAGTACAAACGCTCAATTTAAGGCATGTCAGCAAGTGTGAATGTGTTTTAATGAGCTTGAATCAGAACTGCATGAATCCATTGTTTGTTTGCATTTGTGTGTATGGTGGAATCAAACTTGCACATTTAGAAGCACCTGAGATTCAAATATTGCCAAGATAAATCTGAAAATAAAATGAAGTAATGCTCTCATATATACATTATATACATTCTATAAAATCCAGCTACAAGTCAGGTCATTCTTGAAATAATTTGCCATGTCGCTCCTGGACCGTAGTCATGATGGGCTGAGCCTCAGCAGACCTGAGGCAATGGGTAGGGGTGTGCTGGTGAAACAGAGGTGGGGGGGGGGGGGGCGGCAAGGTTGTTGATGGCTTTGAACGTTATATTGGCGATGTTCTTTAGGTGGTAAAACGTTTTTGTGTCCTGTTTTATGTGAAGAAGGAAATGGAGGGTGGAGTCGACGATGATGCCAAGGTGACGATGTGAGAGGAGGGGTTGACAATGGAGCAAAGTGAAGATGTCCGGGAGGAGGGGGTGAGGGAATTTGGCTCGATGATGATGAGTTCAGGTTTCTCACGGTTCTGTTTGAGAAAGTTGTTTTGCAATAAAAAAAAAGCCCTGGGGGACGGGATGAGTAAAGGGGGATTTGCAGTTGTTTATGGAGAGGTGACAGTGATGTATTGGATATACCGGTTATACTGGTTATTCTGGGGATGCTGGCCCCAATCTGCCTTGGTCAAAGGGGCCCTGCACACTCACTGAGTTGTGAGAGCAAACTAAATGAAAGACTTATGAAAGCCTGAGGTGGAAGACTTGGATCTTAGCGACTAGGATGTAGCAATAAGTGTCTAAGGGCAAACATACTCTGTTACAAGTATAAGTACACATACAGTAGGCTACATGTTTTTTTCCATAAATTCCCTGCTACCCATCAACATTTAACCACCAAAATGGCATTTAATATAACTTACTTGCACCATAACTACAAATAGCAAATAAAGGTACATATAATACAAAAAAAGTTAATGTGACAGTGAATTAGATAAATCATTGGAAGACAAAAATAACTTATTTCATAAAACAATTTAACATTTTCAGAGTAGATTTTGACCTATTGAATAAGAAATAGCCTCAAGATCAGGCAGTACTCTGGAACATTTCCTGCTGAAATTGAATTTCAATGACATATTCTCATATCTTTATGAGAGAAACTGCCTATGCATCACTTACAACAAAAGCATTTCTGATTTCCACATCGAAAGACTGAAAAAAAAACATCATTACAAAAACAACAATGAGAACATTGCTTGAATCAAAAATGTATGATCAGAATCAGAAATCAGTAATAAACAAAAAATAATGTGAATAAGTGATATTTTTACCGACATAACCCAATTGTTTTAGGTCAGTAGACAGGCTTAAAGGAGCTTCTACTATAGTGTGACTATTGAAAAGCTTCATTTAGGCAACAAACATCAAATAGGGCTTAAGTGTGACCTCCATGCTGCTTTTAAAGAGGACATATTCCGCCTATTTTCAGGTGTATATCAGTATTTAGTGCCTCTACTGTGACATGTCTCCATGCTTTAATGTTCAAAAAGGTCTTTATTTTTCTCACACTGCCTGTGCCACAGCACCTCTTTTCACCCTCTGTCTGAAACCAGAGCCCAGTCTGCTCTGATTGGTTAGCTGGGCGGCTCTGTTGTGATTTGTTTTGATTATGAGTTCAGGTTTCTCGTGGTTCTGTTTGAGAAAGTTGTTTTGCAATTAAAAAAATGATGGCACAGACGCATTTGGTGAGTTTAGAGTGCTTGGCTGCAGAAATTGTTTTTGTAGGGCTTTCCAAAAACAGAACAAAAAAAGCCCTGGGGGAGGGATGAGTAAAGAGGTAAAGGGGGATTTGCAGTTGTTGATGGAGAGGTGACAGTGATGGATATATATACTGGATATACTGGTTATACTGACTTATTGTTAAGGCTGTACAAAGGCGTGGAATTAAATGCACGATGCAGAGACAAAGTATCAAAATAAAGTGTTTTAATGTAATCAGGTAATAACACACTGAATACATAAAGTAACAAAACAAACACTCAATAAACTGTCTAACCTATACTATCAAAAAACTACTTACTTAATCTAACTCTCTATGGACGATAACTCTAAGGACAATGACAAATTATCTTAACGCTGGAATGCTTGGAAAGGTTTCACAGCGGGCGGAACTTGTCATAAAGTCCCCGATAATAAAACCCACCCATTTAGAGGGAAGATATGATTGGTCAATTGTACTGTCATTTGACATTACTCTCTCGTTCAGTTACTATAGCTGGGCCTCTGTGAATTCATAGCTGGACGTCCAACAGCTCCTGTCTTCACAGTAACTCGCAGAGACAAGCTTCTTTAATTTAACCCTTCACATTCAAACAGAAACTGAATAGGCAGATTAGAAGGATTTATTTCTTTAGAACGTTTATTTTAAATACAATTAAATCAAGTTATTTTGGTAAAACTAATGAAAAATATAACTAAAAAGATGTTTAATATTTAAGATTTTATACAGGAGAGTGCATTTACGTAGTCACGTTGTGCCTCTCGGCGTATACTTTGACTTTCTGTCTCTTTGGAGAGTGCTAGTACGTTGGATACGTTGGGTCTTTTCACTGTTGTCTCTCTTCACTAGTATCCCATGTCCCCTCTTCATAATTTGGGTCTTCATAATTTCCACCCTATTCTAAGGGGAAGCATGATGGTGCCTTTTCATTTCAATTTCTGGCTTTGTGTTTCTTCACCTCTTACTCGTTTAATATTTAGGAGAGTGCATTTACGTAGTCACGTTCTGCCTCTCTTCCTCTGCTTCTGGCTGTTCTTTTCATACCCTTGTTTCTTAGAGAAGAAATACTATTCTACAAAGGAGCTGACACATGGTGTCTCTTCACTTGTACACTTGAGGGGTCAGAGTTCATATGGTGATGGGATTCCATGAGCGGTATGCGCCGGCCTGTGCCTTTACCTTGGACTTCTAATAGAACTGCTCGGGTCTTAATAGATTGAGTGGGGAAGTTCATGAGATCTTTCTAGAGGGTTATCAAGAATAACTTTTATCCAATGACCTTTTCCCTCTCTGTCTGTGTCTGTGTATTCTCTTGTTCCGATTAACCCAGCCAAATCTTTTTTCTTGTTTTGTATCTATATCTACGCCGGGATCCGGAGTTGAGGCTGATCCTCTTGCTGTAGTCCTGTGTCTTGGATCCTCTATCCTGAGTTCTGGATTAAGTCGTGGACTTCGGGTCGTGGCTGAACCTGTCTCTGCGGTCCTGCCTTGGGTCTCGTCATGCTGCTTCCCTGATGGCTTTCACAGGATTGTAGCTGACATCCTCGTGGATTCATCTTCTTATTACAGACACATGCATTTCCTAACATTCGGTCTATATGCTGTAAAATGTATTATCTCTTCGATTTACACACGGCATCTATTGCACGTCTGTCCGTCCTGGGAGAGGGATCCCTCCTCTGTTGCTCTCCCTGGGGTTTCTCCCATGTTCCCCTTTAAACTGTGGGTTTTCTCTGGAAGTGTTTCCTTGTACGATGTGAGGGTCTAAGGATAGAGGGTGTCGTTTTTCTCATACTGATATTCTGAACAAATCTGTGCTGTTGTATTTGCTGTAAAGTGTCTCTACTGTAGGCTATTTTTATTATATGTACATCACTTTGGCTCGACCAAAAATAGTTTATAAATGTGTTATATAAATAAAACTTGATTTGATTTGATTTAACTTTTAAAAAAATATATATATTTATTTTTTTAAATGTTTTTAAATATTATTTTGTAGAATATCTTCAGGGTTTCCCGCACATAGACTTTACTTGGGCGGGCCGCCCAGGTATATTAACGGCCGCCCAAGTATATTTCATGACCCATTTAGTTTTTTGTTTTTTTCCGTCCGCGACCACAACGCCATCTGAGATCAATTAACTTGTGTACCCAGTCCCGGACTGGCCATCGGGAGGACCGGGGGGTTTCCCGATGGCCTGGCCTGTTAAGTGAGGATATTTTGGGTGACTGGCTGTCTACATGATGTGGCCTGCCGACATGACCACTGTCATACAGATCATAAATCAAAGCCCTTGATTGGTCTCTGTGTGTCATTCAAGCTCGGGATAAGCTCAGGTGAGGTTAAGGACTCTCTGAGTGTTTAGATAGTTAACTTAGTCTAAGTTCTCAGTGGGTCTCAAATGGTTTGGTCACCATTTATGTAAACAGATATTTCCATTTGAGGGTGTCAGTGTTTTTTATATTGGAAATGGTTATTGGTTATGGCCATGATTTTATGATTATTGAAATGTGACGGTTCTGTTTCATATAGGTGTTTCCATAGATCTAGTCTCTTTATTTTCCCCCTCAAAATGCACCAGATTGATGCATTTAACTCCAAAAAAAAAAGGAGAAAAAAGCTTACCGGAGGAGCATGCCCCCGGACCCCCCTATTTAAAAAAAAATAGTAACCCATGTCCATAATGTTTGTGGCTAGTAGATTTAAACAATAGGGCTATCACTATGGGCCCTGCCTGTACCGTGTTCGCTCTGCCATCGCGTGAAGGGTCTGCTAACAAGCGACCAACAGAAAGGTTAATGTTAATGCTACCACCACCCCCCAAGTATATTTCAGATCTGTGGGAAACACTGATCTTAGGCTCTCAGAGAGGCCCTGACGGCTCGCCACTGTTTATGAAGGGGCGTTGACCAAGACGCCGCCGTACATATATCTTCCACACTCCGCCACAGCTCGAGTGGAGCGCGCTCGGACCCCTGCGTGGCCAACACACTCTTACTCCCTAAGCGTCCAGGAGCGACGTTTGGTCAGTGTCCGTGGCGTCCAGTTGTGACGCTCCTAGGCTCCTTCAGTGTCATAAAGGGACGCAAATAGCTTTCAACTGATTGCAATGTATTCCCATCTGCGGCGGGATTTGACGCTCATGGAAGCACGGCATTCGTTTGTGTCGGCTGCCCTTAAAGGCAATGTGAGCGTCCATTCCCATTGGATAACGGAGAATTGTACACCCAGAAGTAAGTATTCCTCTTACTGTCGATTGATTTTACAGTGATATCTGCACTACTCATTTACTAAAAAACACCAGATTATCCTTGATAATTACACAACATTGATTAATTTAAATTGTGTGCAATGCTTTTGTATTTTTCCCCTTCGATTCGGAGAAAAGGATGGCAGAAGACACTACACTACCCAGAATCCCCAGCTATCGTTTGGACTACACCATGTGCTCTGTTTGACAAACCCCGTTTTTTTCACTATTCATTCCAATGGCTGGCGTCTATGTCACGTGATCTTCAAATTTCTTTTTTTTTTCTGCAGAAAAATAAAACATGGCCGAACTTCGTTTTATTCTCGGTGGAAAATGCCAATTTTAAAGTTAGTTTGGCCATTAAAATGCGTTTTGATGTCATTTGATGCGAAAAATATGAGTTGTTATTTCAGATTATGTGTGCAGTGGATGTCCATGATCTTTAGTTTGCTAGTTATTACGAAGATTACTTCAGGAAATCGCGACGTTTTCATTGTTACCAAGGTGGTTGCTAGGGACGCTGCTATCGATATTATTTCTGTTATGTTGTGTAACTGTTTAATGGTGTTATCTTTATTGCTACCCCCTTCCCCGTCAATGTATAGTGTTGGTCCACAGCGCAAACATATTAGTTTAACAAAATCTGCATCTAAAGATAGCCTACGTTATTTTCCCCTGTGCAATTTCAGTCTCACATCTCACAGCACATCGTCATTAACAAATACCGGAAACAGACCGAAAACTTTTTTTTAAATAAAATAATTAGGGCCGGGACTCGATTAAAAAAATTAATCTAATTAATTAGAGGCTTTGTAATTAATTAATCGAAATTAATCGCATTTTTAATCACATGTAAATATTTGACCTAAGAACAGTGAGAAGCAATTTTTTTCACATGGATTTTAGTATACCATTAGGCGCATTCACACCGCAGTACTTTTCCCACAAAGGTTCATGAGAACTTAGTTCATGAGAACTCTTTGAACCTGGGGGTGGATTAGGCAAATGAAGCCGCTGACGTCACTTCTTCTTCTTCTGCTTTGGGTTTACTGGCAGGCCGCAAACCACTTCACGGCGTATACTGCCGCCCAAAGTCCCCGGCCGGAAGTCCCCTGAGTTGGGGACTGGCTTCAGTAGAAGCTGCTGGGAGTCCCAGCAGCCTTCCGAGTAAATCGCCAGAACGCCGACACCTCCTCATCTCCACCGCTCCCATGTTTTATTTTGTGTTGCCATAAGTTAGTCTCTCTGCGTTTCTGCGCTGGGCTAATGCTAATAATGCTAATGCGAGGATAATAAAATGGCGGCTTCACAACACTTTTTGGGAGTTTTACGGGGCGTGGCCAATCAGAAATATAGCTCTTTTCCGCACGAAAGTCCCTGCTCTCTAGCAGCTCTCTGCTCTCTAGCAGGGACTTTCGTGGGGGTAAAAAGGTTCTCATGAACTAATTTTAGTACCGGCTCTTTTTGGTGTGAACGCGATAAAAGAGGCTAACGTCCATGCTAGCTTCCACGCTAGCTGCTATATGTTTTGCATTGAGGTGATACTTGAGGCTTGATGTGCTGCGGTGATATGCGAATTCCTTTTTGCATAATTTGCACACAACCGTGCTCTTATCGACGCTTCCATCCGTCCGTTTTTTAAAACAACATTTCCCACTGTTGTTCACTGTGGTTTGTTGTTGTCTGAAGTCACGAACGTTAGTTGGTGCTCCAGTATAATCGGTACGCCTGAAACTCATCCAGTGAGAAACGTTCCGCGGTGCAAAAATAAGTGCGATTAAAATGCGTTAATTTTTTTAACGCGTTAATTTTTGTGTAATTAATTAATCTTAATTAACGCGTTAAAGTCCCGGCCCTAAAAATAATACTTTATTCCGAGTGTGCTTGCTTTTCTCTTTGAAAGTCATCACATAACGGCATTGTAATACACGGTTCGTCTGCATTAAATATTACATATCTGCCGTAGTTCTGTATTTATAGAGCCCTGATGAGAAGACTTATAGACAAACATGAGGAACTGAAAACGTGACGTGGATCATAAATATATCAGCCATTAAACAACATCTTACATTTCTTTTCACACAATACGTCTCCTTGCAGTATCAACACTAATTCGGCTGACTTTTATATTTGATCCAATTGGTAGATAGGCTGTATTTACACCATAAAGGTGCACAGCTGATATAAAGGGACACCTAGTGGTTAAAGCATGTTATTGAATTTCATTATTTTTATTATTAGATATTAATAGGATCCCTATAAAGTATATTCATTACTCGTTATTCTCTACTAATAGTTAATTAAAGACTGTATATAATGACTATTTTGCACATCCCTTTCAAGATTTTCTAAGGTTTATTGACATATCATATAGGCCTACACAACTATGGCGTAGTTCTGCATTGAATGAAAAACTTTGGTCGCAGGTTCCTCAATAGTGCATTACAAGACATCTATCAATATTTGTGCATACCTCCAGCAATGTTAACTATGTTGAAGCACTTATTTTAACTGATATTATACATAATGTATTATACTCTTATAAGATGTATGTAGATATTTCATCTCCGGCCTTGTCAGGTATTGAACAATCAATAAATAAAGAACATAGAATTGTTAAATATAAAACACAGAATTTGTGTGATTATACTAAATGATTTACAAATAAACACCACTGCATATTTACAACTCTTACACATGCTGATGTAACGCAAATGTTCCAACTTGGGATCAATAAAGTATATCTTATTTTAAGCTGATCGATGGCTACTGCCATATTTGCAAAATTTGACTCTGAACCTTGACAAGTGCATGTTTCAGGCTTATCAATTAATGTAATGTAATGTTATCAATTAACAACAGGGGTCACAAACATAAGACCAGCTGTTAAATAAAGCTCTTCTGACCTTAGCTGGCATGTGTGTATATATATTAATGCTGCCCATTATGGGCACAAGCTATTTTCACCCATTTATTAATTATATGTTTTAAATTTCAGTGTTTCCTATCCCCTAAACCTCCAGGGATGTACACAGTTTAATACTGGCAACTTCTTATTATGGGAAATACGAAAACGTCTTTTAAAACTACAACTCCCAGTAGAGACGTGCCATAGATAGAGAACATGTTGCGAAACAGAATAGCCAGCATGTGTAGTTCTGGGGATGGGAGGGGTGGACGCGGTGGACCCGTTCAAATCCAGTTTTGGACAGTCTGCCGTGCATGGTTCCATCCCATTTCAAGTGCTGTTCGAGAATCGGCGTAACCCTCGGAGCACACTCTCCAATCACAGAGCTTGAGGACTATCACAGGGTTTGTCAAACAGAGCACATGGTGTAGTCCAAACGATAGCTGGGGATTCTGGGTAGTGTAGTGTCTGCTGCCATCCTTTACTCAGAAAAAACATTTGTTTCTCCGAATCGAAGGGGAAAAATACAAAAGCATTGCACACAATTTAAACCACTCAATGTTGTGTAATTAACAAGGATAATCTGGTGTTTTTTAGTCGATGAGTAGTGCAGATATCACTGTAAAATCAATCGACAGTAAGAGGAATACTTACTTCCGGGTGTACAATTCTCCGTTATCCAATGGGAATGGACGCTCACATTGCCTTTAAGAGCAGCCGACACAAACGAATGCCGTGCTTCCATGAGCGTCAAATCCCGCCGCAGATGGGAATACATTGCAATCAGTTGAAAGCTATTTGGGTCCCTTTATGACGCTGAAGGAGCCTAGGAGCGTCACAACTGGACGCCACGGACACTGACCAAACGTCGCTCCTGGACGCTTAGGGAGTGAGAGTGTGTTGGCGTGGCAGGCTCTCCCTGCCTGTTCGTAGGCGTGTGCAATGCCTCCGCAGAGCCAGCCTGCCAGGCGTTTCTTGGACAGAGCTTTCCCAGTCACCTCGCCCCCGAAGCACACAAAAAGCTGTTCAGCGCGTCTAAGGTGTAATTTAGCTTCCCTGGCCCCACCATGGGGTGGAAGACTAAAACCCCCCAACTGAATAGCCCTCGACCTGAACGCACTCCTTAGGCTCTTGGGCACAAAGGAGGGGTTCAGTCTGAGTGTTATCCCGAATCAACAGGCAACTGACAGACCGACAGAGCGGTTAACTCGAACACTCTTTTGACTGACGTTAAGGCAAGTAGCAATGCTGTCTTCCACGACAGTGCTTTCAGGGAGGAGAGCTCCAGAGGCTCAAATGGTTCTGTGACCAGAGCCTCGAGCACCAGCGGCAGGTCCCACTGCGGGGCGGAGGCGTGCACTACTGAGTGCAGCCTCCTGACCCCCTGTCCAAACGCAGGCTGGAGAACCGGCTCTGCAGGCGGCGCATATGCAGTAAACCCAGCGGGACCACAATGTGAGCAGCCGCCATGAGACCCAAAGTCTGCATGACAGTTAAAGCTGTCACTGTCGTCCCCTGTCGCAGCCTGTGAACCGCCCGGAGAAGGGACGCACGTCAGCTCTCTGACAATTGATCGCAAAGCCTAAAAAGCATTGCCTGTTCCCTGGACCCGGCCATGACTATAAGGTCGTCTAGGTAAAAGAAAACCTTTTCTTCTTGAGAACCAGGAAGTACATGGAATAAAGACCCTTTTCTCTGTGCTGAGGGTGCACAACAGACACTGCCTGTTTCTGCACCAGAGCCTGAATCTCTGCTGAGAGGAAACCCATCTCCTCCTGGGATGACCGATTTACCTCTCGCATGCCTCTGAATGGAGGTGGGATGCTGCAAAACTGGAGTGAATAACCCCATTTCAGTGTCCTGTCCATCCACTTCGTTAACACACAGCTGAGTTTCCATTCCCCATAACATTGTGTTAATGGACAAGCCCTCAGCTGTGGGGCCGCAGCTATGAAGCTGTGGTACTCTCTGGTGACCCGTTCCGCCGCAAAACCCTCCTGTGAAGGGAAGATTTGCCCATGAAGGGTTGACACAGAAAGGGCCGATTATTTACTGAGGTCCCTGAACACACCGCTGCGCGCTCTTGTGTGAGCGCACGCTCCACCATAATGTTCCCTTTACTAGTGATGGGAATTCCGGCTCTTCTTGGTGAGCCGGATCATTTGGCTCGGCTCACCAAGAAGAGCCGGCTCTTTCGGCTCCCAAACGGCTCTTCAGTTTACCACATATTATACCTTTTATAATTAAATCAAATGTAGCCCTGTTTTGACTAATGAATGATTTATAGTACACATATATCACTTAAATTATTCAATACATCCTTTGTACTGAAGTATTCAAAAGTAAAAATGACATGTTTAATAAATGATTTGCTGTGGTCAAATGTTTTCATTGCATTTACAGACCCTTAACCTCTTAAGCACCTAGCCTGTTTTTCAGGTTTCAGGCTCGAAAATGACATGCCCAAAACAAAGGACTATAACTTAACTTCTAAAAGGGTTATATGAATAATTTATTTTATCAAAGCAAGGTCAAATCTGTGAGTTGGATGTAGAAGTGTCAGAATCAATAAAGATGTTTCAGTGTCAGAGTAAATCCAGATGGAATATAGTAAAAAAGTGTAAATTCTTGTCTCCGCCCAAATAAAACCCATTACTTATAGTGAAAACCACCCTTGAATGATGGGTTAGTAGCCTCAAAGCTTTAGGAATCCAAAGTATAACATATAATAAGTACCCTGTATTAACATTGAGGCAAAACAAGTGAGAATTGACCTTTTTAGAGAGATTTAGCAAAGGAAAGTCCAAGCAGACTAAGCTTTGGGCACATTTGGGTACATTTGGTTCCATCAGTGCCATTTAACCTTTTTCAGGTACCAGACTGTACAAATCATTGTATAACATTTAATTATCACCATAGGTATTCATTCCATAAAAATAAAAAAAATAAAATAATTGTAAAAAAATATATATATAAGTGTGGAGTGTGTGGGAAGTTCCCTCTTTGCATGAGATGCATGTTACTTGCACAATAAAAATTAGGAAACTTAGGAAACATTTGACTCCAACTGGAGCAGATTTATTTAAAAAAAATTAGCAACACACTATACAACAAGCATTTAAATAAATTGGGCAAAAAAAAAAACTTTATACAAACCCTGAATGTTACAGTATTACTCCAGTAAGTCATGCCATGCCCTGTAACAGTTATTTTTGGTAGTGAAGCACAGAGGGACCTGACACTTCCTGCAGTACACAGGTGTCTTCACCCTTCTGTTGCCAGCATCAGAGCACCTCCTGCAGTACCTCCTGACCTTGGTGGCATCTTCCCCATAATACTCGGGCATCCAGAAGCCATATCCTCATCGCCTTCCTCACTGTGAAAACAAATGTGGAAAAAACAAATAGATTAATTCTCTGGCTTGTACTTTAAAAAATATAACTCAAATCAGAAATAATTTCTCTACAACAACAGCAGAACATCATTACATTGCATTTAGCTGACGCTTTTATCCAAAGCGACTTACAATAAGTACATTCGACCAGGAAGACACAACCTTGAATAAAACAGAATCATATAAGTACATCAGGTTTCATAGAGCCAAACATTTCAAGTGCTACTCAACTGGCTTTAGGTAAGCCAGTCCTTTATTAGTATAAAAGTGCTTCGTTAATAGTTCTAACGCTCGAAGTGGAGTCGAAAGAGATGAGTTTTCAGTTTGCGCCGGAAGATGTGCAAGCTATCTGCCGTCCTGATGTCAATGGGGAGCTCATTCCACCATCTTGGAGCCAGGATAGCAAACCCACGTGTTTTCGCCGATGGGAACTTGGGTCCCCCTCGCAGCGAGGGCGCAACGAGTCGTTTAGCTGATGCAGAGCGTAGTGCACGTGCTGGGGTGTACGGTTTAACCATGTCCTGGATGTAGGAAGGGCCAGATCCATTCGCAGCATGGTAAGCAAGTACCAGTGTCTTGAAGTGGATTCTAGCAGTTACCGGAAGCCAGTGAAGGGAGCGGAGGAGCGGAGTGGTGTGGGAGAATTTAGGAAGGTTGAAGACCAGACGAGCCGCTGCATTCTGGATGAGCTGCAGAGGTCGGATGGCACATGCAGGTAGACCAGCCAGGAGGGAGTTGCAGTAGTCTAGGCGTGAGATGACGAGAGCCTGGACCAGAACCTGAGTCGCTTTCTGAGTCAGCTGGGGACGTATCTTCCTGATGTTGTAAAGCGTGTATCTGCAGCAACGGGTTGTAGCAGCGATGTTTGCAGTGAAGGACAGGTTGTTATCTAGGGTCACACCCAGATTCCTTGCAGTCTGAGTCGGGGAAACAACTGAGGTGCCGATGTTGATTGTTAGGTCAAGAGTGGGACAATCTTTTCCCGGGAGGAAGAGCAGCTCAGTCTTGTCAAGGTTGAGCTTGAGGTGGTGAGCAGACATCCACTGAGAGATGTCAGCTAGACAAGCAGAGATGCGTGCGACGACCTGGGTCTCTGAGCGGGGAAAGGACAGAATTAATTGGGTGTCATCAGTGTAGCAGTGGTAAGAAAAACCATGCGGGCTAATGACTGATCCGAGCGAGTTTGTGTACAGGGAGAAGAGGAGGGGACCAAGAACAGAGCCCTGAGGGACCCCCGTAGTTAATTGACAAGGGTCGGACTCAGACCCTCTCCAAGTCACCCTGTAGGTACGGTCTTTCAGGTATGAGGTGAGGAGGGAAAGTGCAGAGCCTGAAACTCCAAGTTTTTGGAGAGTGCGAAGGAGGATCTGATGATTCACCGTGTCGAATGCAGCAGACAGGTCCAATAGGATGATGACAGAGGAGAGGGATGCAGTTTTGGCAGTGTGCAGTTCCTCCGTGACAGCAATGAGAGCAGTTTCTGTGGAGTGACCTGCCTTGAAACCAGACTGGTGCGGATCCAAAAGGTTGTTCTGATTGAGATAACAGGAGAGTTGTTTAAAGACAGCGCGTTCAAGTGATTTAGACAGGAACGGGAGGAGAGAGACAGGCCTGTAGTTTATAACATCAGACGGGTTGAGAGTGGGTTTCTTTAGGAGAGGGTTTACTCTTGCCTCCTTGAGACTGTTTGGAAAGTGACCAGAAGTTAGAGAAGTGTTGATGAAATGGGTGAGAAACGGTAGAATATCAGGAGCGATAGTCTGAAGGAGGTTTGAAGGGATAGGGTCCAGAGGACAGGTGGTAGGGCGGGCAGAGGTAATGAGGGTAAGAACCTCACTTGGAGAGAGAGGGGAAAAGGAGGTAAGTGTGTTGGTGGAAGGAGGGTCTGGTGACCCAGCGGTGAGTAAAGGTGAGTCAGAAAAAGAAGAGCGAATATCATCAACCTTTTTTTCAAAGTGGGTAACAAAGTCGCTTGACAGAAGTGAGGAGGGGGGAGGAGCTTTTGGAGGGTCCAAGAGGGTGGAGAAGATGGAAAATAGTTTTTTAGGATTGGAATAGGAATATTGGATCTTATCTTGAAAGATTTTGAGTGTGTGAAATAACATTATATCACTCAAAATGTATACTGTGTAAATGATGTGGGACGGGGTTCATATAATCTTTTCAATATTTAATAATATTCCGTCTGTCATATATTTATATATTTATATGCATGTGTGTATATATATATATAATATAAGTAATAATTGTAATAATTGTAAATCGTTTTGGATAAAAGCGTCAGCTAAATGAAATGTAATGTAATACCGTGTTAAATTCAAAATGTATATGTCTTGTTTATTTCAAGAACAAGAAACGGCATCCATCTTCTTTGTTTGTTGTTGAGTGTGTGAAAGAACATTATATCACAAGATGGATGCCGTCGTGTTATTGTCACGTGTGTGAAATTACTATAGATGAATACACTCTTACACCAAATGAATAACAAAAAGATAAAAACAGATGAATACTCTTACACCAAATAAATAAGTAATAGATACAAACAGAGAGATTACATTCCTTTCCGGTGACGGAGGTTCATAATCAGAGTAATTACTGTCCCCTTTATGCGTGACGAGATCACTATCTTCCGACGGAGAGTCCTGAAATACGATGTCCAATGCCTCCTCTCTACGGACAAAAAAAGTCTTCTTTCTGGCTGCCATTGTTACAATGAAGACAAAGAAAACAAATCCTGCTGTTTCGCTGATCGATCTGCCGTTCTCTGCTCTCCTGTCGCCGCGGGACGGGACGGGACATGCTATGCTATGCTATGCTATGCTGCGTAAAAAGAGTGGGCGTGTGCGTAAACCAGCTATACTGCCTTTATTTATACTTACGCAAGATCCTATCTCTGGAACCCATTGGTCGATTTGGGTGATTGACACCTTTTTTGAATCGTTAGAGCCAATCGAATCGAGTGGCAGTTTCAAAATACGTAAATATGTTACGCCTGTGGAGGGGGAGCTATGCGTAAACTGCATCTCACGCAGCTGAAGCCACGGACTGTTAATCGTTGGACCTATTCTTCTGCCGTGAATGAAAGGATTGATTATCAGTAATCATTTTAAAGTGACAAGAGACATTGGATTAACCTTGAGCAGCGTTTTTATTCCTTTGAACACAACTTTTGATCACAAAACAGCCAAGGTAAGACCTAATTATTGTCATGGATTTGAAAACTGATATTGTTTACTTGCTATGTTCTGGCTGCTAGCTCGGTTAATGTTGTGCCTGTAGTGATGGGGTGTATACCCATGGAATCTGTGGAATCTCAGCTTTCAGAATATGTGTTGTTTGTGCAGAAAGTATGAATTATAAATGATCGTTTTTGTGAGTTATGAGCAGAAATAGCAATTGCCCGTTTTTGCCATGGGCTCATTTAGAGGCTTCTTGTGAGACTTCTTTTTCGAAAAACTTTTTTTTTCCGTATCGTCAGTTAGCCAAGTTTCCTTCGGTCAGATGGGTATGGAATGTTAATAGTTTCATGAATGACACTTCAGATATAGCACTGTTGCTACATATATAGCATTTTCGGACCCGAGCTCGGGTCCGTGGGGCTTAAGAAAAGCCCAGAGCCTGTTTTTCAGGTCTCAGGCTCGAAAATGACATTCCCAGAACAAATGACCATATCTTCCCTTCTAAAAGGGTTAAATTAATAATCTTTTTTCTCAAAGTAATGATAAACCTGTGAGTTGGATGTAGAGAAGTCAGAATCAATATAGATTTTTTTTTTATTTTAAAGAAAATTCAGATTGAACATGGTAAAAAACTGTAAATTATAGTGTCCGTCCAAAATATATTTGTTGCTTATAGTGAAAACTACCCTTGGATGATAGTAAGATAGACTAAAAGCTTTAGGGATCCAAAGTACAACATATAATAAGTACCCTGTATCAAGATTGATGCAAAACAAGTGACATTTGACCTTTTTAGAGAGGTTTAGCACAAACAAACTCCACCTCTGAGGTGATTTGGGTGGAAATGGGGGGTTTATTTCTTATGGATTATCATAAATCATTTCAAAGGGACACAGACACATTGGATTAACCTATGGATTAACTTCAGCAGCGTTTTTTATCGTTTTAATGCCATTGAAGATCACTTTTGACCAGACTACGACACAGGTGACCCATGTTAGCGTTTTTAGCTACCTTGCGCCATATGTTTTGATGTCTGTTCTTGTTATTATCTCCGCGAGTTCGTATAATTGAATAATAATGAGGGTACCCTTCGATTCTGTGTCATCTCACGATGTGAAACAATGGGTTGGATGTGCAGCAAAGATAAAAAATAAGGTTTTGTGAGTGAATTTTGGTTGCAGTCATCTGTTAGCCTTTTTCGCTCGTTGCTAATTCAGAGGCTCAGCGTTAGCATTGTGGGGTTTTTTTTGAAAAAAAAATTAAAATGATCAGTCAGATGAGTTTCTTCCCGTTACATGGATATAAAACATTCATAGTTTATTAAATGAACATGCCCTCAGACACTGTTTCCTGCAAGATGTTGCAGCAGTGCCCCGGTACCGGGGTCTCTCGGCAGGTTAAACCGTTTTTTGTTTTTTTTACTGTCCTATAGTACACATTGGAATGTTCTCATTCATAACACTCCGTTCGATGTCTCACTATGGGATGCGCCTCAACGCGTATGCAAACAGAAGCATCAATCTCATTACGCCAATCCTGATTGGCTGGTGATCTTGACGTCAACGTCAGGGAATCCACCCACCCTTTAAGTAGCTTGCGCTACGACGCAGCGTCATTCAAACACCTCTTCTCGCTTCAGAGCACATCTCGAATTATCAGTAACCGGGCTAGCTTAACGGTCCACAGACCGTCGGTCGATGGGCGCTTGCCGGTTACTTTTTTGCTTTGCAAGAAGACTGAGCAATATTAACACACCAGTTAATATTGTAATCTGCCTCGCCATTTCTTTCTGTCGAAATAACGGTAAGGTTTGATTTTTTCTTCAAGCTAGTAACATACCTGTTGCTAGTTTTTTCTTCCCTCCACACCGACACCACGGTAAAGAGGACGTTCTCTTTTCTCTCTCACACCAGAGGAGACAGAGATACAAAAAGGTATTAACACACCCGTTAATATTCTTTAAAGAATAAAATCTACACCGTCGCCTTTTTTCCTTTCGGACTAACGGCAAGGTTGGATTTTTTTCTCAGTAACGTACCTGTTACTAGCGTGTCCACTCCACGACGACACCCCGGCGATCGAAGATGGACCCTTCTCTCCCTCACACCAGAGGAGTCAGGGACTCGGAGGCTCGGCTATGCGGCTGCGGGTTTAAGATTTCAGGCACAGACTCACACCAGGTCTGCTCGTCCTGCCTCGGGCTGGAACACGCCCGGGAGGCTATCGATAACCCCGGCTCGTGCGGGCATTGTACCCGCTTCACCATTAAGAGCCTCCGCCGACGGTTAGCACGCCAAGCTAGCTTGTCGGGACAGAACCCCCTCATGTCCGCTGATTCGCCGGCCGGCAATCAAGACATGGTGGCGTCCGCCGCAGAGATTGAGCCCCGTGCTGTGTCAGACTGGGGCTCAACAACAGCGACAGCCGCTGAACCGGAGCCCCACGCCGTTTCAGGCTGGGACCCGGTGGCGGCAAGAGCCGCGAGAGCGGAGCCCCGCGCTGTGTCAAGCTGGGGCTCCCAATTGGACCTCACCATGGTTCCACCCGCGGAGGATGTCCTGGAGTTGGACTATATGGAGGACGAAGAGGATACCTCTGAGTTCCTCCTGTCTGACTCTGACTCGGATGACATCTTCCTTTCATCGGCTCAGGCTGCAAAGCCGGGAGCGATATCCGCTCCCCCGGGCGAGAGCACAACAGCTTCGCCCGTCCTAAGCATGGACTTGCAGGCCGTGTATCAACGCGCTGCGTCCAGGCTGGACATCCCATGGCCTGAAGTGGCCAAGGAGACCTCCAGATCTCGCTACGAGGGGAAGAACTTGCCCCAAGCAGCGAGGACGAAGAGGCAGCTCCTTCCAGTCTTTCCGGAGATGCTGGACGAGGTGTCGGTCTCGTGGAGAGACCGTCCCTTTAGCAACAAGGCCCCAATCCAGGGTGCCTCCTCCCTGGACTGTGACGGTATGGAGAGGCTCGCAGGAACCCCATGCTACCGGCAAAGGCAGACCGGTTCCAGTCAGCGATGACCGAACGGGCCTATAAAGCCGCAGCTTTGTCCACCAGGGCACTCAACGTCTCCTCGCTGCTGACCGCCTACCAGGCGGAGCTCTGCGAAGACATGTCGAGCAAACCTGAGCCTGCCGTGTGGGACGAGATCGCAGCGATCACGGACATTTGCCTCCGTGTGCAGCGCTGTGCAGTCCAAGCCACGGGCAAAGCACTGGGAATAATGGTGGTACAGGAGAGAGCCAGGTGGCTCAACCTGATGAACCTTCCAGACCGGGAAAAAGAGGATGTTCTGGACATGCTTATTGTTCCCGAGGGCATATTTGGCTCCGCTCTAGCTTCAATGCAGCTGAGATGCGAGTCAAAAAGGAAGGGAGATGAGGCTCTCCAGCTCTGTCTCCCCCGAAGGGTCCAGCCTTCACCTCCAATGGTCCCGTGGCAGGCCTTCACTCAAGCTGTCTCACGTCCTGCCCGGTTCAAAATACCGAAGCAGCAGAGACCGCAGCCCGTCCCGGGTCCCCAGCCCAGGCACGAGGCAAGAGGGAGATGGCCAAGAAAATCTCCGGTTCCGGCAGCTGCCGCTCAGGCGCAGCCGACCCAGGTTTTCAGCCACCAGGCGAGGAAGAAGAAGCGGGCGGCCTGACAGCCTCCTCTCCTCTCCTCGATGAAGGAGCTGGAAGTTCCCTGTTCCCCAGCTCCAGAACACGACCAGTGTTGGATGCTCATGTGTTTTCGGGGTGCCACCATGCCCCCATCTTGCCGCCGCCTCGAGTGATGCCAGAACGTCATCCTCAAGTTCGCGCCATCAGGGAAATGGACTTAACATCGAAGACAGCAAGTTCCGCTGCCTATTTAAGTCACACAAACACATGTCATCATTGTTGTTTCAAAATAAATCATTTTCCACTGTCGTTTCCAGGCTTGAAGCCAAGGGCGCAGTCAATAAAAATGAAAAGAAAAACAATAAAAACAATAAACAGTCTGTCGTCTGTCCCTCTTTTGAGAGCGGCTACGGCCTCTCTCAAAAGGCGGACAATAGACGGGATTGTGAAGGCACCACCGCCACGCGCATGCGCAGTGTCGGCCGGGGTTGTCAACCTGGGGTACCACCGTGTTCAGACACCAGAGGGCCCCATAACACAACAAATAGAGACACTGAGGGCAGACGACAGAGCTGTGACATCTCCGCTCGCTTTGAGAAGCGAAAAGTGGAGGATGCTCACAGATTCTGCTTGGGTTTTCAAGACAGTAACACGGGGCTACAGGCTCCAATTCGCTGTCACCCCCCCTCACTTCTCGGGCATTCTGTATTCACAGGCCCGGGGAGAGTCGGCCCATATTCTAGAGCAAGAGATTTTCTCGCTACTAGAAAAGAAGGCTATATCGATAATACCCGCCGAACAGAGTCAGAGCGGCTTTTATTCCAATTATTTCCTCGTTCCCAAACGGGGAGGGAACGGAATTCGGCCTATACTAGATTTGAGAGCTCTGAACAAATATCTCAAAAGATACAAATTCAGAATGCTCACTCACACATCTCTGTTGCGTCTCGTGCGCCAAAACGACTGGTTCACATCAGTCGACCTGAAAGATGCGTATTTCCACATCCCAGTATATTACCCACACAGGAAATATCTGAGGTTCGCCTTTCAGGGTGTCTGTTACGAGTACAGAGTACTCCCCTTCGGTCTGTCTCTCAGCCCGCGAGTGTTTGTACATTGTACGGAAGCCGCGATAGCCCCGTTAAGACAACAGGGTATTCGCCTGGCAACTTATCTGGACGATTGGCTCCTTCTCGCACAGTCGGAGGAAGAGGCTATTACGCAGACAAATGTCCTCGTAAAACACCTGCTCGACCTGGGTTTCGTAATAAACACAGAAAAGAGCATGTTGTCTCCAGCCCAGACTGTACTCTTCCTGGGCCTACGCCTGAATTCGGTGCCCTTTACAGCCCGCTTGTCAGCAGAGAGAGTGAAAGCCTTCAGGGCTTGCCTCGCTCATTTACAGCCACGCAAATATGTTCTCTTCAGGTCATGTCTGCGGTTGCTGGGGCTCATGGCGTCAGCCATTCTGGTGGTACGACTGGGACGCTTACACATGAGGGAGTTTCAGCGCTGGGCAGCTGCCCTCAGATTGGACCCCGCGCGTCATGGCGCGCGGAGAGTGATGGTCACTATGAAATGCGTAATGGCACTGCGCCACTGGCTACACCCGACTTTTCTAGTACGGGGCGTGCCTATGGGTGCTGTCCTATCGCGGAAGGTGGTCACCACAGACGCATGTCTGACGGGCTGGGGGGGTATATACGAAGGTCGACCTGTGAGGGGTCTCTGGAGCAGAGACCTCCAACGGTCACACATAAATTATCTGGAGCTTTTAGCGGTGTTCCTCACCCTGAAACGCTTTCTGCCTTTTCTCAGAGGACATCATGTCCTCGTGAGGACAGACAACACGACCACAATATCGTATATAAACCGCCAAAGGGGTTTGCGTTCTCTCCAGTTACACATGCTGGCACGCAAACTGATCTTATGGAGCTGCGGACGTCTCCTCTCTCTGAGAGCGACGCACGTACCAGGAGTGATGAACCTCGGGGCGGATCTGCTGTCCAGAGGTGCACCACTATATGCAGACTGGACTCTACATCCAATGATTGTGAGTCAGCTGTGGGTGCGTTACGGCCGAGCCTCTGTAGATCTGTTCGCATCAAAAGAAAATACTCAATGTCAGCTGTTCTTTTCAATGCGCGATTTAAACGCACCGTTAGGCGTGGACGCGCTCGCGCACGTTTGGCCTCCGGTCCTTCTGTACGCGTTCCCACCCCTGGCTCTGATACCCCCAACTCTGGCCAGAGTGAGAGAACAACGCCACACACTTATCCTGATAGCTCCGCACTGGCCTGCAATGTACTGGCTGGCGGAGATATATTAGCTGCTGTGCGGGCAGCCGTGGCAGCTCCCACTACGCAGGGACATACTGTCTCAGGCGGGGGGGACGATCTTTCACCCACACCCAGAGCGCTTGGCACTATGGGCCTGGCCCGTGAGTGGTACAATCTGAAGTGGGGCTCCCTCAGAAGGTGATAAACACTATTCAGAGTGCAAGAGCTTCCTCCACCAGGTCTCTCTATGACTGTAAGTGGAGGGTGTTTGAGGAGTGGTGCCTTCAAAAAAGACACATCTCTTTTCAATGTCCTGTCGGGGTGATTTTATCATCTCTACAGGACTTAATTGATAAAAACAGAGCTTTCTCTACGATCAAAGTGTACCTGGCTGCTATTGCTGCATGCCATGTGGGCTTTGAGGGAAAGACGGCGAGCCAACATCCTTTGGTCTGCCGTTTTATGAAAGGGGCTCGCAGGCTCCTCCCTGTTTCCAGGTCACTGGTGCCCTTATGGGACTTGGCAGTGGTTTTAGATGGGCTCACTCGACCTCCATTTGAACCCCTGGAAGAAGCTGACATGAAACACCTGTCACTGAAGACAGTGCTGTTACTGGCTCTGGCATCTGCCAAGCGAGTCAGTGACATTCATGCGCTCTCTGTACATCCTTCATGCACTCAGTTTGCCCCGGGGCAAACAAGAGTGTTGCTGAAGCCCAACCCTGCCTTTATACCTAAGGTGGTTGGCTCATGTACCCCCATTGACATTGTGGCATTCCCTCCGCCGCTGTGTTCCTCTGAGGAACAGCGGCCGAATTTGCTGTGTCCAGTTCGTGCTTTACGCATCTATATGGACAGGTCAAAAGAGTTTTGTTGTAATGACCAACTCTTTATATCCTGGGCTAACCCTCAGAAGGGCAAGCCTGTTACCAGGCAACGGCTCTCCCACTGGATTGTGGAAGCGATTGCTCTGGCTTATACGAGTCAGGGTTTGCAGGCACTAACGGGCCTGCATGCTCATTCTACTCGTGGACTGGCTACATCCTGGGCTTTGTTCAAGGGTGTTTCCATCCAAGACATTTGTGCAGCAGCGAGCTGGTCCTCGCCGCTCACTTTTGTCCGCTTTTACAGGCTAGATGTCTCTGCTCCAAGTGTGGCCCGCGCAGTGCTGGGCCCCGTGTTGAGACAGAGTTGTACCTGTTAAGTTCTGGTTGTTTTGGTGATTTTCGAGATAAGCATGTCTAGCAATACGGGAGTTTCAATATCCCATAGTGAGACATCGAACGGAGTGTTATGAATGAGAACTGAGGAGTCACGGGCACTGAGGATGTAAGATGTGTTTCTCCGCTGCTCCTGATAATGTGACTTAATTTCATAAATCCTGCACAATTTTGGTATTTTATTGTTGAAATGAAATAGAACATAAACTAAGGATTCGTCGTACGTGACTTTTGTTTACCAAAACAAACGAAATGTCTTCTGCTCGCCAAAAATCCGAAGCACAGAGAGGAGGCCGCAGCAAAACCTCGCCTTTGCCTGACCCGGCTAACGCTACTCGAGGGGTGGCTGAAGCTAACGCAATCGACGCCGAACTTTTACAAAGTATAATGGACTCCCTGAAAGCCGACATTTTAGGCAAAATTGACTCTTTGTCTTCCAGCCTACGCTCCGAGATGACCTCTGTCCGAAAAGAACTAAAAGAGTCAATAGGACCATTACAAGCTAAAGTTGAGCAACACGGGCAAACTGTGCTTGAGCTTGAACGAGCTGCTACGGACCATAGCGGCCGGATAACGGAGCTGGAAGCTACAGTTAGCAGGCTAACGGCTCAGGCTAAACATGTTGATGATCGGTGCGAGGACCTGGAGGGGAGGTCCAGAATGAATAATATTCGGCTGGTGGCCATATCGGAGGGATTGGAGGGACCTCGTCCTACTGAGTTTATCGCCAAACTACTTCAGGAAATACTTCGCCTGGATGAAAAGCCCCTGCTAGATCGAGCTCATCGTACACAGCGGGACAGGCCCAGAGAGGGAGATTCACCCCGACCATTCGTCGTAAGAGTTCATTACTTTCACATTCGCAATGAGATCCTACGTCTGGCCGGGGAACTGTCTCCCCTCCTCTGTTAGGGTAAGAGGATTTTTATCTTTGCTGACTACACCTCCACCGTCGCTAAAAAGCGAGCTGCTTTTGGAACTGTCAAGTGTCAGCTGCACTCATGTTCGGGCATTAAGTTTGGACTTCTCTACCCAGCGGTGCTCCGAATCACGCTGCCGAGCGGAGACACACATCGGTTTGAAGATCCTACAGCTGCAAATGACTTTGTCAATACAAAACTCAAGGAAGCAGTCACTCCAAGTGCTGTGTGACGGAGCAGAGCCGGCTCCTTGTCACACTTCTTCTTTTTTTGTTCATGACAACTTGGACTGCATCTCCCAGTAAGTCATTGTAGCTTTCCATGATAATTAGTCACTGACAACATGTCTAAATGTGTGACGAACGTACTAATGTTCTGTTTATTTTGTGCGTGTTTACTCTTGTTTTACCCAGTCACCTTTCTCTTTGGGTAGCTTTAGGCTGTGTTAGTAGTAGCCTAGGATGGTAGTAGCTACGACGGAGCGTTTAGCAATTCCTATAAGGTTTGATCGGCGTGTCTCGCATGGGGAGGCACTTCTGCCATGGTGGGAGGGAGTAACGTGGTTCTTTTACCACAAAGGGTTGTTCTATATTGTGTGTTTTTTGTTTTGGTTGTTTCTTTTTTGTGTTTTTCGTGTCGGCTTGGTCTATCAACATTGTACATGTTGAAATGCTGTTATTCGTTATACCTCATTCTGCTATATGTTATATTATGCTTCACTCTTTGCCTCTTAAGATGCTTCTATGGTTTCACCTAAATTAATACAACAAGATGGAGAGGGGCTTCAATTTTGTACCTGGAACTGTAGGGGCCTTAACAATCCTGTTAAGCGCAGCAAAGTTTTGCACCATCTCAAGCACCTGGGTGCACAGATAATTTTTCTACAAGAAACTCATTTTAGGGTCTCTGATCAGAGCAGATTAAAGGCCAGTTGGATTGGCCATACCTACCACTCTTCTTTCACGGGGAAATCTAGGGGAGTAGCTATTTTATTGCACAAGTCAATTCCTTTTGTGTGTTCAAATGTGACTGCAGACCAAAACGGGAGGTACTTAATTGTTAGTGGTAAAATGTATTCTACTCCAGTGCTTCTTGTCAATGTATATGGACCAAACTGGGATGATGATGTGTTTTTTACACATTAATTTTCCATTCTACCAGATATATCCTCACATTTCCTTATTTTGGGAGGGGATTTCAACTGTTGGCTGGATCCTCAACTGGACCGATCATCGACCCGAAATTGTAAGCCGTCTAGGTCTGCTAAGGCAATTCAATCCTTTAAAAAACAATTTGCTATTTCTGACCCCTGGCGTTTTTTTAATCCCTCTGGAAAGGAATATTCATTTTTCTCAAATGTCCACCACACTTTTACTCGTATAGATTATTTTCTCGTAGACAATATAATTATTCCTTCTGTTAAATCAATTTCCCATAATGCGATAGTCATATCTGACCATGCCCCAGTCACTATGAGGATACATTTCACAGGGTCTGATAAAAACCGTGCTCCATGGCGTTTCAATAATCGTTTGCTTTCAAATGAAGACTTTGTGGAATTTGTTTCCGGACAAATAGATCTCTTTCTTAGTATAAACAAAAATCCTGATGTGTCCACGTCACTGTTGTGGGAGACCTTAAAGGCATACATCAGAGGTGAAATCATTTCTTACAGCGGCTATGAGAGGAAAGTGAGGAGGGAAAGACGTAATAATTTAACGAAACGCATTGCACAGCTGGATGCAATTTATTCTGCTTCTCCTTCTCCAGATTTATTGTTAGGTTTCCCGAGAAGTGACTGGAGATGAGAACCCGCTATGCAAGCATTACAACTGAGACTGTGGTGAAGTGTCAAAAAGGCTTTATTTTGTCCACGACACTGACAAGGAGTTGACGAAGCACAAATAGAGGGAAGACGTGGAGCTGGGCTGCTCAGGAGGGGAGGCTGGCCGTGGCAGGCAGAGCGGCTGGAGTATGTGGATCTGGAACAGGAAAAACAAGCAGGATTAGGAAATGATCTCCCTTCACTAGGAGCATCAAAAAGTCACGAGGAAAAAACACTAGTAGGCCTGGACGATAGTTTACCACTGAAGAATAAACGAAGAACTGGCGAAGTCTGAAGATGGGAACCAGGGTTTTAAGCAGGTGCAGGTGAGTAGTGGCAATCAGTGAGATGAGCAGCAGCTGAGGAGGCGAGTTGGCGGGAATTGGAATGTAGGTAGCCACGCCCAGCCAGGGAGACAGACACACAGACAAAACAAACACAGAAAGGGGAAAAAGAAGGAGGAAGTACTGCAGATCCTCACAGTACCCCCCCCTCAACGGGAGCCTCCTGGCGACCACCAGGCTTATCTGGATGAGCCCTGTGAAAGGCCCTTATCATCGCTGGGTCCAGGACTCGGGAGCGAGGGACCCAGCATCACTCCTCGAGGCCGTAACCCTCCCAGTCCACCAGGTACTGTAAGCCCCTGCCCCGGCGCCTGACGTCCATGAGACGGTGTACCGTGTAGGCAGGATGGTCATCAATGATACGGGGGGGAGGAGGGGGAACGGTTGGAGGGCTCAGATCACTGGTGTGAACAGGCTTAATCTGGGAGACATGAAAGGTGGGATGGATTCTCAATGTTCTGGGAAGCTTCAGCCGGACTGCAGAGGGGTTAATAATCCTTTGAATGGGGAAGGGACCAATAAAGCGTGGGGACAGCTTCTTGGAGTCAGAGAGGAGAGGAATGTTCCTGGAGGATAACCAGACAGACTGACCTGGGACGTAAGGAGGGAAAGCTTGTCCGTGGCGGTTGGCTGACCGTTGGTTCCGAGCAGAAGTCAGGAGGAGAGCAGAGCGAGTGTCTCTCCAGATCTTCTGACAGCGACGAACATGCTGCTGGACCGAGGGGACTGCTAGTTTTCTCTCCTCTTCAGGGAACAGGGGCGGCTGGTACCCTAAAGAGGCCTCAAACGGGGAGAGCCCAGTAGCAGAACAGGTTAGGGCATTATGAGAGTACTCAACCCAGGGAAGATGGGTGCTCCAGGTAGAGGGGTTACGGTCAACGATGCAGCGGAGGGCTGATTCCAGGTCCTGGTTGGTTCGCTCAGTTTGACCGTTTGACTGGGGATGATATCCGGATGTTAGACTGACAGAAGCTCCCAGGGATTGACAGAACTCTCTCCACACTCGAGAGGTGAATTGAGGGCTGCGGTCAGAGACTATGTCAGAAGGGATCCCATGTAGCCGTAAAACATGTACAGAGAGGAGTTGGGAGGTCTCCAGGGCTGAAGGAAGCTTAGGAAGAGCTACAAAGTGGGCAGACTTAGAGAACCTGTCAACAATGGTGAGAATTGTGGTGTTACCCTGGGAGGAAGGCAGGCCGGTAACAAAGTCCAAGGCAATGTGTGACCAGGGACGACTAGGAATGGGTAGAGGCTGGAGCAATCCTGCAGGTGTCTGGTGGGAGGACTTACTCCTAGCACACGTGGGACAGGAAGACACAAACTCCTGAGTGTCCTTGTTGACAATTGGCCACCAGAAGTGTCTCTTAAGAAAGGAACGTGTGCGGTTTACTCCGGGATGGATGGAGAACCGGGAACTGTGGACCCACTGTAGAACCTTGGAGCGAGCAGCATCGGGAACGAACTGACGGTTCGGAGGGCCGTTACCCGGGTCTGGTTGCTCTCTCAAAGCCTCCTGGATGGTGTTATCAATCTCCCAAGAGAGGGCGCCTAAAACACAACTCTTGGGCAGGATTGAAACAGCAGAGGACTCGGGAGAGTCAGGCGAGTACAGTCTGGATAGAGCATCGGGCTTTACATTCCGGGAACCTGGACGGTATGCGAGGCTAAAGTTGAAACAGCTAAAAAAGAGAGCCCACCTAGCCTGTCGGGAGTTCAGCCATCTCACTGACTGGATGTAGGCGAGATTCTTGTGGTCTGTCCAGACCAGGAATTACTGCTTGCTGCCCTTGAGCCAGTGTCTCCACTCCTCTAACGCCAACTTTACTCCCATAAGCTCCCAGTCTCCAACATCATAATTGCACTCAGCAGGAGAGAGGCGGCGTGAAAAGAAGGCACAAGGATGGAGGATGTTATTAGGACCAGCTGTTTGCGACAAGACAGCACCCACCCCAGTGTCTGACGCATCAACCTCCACAACAAACTGCTTCTCAGGGTCTGGCTGGATGAGGATGGGAGCAGAGGTGAACAGGGACTTGAGTTTGCGAAAAGCCTCATTTGCCTCAGGGGTCCAGAAGAACTTAATGTTGACAGAGGTGAGTCTTGAGAGGGGTGCAGCAACCTTACTGAAGTTCCTGATGAAGCGGCGGTAAAAGTTGGCGAGGCCCAGAAACCTCTGAAGCTCCCTCCTCATAGTAGGGGTTGGCCACTCCACCACAGCCTTGATCTTTCCAGGATCTGCCTCCACTCTGCCTTGCCTGATGATATAGCCCAGGAAGCTGATCCGGTTCTGGTGGAAATCACACTTCTCAGCCTTGACATAGAGCTTGTTCTCCAGCAGTCTCTGAAGCACCAGGCGGACATGGTTCTCGTGTTCCTCCTGGTTCTTGGAGAAAATCAGGATGTCGTCTAAGTACACAAAGACAAAGCGGTTAAGGAAATCACGCAGGACATCGTTGACCAGAGCCTGAAATACTGCTGGAGCGTTAGTGAGACCAAAAGGCATGACTAGGTACTCAAAATGACCTAAGGGAGTGTTGAAAGCCGTCTTCCATTCATCCCCTTGACGGATACGGATCAGGTGATAGGCGTTCCTGAGGTCAAGCTTGGTGAACAGGGTTGCCTCATGGAAAGGTTCAAAAGCAGAGGTGAGAAGGGGTAATGAGTACTTGTTCTTAACAGTGATGTTGTTTAACCCACGAAAGTCAATGCAAGGTCGCAGTGACTTATCCTTCTTACCAACGAAGAAGAACCCGGCACCCACGGGGGAAGGACAAATAATCCCAGCAGCCACTGAGTCAGTGATATATAGCTCCATAGCCTCCTTCTCCGGACGGGACAGCTTGTAGAGGCGGCTGGTGGGTAGAGGAGCCCCAGGAAACAGATCTATGGAGCAGTCGTAGGGCCGGTGAGGAGGAAGGGAGAGAGCCCTCTCCTTGCTGAAGACCAATCTCAGGTCGTGGTAGGTCGTAGGGACTCCAGTTAAGTCTACAGAAGCGGCAGAGCAGAACGCAGGGTTTGGGGAGACAGAGACAGGAGGCACGGCAGATAACAGGCAGTTAGCGAGACAGTTCTGATCCCATTCAATGATCTCTCCCTTAGCCCAATCAATGTGTGGGTTGTGGGTGCGAAGCCACGGATAACCCAATACCACAGGTGTGGAAGGTGCAGAGATTACCTTTAATTGGACGAGCTCTCTGTGGTTGCCGGAGGTGATCAATGTCAAAGGAGCTGACTGTGCTGTCACTGAGGAAATTATTTGCCCATTAAGTGCATAGGCTGTTAGAGGTTCATCTAAAGGCTCCAGACAGAGTCCCAGCTGTTCAGCTAGCTCCCGGTCCAAAAAACTATCCTCAGCTCCAGAATCAATGAGGGCTTGTAGAGGCAAAGTCATAGTGTTAACACAGATCTTGGCAGGTATTAAAAAACGACTCAAGGAAGGGGGTAAAGATAATGGCTGTGGACTCGTCAGAACCCCCAATCTCACTGACGAGCCTCCACGTTTGGGCGTAATGGACAGTTGGCAATGACATGCCCGGCGTTGCCACAATACATGCATTGGCCAGCACACATCCGGCGCTGACGCTCCTCCGGAGAGTCTAGCACGCCCCAGCTGCATAGCCTCCTCGTGAGAAGAGGTGCGCACGCTGGGCGGCGAGAAAACGGAGGGAGACTTAAACACTGAGGGGACAGGGTAGGAGGAAAAACTGGACTTACTGTGTGAGACTGGTGGATTCCGCTGTGTCCGCTCAGCTCGGCGCTCCCGCAAACTACAGTCTAGGCGGGACACCAAGGAAATCAGATCTGGGAGATCCGCTGGAACGTCTCGTGCTGCCAATTCATCCCGGAGCTGATCCTTTAATCCTCTCAAAAACACCGCCTTGAGAGCAGCCTCGTCCCAACGAGCCTCTGCAGCAAGTGTGTGAAACTCGATGGAATACTCAGCTACAGTGCGGTTTCCTTGTTGTAAACTAAGCAGCTGACTCTCGGCGGAGCCAGAATAATTGGGATGATCAAAAACAGCAGAAAAACGATCTGAAAAGCATTCAAAACGCAGAGAGTCATAATCCACTGAAGAGCTCAAAGCCTCTGCCCAGGTTAAAGCCTTGCCACGGAGCAAACCCAGAACGTAATTAATCCTGGTAACATCAGCGGCAAACGAAACAGGACACTGGCGAAAAACCTTGTTGCACTGAAAAAGAAATCCCCTGCATTTCTCTACCTCTCCGTGGAATGGCTCAGGGATGGTGATGGGGAAATCCTGGCGTGGGGTAGGAAAAATAGCTGGATTGGGAGTGGCATGAGAAGCTGCAGCCGAGGTAGTTAGAGCTGAGATCTGGCATGCTAACTCAGAGACATGATGAGCCATGGATTGATTGCTCTCTACTAACGCCCGAATAAGCTGGTCGTGTTGACCCAGAAGGGAACCCTGACTAGACAGGGCATGATGGACTGTGGCGGGATCCGCTCCAGTGCCTGGGGGGTTCATTATTGGCCAGTTGTTCTGTTAGGTTTCCCGAGAAGTGACTGGAGATGAGAACCCGCTATGCAAGCACTACAACTGAGACTGTGGTGAAGTGTCAAAAAGGCTTTATTTTGTCCACGACACTGACAAGGAGTTGACGAAGCACACATAGAGGGAAGACGTGGAGCTGGGCTGCTCAGGAGGGGAGGCTGGACGTGGCAGGCAGAGCGGCTGGAGTATGTGGATCTGGAACAGGAAAAACAAGCAGGATTTAGGAAATGATCTCCCTTCACTAGGAGCATCAAAAATTCACTAGGAAAAAACACTAGTAGGCCTGGACGATAGTTTACCACTGAAGAATAAACAAAGAACTGGCGAAGTCTGAAGATGGGAACCAGGGTTTTAAGCAGGTGCAGGTGAGTAGTGGCAATCAGTGAGATGAGCAGCAGCTGAGGAGGTGAGTTGGCGGGAATCGGAATGTAGGTAGCCACGCCCAGCCAGGGAGACAGACACATAGACAAACAGACAAAACAAACACAGAAAGGGGAAAAAGAAGGAGGAGGTACTGCAGATCCTCACATTTATACAAGGAGCGCCTCTCTTTACAAACTGAGTTTGAGGTCTTAGCTACGGATCACACAACAGAAATGTTACTGACATCTAGACATACTTATTATGAACATGGGGATAAGGCTAGTAGATTGCTAGCCTATCAATTGCGACAGACATTGTCGTCTCACCAAATTCCCCAGATTAGGACCTCTTCAGGCTCGACGATTGATCCTAAGAAAATCAATGATGAGTTTAAAGATTTGTACGTATCGTTGTATACTTCTGAAAACACATCGGACTCTTCGCACTTGGATAGTTTCTTTAACTCACTCCATATACCCACCGTTCACCCTGACTTTGTTGACGATTTGGAAATAAATATTACTATTGAGGAACTGGCTACTGCAGCCAAGTCCATGCAATGTGGCAAGTGTCCAGGACCAGACGGCTACACTGCTGAATTCTATAAGTCATTTTTACATAAATTGGCTCCTATTTTAATTGACATGTTTAATGACTCATTTGAATCTCTTAAATTACCCCAGACTCTCACTCAGGCCTCGATTTCCCTCATTTTGAAAAAGAATAAGGACCCTTTGTCCTGTGCCTCGTTTCGTCCTATAAGCTTGCTGAATGTAGACTTCAAACTACTGTCTAAACTTTTAGCTTTACGCCTTGAGTCGACACTTCCCTCTGTTATCTCCCCTGATCAAACAGGTTTCATTAAAAATAGACACTCTTTTTTTAATTTAAGACGGTTGTTTAATACAATTCATAACCCATCTTCTTCTAGTGCTCCAGAAGCATTAATATCCCTGGACGCAGAGAAGGCTTTTGACCGTGTGGAGTGGGGCTATCTCTTCTACTCCTTAGACAAATTTGGCTTTGGGAAAAAGTTTACGACCTGGATTAAACTGCTTTACTCCTCGCCTCAGGCCTCTGTTAGAACTAGTAACAATCAATCTGAATATTTCCCTCTTCATAGGTCCACCAGACAGGGTTGCCCTTTGAGTCCTTTGCTTTTCGCCCTCACGATTGAGCCCCTCGCCATTGCGCTTCGCTCTAACCCCCTCATTACTGGGATAACCAGAAATGGCGCAGAACAGAGAGTCTCTCTTTATGCGGACGACCTTCTTATGTATCTCTCAAACTTGTCTGTTTCAATCCCTGCTACACTTGCCACGCTGGACTCATTTGGTTTCATATCAGGGTATAAACTTAATCTTGGTAAAAGTGAATTATATCCTCTAAACTCAACCGCACGTAAATGTCCTTTACATAACTTCCCATTTAAAGTATCTCTGCAAAGCTTTACATATCTTGGAATACAAGTTACTAGCACATTTAAAAGTCTCTTTAAGGCCAATTTTACACCCTGTTTAGAACGTATGAAACAAGACTTTGAACGCTGGTCACTGCTCCCTTTAAATTTGGCCGCGAGGATCAACTCAGTAAAAATGAATACTCTCCCTAAATTTGCCTATCTGTTTCAGTGTATACCTATTTTTCTTCCTCAAGCGTTTTTTCAGAAAATTGATAGCTCAATTTTGGAGTTTATTTGGAACAAAAAGAAACCTAGACTTCGTAAAGACTTTCTACAAAGGCCAAAGCTTCTTGGAGGAATGGCCTTGCCAAACTTTAGATTTTACTATTGGGCTTCCAACCTAATAATCTTACAGTATTGGCTTATGTCCAATACACTTCATCCTCGCCCGGCTTGGCTGGCTATGGAGTCTTTTTCCTCTAAGCCTGTGTCACTGACATCACTTGTACACTCCCCCATCAACAGTCCGGTTTCCCTCTATGCTGAAAATATAGTTGTTAAAACCTCCTTAAGGATTTGGAATCAGTTTAAACGTCACTTTGGTCTGCAAGCTTTTTCTACCTCGGCTCCACTAGCTGCAAATCATGTTTCCCCCCCTCCATATCAGATGGTGCATTTTCTATATGGTCAAACCTTGGTATTAAAACATTTAAAGATTTATATATTAACACTTTTGCATCTTTTCAACAGCTCTCAGAATTGTTCTCTCTTCCTAAACATCATTTTTTTAGATACCTGCAAATTCTGAGTTTTGCTCGCAATAGATATGCTCAGTTTCCTAACCTGCCCGATGACACGCCTCTAGATGCTTTTCTCACTCAGGTCCCTGTGATGAAAGGAATTATCTCGTGTATTTACAATCAAATCCAAACCCTATCTTCAACCTCTCTAAACTCTCTGAAAGCTGTTTGGGAGGAGGATTTCGGGCAGGAGATCTCAGAGGATCTTTGGGGCAATATTCTTAAGCGTGTGCATACTTCATCCGTCTGCGCAAGACATGGTTTGATTCAGTGTAAAGTTGTTCACCGCACCCATTGGACTAAAGTCAGGCTGTTCAAAGTGTTTGACAATATAGATCCTTCTTGTGAAAAATGTCACCAAACACCTGCAAAATATTTGCATATGTTTTGGTCATGTACGTCTCTGCACAACTACTGGACTTCAATTTGCAGTACTTTGTCAGAGGTAACTGGGACGCTTATAGAGCCTAATGCCATTACTGCACTATTTGGCATCCCAAACCTGCCTTTGCCTAGGCTCAAAGCAGACCTTATAGCCTTTGCAACATTACTAGCAAGACGTCTTATTCTAACAAGATGGAAATCACCAACACCACCTTCCCACACTATGTGGATAAGGGACATTTTTAATAATTTGCAGCTTGAAAAAATCCGTTACACATTGAGAGGCTCCGCCGGGAAGTTCCGGAGTGTCTGGGGGCCTTTCTTTGCCTATGCAGGGAGGATGACCTTCCCGGATATTCCGGAATAAGACCCGAATATGTATATCTTTTTATTTTTTATTATTATTTTATATGTATGGATATGTATGTGTATATATATGTATATGTGAAGCATTTTAAATGTATTTGTACTATTATCATCATTAAGAGAATGAGGTGTGTTTTGTTGTTTGACCAAGCCGACTGTTTTTTTTTTTGTGTCTGTCTTGTTGTAATGTTTCATATGTTATGTGATCTGCACAACTGTAATGTGACACTGTCAATCACAACTGCTATGTCATCTCTGTTTAATTTGTGTACGAAAATCAATAAACAAAGTTTATAAAAAATAAAATAAAATAAAAAAATAAAAATGAATGAGAACTGGGGTTACTTACGTAACCCCAGTTCTCAGAGTAACATGAAGTGAGATGTCTCACCAGACGGCCCTTCTTGCTAAGGCGAAGCGCTTATTTTTGAATGACGCTGCGTCGTAGCGCAAGCTACTTAAAGGGTGGGTGGATTCCCTGACGTTGACGTCAAGATCACCAGCCAATCAGGTTTGGCGTAATGAGATTGATGCTTCTGTTTGCATACACGTTGAGGCACATCCCATAGTGAGACATCTCACTTCATGTTACTCTGAGAACTGGGGTTACGTAAGTAACCTATAGATTTCTTACTTTATCTATATTAAATAGATAAAGGTGTGCTCTCCCTAGCTCTCTCGCTCACTCTCTCTCTCTCCCTCCCGCTCTCTCTCTCTCTCCCTCTGTCTCGCTCGCTCACAGAGACTGTGTGCTCCTCCGTGGGGATGACGGCTTGCGTTAAAAATAATAAGTTCGCTTATTAGTTCGCTATGATTTAGGTTTCGTTTATACATAGGGTAGATTCTTTTAATTACATTTCCTTTTTTGTTTTGTGTATTTTATACATTTTGGATTTGCTTGGCGAGCACATTTTAGAACATGCCCCACGGGCGACTCACGTGGCCCCTGCGGGCGACTAAGTGCCGTGTTGGCTACCCCTGCCCTGGAGTATTTGGACAAAATGTTCAGGCTCCGTGCACAGATGGCGGCTGCGGCCAATAATCTAGGCGTGTTGGGCGTCTCTTTGATTACTCCTCAAAGAGGCGCTCCCGCCTCAGGACGGGAGCGATTATCCGGACTGCTGCATAGGTCAGATGAACAATTTGATCCATGGAGTGGCCGCCGCAGCCGGGCCGGTGATGTCCTTGGCCACGGTGGTGTTGCGTCACGTGTGGCTAGGACTCACCGCGCTGTCAAAGAAGGACAGAGTGGATCTCCTTGGAGCCCCCGTTTCCACGGCGGGGCTCTTTGGATCGATAGCCTCCTCACCAAGAGGAGGAGAGGGTGCAGCTTAGCCGCATGCTACTGCTAGCTTCTCCTCAGGCAGGGGAGCGCAATGTGTCGCCCGTAGCACCCTCCACCTCTTCGGCCCACCCCGTGGAACCGGCGTACCGGGGGCGGGCTGCCCGACCTCTGCAGACTCCGCAGCAGCAGAGAACCGCCGGGTGGGGCGCTCCACCGTCACGGAGCTGACTGGCGGGGGGAGGAAGCGTCTCAGCGGGTCTCTCCACTACGCTAGGGTGATTCCCACCTGCTCCCTATATAATGCACAGATCCCTGTTGTTTCCAATAAAAAGGTTGATCTGTATCCAAGTCTGAGTGTCATTTGTTTTCACAATTCTGCACTCACACACAATGTTGACCGTACATATTCCCCACTCGCTACCCCGGTTGTTGCTCCTGTAAAGGAGATAGCTAGTGGGCATGCGCAGATGAGAAAGATAAACCGCAGGAAGTGCTATCAAAGCGCTATGCGGGTACAGGGGCATTTTGGCCGGCGTATTACTGTCAGGGAACATACTACGCCTAGAATAAATACTCCTAGTAATGCGCTTTACCGTAGTGGTAAAGGGTAGTGATGTGCCGGTCGCGAACGAGCCGGCTCTTTTAAGTGAATGACGGGAGCCGGCTCGCGCCCGCGATATACAAGACAAAATGATGATGATGATGATGATGATCTCCGCGCTACAGCTGCTCCGTGCATGCATGTAGTGACATGTACTAAAGATTCAAGTTAATTTGTTTGTTCTAAACTGTATTAAAGTAAACATATATTATTTTAAACTGTATTGAAGTGAACATGTATTATTTGGGACTGTTTTAAAGTAATCCTATATATATATAAACCTTCTCACTTACACTCAATGACCCAGATACCCTGCTACACACACATACACCTCCTTCCACCAGCACACACACATATTCTTTTCAAGGTTCTTTCTGGGGCCAATATAATCTCAAGCACCAATATATCTGTGTACAATGTTTGTACACAGATATATTGGTCTCTCCAAGTGAGGTTCTTACCCTCATTACCTCTGCCCGCCCTACCACCTGTCCTCTGGACCCTAACCCTTCAAACCTCCTTCAGACTATCGCTCCTGATATTCTACCGTTTCTCTCCTATTTCATCAACAGTTCTCTAACTTCTGGTCACTTTCCAAACAGTCTCAAGGAGGCAAGAGTAAACCCTCTCCTAAAGAAACCCACTCTCAACCCGTCTTAAGTTATAAACTACAGGCCTGTCTCTCTACTCCCGTTCCTGTCTAAAACACTTGAACGCGCTGTCTTTAAACAACTCTCCTGTTATCTCCATCAGAACAACCTTCTGGATCCGCACCAGTCTGGTTTCAAGGCAGGTCACTCCACAGAAACTGCTCTCATTGCTGTCACTGAGGAACTGCACACTGCCAAAGCAGCATCCCTCTCCTCTGTCATCATCCTGTTGGACCTGTCTGCTGCATTCGACACGGTGAACCATCAGATCCTCCTTCACACTCTCCAAGAACTTGGAGTGTCAGGCTCAGCACTTTCCCTCCTCACCTCATACCTCAAAGACCGTACCTACAGGGTAACTTGGAGAGGGTCCGAGTCCGACCCTTGTCAATTAACTACAGGGGTCCCTCAGGGCTCTGTTCTCGGTCCCCTCCTCTTCTCCCTGTACACAAACTCGCTCGGATCAGTCATTAGCCCGCATGGTTTTTCATACCACTGCTACGCTGACGACACCAAATTAATTCTGTCCTTTCCCCACTCAGAGACCCAGGTCGTCGCACGCATCTCTGCTTGTTTAGCTGACATCTCTCAGTGGATGTCTGCTCATCACCTCAAGCTCAACCTTGACAAGACTGAACTGCTTTTCCTTCCGGGAAAAGATTGTCCCACTCTTGACTTAACAATCAACATCGGCACCTCAGTTGTTTCCCCGACTCAGACTGCAAGGAATCTGGGTGTGATCCTAGATAACAACCTGTCCTTCACTGCAAACATCGCTGCTACAACCCGTTGCTGCAGATACACGCTGTACAACATCAGGAAGATACGTCCGCAGCTGACACAGAAAGCGACGCAGGTTCTGGTCCAGGCTCTCGTCATCTCACGCCTAGACTACTGCAACTCCCTCCTGGCTGGTCTACCTGCATGTGCCATCCGACCTCTGCAGCTCATCCAGAATGCAGCGGCTCGTCTGGTCTTCAACCTTCCTAAATGTTCCCACACCACTCCGCTCCTCCGCTCCCTTCACTGGCTTCCGGTAACTGCTAGAATCAACTTCAAGACACTGGTACATGCATACCATGCTGCGAATGGATCTGGCCCTTCCTACATCCAGGACATGGTTACACTGTACACCCCAGCGCGTGCACTACGCTCTGCATCAGCCAAACAACTCGCTCCACCCCTCGCTGCGAGGGGGACCCAAGTTCCCATCAGCAAAAACACGTGGGTTTGCTATCCTGGCTCCAAAATGGTGGAATGAGCTCCCCATTGACATCAGGACAGCAGAAAGCCTGCACATCTTCCGGCGCAGACTGAAAACTCATCTCTTTCGACTCCACCTCGAGCGATAGAATTACTAACAAAGAACTGCTAACAGAGCACTTATATACTAATAAAGGACTGGCTTATCTATAGCCAGTTGAGTAGCACTTGAAATGTTTGGCTCTATGAAACCTGATTTTTTTTCTTTTAAACTCATAGTTTTGCTTTATTCTGAGAAAGTTTTGCTTTATCTTTATGATACAAAACTAATCCCATATTGTTCGGCCCACATCTTGTTCGATAACACCTGCACTTGATTTGTTATCTCTTTAACAATGTTCTTCCCTCACTTTATCTTCTCTTCACGTGAAGCTCTCCTCAGCTGGTGTAGTAGTTAGGCACGCTAACGCTAGCTATATAAATATGACGCTCTATGTATAAAAACAAAACGTACCTTCTTATATCTTTCTCCACTTAAATTAACTTTCTTTCCTCCCGATTTCCATCACTCTTGTTCGTTCTCTCTATGTCTGGTCAGACATCAATCTGGCCCTAGAGGCCTGGAGCACTTCCGGAATGTTTGTTTTTTTATGTGTTTTGCAATTTGTATGTGCTTTGGACTTTGCATATCGTTTTGGTATTTGCAGCGTTTTTTTGTTGCGTTTGTTTTCGGGGTTTGTGTGTTGTATTTAGTTTGCATCATTTCTGTAAATGCAGCGTTTTTCTGTTGTATTTGTTTTCAGGGTTTGTTTTTCATTTCATTATTTGCAGGTGTTTCCTGCTTATGTATGCGTTTTGGGCCGTTGTTCCGCGTTTGCACCTGGCGGCCACCGTACTTTCCCCTTATGAATGTATGTACTCTTAATATTTCTTTCATCAAATAACTTTATTCAACAAAAATAATTCAATAACGTGCTTTAACCACTAAGCAGTGCACACAAGGTACACACAGCATACTAATAATAACTTTGTATTATTAGTGTGACATCTAAACTAAAGATATTTAGTTTTATTCATGTTTTTACATAATTTTACAGGATATTGCTATACTATTTCTCATGTTTTACTTCTACACATTAATATCTGATTTGTAAAACATCACAGACAGAAAGGTATATCCGTCATGTAATGGTAAGCTATTGAAATTGTGATTCCATAGATGTGTCTCCCATCACCCAAACCCCCTGACTATTCTCTCAACTCAGTATTTACATTGTTATATTCAAAGAAAATCAGTAATACCTTTAAAAACGTGCATTGCGGCTAAAACATCCAATCAGCGAGCTGAGGATCTTTCCTACGTCTGTTTCCGGTATTATTCCTGTAATGAGAGTTCACATTTATGCTACATTGAAGGGTGGAATTGACTACACATCTTCAGAAACATAATTTGCTTCAGATATAACTCATAGCAAATAAAGTATAAAAATATAAGTAATAAAAAGATAAAACACTGGCTTGTAATTTACGTTAGAATAAATAGAATGGTTTTGAATAATAGATGAGAGTAAAATCTACGTCACTTTACAGCCCCGCTCACTTTTGGGGAAACCAACGCTGTCATTTGAACGGCGATCAAGCCTGAAGCCACAGAGCTCTTCTTATACTGTCCTTTCTTCTTAGAGGAAGTACAGAAACACGTAACTCTGGAATTGTTTTAATGTTTGAGGTGTAATAAACGACACAGCAGCTTTTTGGCATGTTAAAACTATTATTTTCTGCCTCGCTCATGAGAGTAACAGCTGGAGAAATTACAGCCTCGCCTACTGATTTTAATTTAACCATATATCGAGCCCGATTCTCGATTTCAAATGTGTGCTCTAAACGATATTTATAAATGACTATTATCATTATTATAAGCAAGACAATACATGGCAAAGATATGTAGAAAATAAACCTATACGTTCATAACAAACGTAACGTGGGAGAAAATACGTTTCTAGCTAAATGTAATAGAGAATGCAGTTTAGTTATGTGGGAACGTAATTTTTAAGAGACAGGGTTGGACTTTTTTTGTATGAATTTATGTTTCATCCAATCACAGAGCTTGTTGACTTATCACGAGGTTTGTCAAAGCGGACAGGCGTCGTCACAACAATAGCTGGAGATTGTGGGTAGTGTAGTCTCTTTGGCGCTCCACATTTCAGAGAAAACAAGTTGTTTCTCGGAATTGAAGGGGAAAAACACAAAAGCATTGTACACAATTTAAACCTATCAATGTCGTTTAATTAACAAAGGTAATCTGGTGTTTTTGAGTTGATGAGTAGTGGAGATATCACTGGCAAATCAATCGACAGTAAGGAGAATACTTACTTCCGGGTGTACAATTTTCCGTTATCCAATGGGAATGGACGCTCACATTGCCTTTAAGAGCTGCCGACATAAATGGATGCGGTGCTTCCCTAAGCGTCAAATACCGCCGCTGATGGGAATACATTGCAATCAGTTGAAAGCTCTTTGTGTCCGTTTATGAAGCTGAAGGAGCCTCGGCGCTTCCCAACTGCACGCCACGGGACCCTGACCAAGCGTCGCTCCTGGACGCTTAGGGAGTGAGAGTGTGTTGCTGTCGCCTGCAGCGCAACTTACATGATGCCGTTTGGAATAACTAAGGGCGGTGCCGGCCGTCAACGGCCCGCTGACGACCGGCCGTTCTGTGATTCTCCAGAACACACAGATGGCCAGTCCGCCCTTACCCTGTATTCCACCGGGTCACTGCGGTGCAGACGGACCCGATGGAATACAGGGTCTACCGCGTTTAGGAACCGTTAAGCAGAACCGTTAAGCAGAACCGAAAGTGTATTTTGTATGGATACCCGGTACCCAGGCATTTTCTTATTGCCGCCAGGGTCATCACCGCTGGGAAGTCCAGCCGCGCAGACCTGAATGCTGGACCCTCCTGGCCACCGGAACCGAAGGTGTCGGATAAGGAGATGTCCTCGTCATCCTCCCCCCGACCACCCGGTCCCTTGGGAGGGCGAACTCGAATGGCACGTCGTCCAGATCGTCCATGTCCACCACCTCGAGGTCCGGATCTTCCATATGCACCTGCGGGCCGAGCTACCTCCGGAAGTGCTCCACACGATGCCGGCGGTTTAGCTGCGGAATCGAGCGACAGGCAATGCAGGCCGGTGTCTGGCCCAGTCCCTGTTCGCCATGGTTCGGCCCCAGGCACTGGAAGCACTGGCGGTGCGGGTCAGCCCCTGCAATCAGGCCAGGACACAACGGACAGGTTCGGTGTTTTCCAGGAGTGGTTCCATTTCAATAACTTCTTCTCTGCTTTCTCTCCTACGTCAGTACAGCTCAGTGTCACTTCCGTTCGCTGAAGAGAAAGGGATGATGGTCAGGAGGCGAGGCCTCCTTTTATACGGAGCTGAGATGCGCGCGCATTCAGGTAGGCCCGCCCCGGGGCCGGCTACGTCTATAGAAATCTCAGTAGGTGAATGCTTGCATGATAAGGTAATACCCATAGAGTCCAGTAGGGGTCGGAGCCTATGAGAGATATAACAGACAACACTGTGCTCTGCCTCCGATCCCATCTGTGTGTTAGTATGATGCAGGCTGTCAGCTCAGGGATCTTGTCTGTCAGGAGTAGGAGTGAGGGTCTCCATGGGTCCTGAAGATGCCTTGTTTCCATGCCAACCATCTGTTAACTCAAATCCCTTAGCCTGATCTCACTGTTGTCCTCTCTGGAAAATCCAATTTGATCTGATGCAGACGTCTCTTATGAAACTGTCTCAGAGTGCTCCCAGAATGTGTGTGTTGACGTCATTGTTGTGAAGCAAGGTTCAGTTTTTAACGTCTTGCCATGGTTTGACTTTGGTCATAGTTGCTGGCTCACTAATGTTATATCATTTTGGACAACAGCCAAAACGTAAAAAATATTCTAAATCCGAATTCCTTTATTCGTCCCTCAAATGGGATATTTACGATAAAGGGGATGTTCATGCACACAGTTATGAACACAAAAACAATAAAACAAAAATCAGCCTTGTTAGATATCCCGGTTTAAAAGGAAATGAGAGTGTAACAGTGGGCAAACTGCTTATCCGATGAAGGGGTCCAGTGATGTCGTATTTTTGTGGGCTGACCCAGATATTAACATCGCAAGGGCTCCATCCGCAAAAAGCCAATGGGATTTTTCCATTTAATTTTTGTATATTGCAGAAAATAAGATCTGTGGCAAACACACACTTATGGCTCTTGTACATTTTGTTCATCAGAATAATCTCCACATATCATAATCATTGTTGAAGCGTAAATTCGATCACCATTAATATTAAGCCAACGTACTGTATCACAGTCTCATGACTTCGCGTCACTACTGCTAATCTAAATGCGGCTAATGTTTTGTTCAGCAGGATAATCTCAACATTTTAACACAACTTCTATGATCTAGAAGCATGGATGCAATTTCCATAGGTAAAGAGCTAAAGTTAGGTCAGGGGTGTCCAAACCTTTTTCAAAGAGGGCCAATTGTCCCCTCTGAAATTTTTTAAACATTAAATTAACACACAAATACACTGTTATATCACAATTTTTCATTTCAAATGGCAATAAACTAAGTTGTTAAGGCAGGCGTATAGAGGCCTTAGAGACATTTATGAGTACTTATTGATATATTTTATGCAGTGAAAAACAAATGTGAAAATGTCTTAAGCTTGTGTCAACCACAGACCTTATTTAAGGCACCATATCAAAAACTAATTAAAAAACTATTGGTTAGAAGACGAGGGGACCCGGAAACGATTAAATGCTCATACCTTTTTTGGGTGTAGGACTCTTTACAGTTTTGTAATAGCTTGTATTTTGACAATACAGCCATACAAATTGTGCAGTATTTGTGCTACTCTTCTTCTCTGGTGACCAGCACAACCATACAGTCAAATATTCTTCTAAACCAGATTAACCCATTTAAAAGTAATCAAACATGAGCTTGAATTTATTGATTTAATATTTAACTTTAGCATTGTATACATATTGTGTACAGAGAGAGTAATGCAATGATGGCAATATATCTAGGCAGCTGTTAGCACAACATAAGGCACAGGCTGCTTTATGTATTTCCTGGGTCCATGAGTTCATTTACATCACCGGTTCACACGTTGGCTGCTCTTACCAAAACAACTGAATGCACTCATGGCACATGACTGTCTGGATAAAAGCCTCCACCAAATAGCATTCAGGGGGAAATAAATGCTTTAGTAAGAGAGTTAGGAAAGCTTCCAGGAAGACCAACAGGGAACACATTAGACAGCATTACCAGTTAACTGTCCATCAATACCAGGCCGTGCATGACGTCCCTCTGTAGTTCAATACTGCAACAACAGGAAGAGAAGTGCTGCGCTCTCACTGTTAATCTGTCCATACAGCAGGACTGTGTGTGTGTGTGTGTGTGTGTGTGTGTGTGTGTGTGTGTGTGTGTGTGTGTGTGCGTGTGTGTGTGTGTGTGTGTGCGTGTGTGCGTGCGTACATACTGATCTCACTGTGTTAATGTGACTCACTCTCTGTTTCTTTCTGAACTTTCTTTGTGTTGGTCTGCCTGATTTTTATTTTCTCTGTTACCAAAAAGATGCAATGCAAATTATAAAATGTTATTGATTACAAGCTCAAAGCTGCTGTTATGAAAGTATGTCTTTAGCATCTCTTAAGCAAGAATGTATTGTTGTATGTATAGTCCGGCAGTGTCTCAGTCAGTAGGGGCTTAGAACACTACTTTTTAGTGAAAAAATTACAGTTTGTCATTTTATGTATGTGTTTCATACAAATTATGAAGCTATATGGTATATTAAATGTGTGTATTTGTTATATGCTGTAAGTACTTTATGTAATTGTGATGAACTGTTAAATGTCTATTTTTGATAATAAAAGATAAAAAAAAGTAGAGGCTTGGACTGGGAGCTGTAGGGTCGCCGGTTCAAGTCCCCGACAAGACCTAAAATATGGAGTGTGGACTGCTCCTTGGAGAGGTCCCAGTTCACCTCCTCCCCTGCCGTGGTGCCCTTGAGAAAGGCACCGGATGACTTAAACTGCGTGGCTTTGGCAGCCAACTTTAATTAGGAAATAAACCTTTTTGCCCACCTGCTTGCTCAATAAATTGTGGAAAAAGAGAAAATAAAGAAGATGTGAGGTGAATGGGAGGCAGAAAGGAGAATGAAAGTAAAAGGAATATTGCTCTTCAGTGGTGTGAAAAACAAGAAACTAATTAACATTAACAAAACCGGGGAGCACGACAGACTGGAACAGACTTACAGGCGGGAACAGGCAGGAGACATGGACAAGCATAGACGAGCAGACGAGCATAGACAGGTAGCATGGACATGACGAGAAGAGGCGACAAACAGACATGGAGCACAGGACAAGACAAGACTAAATACACAGAAGGGTAATCACAGGACAAGACACATCTGGGCAGGGGAGGCAGAAACACAAGGGCAACAGGTGAACACAATCAGACAATCAGACACACCAGGGAAACTAAAGACAGGAAGGCAAACACAGGGGGTGTTTCTCAATGTCGAGGAGGCTTGCTTGGTAGCACATGTACCTCCGACTGAGTTCCTTAAGAAGCGAGGCAAGAATCAAATCAAGTTTTATTTATATAGCACATTTATAAACAATTTTGGGTCGAGACAAAGTGCTGTACATAAAATAAAAATAGCCTACAGTAGAGACACTTTACAGCAAATACAACAGCACAGATTGTTCAGAATATCAGTATGAGAAAAACGACACCCTCTATCCTTAGACCCTCACATCGTACAAGGAAAAACTTCCAGAGAAAACTCACAGTTTAAGGGGAAAAAATGGGAGAAACCTCAGGGAGAGCAACAGGATGGATCCCTCTCCCAGGACGGACAGACGTGCAATAGATGCCGTGTGTAAATCGAAGAGATAATACATTTTACAGCATATAGACTGAATGTTAGGAAATGCATGTGTCTATAATAAGAAGATGAATCCACGAGGATGTCAGCTACAATCCTGTGGAAGCCATCAGGGAAGCAGCATGACGAGACCCAAGGCAGGACCGCAGAGACAGGTTCAGCCACGACCGGAAGTCCACGACTTAATCCAGAACTCAGGATAGAGGATCCAAGACACAGGACTACAGCAAGAGGATCAGCCTCAACTCCGGATCCCGGCGTAGATATAGATAGATCGGAGCGTACAGATAGGTCTTAACTACACGGACCACTATTGCGGTAAGCATGTTGTAACTTCCGGTTGTTGTCATCTCCGGGTATCCCGTGTGCCTGTTCTGTTGCTGATAGCTTATTATCTTAACTTAATCGATCGTTTTAAAACTCTTGATCACGGCAACTGCCTGACGTTGTAATCACACGTTACTATAACTTAAGCACTCACAACTCTCCTTCTCTTAGCGACTGTAACTCCACAGTTGCCTACACTCTTTTCGGGTTTGCTAACGGTAGCTACTTTAGCTTGATAGCTAGCCATGGCTCTTTCCCCACCCTCGGGTGCTATTTCCTGCTCTAACTGTCTCATGTTTGGTTACTTCCCTACCTCCTTTACTGGTACCGGTACATGTGTTAAATGTAGTATAGTTGTTAGGTTGGAGGCGGGAATCATAGCCATAGAAGCCCGGCTCCGCATCTTAGAAAGTAACTCAGCTACAGTAAAGCCCATGTTAGCCGGTGCGGACCGGCAAAAGGTAGCTCCTATTAGCCGTTTCCCGGCAACTCCCGAGCAGCAGGGAGACTGGGTGACTGTTCAGAAGGGGCATAAAGTGAAACCCGCAGGTCCCCACCAACCCGTTCACGTATCTAACAGATATTCCCCACTCAGCGAGACACCCGCTGAGAAGCCAACTCTGGTTATTGGTAGCTCTATTATGAGACATGTGAAATTAGAGACCGAAGCCTCCACAGTCACATGCATTCTGGGGGCCAGAGCGGCATCTTAAACTGCTGGCTAAAAATAAATGTAAATACAGTAGGATTGTTATTCACGTCGGTGGTAATGATGTTCGTATACGCCAATCAGAATGCACCAAACTTAATGTGGAGTCGGTGTGTAGTTATGCTAAAACAATGTCGGACACCGTAATCTTCTCTGGTCCCCTCCCCAATCTGATCAATGATGACATGTATAGCCGCATGTCATCATTTCAGCGCTGGTTGTCTTGGTGGTGCCCAGCAAACAATGTGGGCTTCGTAAATAATTGGACAGCCTTCTGGGGAAAAACTGGTCTGATTAAGAGAGACGGCATTCATCCTACTTTGGAAGGTGCAAATCTCATTTCGGCAAACATTTCAGGGCTTTGTGGACTTAATCCATGACAAACTGGAGTTGAGACCAGGAGGCGGAGTCGCAGTCTTACACGCTTCTCTGCGCTCTCTCCTAGGCAGTCATCCATAGGAATCCCGAACCCAATAAAATACCCAATATTAGCGGTGTGTGTGTCTGCCCAAGGACAATTTAAGGTAAAACCTAATAGAGGTGTCATACATAATAACCTAATAAAAGTAAATGTAACAACTACTACAGTGCAACAAAACAGGAATATTAAATGTGGTCTCTTAAACATAAGATCTCTAGCATCTAAAGCAATATTGGTAAATGATTTAATATCAGATTATAATATTGATATATGCTGTCTCACTGAAACTTGGTTGAGACATGAAGAATATGTCAGCATAAATGAGGCCACTCCACCCAGCCATATCAATACTCATATTGCCCGAGGCACGGGCCGAGGAGGTGGAGTTGCAGCAATCTTTGACTCAAGTTTACTTATCAATACTAAACCAAAATTAAATTATACCTCCTTTGAAAGTCTCGTTTTTAGTCTTACGCATCCGACCTGGAAAACTTTGCAGCCAATCTTATTTGTTACAGTGTACCGTGCACCAGGTCCTTATTCAGAATTCTTATCTGAATTCTCTGAGTTTTTATCAACTTTGGTACTTAAAACAGATAAAGTAATTATCGTAGGTGACTTTAATATTCATGTTGACGATGATAAAAATAGCCTTACTGTTGCATTTAACTCTATATTAGATTCTGTTGGTTTCTGTCAGAGTGTAAATAAACCAACCCACTGCTATAATCACACTCTCGACCTTGTTCTGACTTATGGTATTGAAATTGAGCAACTATTAGTCGAACCGCATAATCCTGCTGTATCCGACCATTTCTTAGTAACTTTTGAAGTACTGTTACGAGACTACAAAGCATTAGTCAAAAGCTCCTGCAGCAGAAACCTATCTGTTAGTGCTATAGCCAAATTTAAGGAAGAGATTCCACCAATACTTAACTCGATAGCATGTCTGCATGTAAGGGAGGAAACTTATACAAAATGTACACCACCCCAAATTGATCATGTTGTTGATAGTGCTACAGATGCGCTGCGAATAAAATTAGACTCTGTTGCTCCTTTGAAAAAGAAGAAAATAAAACAACATAGACTAGCTCCATGGCATAATGCCGAAACCCGCAAAATAAAGCAAAAGTCGAGACAACTTGAAAGGATATGGCATTCCACTAAACTTGAAGAATCTCGTTTAATTTGGCATATTACTCTCAATGAATATAAGAAAGCACTGCGTAAAGCGAGAGCAGCCTACTACTCTTCATTAATAGATGAGAATAAGAATAATGCAAGATTTCTTTTCAGCACTGTAGCCAGGCTGACAGAGAGCCACAGCTCGATTGAGCCTTCTATTCCCATAGCACTCAGTAGTAACGATTTTATGTGCTTTTTTAACGATAAAATTGTTACTCTTAGAAACAAAATTAATGACCTCTTGCCTTTGACCAGTATAGTGTTATCAACAGCTCCCGGAAACGTAAGTTCTAATATTACACTAGATAGTAAACTAGAATGCTTTTCAGCCATAAACCTTGAACAATTAAATTCAATGATTCTCTCTTCTAAACCATCAACGTGTATGTTAGACCCAATTCCAACTAAGCTGTTGAAGGAAGTTTTTCCATTAATTAGCACTTATTTATTAAACATTATGAATATGTCTTTATTATCAGGCTATGTTCCACAATCATTCAAAGTAGCAGTGATAAAACCGCTTCTTAAAAAGCACAACCTCGATCCAGAGGTTTTAGCCAATTATAGACCTATTTCCAATCTTCCGTTCCTCTCAAAAATTCTTGAGAAAGCGGTCGCAAAACAGTTGTGTGATTACTTAAAAAACAATGATTTATTTGAAGATTTTCAGTCTGGCTTTAGAACACATCATAGCACAGAGACAGCTCTGGTTAAAGTCACAAATGACATTCTAATAGCCTCTGACAAGGGACGTGTCTCTATTCTTGTTTTGCTCGATCTCAGTGCTGCATTTGATACTATCGACCATGATATCCTATTGCAAAGACTAGAGCACTTAGTTGGCATACAGGGAACTGCTTTAGGCTGGTTTAGGTCCTATCTATCTGAACGCTCTCAGTTTGTACGTGTCAACGATGAATCTTCCACACAAACCACAGGGCTCAGTGCTCGGACCTATTTTGTTCACATTATATATGCTTCCGTTAGGCAATATTATAAGGAATCATTCTGTACATTTTCATTGTTATGCGGATGATACTCAACTATATTTATCAATCAAGCCTGATGAAATTAATCATCTAAATAACATTCAAGACTGCCTTAAGGACTTGAAAACGTGGATGACCTTAAACTTTTTGATGTTAAACACGACCAAAACTGAAGTTATTGTACTTGGCCCGAAGAATCTACGAAACAAATTATCTAAGGATATACTAACTATGGATGGCATTAATTTGGCCTCCAGTGAGACTGTAAGGAATCTTGGTGTTATATTTGATCAGGATTTATCCTTTAACGCCCACATAAAATCAATTTCAAGGACCGCCTACTTCCATCTACGTAACATTGCAAAAATCAGGCATATCTTGCCTCAAAACGATGCAGAGAAACTAGTCCATGCATTTGTTACTTCAAGGCTGGATTATTGTAACTCTTTATTATCAGGGTGTACCAAGAAGTCAGTCAAGTCGCTTCAGATGATTCAAAATGCTGCAGCTCGTGTACTAACCAGAGTTAGGAAAAGGGACCACATTACTCCTGTTCTGGCTGCCTTACACTGGCTCCCTATAGAACACAGGATAGAATTTAAAATTATTCTTCTCGCCTACAAAGCCCTTAATGGGCAGGTGCCATCTTACCTTAAAGAACTCATTATACCCTACTGTCCTACTAGGGCATTGCGTTCCAAGAATGCAGGGTTGTTGGTTGTTCCTAGAGTCTCTAAAAGTACAATGGGAGCCAGAGCCTTTTCTTATCAAGCTCCACATTTGTGGAATCAGCTTCCAGTTTGTGTTCGGGCGGCAGACACCCTATCCGTTTTTAAGAGTGCGCTTAAGACCTTCCTTTTTGATAAAGCTTATAGTTAGGGCTGATTAGATTCAGCCCCTAGTTTTGCTGATATAGGCTTAATTTGTCAGGGGACATCTTACTTCTTCCTTCTCTCTGTCTATACCTGTGTACTCTCATGTTCCGATTAACCCAGCTTCCCCAAATGTCTTTCTTTTTGGTGTCTATATACGCCGGGATCCGGAGTCATGGATGATCCTGCGCTCCTCTGTCCTGGATCGCGAGCCCTGTATCTTGAGTCGTGGCTGTGGTCCTGGATCATAGGTCCTGGATGGATATCCTCGTGGATTCATCTTCCTATTATACACACATGCATTTCCAAACATTTGGACTACCTATGTTGCAAATGTATTATCTTTTTTCCCTTTAAACTGTGGGTTTTCTTCGGAAGTTTTTCCTTGTACGATGTGAGGGTCTAAGGACAGAGGGTGTCGTATTGTCATACTGATATTTTGTACAAACTGTAAAGTCCACTGAGACAAATGTAACATTTGTGATATTGGGCTATATAAATAAACATTGATTGATTGATTGATTGATTGAGATACAAAACAAGAAAAAAGATTTGGCTGGGTTAATCGGAACAAGAGAATACACAGACACAGACAGAGAGGGAAAAGGTCATTGGATAAAAGTTATTCTTGATAACCCTCTAGAAAGATCTCATGAACTTCCCCACTCAATCTATCAAGACCCGAGCAGTTCTATTAGATATAGGATAAGAAACAGAGATAGGGAGCACAACAATCTATCTCTTCGTCAGATGCACTCCCCCGCTTATCTAAGCGACTCTGTACCCCGTTACCCTCTACAAGGCCATAGACCAGCAGAGGGAAAATGGGGGGTGGGTAAGGGTTTTTAAGAATAAACCGCAAGGGTCTAAAGGGAAAAAAGATGAAATATAAGTTACTATATTTTAAGTAATCCTATCTACTATTCCTATATTTGAATAATGTATAAATTATTTTTAAAATACTTTATGAAATCCCATGTTATGTTATAAATATTAAATTAAAGAACTAACTGAATAAATAACTAAATAAATGAATAAATAGATAATTAAACAAAAGCCAAAGAGAAAAAGTGAGTTTTAAGTGTTGATTTAAAAACCCCCAGGGTCTGGGCCGACCTCACATGGAGGGGCAACGTATTCCAGAGCCTAGGGCCAGCCGCTACGAAAGCTCGATGCCCTCGGGTTTTAAGCCTGGTCTTAGGCACTATCAACAGCAGCTGATCAGCCGACCTTAAGGCTCTGCCTGGGGTGTAGCGATGGAGGAGTTCGGCTATATAGGCAGGAGCCAGCCCATTTAGGGCTTTAAAAACAAATAAAGGAGTTTAAAATCTATTCTGAACCGAACTGGAAGCCAGTGCAATGAAGCCAGAATTGGGGTGATATGGTGGCGCTTTTTATGGCCAGTGAGAAGACGTGCAGCTGCATTCTGAACTAGCTGCAGGCGTCTAATTGAGGCCTGGTCCATACTCACATACAGAGCGTTGCAGTAATCCAGTCTCGAGGTAACAAAGGCGTTAATAACCCTTTCTAGGTCTTTAAAAGATAAAAACGACTTGGTCTTAGCCAATAGTCGTATTTTGAAAAAGCAGGTCTTGACTACAGTGCTAACCTGCTTATCAAATTGAAAGGCGCTGTTGAAGGTCACTCCAAGGTTCATGACAGATGAATACCCCCTAGCCTCAGAAATCGAAGAATGGAACAGGCTAGCAAGTGTGCAGGTGTGTGTCATATGAGAGGCCCCGCCTTACATTTTCCATGCGCAAAGCATTGTGGGGATTTTAAGACAGCGGATTCTACACATGTGCAGCCTCGAAATTTCCCGCAACGAAGTACGCCGGCCTCGGTAGAATTCCAAGTATCCTGGACATTGGAACAGTCCTTCGCCGGCACCCAGAAAGCAGGACCAGACAAGACACAAGGAGGAAAACATTTCAAAATAAGAAGGTGTTGTGAAATGTTGTGAAATCAAAGAAATTAACAGCACATCAGAAATAAATGCTTGGGGCTGATTACATATATTGCAACAAGTCCTGACAACTGAAAAATTCTTTAGAGTTTGTAAATGTGCATAAACACTTCCTTCAGGTGGGATGTGTCACGGCTTGCAAGCAGAGCAGTTAGGACACAATGTTACTTTGTAGAAAAATGCTTTATTGTCCGTTGGCGAAAAAAAGAAAAAACTCTTTCTCTCTCAACATAAACATTCAACATCAAGGATCTGACAGCAACGGTTACATGCCCCAAAAGAAAAACGAGTAACACAGTATCACTTCAAAAGGTTGAACATATTTGAAGGTTCTGCACTTTCAATGACTCTACTGAAGGATTCTTGCATTGTGGTTTGTTTGTTTTTTTCATTCTGGATTGCACTTGTTGTAAGTCGTTTTAGATAAACGCGTCAGCTAAATGAAATGTAATGTAATAATGTACAATTAGGAATTCAGTTTGCAGACCCAGTTGGATGACGTTGCATTACTGTGTTTGCCCTCATTGAGCTTTGCACCTTTTTTCAAGCCCGCTGAGTAAACAGAGTGGTTTCATTGAAATTAATTAGATGAATGAGATGTCAGTGGGACGTATGGTCAAGAAAAGGGAGGAGGAGGAGGAGGAGGAGAGCAGTCAAGCGAAGTGACCCAACAACCAGGAGGTGAGCTGGGATAAACACATTCCAGAGGGCATGTGTTTATCCATGAGAAAGATGAAGGTAGAGTGCAGAAAAGAGATTGAGAACACATTGGGATACAAAGAAAACATGGATGGCGACAGAAAAAAAGGAGCAAATGGTTCTAATCACAAGAGAAGTAATGGAGAGAAAAAAGAGAGAGGGCAACTGATAACAGTAATCAAAGAGGACAAAATGAGAGTTACTAAAAAAAGGTATGGATGGAAACCAAAAGGGAAACCCAACATATTGCCTTCAAGGTAAACTATGAGTACAATTGTGTGTGGTTTAGTGTAAGACAGAGATAATTAGTTTGAGAATGCGTTTATCCCTTGAATTAAGTGATGAGATTTGACATCTGTTTCTAAGGAGAACAAAATAAAGTCACTTAGAGCGTTTGATGAGAAGCAGAACAGGAGCTCCGCCGAGTGGATAATGCTTCGTTAAGGAGACGCAAGTATAAATTGAACTGAGTCACTCTGAAGGACCTTTCTAATCTCAACAGGCTAAGCATATAGATTGATTAAAATCCTAAATCAATTGCTGAAACCACCTAGGATATCTAGATGAATTCTTGCCAAATTTGGAAAGGAGGATGAGAAGTGCATCGTACCTTTTAGACACGTAATCTTTAACATTCTACTGTTTAATGACTGCAAGTAAAAAATGCTAACACAACATTTATTTGGAGGTGTGATGGTGCCTTTCTTAACATACTGTATATAAACTTCAAATAAGAGCAGTAACTTCTCATCTGACTCTCGGCAAGAATGCAAATAAATATATTTCCCCACATGTCTTATTGAAAATGGTTTAAATATCATTTTCTGCACTAAATGTATTTTCCATCCTCTGGACATTTATTTGCCTTTCTAACTATATGCTAAGTAGGTCCTGCTAAAACAAGATGTCGCCTCATAGGAATATAAAGATAAAATGTTACTCAACTAAAATCAACATGTCACACACCTCATAGGTCTGTGACTGATACCCAAGAAAATGTGTGTTTTATGCATGGAAGAGAAACTGAAGAACACAGCTCCTTTCCAGAATGTTCTGCAAAACAAGGCTTCTGCCATGGTAACATATTGTCATATGCCCTGCAGCAATGATTATTTCCATGGCAACATTATCAAAAGTTGCATGGCAACAATCATGAGCAAGCAAGCCAGGTCTGAACCGAGCCTTTCCTTATCCTTCTTTTTATATTTGTATTATAGAGAATGATAACGCCACAGTTTAACATATTTTTACAATACTGTTTTGTTTGCCACCTGCAATAACTCATGAAGATAACATGCATGCTATCTATGTGTCCTGGTAGAGCAACATTTTAAAAATGACCCATTAAACTGTCAGCAACAGTGCGAACGGCACTCCTTTGAACAGTTCAGTGTCCTTATTACCTGCTGACATGACACGTGTCTATGAGTTATTCATTGTATAGACACAATATAAACAAATAACTGTAGCTTAATTTAACTCACACATGCCATATTTTGAGCCTCTCAGCTCTCACAGAACCCCCACATGTATGAGCATATACAGTAAAGTATTTAGTCAGCCACCAATTGTGCAAGTTCTCCCACTTAAAAAGATGAGAGAGGCATGTAATTGTCATCCTAGGTACACTTCAACTATGAGAGACAGGATGGGGGGAAAGAATCCAGGAAATCACATTGTAGGATTTTTAATGAATTAATTGGTAAATTCCTCGGTAAAATAAGTATTTGGTCACCTACAAACAAACAAGATTTCTGCCTCTCACAGACCTGTAACTTCTTCTTTAAGAGCCTCCTCTGTCCTCCACTTGTTAACTGTATTAATGGCACCTCTTTGAACTCGTTATCAGTGTAAAAGACACCTGTCCACAACCTCAAACAGTCACACTCCAAACTCCACTATGGCCAAGACCAAAGAGCTGTCAAAGGACACCAGAAACACAATTGTAGACCTGCACCAGGCTGGGAAGACTGAATCTGCAATAGGTAAGCAGCTTGGTGTGAAGAAATCAACTGTGGGAGCAATTATTAGAAAATGGAAGACATACAAGACCACTGATAATCTCCCTCGATCTGGGGCTCCACGCAAGATCTCACCCCGTGGGGTCAAAATGATCACAAGAACGGTGAGCAAAAATCCCAGAACCACACGGGGGGACCGAGTCAATGACCTGCAGAGAGCTGGGACCAAAGTAACAAAGGCTACCATCAGTAACACACTACGTCGCCAGGGACTCAAATCCTGCAGTGCCAGACGTGTCCCCCTGCTTAAGCCAGTACATGTCCAGGCCCGTCTGAAGTTAGCTAGAGAGCATTTAGATGATCCAGAAGAGGATTGGGAGAATGTCATATGGTCAGATGAAACCAAAATAGAACTTTTTGGTAAAAACTCAACTAGACGTGTTTGGAGGAGAAAGAATGCTGAGTTGCATCCAAAGAACACCATACCTACTGTGAAACATGGGGGTGGAAACATCATGCTTTGAGGCTGTTTTTCTGCAAAGGGACCAGGACGACTGATCCGTGTAAAGGAAAGAATAAATGGGGCCATGTATCGTGAGATTTTGAGTGACAACCTCCTTCCATCAGCAAGGGCATGAAGATCAAATCAAATCAAGTTTTATTTATATAGCACATTTATAAACGATTTTTGATCGAGCCAAAGTGCTGTACATATAATAAAAATAGCCTACAGTAGAGACACTTTACAGCAAATACAACAGCACAGATTGTTCAGAATATTAGTATGAGAAAAACGACACCCTCTATCCTTAGACCCTCACATCGTACAAGGAAAAACTTCCAAGATGAAACGTGGCTGGGTCTTTCAGCATGACAATGATCCCAAACACACCGCCCGGCAGTGTGCGAAAAAGTACACGTCCCACCGTCCGGGACGTGTTATTTACAATATCGGACAAGTAGATATTTCAATTGACTTGTCTGGCGGACAAGTGACGTTTTTCGCCCTGATTTATTGACAAATTATTGATAAATTCAGTTTACAAAAGGCAGAACTCATTCGCAAATTGTACGTGTCCGCCATTGTTCGTTTAGAAATGTTAGTTTCGGTTCTGCTTGTCGATTCCTAAGGAAATGCATCTCGCCGCTTTCTGTACAGTTAGACCGGGATTAATAAGAGTTGTGAGGACAGGGGGGGGAGGCCGAGCCCCGCGGACCGCAGCTCTCTCTCTCTATGCTCCGTATCAGCTGATCGCTGCATCTCAGTCAGTCAGTCAGTCAGTCAGTCGTGAGCAAAGTCAGCGTTTTAGCTCCTATGTTGTTAATATTGACCACCATTTCCTTTATGAAGTAAAGCAGCCTCCCTGTCTGTGTCCTCGCGCTGTCCTCACATCCCCGGACCCCCAGACTCGGAGGAGCACAGGGATGTCAGTATTGTTTATGAAGCAGGGTATAGAAAATACATTATTGAAATGAAAATACTATTTATTTACTTTTACAAACAGTGAGCAGCTGGGCAGCTGCAGCATGTGTATTGCATATGTGTAAGCGTGCAAGCGTCTTTGAGTTGTAGAAAAGCGCTAGGCCTATAGGCTATATAGCTACATATAATGTATTATTATTATTAGGCCTATGTGTTGGACATGTGTGGTTGGACTCTGTCTCACAGGCAGGTTGCAGTGTAACATCAGAGGAGACTGGGCCAATTGTACATTCTCAAACTGCACCACTTAGAACTAACTAAACAATGCAGAGATTATTTTTATATAATTGTATTCAATAACCGTAAGAAATTAAACAGTATGAAGTGATTTGTAAATAGGAATACAGATTTGACTTAATGTTTTCATAAATATATTTTTCTCCCAGTTTGTCATAGGACTTATTTTTACCCTCTCAAAGAACCGGAATCGAGAACCGAAAATAACCGGAATCGAAAAGCAGAACCGGAATCGTTAAAATCCAAACGATACCCAACCCTATGTGTGATGCAGTAAAATCTTACCGCTCACTTACGTTAGCGGTGTCGTAAAAACCGTGGGAAAATGTAAAATACGATGGCGAAGAAGAAGATTCCAGTGGCCCCAATTTTTGTCCATTCTGGACAAGTGAAAAAGGTATTCAGACAAGTAAATTGCCAAACTCACTTGTCCATGGACAAGTACTCTCTAAAAACTTTTTCTCACACTGCCGGACAACGAAGAAGTGGCTTCGTAAGAAGCATTTCAAGGTCCTGGAGTGGCCTAGCCAGTCTCCAGATCTCAACCCCATAGAAAATCTTTGGAGGGAGTTGAAAGTCCGTGTTGCCCAGCGACAGCCCCAAAACATCACTGCTCTAGACGAGATCTGCATGGAGGAATGGGCCAAAATACCAGCAACAGTGTGTGAAAATCTTGTGAAGACTTACAGAAAACGTTTGACCTCTGTCATTGCCAACAAAGGGTATATAACAAAGTATTGAGATGAACTTTTGTTATTGACCAAATACTGAGTTTCCACCATAATTTGCAAATACATTCTTTAAAAATCAGACAATGTGATTTTCTGGATTATTTTTTTTCTCATTTTGTCTCTCCTAGTTGAGGTATACCTAGGATAAAAATTACAGGCCTCTCTCATCTTTTTAAGTGGGAGAACTTGCACAATTGATGGCTGACTAATTACTTGCAGCACCGAGCGTTGAAATCAAATCAAGTTTTATTTATATAGCACATTTATAAACGATTTCTGGTCGAGCCAAAGTGCTGTACATAAAATAAAAATAGCCTACAGTAGAGACACTTTACAGCAAATACAACAGCACAGATTGTTCAGAATATCAGTATGAGAAAAACGACACCCTCTGTCCTTAGACCCTCACATCGTACAAGGAAAAACTTCCAGAGAAAACCCACAGTTTAAAGGGAACATGGGAGAAACCTCAGGGAGAGCAACAGAGGAGGGATCCCTCTCCCAGGACGGACAGACGTGCAATAGATGCCGTGTGTAAATCGAAGAGATAATACATTTTACAGCATATAGACCGAATGTTAGGAAATGCATGTGTCTGTAATAAGAAGATTAATCCACGAGGATGTCAGCTGCAATCCTGTGGAAGCCATCAGGGAAGCAGCATGACGAGACCCAAGGCAGGACCGCAGAGACAGGTTCAGCCACGACCCGAACGTCCACGACTTAATCCAGAACTCAGGATAGAGGATCCAAGACACAGGACTACAGCAAGAGGATCAGCCTCGACTCCGGATCCCGGCGTAGATATAGATACAAAACAAGAAAAAAGATTTGGCTGGGTTAATCGGAACAAGAGAATACACAGACACAGACAGAGAGGGAAAAGGTCATTGGATACAAGTTATTCTTGATAACCCTCTAGAAAGATCTCATAAACCTCCCCACTCAATCTATCAAGACCAGAGCAGTTATATTAGATATAGGATAAGAAACAGAGATAGGGAGCACAACAACCTATCTCTTCGTCAGATGCACTCCCCCACTTATCTAAGCGACTCTGTACCCCGTTACCCTCTACAAGGCCATATACCAGCAGAGGGAAAATGGGGGGTGGGTAAGGGTAAGGGTTTTACCTTAGGTGGTCGAAGATAAAAATGAAACATCTAGCTAAAGAAACGTTGAATGTGTTTTTTTCCCAGGTTTTAGAGCGACTTTTGGTGAATTTAGGAGAAATCTACAGACGCAAATAGACAAACTATAGTAAAATAAATGTGTATTTTGTACGTTTTCCTTCCAAAAGCCAGAAAGAAAATATGTTATAGAATCAAAATAGCACAAAATCTCAAAATGTACCAGTACTTGAAAAACGATGTTTTTGCCTGCCGTGTCTCGCCTTAAATACAATTTTGAGGCACTTGTTACTGAACCAGATTATTTCCATGTTATGCTACTTGCTAAGTTATACTTCTACTCAACTACTTTGGAGGCCGATATTGTAAGATTTACGCTATACCACTTGCATGATGAGCACTTTACGTTTTGGTATGTTTTTATGCTAATCATCTTGTACTTTTACTTATTATGCAAAATGCACTTTTTAATGTCTTTTATACATAAATATGTGTCCCTGGTGTGTAAGGAGACTCACAAAGTTTCAGAAAATACAACCCTCTCTCTTTTCCTCCTTACCCACATCTCTAAAACATTTTTAAAAAACGGGGGTGCAAACGAGCAGATCCAGGATTTGACTCCTATGACGTCATTGGTGAAATGTGGCACATGTGACACGTCCCAACCTATCGTCTCTGTATACAGTCGTCTAGCTGAATTCCCTCTCGCAGCTGTGTGCCTGTGTATTCAGCAGGATGTCTGCAGGAGGCACTTAGAGTAAAGTTGTTGTATATCAGTGGTGGGCCGTCAGGGCCAGCAAGGCCTTCTCTGCTGGCCTAAACATCATCAGAATATAAATTTAATTTTGATATATTTTTTCCACAAATATGTATTAAATTATTCCCCATAGTCTATTCTTTTCATTTCATAGCTTTCCTCTTGGTTGCGCTGCTTCCAGCCTCAGAACAAGATTTGGAGGGCTGGCCTTTATGTTAGAGCTTTTATCCAATCATATTTCAGCCATAATGTGTTGCCAGGGTCCAATAAATCTGCCCTTAGGCCTTCAGAATCAACAGTGCGGGCGCCTGTAGCTTAAAGTGAACGGAAACAAAACTGTGGCGTTAACCAATCAGATTTTGAGTTGGCGACAACGGGCCAGCTAGCAGGCGTACGATGACGTCAGTACGTGCACGTCTTTTGATTGGATACGCACTATTGAGAGGCAGAGCTATGTAGAGCTAGCAAACTGAACGAGCTAATTTGTGTAGATTTCTACAAGCTGTTTTTTTTCAACCCACAATGGCTGAAGGAGGAGAAGAGATCGATTTGGTCGCAGATATAATTACAACGCCATTTTCAAGACGAACTTTTCAAGAAAAGCTAGACATTGTGAGAAAAGAACGGCCAACCCCGACGCTAGCGAGCCTATCACAGCGGGGAAAAGGGTTTGTCCGCCACTTTCAAATCACTAACTACGAGCGGTACCCCTGGCTCACAGCCTCCGAGAGGCACTGCAAATTGTACTGCTGGGAATGCCTGCTATTTGCAAATGATCGATTTGGTGTTTGGAGCCACACTGGATTTGCAAACTTGAGTTGTCTAACCAAGGCAGCAACGAGACACCAAAGCACGGCTGGGCACTTACAAGCAATGGTGCTTTTGAAAACCTTTGGGGACACCCGAGTGGATCTACAGCTCAACGAACAAGTGCACCGGGAAACGGAGCTCCACAACGAAAGGGTGAACAAAAATAGGGAAATATTGAAAAGACTGATTGATTGTGTCCAGTTTTTGGGTAAACAGGAACTTTCATTTAGGGGACATGATGAAAGCGCCGAGTCCAGAAAGAGAGGAAACTACGTGGAGCTTCTTTCTTTGCTTGCTGAGAACAACACAGACTTGCATTACCACCTGTCCACAAACAAAGTGTTTACTGGGACGTCAGGCAAAATACAAAACGACCTGATTTATGCTATTGCTGAAGTGATGGGAGAAGAGATCAAAATGGAGATTAAAAAAGCACCCTTTGTCGCTGTTATGGTGGACGAGAGGACAGACGTGGGTAATGTAGCACAGCTGGCACTTGTCCTGCGTTATCTGACGGACACAGGTGTCAAGGAGCGGTTTGTCAGATTTGAAGATGTTACAAGCGGCAAGCGAGCTGATGACATTGCCGCTCTTATTTTCCGTTTCATGGAGGAATATGAATGTAGTCTGGATAAAGTTGTGGCACAGTGTTATGATGGCGCAGCGGTCATGGCATCTGGACTAAATGGGGTGCAGGCTAAAGTTAAGGAGAGGGCACCTATGGCCTTATTCATTCACTGCTATGCACATCGACTAAATGTAGTACTGACTCAAGGGGCCTCAGAGCTTAAAGAATGCAAGGTCTTTTTTGCCAGCCTCAATGGCCTTGCAGCATTTTTCTCCAGATCCCCTAAGCGCACGCAACTTCTGGATGACATTTGCAAGCGTCGTCTTCCTAATGTTGCACCAACGCGGTGGCAATACACATCGAGATTGGTCAATGCAGTCTTTGAGAAGAGAGTTTCCCTAAAGGAGGTGTTTGACCACATACTGGAACATCATGAGGAGTATGATGGGGATACTATGCTTAGCGCTGATGGATTTAATGCACGTCTGGATGATTTTGAGTTTTGTTTTTTGCTTGAAACATTCAATGGGATTTTTAAGCATTCAGATGTGCTCTTTGGAATACTACAGAAACAAACATTGGATGTACAATTCTGTCTGACAAGGGTGAACGAGTTTTGTGACACAATTGAGCGAGAGAGGTGCCAGTTTCGTCAGATCTACGAGGACACAGCGCGCATCTCAAATGGTCCGAGCGCACGCAGAGGCCCACGTACAGCACAAGGAGACCTTCGCGCATACTACCAACAACTCCACAGCAATATTCTGGACAACATTCTTTGCCAGATACGGAGTAGGTTTCAAGACCACGAAAAATTAATGTTTCTCTCCCTCCTGGACCCCCAGCAGTTTCAGACCTACCAGAAAAAATTCCCGCAAACAGCCTTAGCCAAATTAACACAGAGTCACGGAACACTGTTCGATCTGTCCCGGCTAAAAACAGAACTGACTGTAATGTATGCCATGACTGATTTTGAAGGGAAAAGTCCCACTGATCTCCTTGATTTCCTTAAGCAGAAAAATCTGAGTGAGAGCATGGGGCAGCTTTACACATTGGCATGTGTGGCAGTGACTATCCCTGTGTCCACTGCTTCTGTCGAGCGGTCATTCTCGGCCTTAAAGCGAATTAAAACTTATGCCAGAAATTCTACTGGACAGACTCGGCTTTCATCATTAGCCTTCATGTCTATAGAAAATGACTTATTGGTGGAACTGAAACGCACAGATAAACTGTACAACAGAGTCATTGAAGTCTTCTTGAGGAAAGAAAGGAGGATGGATTTTGTGTTCAAATAATCAGTTGTTTTGGTGAGTACAAAGCATTTTATTTTTTATTTTAATATATTTTTGTCATTTTATGTCGTTAATATTAAATCAATATTAACAAATTAATATATATGTAATTAAAATGACAAATATATAAAAAATAAATGTTTGATGCTTCTGCAAGAGATATAGAGATGTGTGTGGCGCACTGGCTCAGCTGTGCAGTAAAAGTACTCAAGGAGACTTGTTGAATTGTTTTGGTTTAACCTTTATCAAAGTGGACATTCAGGGCTAGGAATACACTTTCACCACTGTCGCAAATATATCCTTTCAAGTCCTTCAGTAGGATTTGTGATCTGCACGGCTTCAGCCAGCTAATCACCCAACCCACCCGGGTATGTGAAACAACACAAACTACCATTGATCTCATTCTGACCTCTGACAAGTCCAGGATCTCCAGTAAAGGGGTTATAGCATGCGGTTTAAGTGATCATTATATGATATTCTGTACCCGCAAAAAGCTAAAACAAAGGGCCGGCTGTCACAAAACAGTCATATCTAGAGACCTCAAAAACTACTCTAGCGAGGCCTTTAACCTAGAACTGGAGAGCCTGGACTGGTCAGATGAGCTCAGTGGTACACAAGTTGAAGAAACATGGCTTGGTTTAAAAAACAAATTCTCTGCAATACTCAATGATTTGGCCCCCCTAAGAACAACCAGGGTAAAAAATCGCGCTGAGCCGTGGATGCACTCCGGCATACTGACCGCCATGAAAACCAGAGACAAAAAATGCTCTGAGTTTCATAAAAGTCAGTCAATGCTTTCCAAAAGCACGAGCAGTGAACTCCAGGCCCACGTGACTGAACTCAAAATTGAAAGAAACAGACTAAGAAATGACGTAAGCTCCATGATCAAAACTGCCAAAAAGAATTTCATCAATGTCAAAACTGAGGAAAACAAAAATAAACCCCGTGAACTTTGGAAATTACTCAATAACCAGCTTGGCTGCAGTAAAAAACTCAAAACGAGATTTTCTAACTTAAACATAAAGACAGATAACAGGCTCATCACAGACAAACTGGATGTGGCCAAGTACTTGAACATTTTTTTCACAAACATAGCCACAACTCTTGTAAATAAATTACCCTCCCACTCAGGGCTTTTTGGAGTAGATCACATCATGACCTACTACAAAAACCTAGGGGTACGCAAAGATGATTTCAGTCTAGCAAGGGTAACAACAGCAGAGGTACTCATTAAACTGAGCGCCCTCCAACCTAACAAGGCCACTGGCCACGACAATATCCCCTCCAAATTCCTCAGAGACTCAGCAACCGCCATCTCACCAGTCATAGCTCACATAATTAACCTCTCCATAAAACAGGGAAAAGTACCCAAAGACTTCAAAATTGCAAGAGTAACCCCCCTGCACAAAAAGGGCAGCAAATTGGACCCAGGCAACTACCGCCCTGTTTCTATACTTACCTCCATCTCGAAAGTCATGGAAAAAATAGTATATGAACAGGTCGAAAAGTACCTCGCGGAAAATAAACTAATCTATGAATTTCAATCTGGCTTTAGAACATCCCACTCCACTGACACATGCCTTCTTTATTTGAGCGACCACATCAAACAAGAGGTGGACGAGGGCAAGTACTGCGGCATGGTGATGCTGGACCTACAAAAGGCTTTCGACACTGTCAATCACCCCATTCTGATTGACAAGCTAAAAGCAATTGGTTTTGATAAACTATCGGTGAGCTGGATGCAATCCTACCTGGAGGGGAGAGAACAGATGGTGGAGGTAAACGGTACTCTGTCCCCCCCCCTCCCAGTGAGCTGTGGTGTTCCACAAGGAAGCATATTAGGTCCGTTACTGTTCCTAATTTATGTAAATGACATGTCATCAGCATGTGACTGCAACTTGTTCCTGTTCGCGGACGACTCAGCCCTGCTGGTCTCTGACAGGAACAGGTTGCAGGTTGAAAAAACCCTCAGCTCCGAGCTCGGCAGAATCTGCACCTGGCTCGCCGATAATAAATGATCATTACACCTGGGTAAAACAGAGTCCATTCTCTTCGGTTCGAAACATAATCTCAGCAAATCCGACGACTTCTCAGTTGCAGTGGGCGACATTATTGTCACAAGTAAGAAGGAAATTACATACCTAGGATCTATTCTTGAGGCAAACCTCTCCTGTGACAAAATGGCATCCAATGTAATAAAAAAAGTCAATCAAAGAACTAGATTCCTATACCGGATCTCCTCTCTGGTAAACAAAAACACCCTGAAAACTCTGGCAGGAGCACTCATTCAAGGGTACTATGACTATGCTTGCACGTCATGGTACCATAGCACCTCCAAGGCGCTAAAAATAAAACTTCAAACATCGCAAAATAAACTGGTCAGACTACTGCTTGACCTTTCATCTAGAACCCACCTCACCTCTGCCCACTTTGACAACCTAGGATGGCTTAGAGTAGACGACAGAGTACAGCTACTTGCAATGGGCCTGGTCTACAAGATCCACTACACCTCTATGGTACCCATGTACATGTCAAAATTCTTCCCAAAGGTCAAGGAATACCATGATCATAACACCAGAGGGAGCTCCACAAATCATGTGAAACCCAGATTTGGCACAAAAAAGGGGGAATACACGTTTCGCAATTATGCCACATCAAGGTGGAACGCTCTTCCCACAACTGTAAAGGAAAGTAAAACTATACTTACCTTCAAAACCTCTCTTAAAGAGCACCTTCGGGGGAGAGCATTGCAAAACTGGCCCCGGTAATGGTACAAATCTCAACCTGTCGTTCAATGGACAGCTTCCCCCCCCCATCTATGTATATACTCGCATTTTAGACTCTGTTACTAACTGTATATCTGTAGACTTGGTATGTCTTAAATGTCCGGTTAGGATGTATTAGAACGAAATCTAAAATGAAAATTGTAAACAAGCAATCTGTATGTAAAAAAACCACCTGTATGTAAATTGTAAATAAGCCATCTGTATGTCAAATATGTCTTATATGTCTTAAATGACATGATGAATTGGAAATGGGGGACCCTGATGTAAACAAGACGAAAGTCTTTCTCTGGTCTGCATCCCCTTAACAATTGTATGTTTTGAGCTGTACTGTACTGTACCCAGTGCTGGAATTGGGCCGGTACTCACCGGTACGCAGTACCGGCACTTGTGGTTCTGACCCATGGAGTACCGGCACTTCTTGCTCAGTACCGGCATGCTGGCGGTACTCCGGTACTCATGCACCGTGCCAGTACTCAACACTCTCCCGCCGTTCTTATTATACATCCATATATATATATACAGCCGCCCGGTACTCAGTAGATGCGTCATGAGGTGCCGAACGGACATTCTCATCGCTCTAACCGCTGGAGTTTCACAGCGGCTGTCAGCTGTTTACTCCTGTCATTAAAACAGAACGTGCTGGAGAGGGGGCGGGGCTTATCTTCTCCATGTAAATACTGTGGTGGAAACGACTATGTCAAAATTAACCTATTTGACCGTGATTTAATAGTAATACACGTTTCAAAATAATAATAATAATAATGCCGAAGTAACAACATACTGAAAACTGTTAGTAAAACCATGTTTTAATGCTTTACAATTTACATACCTAGATGCACGTGTGTTGTGTTTATGCAGTGCAACTCCCACCCAGTGGGTGGCTATGTAGAGTGATAGAACAGAGCAGGCACGCCCCCGAGAGAAGGAAAGCAAGTCACGTCACAAATTAGCATTTCTAAAATGTTAGCGTGGATTAATAAAAGTGCAAAAAGACAGCGGTTGTCGCCGGAAGAAACTTAAAATACAGAGAATGCTGTGCCTGTGTTGGAAATTGTGTCTGATGGGGAGCTTTCTTTGGTTGATCCTCCTGCTCCAAGTTCTAGTGCATTAGCATTAGCACTAGCTCCGCCGCCTCCTCCAGAGCCTCTAACGTTAGCTGCTGCTGGCGCAACTGCCACCACCAACACCGGGCAAAGCGATGCACCTGACTGCTGGACAACGGACCAGGTGCAATATTTTTGCAAGACCAATGCATGGCTCCTTCTTAAAGATAAGAAGCTAGGATGTCGGATATGCAGAGATGTCAAATCTTTGGGAATACACACTGGACAAGGACTGAAACTGTCAACTGAATGGGGTGAGTGTGCAGTGTCTCATTTCGGTGTTGACAAGGGCAAACAACAAGCTAGCCTGAGAAAAAAAATCAAAGAACATAAAGAATCACAAGCCCATGTAAAAGCTGCTGACATCCTTACATCTGCTTCACGTGAAACTATTCAACATCAAGTGCAGTCTATGCATACATCTGAATTAGACACCACTATCAGAGTTTTTCGAACGGCATATAAAATTGGCAAACATAGCCGGCCATTCACAGACATGCCAATTGATTTGAATGTACAGAAACTGAATGGGCTGAACGTGGGCAGGGTTTTGCACTCCAATAAAACCTGTGGCGAAATCATCGACCACATAGCTCATGAGCTGAAGAAAAAAATGGCAAAAGACATTACAGAAAACCAAAGAAAACTCTGTGTTTTGGTCGATGAATCTACCACTATTAGTGGTAAAACGGTGCTTGTTGTGTGTCTACGCTCAGCATTAGCTGATGCTGAGCCCGAAACGTTTTTTTGGGAGCTGATCGAGTTGGATGGAACAACGGCTGATGACATCACAAAGGCGTTAATGGAGTGTCTTGGAAGAGATTTTAACGAGGACTTTTTAGGTCAGTTTTTCCCCAGTATGGTAGAGAATCTGAGACACAGAATGACTTCCACAACCTCCTCTCATGTCAGCAGAAGAGAAATCCCATTACATGGCCGGGAGGCCCGGGACAATCAGCTAATCCAGGACATGAAAGTTATCCATCCTGGAAGTTGGCCTGAAGAGGAGTTAGACGTACAGTATGGGGACGTAGAGGTGCTACGTTTGTGCGAAGAGCTGAAAGTGGACAGAAGAGAGACTGTTCAGGGCTTTCGCGAATACAAGGAAACCAGGGCATCCCGTACACCTGCTGCCATGGAGCCTCTACTGAAAGCAGTCCGAACCATCGCTGTCTCCACTAGTGAGTGTGAGCGGGCATTCAGCTGCATGAACGATATCCTTACTGCAAAAAGGAATGCTCTCTCTGTCAGCCGACTGTCCAGCCTGGTTTTCATTAAATGTAATGGACCATCACTAGGACAGTGCAATCCGGAACAGTATGTGAGGTCCTGGCTGGCAAAGGGAAGGAGAAGTGCTGATGAAAGAGCCTGTCCAGCTCCAGCCCCTGATACTGATGTCCCCAAGGCCTTCTGGAGCCTTTTCTAACAATGTGAAGTATATTGCAAAGCAGCTCACCCAGTGAGAAGACTTTTGGCATAATGTGCCGATTTGTACAGATCCTGGAGATAGAAGGACTTCAGACCAACCAGGGAGTTATCTGATCAGCTTGGTGTTCAATGTAACTCTTTACCATGGCTCAGACTTTGTTACTTGCAGTTACAGTTTCTCATTTTAGATTGTGCAAATTTTGCATTTGTTTTTACATGTTCTTTGTTCATGCTCTTTATCATTTTTCTGAGTTGGAAAGTTGGATTGCATCATAGTTTACTTTATACATATTTGTATTCTTCAGTGGTGAAGTATATTGCAAAGCAGCTCAGCCATGTGAGAAGACTTTTGGCACTTTTTCGTTTTTCGTTTTCTGAGTTGGAAAGTTAGATTGCATTCAAAATGTACAGAAATACTTAATTTTGTTAAAGCTTTTTATAAAAAATGCTTCTGACCAGAGCTTTGTTTCCTTGTCATTAATGTTGAACACCACCAGAGGGGCTCTCACCTGAAAGGTCTCTGCTTCATGTGTCTTCAGCAGAAGATCTAGACTTTGATTGCTATATTTTCAGTTAATATTGACCTTACTGAGCTTTAGCCATATCCGCTGCCTATCATAAAAAATGTTAAGTACAGTGAACCTTTCTAAAATATACAGTAGTAAAGAGACAAACCCACCAGCATTATAGTAGCCAAATTCTTGTTTGTGGGCTGTATATATAAAATTGACTTGAAAAAGTTGCTGATTTTAGAGTACTGGCACCTTTTTCATTCCAATTCAAGCACTGACTGTACCCAATATACAAGCTGTTCATAAACTTTTCAATCAATCAATCAATCAATCCTCATGAACAAATGCAAATTAATTGTTTGTTTTATTTTATTTTCAGTGAATAGTTTGTGTCTTTATCGTCACGTTTCTTAAATGAAACTGCTTTGGGTGCGACAATGCGCTGTTTAGTGAACAAACTTGTTAAAGCTCACATACTTTTGGTGGACTTAATAAAACTTTGTAGACTAATGCCTTAAAAGCCCCTTTTATTTTTAAGTTTTGACAGTATCCAAGCAATCTTAAAGCTGGTAGTTTAACACTCTTAATTGTAAATGCGGATATATTGATTATAAATGCTTCGGAAATATTAATATAACTCTGTTGTACTTGACTATGTTAAGGTGATGCAACGCCCGGTTATACTGCGTTTCTGTCTAAATGTATAGTTTCTAGAGCCATGGCGTCATAATGATGGTATTAAGAGGTGGAATAATTCAGGTAGGACTGTGTCGGACATCACTGAAGGCCTAGGTGTGAAATGCACGGCCCGCCACTGTGTATATAATACATCTAATGGCACTGTTCTAGCAGTAAACACTTAAGAAAGAACAAGTCAAGCTATGTGCTATCAGAAACAATGCGCGGTGTGTTTTGGGAGTAATATGGTCTGTGTTTACATTAGCAAGCATGCTAACACTCAGAGCTAACGCTGTACTGGAGAGAATATGTGTAACGTAATGTCCTTGTGGTAAACCCTGCGAGAGAGAAAGGTTTGAGCTCCATACTGTTTCAGAAATAATGCTTTAAGTGGTTGGGAACATAATATAATAATATGTAATCACTGCAGCGTTTAGCTGAGTTTCTCCCGGTAGAAAACTCTCTTAGCATGGGAAAGCTGCATGATGCTACAAAGGGGCGTGGCTAGCAGCAGCTGTTCCATTTAAAGCTACAGTCACAGAATCAGCCTTTTTGGAACAGGACTGGAATAGAGGGGTATGAGGCATGGCTACAATGGGTGATCTGTTTGGTATTTTAAGCAAAACACTTCACAGACATGTTTTGTATAGGTATGGCCCTACAATATATATTTCAAATATAGCATAATAGGTCCCCATTAAGTTGCAGGACTTCAATTTTGTTTCAAATGTGGTATTATTAATATTTCTTAAGTTAAGGATCTGAGCACTGTTTCCACCTCTGACACGCGCACCATAGTACTTTAAAAGTCTCCTATCATGCAAAATGCAGTTTTTGATATCTTTTATACATAAATATGTGTCCCCGGCAGACCCGGCGCCAGAACAAATCTACAGAGAGGGCATATGATTTTCATGGGAGGGCACACAAAACCGTCATGTGCCGCGGCCAGTATCGGCGCCAGAGATTTTGTTTTGGGGGTGCTGTAGGGTAGCTTGCCATTTCATAGAGGCTGCTCAAACATGTAGGGTTTGCCATTAATGTACCGGGCGCTACAGTGGAATTTTCTACAGCAACACTCCGCACAGTACACCCGCGACTGTTACAATGAAGGCTCGATAACAACTCACGGCATATAGGTGTAAGCAGGGGTAAAGTGCTATCTTTTTATAAGTGGCGGGCGGCTGGAACTGCTACCCCCGCGACCCGACCACGGATAAGCGGGAGAAGATGGATGGATGGATGGGTGGACATAACATTCTCTAGGGGGGTCCAGGGGGCATGCTCTCCCGGGAAGATTTTTTTTTAAATATTGAAGTTAAATGCATCAATCTGGTGCACTTTGAGAGCAACAGATCTATGGATACATCTCTCAACACCCAAACAGAACTGTAAACAGATTTTCTTTTTCTATATGGATATTTTACAAATCACTCACCTTTTAAACTCTATTCTTGTTTTACTTATGTCATATCTGTTTTTCATGTATTACTCTTATATTACTATCTGACATCACATACATCGTAGCCTTAAAGTTCACAGTTTATTTATAATTAAAATAATACAAATATATATATATATTTTTTTATAAATAAAATAAAACGTGTTTATTGGGGGAGGGCAGGAATGGCAAATGTGAGGGCCTGGCCCTCCCACCGCGCCGGGTCTGGTCCCCGGTGTACCAAGGAACTCACAAAGTGTCAGAAAACAAAACCCTCTCTCTTTTCCTCCGTACCCACATCTCTAAAAACGGGGGTACAAAGGAGCTGATCCAGATTTGCGTCCGACGTAATATCGGAAATCTGGGCTGGCTTTACGCCCACGGCCCTATCAGAAACAATGCGCAACATGTTTTGGAAGTAATATTGTCTTTGTTTACATTAGCACTGATCGCTAACACTCAGAGCTAACCTGTACTGGAGAGAGTATATAAAACTGGATATAAAAGGAACTCGCCTTGTAGTAAACCCACAAGAGAAAAAGCATTTGAGCTCCATACTGTTTCAGAAATAACGCTTGATGTGGTTTCAAACCTATTTTGGCATTTAATCACGGCAGCATTTAGCTGACAATCTGCCGGTACAATTCTCCTGTTTTTTATATATCTAAGACCTATAATAAATGCCTAAAAATAGTATAACAAGAGACCTTCAAGTACAAATGCCTGTGCTAATGGTGCTCCTTGTCTGATGGATGTTTGAGTAGCTTGATGTTTGCTAACATGTTAGCTTTTTGTTTCGAAGTCTTTCTGCCCTCCAGTGTTCAGAATTATTTGAAGCTTTTGCTTGTTTCCAACTCTTCCTGCTATTGTACCTAAGAATACTCCAACAAATGTCCCCACTGAAGGACGAATAAAGGACCTACAATTCAGATATCAAAGCATTATATCAACCAAATAGGTTGTCAGAAATAAACCCTTGTGTGTCGGTGTTGAATTGCAAGTGTACATTTGCTGGGTTTTTTCAGTGAAATGCAGACGGTGTACAGGTTATTTACAAAGATGATGGCCATTACTATAATGTCTGAGGCAAATGGCTGCTTTGAAATGTAAGAGAACAATGTAAGAACATGTATTTGCTTAAAGAAATGGCTTGCATTTTGCAAAAACATCATGTTTGAGCTTAAATGTGCCGGGGGAAAGAAACAATAGCATGGTCCTTTAAATAATCCTGATGTCATGACCAGCGGTAGCTGACTGACAGTTCAAAGCTGCATGAAACCACGCATGAACGGAGACAGAGAAACGGGCCGACTAATGAGATTTTGTGCTAAATTGTGTGGAGAGAGATGGGTTTAGCTCCATAGGGGATAAAAGCCCCAACCTTTAAGAACTGTCAAAGGGTTTTCACTGAGGGAAGTCCAGCTATTGTTTCTATTTAGAAGCACAAACCCACTTTCAATGCCCATATTCCAGGAACTGATAGAACAAAGCATTGTGTTTGTTCGTTTCAAAGTGTTCATGGGTGAAGAATTTCATATGTAAATTGGCAGAACATGCAGCTAAAATCTCAGATAATGTAGCAGGTATTCACAAAATAAAGTAGAATATTTTACCGTCAAGTAGGATACAATAAGTAAAGGTATTTTCACTCAGAACTTGTCTAAATTTAAAACATGTTTTAACTGCTCAGAGAAAAAGGAACCCCCCTTGCTTGTGATGCTAGTTTTACGGGGAAGTGATGCATTTATTTCAGTTTAATCCCTATCCCTGGCCGTCCGGCTGATGACAGCCGCTAATCTCCGGGCTGCCTGCTGACTAATGTGGGATTAAAAAAACAGCACGCCCTACCTCACAAAGCAGACTCTCAACCCAACAAGCTTCAGGGGAGATGACTCTGATAAACTGAAGGCAGATGATGTGTCATCCCTTTTTTTCCCCCGACAATCTGCAATTGGTCCCAGGCCGGAAACAACCCCTAACACTTTGAGCCCTAGGATATCCCATGCCAGTTCAACCATGTGAGCTATAATGTGGCCCCATCTCTTTATAAATCATTTTTCTTGCCACACTGAAAAAACTGAAATGTTGACTTTAATTAAATGTATTATATCAACAGATTTCACACAACTGTATTAGGTTAGTTAAAAGCAATAATATTAAGTTTAAATAAAAGAATATTAGGTTCAACTTAATGTTATTATATGGGAGGCGTGTGGCGCAGTGGATCGAGCCTTGGTGTCAGGGTCTCACAGGTTCAAACCCCACTGCAGTCAGCATGTCGTTGTGTCCCTGAGACACTTCACCCCAAATTGCTCCTGTGGGGATTGCCCACAGTATTGTAAGTCACTTTGGATAAAAGAGTCTAATAAGTAACATGTAATGTTATTGCTTTCAACTAACCTAATACAGTTGTGTGAAATCTGTTGACATAATACATTTAATCAAGTCAATGTTTCAGTTTTCAGTGCACTTTGATTTCCTCTCTGCAACCGCAATGAATGCATACACATTTACAAAATTGCTGAAGGTAATAGCATGCTAACCAATACTTAAGAGATTTGATGAGAAACTATGAGTTTCACTACAAAACTCAAAAGGTATGAGGGTGATATTGTTTCAGGGAGTTCAGTTTCCGGTTTTTGGGTTTCCTTCACAAAAGCGTATCATTATTGTGTAATTTTGGTGCGTTTCAACATTTTGAGGAAGTGGGTATAAACGGAAAAAAAGTGCACCTCTGCTTCCTTTAAAGCTGACTTTTGAACAATCTAAACCCAACTTCCTTTCATTCTGTAAATAATAACTCGTTAGTGTATAAATTCTACATATACCTGTTTCACACACTCATCCTCTATTTTTACAGACAATACTTGACATTATTGAACAAAGATGGTCTCCACTGCCGTTTCATTGTAAGTAGAAATGGCACCTCTTCCTCTTTTTTGGAAACTGAATTCAGACGACATGTTTTGCACAGCCAGTTATTTTATACTTTCTCTATCTCATTCAGGAAGTCTACCCTCTACTCTAGGTTTCCTGTCACATGACCTTGCATCCGATAGCTGACAGTGGCTATGCAAACACCTCCCCTTATGTTACAGCCTGACATCTGCTCACAGAGCTTCAACCTGATGAGAGAAACCTGATTTCTCTTTTAGAAAGACTAACATTCAGAATGCATTTATTTTGTTCCTACAACATTCGCTCATTCAAAATAAAGGTCGGAGCCAAAATGAGTGAACATGTTACGGTAATTGAACCAATGTGCTTTTGTTGCCATAACCCAACTACACATGAGAACCACGATGTAAATCCCAGGTCTAAATTCTCAGTTCCACTGCTCTCTAAACTCCTAACATCCACCTCCATCACTGCCAACATATTGACTTTAATAATGATACTGTTGTCTTTTTCTCTGCTATTAAGACGCCCTGGCAGCCCTGAAAAAGCCTCGTAAAAGCATTCCGGTAACAACAAACTAAATGGTATTTATTAAATATTTTAGGAACTTCCGGTGGCCCTTTCAGAGTGGTTTAATAGATTCAATCACCCAAAATATTTTATTTCACAATTATGTTATCTTAATATAGCAATTTGGACAAGTCCAAGGGATTTCTAGGCCCCAAAAACACAAGTTAAGACAGAGAAAATATTGGTCTAGAATAAACTATGAAGGATTGAGGGTATTTTATGAATCTTTGGACATCTTGGACGCCATCTTCAAAATTACTACTTTCTTGTGGTCAGATTTGGGACTTTTAGTATGTTATTACGGGCACGTAATACTACACAAAACTGTTGAGAAACTTTGGTTGCAATTGTGTTTTTTTCTTCAAATGCAGCCGCCTATAGCCCCTTGTTCACATAGCATAGCGTCTGATATGACCTAAAATGGATAAGAAAAATAATAACAAAAACAGTGGAGAAACAATATTTGCTGCAGAAGTGATTAGATACGTTCTTTGTTTTTTTTTCATTGTCAAACTGTATAAATGCGTAAGCTGCAACAAACACAGTGAGTCTTTCATTGCTTGTTTCACTCATACGCTGTATAAAGGAACATATTATGGACGTCAATATTCTCTAATGTGAGTTTACATTCTACTGAATAGACCTGATTGTGTTTTCAAGATGACTCGTCCCCATCTGCTGACACACCTGCACATTTAAAGTACCTTTAATCCATGGCAACATTATGCGATTATGTTGACACAAGGACAGTTTCATATAGGCTTGTCAAAGTAAACACGTCGATCTAAAGAACAGTTTGATGTGGACTTTGTGTCTCTGCCAGCTTCTGTCCTGGGAGGAATAAGATGAAGATAAAGATAATTACACCCTACTCATGTATGGCCCCATTATGCTCCTTTAGCGTTCATGTTGTCGTGTGAGCATCCTACAATCTGCACACAGAGCGTCATAGATATCATTAATATTGGCATACAAGTTTACTGACAGGGTGGCTGAGAGCCATTTCTTCTTACTTTCTTTTGTCTTCTTCTCTGGTATTACACAAACAGGTTATCTATTGGTTATAAAAAACGTAACTATGGAACAGGAGAAGCGACATGAAGAAGTGTTGCACTTTGCTGTAGGCAGTTTAAAATCCCAGAAGTTAGAATGGACTTGATAATGACTGAGTTTTAGAGGGGGAATTTACAGCAGTATAGATAGAGAAGAAACATTTAAATAACACACTTATAGATAAGAAGGCATGCACATATTACTTAAAATAAAAATAAAGTAAACATTTACAAAACTACACATTCAGGGAAAATAAGTAAGTAAGCAGTATTTATAAAATAAAATAAGTGTAACATTGTAGAATACTGTGTTTGGTGGTGGGTTCCTTACAGTGGTAAATCCAAATTAAGGTATATAATTACATAATAACATACAGATTCCAGTTGGAATTGACAATCTAAGAAGTAGCAGCCAGTAGTGATAATACATTAGCAGAACATGTTGCACAACAGCGGTGTTTTATATTGAAGTATAATCTGTGTGGCCGCTCGGGAAATATTCAGCTGATCATTCACCACCAGCAACAAGTTTTGTTTGTGTGTCACCACCTGTTGTTCCTGACAACCTCCTTGTTTATACAATATGGTTTCTCTATCACGTTTCTATCTGAAAGGCATGGCCAAAACCAGCTTCTCCTCCAATTTCTACAGTGAGGTGACCAGCAAATATCTGACCATTTTTCAAATTCATGTGCTCCAAGCAGCTGCACACAAACGTTGGAGTGCTCAGAAAAAACGTTTTGTTGTAGCTTCATGTGACAGCATCCATTCTCATTGAAAACAATTGAAAAATAAATCTTGACAATGTGGCCCTGAGATAATAACACTCTGCAAAGAAACTCAGGAAAATAATCCAATTTAGTATTTAGAAAAGAGTTACATATTAATACTTGAGACCAAAACATTTCGTCATATGACTCTGCTGTTCATAGATATGCTTATTTGTCATGTTTCTCTCCAAAAAAGGCAAACAATAGATACATTCACAGCACCTGTTTTAGAGGCTAAAGAGATTAGAGATGTTTTGTTAGTTTTGCTATCTGTAACACTGCATAAGCTACACACAATTCAGAGCCTCAACACAGTGAGTCTTTCACACTTTTTATTTAATGCTTTTTATTCACGCTTTAGTCAATTTCTTTTTTGAGAACCAAGAAGTTGAGTTTGATGGCACATACAGTATAGATAAGATTCACATGACTGGGAATTTTCAATATTATTCCTGAATATATTACACTTCTCTGATATCAATACTTGCATCTTGATTTGCATAAGAGCACAGAGTAATCACGCACAGCCCCAATGCACCATATTTACAGTTTGCATCGAGGTTAGTGATTGGACAGTCATCAAGCATGCTTTGCATGGAAGCACTTGTTTGAACAAGCACTGAGCAGCTAACCACAGGTATAGATTGATTCAGTCTACAGGGAAGATACTGTAAGAAAAACACACCCAGTTTAGTTTAGAGCAAGAGCAGTGTTTCAGACTGGTAGTATGTGAAATTCATTTGAATGTGAGTTTTCAGCAGGGTACAGTCAAAAATTACAGAAGGAATTGAATTTTTCCATTATATTGTCAGCATTTAACTACCAGTTTATCTTCAAATTAGAAATAATATACTTTATAATAACAATTATTCCTTCTGTATCCAGATTGACCAGTATATGGCAACATTATGTTATATAACTTTAGTTTAATAACATATAGGGAAAAATCTTCTCTGGTTTAACCTGTTATGACCTCCGGCTGCACTGCATCAACTCTCAATGATTTAATCAGTCAGATTTAGAAGTATTATATATTATTCCCGGGGAAAATTAGGTCTTGTGGTATTCGTTCCATTTACAAACAAAGATCATATTAAAAACAATAATAATTGCAATAATAAATGCTTACTTTTTGCTAAAGAAGCTATATCACTGTTTACTGTAGCGGCTGTTAGCTAGTTAGCTTTTAGCTGTTAGCTCAGTTAGCCATGCTGCCAGGACAATAAGCCCTGAACACAGGAACTTTGAAACTACAGTAGCATGGGGAGCATTTCATATAATACCATATATACATATTTAGGATTTCAGATAAGGTAGTCATCATTAAAGAACATAGTACAAAGGTTTGCAGCAGAAAACATAAGAACAAAAACTTTAGGAAAAACATTTTCACTGTTCCACATCAAGAAAGTGAGACTACATTGATCCCTTCATTAGTTTGTTGTTAGGTTGAGACTTTTACTTTTTTTATAGACAGTATTTAATGCACAAAAATAAATGTTGGTCAATTAAAGCTATTCTTAACCTGTTTTTTACAATTCCATCAGACCTTAAACATACACGTACTGTAGCCGATTTAAATAGTCGAAACCTACTTTTCTACGGATACAGTTCTGAAATGTTTTCCCTGAGGTCAGGGAGGAGCCTGAAATGGAGATTTCCATTCATAAAACTTAGGGCTTCTCCAGTGAGAAGAGCTCCAAGAGGACTAATTGATCTGAAATAGTTGTAAAACCTGATATGACTTACCTACATAGTCAACACTAGTTTACAGCAGATCAGTTGTAAATATTTCAGGGGGAAATTAAACAAGCCAAAGTCACACTTTGTACAATGTTAGACCAGACTAGAGGTCAAACACTAACAGCCATGTCAAATCGATACGTTTTCTTTAATACAAATTGAAAGTATAGTATTCATTTCCAGGCAGGACTGTGAGAAAAAAAAGTGTACTTTTATTTCAGTCAGGTTAGATTTCTATAAATGAAAGCTTTCAGTCCCAAGAATATAGAACATTCATTCTCCCCCCCCCCCAAAACAAATCAGCTCAGTTGATATTACAATAAATAACAGCTTTATGAATTTCTGAGACTAGTCAAGTTTATCAGTCTGTTGTGCTTAAGTTAAGAGGCAGAATCTGAAGAACATTCTGCTCTTGCAAACTATTTTCCGCACTTGAAAATATTGTTATCTTGAACCCATTGGTTGTAAAGATATGAATTGTGATGACTCTGAAAAAAAGTCAGACAAACAAAGGTTTATGAACGAGACTGGGCTTCTGTTTAAAGATTATCAGGTGAGCACGTCTGCCCGGCTTCATGTTGTTCTTTTCAGTCAGAAGCTGTATTACATTTACTTTGAGGATTTTGGCCGTTTTTATTTATATTCATGTACCATTTAGTAGATTGGTCATTGGAAGTCTGGATATTATGTTATTAGAGAAACAAGCTGAGCCTTTAGCTTGTAGCTCCTTTGTCCTTAAGAGAGACAATGGTGTTTAATCCATTGACATTTTTTTGACTTTAATTAAATGTATTATGTCAACAGATTTCACATAACTGTATTAGGTTTGTTGAAAGCAATAATATTTCATTTAAATAAGATGTATTTTGGTTCAACTTAATATTATTGCTTCCAACTAACCTAATACAGTTATGTGTACAAAAATACCTCATCAAGTATTTTTTACCGACTTTACTTACTTGGTAGGTTTGTTTTTGGGAGGAGGGGAACTCTGCAGAGTGAGATACAATTGGCTTTCTGTTTTAGTTAAGACACTTCTCCAAAACGACTATGAAAAAAGAAGAAGACCCTTTATTTATACCGAAGGAGAAATTCAGTTGTTCACTTTCTTATTATATACAGTTAACACATCAGGTCTGAATACACATACTTACATATACAAACACATGTATTTCTCATATGTAGAGGTGTCAGTGCTAACAGGATGCCAGTTTTTCCGGCTCCAGGGAGCAGTGCCCATGTGAACTGGATCCTCTCCAGCTACCAGTCCACATTTGGTATTTTTCGGTCCAATTGGGACTTGATCCGGTGACCCTTCGGTTCCCACGTCGACTCCCTGCAGACTGAGCTTATGCTGCCCCAAAACAAAACTATTGAAGAACTAACACACACCATGTTAGCTTTATATAAAACATACACAACATCATGTGACCAAAGTCAAACACAACAAAAATACCGTGTTGGCCAAATGCCACAAAAGTGACTCTTCAGGTTTCCTTATTAGCACATTAAAGTCTGAAGTAAAAGCAACAAACTGTGTGCTCTACTTGCTTTGCCGGTGATGCTTAAGAATCAACAAGTCCTCCAACTCATACGACCAAATAGGTCGATTGTTCAAGCGCTTATTACGACTTATAATCACGTTTTAAAGTTTTCGACCTCTAGTGCTCCCGTTGACTGCAAACGCTCCGGTGGGTCGTATATTCACAAATAACCCTCTCTGGAAAATCCTAAATTCTAGAATAGTTTGACCATTAAAATACTTTTTGATTAGATTTCTAGCGAGAAGTGTATATTGTACTTTTAGAATCTATGTCCAGTGGATGTGTAGGATCTATAGTTTGATAGATATTACGAAGATGATTTGAGGTCTCGCCAGGAGAACGTGTATATACTACATCTTTCCCGTATTCATTTCTATTGACGGCAGCGTCCATGTAAAGTTAGCGTCAACCCTCACGGGGTGAAAACAGTATTTCCGGTCTCGAAGTTTTCGTAATAGAACCGTAATCCCCTCACTGTCAAATGATTTTAAAGTGATATCTGCAGTACTCATCCACTAAAAAACATCAGTTTATCCTTACACAACATGAATTGGTTTAAATGGTGTACAATGCTTTTGTATTTTTCCCATAGGTTTTTCCCTTTCGATTCTGAGAGACACATTTATTTTTACAAGCGGCCGAGATGGGTTTTCTCCGCAGGGTGGCTGGCTTCTCCCATTAGGGATAAGGTGAGAAGTTCAGTCATCCGGGAGGGACTCTGAGTTGAACCGCTCCTCCTTCGCGTCGAAAGGAGCCAGTTGAGGTGGTTCGGGCACCTATTTACAATGCTCTGTTTGTACATGTGCCTTTACCTGTTGCTATCTGTCTGCTTTGTGAATATGTATTTTAGTTTTGTTTTTATGTTTTTATATATGCTTTTATCATAATATAAGTATCTCTGTTGAATGTTGTTTTACTGATTGTATTTACCTGTTATTTTAAGTGAATTTTTTGTTTTTAGGATGACTTTCAACATCTTTCCAGGGACTACAGACGAAAAATAGCCTGTTGGCTAACTCTGGTGCATTTACAGAAATGTCAATCAATGTGCACTGTCCCTGTCAAATAAATATATAAATAAATAAATAAATAGTAAGGATGCCACCTGAGCGCCTCCCTAGGGAGGTGTTCCAGGCACGTCCAGCTGGGAAGAGACCAAGGGGTAGACCTAGGACCAGGTGGAGGGATCATATCTCTTCGCTGGCCTGGGAGCGCCTTGGGATCCCCCAGTCAGAGCTGGTTGATGTCGCCAGGGAAAGGAAAGTTTGGGGCTCTCTGCTGGAACTGCTACCCCCGCGACCCGACCACGGATAAGCGGGAGAAGATGGATGGACATTTCTTTTTTCAGAGGTTTTGATAGGCTAAAACATCAAACTACCCATAATCCTCAACTATCGTTGAAGCTCGGTGATTGGATGTTTTAGCCGCAATGCACGTTGGGATAGGATGTGTATGCGATGTGAAATCCGAAAAAAAGAAATAATAATACTTTATTCCGAGTGTGCTTGCTTTTCTCTTTGGAAGTCATCACATAACGGCATTGTAATACACGGTTCGGCTGCATTAAATATTACACATCTGCCGTAGTTCTCTATTTATAGAGCCCTGATGAGAAGACCCTTGGACAAACTGGAAGAAATGCCACAGAAACTGAATACGTGACGTGGATCATAAATATATCAGCAATTAAACAACATCTTCAATTTCTCTTCACACAATACGTCTCCTTGCAGTATCAATAGAGTGGCGAAGTCCCTCCCTTTCCGGGGGACCTCCATGGGACCTTATTTCGGAAAAAGTATGCATTGAATTCAATGGGGAGAGAAAGATTATCTTTCGATACCGTTTGAATTGTGCCACGAATTACACATATGATGTTTGTCAATTTAAAAGATAATTTTGCAAGTCAAAAAAATAAAAATGTAACACTTTTTTTGTGTGAAACCGCTCAATGAACTACATCTCCCGTCTTGCACCACCCACGAAGACGGCCGTCACGTTGGCACATTTCACTTCTTTCTTTCAGAATGAGGCGAAAAGTATTAAAAGAGGTGAAAATCACTACTCTGGGCATGTTGAGAGCTGTACATACACACAAGGGGAGTTAGTCGGTTCCGTAAGAGCCAGCATGCAGGACTAGGATTTGTAGTCTTTCTTGTTGCGTATTTTTCATAGTCTAATATTTCAACAGTTTTATGACGAACTGTGACTTTTTTTACATGGAAATTAACATCATATGTGTAATTCGTGGCACAATTCAAACGGGATCGAAAGATACGTTTTCTCTTGTGTTTTGGGTGATGGGAGACACATCTATGGAATCAGAATTTCAATAGCTTACCATTAAATGATGGATATACCTTTCTATACTGGAAAGTATAATTTATTGTGCACTGTAAACTTGACAATGTTTTAACCCGCATCGCCTAGTGGTTAAAGCATGTTATTGCATTTTTTGTTGAATATGTTATAATTGATGAAAATTGAGATTAAATATTAAGAGTAGCCTACATATGAAATAGGGGGAAAGTAGAAGGTCAATGATAGAAATATAGAATAGAAAATATCAATAATAAATGCTTACCTTTTGCTCAAGAAGCTATATCACTGTTTACTGTAGCGGCTGTTAGCTAGTTAGCTTTTAGCTGTTAGCAAGTTAGCTGTTAGCTCAGTTAGCCATGCTGCCAGGACAATAAGCCCTGAGCACAGGAACTTTGAAACTAGCATGGGGAGGATTTCATATAATACCATATATAAATATTTAGGATTTCAGATAAGGTAGTCATCATTAAAGAACATAGGCCTACTACAAAGGTTTGCAGCAGAAAACATAAGAACAAAAACTTTAGGAAAAACATGTTAGTTTGTTGTTAGGTTGAGACTTTTACTTTTTTTATAGACATTATTTAATGCACAAAAATAAATGTTGGTCAATTAAAGCTATTCTTAACCTGTTTTTTTACAATTCCATCAGACTTTAAACATACCTGTACTGTAGCCGATTTAAATAGTTGAAACCCCCGAATAGGGGAAAGACGTAGTATCTACACGTTCTCCTGGCGAGAGCTTAAATCATCTTTGTGATATCTATCAAACTATAGATCCTACACATCCACTGGACCTGGATTCTAAAAGTACAATATACACTTTTTGCTAGAAATCCAATCAAAAAGCATTTTAATGGCCAAACTATTTTACGATTTAGGATTTTCCAGAGAGGGTTATTTGTGAATATACGACCCTCCGGAGCGTTTGCAACCAACGGGAGCATCAGCCGATATGCCGCAAATTGTTGTTTCTTACACGACCACTAGAGGTGCTAAACTTTCAAACGTGACTATAGGTCGTAATAAACTGCTGAACAATCAACCTATTTGGTCTTTTTTTGGAGGAGGACAGGCTGTTAAGAATCCATCTCAATAATGAGACATCTCAAAATAATAACTCATCACTTCAAATTACTTATAAATAATAAATTGAACTTGACAAATATTTTTATTAGGAAATGTGTCCCACAAACAAACAAATTATAGTTATATTATAACAATGCATGGCAAAAGGGTACAGAAAGTTTACTCTTGCTGCCAAGGCTTCATATTACATTTGACAATGTTGAAATGTATGGGAAAAATGTCCAAGTTGAAGATCACTCTGCAGATGCATTCAATAGAACTACTTTCTAATTCTTGTTTCACCTCCAGTGTTACTCTATCATCCAGCAGACCACTTCATTTGAAAGTGAGCAGGATGTCTGGAATTTAACAGGATTTGATTATGCTTTGTGTTTTTCATTTGTGTGTGTGTGTCTAAGGTTTAAGTATGTGACATGCTCCTAAATATGAATAGAATTTATTAAAACAATAACACTTCATTCATTTATCAGAACATTCACATGTTGTTGAAAGAGTTCAAAGAGTGGACCCTGGGATTTTATATGACAGTGATCCATATAATGATGGACGCTTTTTTAATTATTGGAGGCTGTTACGACCCGCCCTCTACTTAATGGTAGAGACTCGTTGGGGAGACCCGCAACATAGAAAACATAGCAAACACGCAGCATTTAACGGTGTTCATTTATTGATACATCCGTACTTACATGGCCAACCGGCAAATAACAATGCACTGGAGGACAGGAAACAAACAAAAGGACAAAGGGGGCCTGGGCAAGCCACACCACGGGCCGTAGGACTCAGAGCTTCCCTCCGCTACCCAGAAACCTAACAAATCCCTGCGGGAGAAAACAAAGCCGCGATAACCTAGAATACCTGTTCCTCCAGAGTACATAGGATACACAACACTCGGAATCTACAGATCCTGAAGCAGAAGAAGGAGGAAGACCACGGACAACCTCCTCCGGCGTTAAGATTGGGGAAGAGACTCTTCTCCTCCAGCTTCTGCTTTTCAAGTCCCCAGCTGAACGTAATTAGGACACCTGGGGGAGGCGGAGCCAGGGGCGGACCAGGTGTGTCTGTGCAGCAGGGAGACAGAGAGACAAACAGGAGAGGAGCACGTAACAGAGGCAATAGCATGTGCTTTAATAATTCCAGTCTTAACGTGTCATTTCAAAGAAGTACCTTTGGAAGGACATGTATGCCAACCACTGGGAGAATCATATAATAGAGCATAACCGGCACAAAAACAAGAGCACACACATTTAGAGGAAACATAAATTACTGTTGTTACCTGACTGTTGTTACTGTTGTTAGCTTTATTTTGTAATGGACTATTTGAATCCTGGGTCATAAAAAAGATCATGGTCGTAACATTTTTTGATAAACAGCGAATGGGTTGTATTTGGAAGAAATAAAATGTACTTTTTCTTTATAATGAGAACAAAAGTTGAACTCTTGCTTGTAGTGTGGTTTTCAAAAATGGATTGATTGCTGGAATGGGAGGAGTGCAGCAGCATGTTGGGCAACGTAAGGCTGTGTCAACATAGCGCTTCTTTCTGTTTTCAATTCGTTTTAGTGAGAACAGAGAGCAGAGTCTTTTGCAGTCACCTTGACAAAAAGCGCAGCTCCCAGCGTCTTTTTTGTGCAACCGTTGCGAGTGGATTAAATAGAAAAATTGTCAACTTTTAAAAAAAGCGCTGGTGGCGTCACTTTTCTGTTTATATGAATACTTCAGAGGTGCAAAAGTACAAATTGTATTGACTGTGCCAACACTTTAAACCACTGAGGTGTGGCTTTGTTTGAGTAAACGAAGGACAGTTGAATACACTTGTCGTATCGTACGATACGACAAGTTTATTCAACTGCCACTGAAAAATATGGATCAGCTCTGTTGTTCACCGGTTTTTAGAGATTTAGGTACGGAGGAAAAGAGAGAGGGTTGTATTTTCTGACACTTTGTGAGTTATGTATACAGTAAAAGACATAAAAAAGTGCATTTTACATGATAGGAGGCCTTTAATACTGCACTTGCAAATTTACAAAGGATTGCAATTATTCAGATTTACAAGTTATCAAAGACAAGTCTAGGTGCGTTCACACCACAGTACTTTTCCCACTTTAGTTCCAATATGATCTTAGGAAATGAGAAACTGAGAAATGCTGCCAGCCAATGACAGAGCAGTTTGCAGAAAGGTCCAGAAAGTCCATGATTCAACACATGGATTAGACAAATACTGCTTCAGTTCATTATATTGAAAGGTTTATCAAACCATATGTCTGTTTTGTCCCTTTCTCTACTTAATATGAGATATTATTACGGTTTCACAATGCATTGAAACTGACAGCAGCCTTATCTTCGCTCTGCTGCTTTGGCCTGTTAAACTCATCTCAGTTTCCTGGGTAACTCTGGTCCAATTTCAAACCACACCCGACCCTACCCACTCCCCCTCCGTGATGGAGTGAACTCCGTCTGTAGTCACATTCGCAGCTTAACGAGGCTCCCTTCTTTCAGGTGGAGGGTGTAAATAAAGCAGCAAGCTTTGGGACAAACTCCCCTTTCTCTGGCAGAAACAGGAAATGCCATAACTTTCTTAACAACGGTTTAAAATCAGCATCTCTTGGATTACAAATAACAAAAATAAAACTCTAAAAATCTTTTATGGCATATTTTTTGTAAACATATTTTTGTTTTAAAATCTGATGTTTATAAGCTGCTTAGTTTTAGCAAAAGTCCATCCAACTTTTACCGTTTTCTAGACTGGACATGAGTAAATGATCCTAAGTTAAAACAAATACGAGGTAACCATGTATATATATATAATAGCTCTTGTTGTGCAGTTTATCAATGAATGTTTCCACGGAACTGTTAGTAAACAGCTTGTTTCATGACGGACACACACAGCGTTGAGTCGCTCAGGTAGGGCAGCAGGTGAAGTCAGGACTGATGCAGACTCGCTGTTTGAGGGCTTAATAACCCACTCCCCCTCCACACTCGTTGGTTTGGAACGAGCAAACGGAAGGGTAGTGTGTAGGGGGTAGGGTGTGGTTTGGAATTGGGCCTATGTAAACACATGGGTACCTCTCCTTTGCTCTAAATAGATAACGCTGCACTGTGGGGGCATGAGTCCTGGCTCAGAGTGCATGTGCTGTCCATGAAAGTAGCAGAGAGAAACAGAAAACTATCTTTTTGAAAATGCTTTTCAATCATTTTTGTTCCTCAAGGTTAGACAGAGGAAAGCGTTCTAAAGTAAGCAATTGTGGACCTCAAGGTTCCAGAGCAATAGGAGCACCCTGCCAAACACATGAGTGCAGCCCAGATGTGAAGGCCATCCAGGATTCATTATTGGCAGGCCATAGATGTATATTTAGAGGACCTATTTCAAATGTAAGCAGATGTGAAGAAAATAAACGTAATGTGTGTGACTGTGAACGTGAGATAATATAACAGCATGTCAGAATAAAGGCAGGTCTTTTAACTAACTGTGTGTGTGTGTGTGTGTGTGTGTGTGTGTGTGTGTGTGTGTGTGTGTGTGTGTGTGTGTGTGTGTGTGTGTGTGTGTGTGTGTGTGTGTGTGTGTGTGTGTGTGTGTGTGTGTGTGTGTGTGTGTGTGTGTGTGTGTGTGTGTGTGTGTGTGTGTGTGTGTGTGTGTGTGCAAATTATAATTGTTTGCCTGTACTGTAGTGCAAAAGGAAACATGAAGAAATTCACCAAACCAAATTGACCTCTCAGGATTACTATCAATCATTTTTTATTTTTAATGTCAATTACGTTTTTCATTTTCAGGATATTTTTTTATGGAGAAATTGTTAGTCATAGAACAAATAAAGTGTAGTAGACAGTAGAATTTATGCTGGAGTAATGGTCACAGGGTCAACAAAACTATCCTCTGTGAACCATTAAAAAAGTTGTGTACCTGCAATAAATCGCGAATAAACAGGGGACATATCACCATAATACTACACTTTCCACAGAAAAGAATTATGGTAATGTATGGAGAGAAACAGGACTGAAACTTCACATAAGGCCACACAGTAAGTGGTGATAACATTAAATACATTATACCATATAGAGTCATATACATTTGGAAAGATGTACTATGGTGGAAAAGCTAAAAAAAAAAGCTAATGTTAGTCACATCACATCACTAAGCTAAAGGTGGCTAATGGTCTTCATCATGACGTTTAGTTGTCTCATTTAGGCGCTTGTTAGAAACCGCCATTTATAGTAAGTTCACATTCACCAGTGGGGTGTTGTATTTTAGGACCTAGAACAAAATGCAAACATCTCTTCAGCTTGTGTTTTTGGACTAATTCCTGCACCATTATATTAAACCTTATGGAACGAGTATGAATAGTGCCTTAAGCTCTTATAGACATAATAATAGAAACACTCATAGAATAACACTGAAATAAACAGTATTCCAGACTGTGGCAGACAGACAATGAATTGTACATGTGTTCATTGCATTAAAATGGATAGCATTACACTGTAGGGTGTTCCTACATTTATTAGGCCCATCTATTATGGTGGAATGAAAGTTAATAAACACATGGTGTTTAAGCTGTTCCTGCATACTGTATCGATTTAAACGTGTATTCTTTCACTTCAAATGTTGAGTGAGGCTCAGCTGCCGCTGTTTCTCAGCATGGTCGATCAGCGGCATGGCCTCAAACTGTGCTGCTCCTTTATTTCCTGGCCCGCGTGCGCACCAGCGCATGCTCACAGGCACGCGCGTGTGGATGGGCGGGTGGAAGGGAGCTTGAGCGCCGCTAAAAAAACGAGTGTGTGCCTTGAGAGTCAGTTAAGCAAACCAACCATCGTGAAATGGGTTGGGGGGGGACTACCCCTTAGTGCTGCCTTCACGTGCTTCTCGTAAATCTCCACTTCATACGTTTGAATCTGAAAACCTTTAATTGCCTATGGTAGGCAGTTTATGATAAATGGAACCGGAGACAGAGCTGCTCTGTGGAAGAATTAGGAAGAGAAACGGTGCGCGGATGCATTTAAGAGTTGGTCCGGTGATTCGGAGAGATGCCCGGTGGTTCGCATCACTTTCAACCCAACTCTCTGCTCCGCTCATGTAACGGCGCACTTCATAGGACTCAGAGGCGGGTCCTAACAGCGTCACACTGCTCTCCTGTTGCTCTGAGAGGAGGCAGGCCGGTGTTTTTCCACTGTCTCATGTCCCCCCGTTTGGAGAGACAAAGGTCAGAAAGAGAGGCTTATAAACACGCTAACATATAGGCTCCCGACACGCTCAGCCCTCAGTCGCTCTCAGAGACACAGGAGGACACGGACAAGACGAAACCTACAAGGGACTGCTCAAAGGACATTAAAAGGACAAAATAACAAACAGAGCAGGTAACGTAAACACATTACATCCTCGTTGAACACCTCTCAAGCCGGGCTCTCATTCATTTTATTATATTTTGTATTATGATTAGAATTTAAATGCGTTTATTTGTGTCTGTGTTGAGTTTGAATTACATATTTTTGGCAAATAATGATTTGGGGAGATAGTTGCATATGTGGACTGACAATTCAATTAGCAGTGTTTTTAATTCGATTGTATTTATTGATGTTTTCACTGGTGGCAGTGTGTGTGCAGGTGGGGAATAAAGGTGGGGAAGCTCCGATGTGCATTTAGATACAAGCTCTCTATGGATTTCTTAATAAATTAAACCTTATTTTGCATTAAAATCATTTTATTTAACGTATTCTGTATGTTAAGTGATGTCTAATGCCCACATGCTTGAATTAAACGCTTTTATGGGATATTGCATTTTCTATTTCCTTATTCTCCGTCTTGTTTGTCGAGCAGACCATTTTTTGGAGCTTTTCAAATCTTTTTTCTCCACAGTCATACAGTATTTGTCTAATTTTCACGTCAGCATAGATTTGTTAGCTTTTTACACTTAAGTATTTCATTTATTCGTGTTGTTTTATTGGGTAAACTATACCAGAAAAGGGAAGTAAGTAACGCTTTTTAGAGGGTGAGGAGGCGGAGATGCTCGAGAGTCGCACGTTTCACATCGCGCGCGGCCTCGCCACATGCCTCTCTTTCTCGCGCGTGCGCTCACTTCACCCTTCCCCTCTTTGTCGGATCTCTTAGTTTATTTGATCATAATAGGTTGTTAACCACTTGGGACCATGAAAAACAGAATTCGGAATATATTTCGAGCTGCATCTAGGCTTTAATCGTGCAGTATTGTCAGTGCGTGGGAATAAAGCCCGTTTCCAACATCTAGTAAACCTTACATGTCAAATGCATGCTTTGAAACATCGATTTTATTTTTAAAAAAAACGAGTATTGGTTGCTGTACAGGATCAGGATTGTTAAGGTAAATCGTGGGGTTGTTTATAAATTGCTTGGTGAATGCCTTGCAATGTCTGATAGAGAAAATGGTTTGATAACGGCTGCACAATTGAGTAGGGTTGGGTGCTGATAGCAGTCCTTTTTTGGATCCGTTTCAATGCTGGAGAATTACCCACAGTTGTTATCGCTCAGAGTCCAACAACTTTATTAAGGATGTTTTCTGATAAGCAAAAAGCACTGTACAAAACATCCGGGCAACCAGGTGTCGATAGACAGATGCAATACACATAGCTACATGTCATCATATTTTGAATTTAGGAGATTTTATTTTTACCATTTTAAAGTCTAAATATCTAAAAGCTGAGCCTTGATGGTTTTGATAAGCTGTTTTTAAATTTGAATTAGAGTCAATGCAATGTTATCACACTCCAACCAAGGTTCTTGAGGATGACCATGTTTGGTGTCAAAGTAACACCCTGCAAGGTTACACTGATAACCTTGCAGGATAGGCCTTTCATAGGTGATACTTTTCATTTGTATTTACCGCTGTCAGTTATAAGACTTTCCTAGACTCCAGAAATGTAGTCTTTGCCCATACTCATCAGATTTGGTCAACTAGCTGTTATTGTATTGTGACACAGATGTTTGTGTGTGTGTGTGTGTGTGTGTGTGAGCTCCTGGCCTTGAGTTTTATCTAACATTGGCTGCTGTAGAGTCAACACCACGCTGATGTGTGAAATTCTTTTGAATTGGCCTCTGTAATTTGGAATTTAATCAGATATATTGCACCCAGAGACTCACCTAAGGGTTGACGTTGGTCCCTTTGTGCCCTCTGGTTGTTTGTGTATTTTGGTGAGCTAGCATCTGATCTGTGCCCTGTACTACGAAGCAGGATTTTCGGTTAGCGAGGTAACTTCAGGGTTAACTCTGGGTTTCGGGTCCTACGACGCTGGTTCACTTCTTACCGGGGTAGATCTCCATGGTAACTTATGCTGAACATCAAACCTGCTCCGGAGCTATCAAGTCGTATTAAGGCGAGACACCCCAGGTGAATAGGGTAATTTTTTTAACTTAAAGCTATCAGCTAGAAATTTCTCCAGTTAATTACTTACAATAAGGCAATTGTTTTTTGTATTACAAGTTTTCTGAAATAGTATGTTTAAATATGCAAATTATCCATTATCTCATTAAATATGCACATATTTTAACACATTTCAGGAATCGAAATCTGAACTTTGGATAAAGCCAGGTTAAAAATTCTTGTTTCATTTTGTAGTCATATTAGTATCTAAGGCTTTTACAGAAGGGATATTGGATATCTCTTTTTATCATTCCATAAATCAGAAAATACTGTCAACAGCCCTAAAATATCCATTTTCGCCATGTTTTTAGGTATACAATGTTGTATAATTCAGGCTATGAATGATATATGAACAAACCCTTCTGTAAAAGCCTTCATAATATTGATAGGAATATAACTGGAAGGTTTGGTGTATGTACGTGCTACTGAAGTTGAAATTTCGAACTCAGAGTAGGAGAAAAAACTCATTTTGAGAAAACGACCTTTAAAGATTGCAGTGAGGCGCTAGCTAAACCCTCCTGTTCTTTGGATGATAGCTTGCGCATCGACGCACTCCATGAAGGTATTTCATGTTCGGGGTCATTTGTTTTTTGTCTAACCTTGCTTCGTGCAAGTGACAATTGTTGTCGTCTTCTCTCTGAACGTTTTTTTCGCTGTTCTTTTGCCATTTTGAGATTTCAATTTCTAGCTGAAAGCTAACCAGGAAGTGTTTTAGCACACCACGTGACGCATCTGAACGAATCACGTTGTCAGAAATTGACACCAGCCAATGAGATTTCGTTTCTTGGTTTAAAACCCCTTTGTGCTTTCACGATTGGTTGCTGATACAAAGGAAATGACCATATTTGGATCCGATGAGATTGTGCAGGAGAGACACAGCTTTCCAGCGATACCTCTGTTGACATGGTGCACACAGCGGTCGCGGTACTTTATGTTACGTTAGAATGCTAACTTTTGGTGAATATAGGAGAAATCTACAGATGCAAATAGACAAACTATAGTAAAATAAACACTTAAATGTGTATTTTGTACATTTTCCTTCCAAAAGCCTGAAAGAAAACATGTTATGGAATCAAAATAGCACAAAATCTCAAAATTGACCAGTACTTGAAAAACGATGTTTTTGCCTGCCGTGTCTCGCCTTAAGCCTCTTACACACCAAACTGACACCAAAGAACACCAAAGAACACGTCGCCTCACGTCGCCTCACGTTTCCCTCTTGGCCATGTTTCGCACTGGAACACACCGCAAAGACTTCAGCCGACGGCCAAGTAGCACGTACGAACTGCGCATGCGTGAGTAGCAATAACTCTCCTTACCAGCAGGCGGCGGTAGTGTGTATTTGTCATTCAAAAGAGGTAACAACCGGAAGACAAACTGCGTGATAACCGAGAGAAGAAGAACAGACTGCGTGATATAAACAAACAACAAATAGCGTGTGCGTTCCATTTTCACTCTACAGAGAGAAGCTCACGGGGCTTTCCCGAACCTGAGTCGAGAGCTGGAGTTCAATGAAATCTCACATTTGCCTTCTTAATAGTTTGTTTGGGTCCCTCACTTCCGTTTCGCTTCTCATGCACTGATTCGCTAGCTGAACAGCCAATCGGAGTGATTTCTTTGGAATGAATTTAGGATACATTTGATAGTTATTCCAAAAGAAACATTTATGAAATTAGAAATGTACTGTAACTTGATTAATGGTTGTTAGTCTGTGAAAGCAGCTCCTGTGAACAGCAGACTTGTTTGCTTTTGAATCATTTATTAGGTAACCTGATGTTAGAGAAATGTTTGCTGAGGAAATCACAGCGCTCGTCTGAATTCCCAGAGTGGTTTTTACATATGGAAACAGAGAGCCTACAGTGACACAGTAGATAAAGACTTCACCCAGTAATACTGTAAGAGCTGCTGTCAGACTTGAAGTACGGTTAAGATGACCGTGTGTCCTTGACTCGCTAAACCTGCATCGACATATCATGAGAAATGATGGTTCCAATGATTCCAAAATCCAGTTGTTTTTTTCTGATAGTGCTTCATTATGAACAACTAATCTGAGTTTAAATCCGAAGGAGCTAGCATTAGCCGTTAGCCGTTAGCAGCCGGTAAGCAGAGTTCCATGACCTTGCTTTCAAATTGTTAAAGATATATTCAGTAAATTGGGATTAAAATGTAGTCTTTGTTCAGAAATCTTTTGGAAAATATTGTTGTTTGAGATATTTTCACTGACATATTCTACAGAGATAACTATGACTTGTTTAAATTCCTTTTGAAAACCAAACTGGAAGCGATAGTAAAGGATTGCATGTTGACTAGGGGTGTTGAAAATAATCGTTTCTACGATGCATTGCGATGCGGACGTGGACGATTCGGTCTCGATGCAGTGACGGAAGATAATCGGTTATAGCGTAGTAACGTTGCTTCCTGATTTTCCGGCCGCGGCTTTATTATAACGTTTTTTTTTTCTGTCACTTTAATATCAAATCGGTCGGTGACGCAGAGATCAGGGAACAGACGTGACAGCGGCACAGCAACACCAAACACGGAGCAGTCTGCTTTATCCACCAACACAAGAACACCAGTCCAGAACCAACAGCAGAAGGACCCGCTCTGAATCACTCCGTGTCGCTGCGGCTCAGAGACACAGGGTCAGGCAGTCATGTTTTTCAAAAATAATCGCGTTACAATCATGTCAGGTTTTTGGTGGATTTAATTAAGTCTTGGATTGCAGAGTATGAATGTCCTCTAGCAATTTTCAGACGATATACGTGTGTAAAGTTTGTGAAGGCAGGAGGAAAAAAGCTTCCGCGATCACCGTCTCTTCTCCGTTCCTCCAAACCCCGCCCCCTCCCTGCAAATAATGAGTGACAGGCTGATAGTGACCCGATAGAAACTTTATTATTCACTTAATCACTGAGATATAATGAAGCTAATTTAATCTCATACATTCATGGGATTTATGTAACAGTAAGACAGAGAATGGAAGTGTGCACCCACATGCAGTATTTTAGTTGTTATATGCTGTTGTAAATACTCCTGTTGTCTGCTGTGTTCAGACTCAAGTCCTGTGTGTGATGCCACATTCAGGACATTCAGTGTCCTTTTTTTAACAGAAGACCGTTGCTCGAAGCTGCAGCTAGACTGCAGAAGCATTATTTTTTTGTTTTTGAGGATGGAACAACTTCACACACAGATATAGGGAGGCTAGACCTATACAATTCATTTATTTTGGTTTATAAATGAATGTCAAGACATTTATGTTATTGATTTCTGAAGCACTTTCTAAATAATAAAAAGAGAGTTCATATGTATTTACTGCATGTATGCATTGATGAAAAATAAGCCATGTGCAGTAATATAGAAAATTGAGGATGCAACGCATTGGTATGAATCGGGATATCGAAGTGAATCGAATCGTTGACAGGATAATCGTAATCGAATCGTGAGACTAGTGAAGATGCACAGCCCTAATGTTGACCTTGGTATAGAGAATCGTGGAATTTCCCTGGTATTGTTATCGACGTCTACATTTCTGATATCATGACATTCCTAATTCAATTGCCCCTGTTTAATCTTGTATGATTATGTCTATGTATGTTCTTTGAACCGCTAATAATCATGGTTTGTAGCTTTGAAAGATGAGATTGACCTTGACAGCGGAAGGTGAAAGCTGTTGATTTACAGACACTTCTCATGGGAAGGTCAGGCTTAATGTTATTAAAGGAATGCCAAGTGTACATCTTCAGGCAAGAGGATTGAAGTCAATTAATCTTATGGAAGGTGAAGGACAGAGTGTATAAGACGAGGGACTTGTGAAGAAAACCAACGATTTCAAACCTGGATCACTGCGGGAAGCTCACAGATGAAGTGTCATTTATCTACATGGTAAATTAAGGGAAGTTCCTCTATTTTCTAGAACCTGATGACTCAGACTTACCGACATCAAATTAGTTGTAATGTGTCACGGTGTAATGTGAAATTTTGCAAGTTAGTCTGTACTTCCTGCAGATCATATCATATGATCTATGTTCGGATGATAAAAGCATTTACATTCCTGCAACCAGCGGATTATAATCCCTATCTTGGTACTAAACTCACGATAAGAGCAGGGATCTCTGTCAAGTCAAACATCCTGTCGACATTACCCATTGGAAGAGTTGAACCTTTGAGAGTGATATTGATATTACAAACTGATCTTTTGGTTTCAGATAATGTCATAAATGAATTGTTGTATTCTGACTCAGTTTAGATACAAATCTTAGTTTAACCTGTCAAAACACAACAATATTCACAAAACTGTGTCTCAGGGCTTCTTAACATTTAACAACCTATTCATGTAGCATACCCACTTAATGGGAAGAAACTCAGCTATCAGACAATATTAACAATTTTTAGCTAAACAAAACACAAGGGTAATACAAAGCCTATGAATTAGCACTAAGCGAAAGAGTGCTAACGCACGGTAGCAATATTTTATACTTCATGCAATCTGCACAAACTATATATCATATGAAAGATGAGATTCCACTGTTATAAGTATCATCAGTGTGCGACCAAAACTCATGGCAGCGAAAGCCAGCAAAGACAACACACAACTTCACTTTACGGGGGCCAAAACGGCAAATACGTCTTACCTTTGCTGTTTTCTGATCAAAAGTTGTGTTCAAGGTCATTAAAACGCATATAAACACTGCTGAAGTTTAATCCAATGTCTCTGTGTCACTTTGAAATGATTACTGATAATCCATCATAACATTTATGGCAATAAGCCTAGTTTTCATATAGAGTGTAACATAGCTTTCGGTTTGGGAAAACTGCGTGTGCATCACTCTCAATCCTCAATGGTAATGTTTAGATGGATTTAGGAACCCCCCCTCGATTCTATTTGCTCTAACGGTTCAAAGGAGGTGTCAATCACCAACATCGACCAATGGGTTCCAGAGATATGGCAAATGACCCCAGAGGTGGGTTTTTTTTCTTCTAAATCTCTCTAAAAAGAGCAAATTTCACTTGTTTTGCATCAATCTTGATACAGGGTACTTATTATATGTTATAGTTTGGATTACTAAAGCTTTTAGTCTACCATCCCTACATTTTTTTACTATGTTCAATCTGAATTTACTTTAAAATAAAAACATCTATATTGATTCTGATTTTTCTTCATCCAACTCACAGGTTTATCATTACTTTGAGAACAAAGATTATTAATGTACCTGGGAATGTCATTTCCGAGCCTGAGACCTGAAAAACAGGCTACAACCCAGAGTTGTGATAATGAGATGGATACATTGTATGTAAACAGAACTGAAGCCAGTTGACCTGACAAAGAATAGAAAAAAACTGTTGACTTTGGTTAGATAAGACTCAGAGGAATGTGTTTTCAGTAACCTTTTATACTTCCTATCAATTTGTTCCCTCTCTTACATGAACACTCATTCTTTCTTTTAAATCGCTTTATTACACGTCATCTTGTATCTAATCATGCTCTATTTATTTTTATCTATTTTTTGTCTGTATCTGCGTGTGACTTACTTTTCTTTCTCTCTCTGTTCTTACTAACCCCTGTCTGTATCTGTATACCCGTCCCCTGTTTATTTTGAACTCCCCTTTCTTTTTCGGTTAACTTTTAACAGCTCTTGTTTCGCTTTGTCCAACTGCCCCTCACCAATCTCTCACTCTTGCTTCCCTTCCCTTGTGTCTGTCTTTTCTCCTCTCCATGTTCCATCCTTTCTCTCACACATTTATACACGGTCCGTCTCATTTCTTATGCTCAAAAATCATAGTGATACCTAATGAACAAGGAATAAAATGATAATGCAAAGACAGTCATTAGGGAGTTGATGAAAAGTTGAAGATGGAGGTAAAAAAGAGTTCAAAGGAGGGATGAAAGAGATAATGGAAACAACTCAGGTGGAGGACATGAGGAGAATAGGGAGTTCAATGAAGAGGGGAGGTTCAAGAGGATGGTGGTTAGGAAGAGAAAAAGATGGGGAGGGGAAAAGATGGTTACTACAACGAGGGATAGAAGATGATAGGAGAAAAAGGATGAGGAGATGGAGTGAAAGAAATGTGGAGCAAAGGAGGAAGAGGATGGGAGTGATTTAATAGGTGGTCAGCCCAGTGGAAATGTACATGGTCTTAAAATAGGAGAGTGCGTTATGTAAGTGCTTTGAAAGCGTGCGTGTGTAATGCTGGCTGGGTACTGGAGTCGCTACATGAGTCTTGGCTCAGAAATCAGACACCAGACAATGAGTCTCTATGTTTTACAGCAAGCTTTTGGTTTCAGCTTTAAATCACCTCACTGTTAATTGCTCTTCCCACAGCAGGCTTTGCTCTCTAGAGGTCGTTTGGTAGGCGACCGTCCAACACAAACATTCGTGCAAATGTATCACTGCTGTCATCTGAGAATTTCTTAACTGATGACTATCTCTGCGATCATAACTATGAAATATGCCTTTTGAAATATGATTCTGCAAATTCCTCATCCGTCAATCAAACTTTAAATCCACATGATGACATCTTCTACTTTGGCTCTTCGGATGGAGCTTCTCCGGATGGCAATCTTTCCTTAAGAATAAGCCATGGAAGCTACTTGTGGTCATTATCACAAATATGTTCCATCCGTTCTCTCTTGGTTCCTGGTGGCAGACAGTTGCAGCTCTTTCTCACCTAGAGTCACGGCATGTCACAGTCTCCACCCAATCGGTTGGCGTGGAACACCTCCACAAGAGAGCACTCAGGAAACATTCAAATCAGATGCCAGAACCACCTCAGCTGACTCTTTTGTTTTTATGCAAAGGAGCAGCGACTATGCAAAGTCTCTTTTATCCATGATCTTATTCTCTCTGCTTATGAGCTTTGGGGAAATGACAAAGATAATCGACCAGGTGTGTGTGTGTGTGTGTGTGTGTGTGTATGCACTTGTCCACACCAAATTTGATGTACCAACGTCTAATTGTTTGAACAAGCCCCAATTGAACCCAATCCAATCCAATCATGCTATGTATTGTCAATGATATGACCATCGCTGCTACAACCCGCTACTGCAGATACACGCTTTACAAAATCAGGAAGATACGTCCCCTCCTGACCCAGAAAGCGACTCAGGTTCTGGTCCAGGCTCTCGTCATCTCACGCCTAGACTACTGCAACTCCCTCCTGGCTGGTCTACCTGCATGTGCCATCCGACCTCTGCAGCTCATCCAGAATGCAGCGGCTCGTCTGGTCTTCAACCTTCCTAAATGTTCCCACGCCGCTCCTCCGCTGCCTTCACTGGCTTCCAGTAACTGCTAGAATCCACTTCAAGACAATGGTACTTGCGTACCATGCTGCGAATGGATCTGGCCCTTCCTACATCCAGGACATGGTTAAACCGTACACCCCAGCACGTGCACTCCGCTCTGCATCAGCCAAACGGCTCGCTGCACCCGCGCTGCGAGAGGGACCAAAATTCCCATCAGCAAAAACACGTGGGTTTGCTATCCTGGCTCCAAGATGGTGGAATGAGCTCCCCATTGAAGTCAGGACAGCAGAAAGCTTACACATCTTCCGGGGGAGACTGAAAACTCATCTCTTTCGACTCCACTTCGAGCGATATAATTATTAACGAAGCACTTATATACTAATAAAGGACTGGCTTATCTAAAGCCAGTTGAGTAGCACTTGAAATGTTTTAGCTCTATGAAACCTGATGTACTTATATGATTCTGTTTTCTTCAAGTTTGTATCTTCTTGGTCGAACGCACTTATTGGAAGTCGGTTTGGGTAAAAGCGTCAGCTAAATGTAATGTAATATGGGCTTTTTCTAAGAATTGTATTTTATGTTCATGGTGTCAACTTTTTTTTTTTTTTCTTGCAACGGATTATTGTCAGCTTTGTTAAAAGCCACGCAACCACATGGCACAGTGTTTGACATGTATTTATGTGGTAGAAGCATTGCAGCCCGATGTGTAATTTTGTTAACATATGTATGTCATCATTATGCTTTCCCTCTAACACCCATAATGGCTAATTGAGAGGGTGATCTATTAAACCATTCGGATAACTTCTTTAATCATTTATATTAATGTGCATCACTATTGATTGTGGATCTCATTTACTTTCATTTTCCTTTCTCCCCCTTCTTCATTTTGTTTAGCAAAATGAAAATCGTCACGTGTTGTAAATGGCCTAAAGTAAGGACAAGATCCTGGAAACCTTTTCAAAATACAGATTTTTCTTTTAATTTCTTTGCATTTGTTGCCTTTTTTTATTGCTATCAATATATGGGATTAGTTTTGTCTCATAAAGATAAAGCAACACTTTCTCAGAATCAAGCAAAACTAAGAGTTTTAAGAGTCAAGCTAAATAAATGTAATTAATAAAACTATAAGTTGCAAACAAATCATTTGTGTAATCATGTAAACTATAAGTCTTTTTTCTTTGTTTTAACATATATTTTTGTTTTCAGTTCTTGTTTCTTCTTTCTCAATGATCAGAGTTTTGCTCTCGCTGCAGCTCTTCTCGTTTGCGCTCCCTCATTTTTTGTTTGCGATTCTGACACAAACATCCCAGGTGGGCGGGACTTTCAGGGGTGTGTCCCCATTGGCTACTCAGCTTTTGAGTGACACATTTTTTTTTCTGAAAGAGAGAAAGGTTTTATTTAATCTCTCTGTATTTATTCATCCTTCTTTACAAATTAATGTTGTAATGTTCATGTGTAAATATCTTTCAGAAAGTCAAATAGAGATTGAATGAATGAGAGCGACATAGACAGAGAAGTTCAGGGCATAGCAGTGTGGCAGATGGAATAGATTAAGACATGACATTTTCCACAATGACAGACATCTGCTGACTACTAAGTATGTCTGTCTGTCCCTCTGACTGCCTCTCTCATGGCCATTGTTGAGTGGAAATGTACAAGCTCTGGTTGTGTCATTGTCGCCCTGATCCCACTGCTTAGACATTCTGACTGATCACATTTCCACATGTAATAGTTTTAATTGCGAAAGGGAGGACGAGTTTAGTATTTCATTCTAATTTTCTTGCACCTATACACTCACAAGACTGAGGGGGTCTTACTTAAAGTTAGCTGTAGATTCAGTGCAGGTACAAAAACAACATGGTGTACACTTCGTAACTCTGACACTTTTAGCAATGTTTTGCTTAACTTAGAATCTCATAAAAAATGGAAATGGCTATCAATGGCTACCAAATCTCAACAAGTACTCAGTAATATTGTTGTTGTGTCCTTTCTTCAGTTTAATAATTTGGCCAGATCACAAACACAATTTTATCTGGGCTGCCATACAATAACCCCACTGAGCAGTACAGAGTTGGAAGAAGTACTCGGATCTTGTACTTGTATCTTGTAAAAGTAGAACTACCAAAGTGTAGGAATATTCAAAGTATTACTCAAGTAAAATCTAAATATACTTAAGTATCAAAAGTAGCCATTATGCAGAATTGAATTTCGATATTTATTGCTGGGTAGCTTGTGAATTGAATCCAGATGTAACTAAAGTCCCTTTTTAAGTGTTCATCATATTTTGTTTATCATTGATCCATATCGGCAAATTAATTAAAGGTACTACCTAAATGTAGTGAAGTACAAAGTAGCGTAAAATGGAAATATTCCACTCAAGTACAAGTACTTCAAAGTCATGCTTAAGTATAGTACTTTGGCAAATATACTTAGTTTCTTTACATCATGAATGACTTTAATACAAACATTAATCAAGAAGGCTTCTCTAATGCAATAAAGAAGAACTCCACAGTAGGTAATTGCATCCTCAGTGTGTCAACTGAAGATAAAGTGGAATATATGGTGGACTTGTATTATAATGAAATCAAAGTGGCAATGATAATCATTTTCAGGCTAACTTAGAATTTCACCAGTGAAGGCAAGAGTGTGTCTTTGTGGTGAGGTAATGATATTGTTGAGGCGTGTTCATAGCTTACATGGTTGAAGGAAGCCTCATTGTGTGTGTGTTGCCGCTTAAATACACAAACCTCGCCAGTATAACCCTGGGACGAGCAGAGAAGCCAGGCCACAAGAACCAGCCTGTACCCAGACCCCTGAAGACTACTGTTTAATAATGGGTGGCTTGTGGTGGAGAAAAGGTTATAAAATGTGTGGCAAACATGGGATTGATAGTGGAGGCTATCTTTAATCCATTTAGGCTCCATGCTGTAAAAGTTCAACTAAATGAGTTATCCTATAACTCATTAGGCAGACTTCTGGCAGCTTGGAAGCATTAGTTAGTTATTAATCAACACTTTAAAACATAATTGCTTCAAAGGAGTGAAACACAAGCTATTCTAATGCTCTTGGAAGTCACAAAGTTACCATTATACTCCTTGCTCCAAACAAGTAGTACTACTGCCACATCTGCTGAATATTCAAGAGCAATTGATTCTGCAACTGCTTCTGTAACTTAAAGACCACACGTTTGATGCCCAGTGCAACTAAAGTTGTTTTATCGATTGGTTCTGGTCAAATCTAGAAAAACATACCATGACAACTGTTTTTAAAAGCGGCTCTGAAACAAGTTCAGACCAATTCTCACTGGATTCTTCCTCTGTTTCCTGTTTCTACAGAATGGCTCAAAAAGAGAAACTCCAGTGCCTGAAGGACTTCCATAAGGACACTCTGAAACCATCTCCAGGTAAAAGCCCTGGCACCCGGCCTGAAGACGAAGCAGAGGGCAAACACCCCCAGCGTGAGAAGTGGGCGAGCAAACTGGACTTTGTTCTGTCCGTGGCTGGCGGCTTTGTTGGTTTAGGGAACGTCTGGCGTTTCCCGTACCTCTGCTACAAGAATGGTGGAGGTGAGGCCTTTGATCTCAGTCTTATCAAACGTGCTCTGATTTTCCATATTGGTCTTCTTTGAAATCATGCTGATTATGTTTTCACTCCACCCAGGTGCATTTCTCATCCCCTACTTCATTTTCCTGTTTGGCGGAGGTCTACCAGTCTTCTTCCTGGAGGTTTCCCTGGGTCAGTTCACCTCCGAGGGTGGCATCACCTGCTGGGAGAAGCTCTGCCCCATCTTTACTGGTATGTAGCTCATTGGTTATGATTAGATTATCGGGTGGCGTTGCATTTCAGCACACAATGTGGTTTTTGACATGAATGGTTGTAAAGAGTAAGAGAAAGGAGGTGTGCAGATGGGTGGATGAAATATTCACACTCATCGACAGTTACCCAGGTGGGTGTTGACCCTGCACATAGAAACCCCACACATAACATCATGGACACACAGTCTAATGTTTTAAAATTGTAGTTTACATTCACAATGGAACAGAACCACCTAAAAGCTGAGGTCCTTTCCTGTAGTGTGTTATATATTTGTTTGTGCTTGTAAATGGTCTACAAGGCTAAGACACACATCCCCCACCTCCCCCCTGCCTGAAACTCCTCCAATGGTCTCCTTTGTTGACTTCCATTAAATTGTGACATCACTATCTAATACTCGCGCTTCTATTGGCTAGCGCTCCAACATATTGTACGCTAAAGGCTAAGGGCTGGGACATTTCCGACACATCTCTAAGCTGTTGACCAATCACAACCGAGCCGGCCAGCTAACCAATCAGAGTAGACTGGGCTCTGGTTTCAGACAGGGGGTGAAAAGAGGTGCTGCAGCACAGGCAGTATGAGAAGAATAAAGAGCTTTTGGAACATTAAAGCATGGAGACATGTCCCAGTAGAGACACTGACAATGAGCATTTATCCTCTTAAGACTTGAAACCTGTGTTGTTGGACATTAGTAGGACAAATGAGGAAGATTTTTTTTGTGACATATCACATTTACTGTTCTCACATTATCCTACTGAGGGCTGAGGAAAATCCAACATGGCGTCACAAACCTTTTCCTGCCCAACTCAAAGGGTTTGAATTTTTCCAGACCTCTGTTGGTTTTCACAGAGGAATGACTGTGCAACATAAGGCTGAGTCACGCCAGAGTCTCCTCCAACCAGAGCGCTGAGACTGTACTGTGCAACCGTTTCCAGGCAACCAGGTTTGCTCTGGTACACCAACACACTGAGGCCTCTATTCTGCGTTAACCTTCCCCAGCTCTCACCTCCTCTCCGGTGAAAACCCCCTCTCTTCAAGGAAAGCACATTCACAGTTCCTAGATGTATTTCCTGATTACAGGTATCAAACAGAGATAGTTTTTTAAATGTTTGCCTAGCCAGACTTTTCTTTCTTGAGTCGAAGCTCTATTTTTTACTTTTCTACCACATATTCCCTTCTTTTTTCTAGATATGTTTATATACAGTGTATATATATTTATGTAATGACTCGTTTGTCCTTGCATGTACCATGCCCAAATACTAACCCATGTCTTTACAGCCCATATCATATATAATAATAATATATATTTATATAATAACTAACATGGTTTATTTTTTTTATACGTGAATTAAAGAAATAAATTGAAATATATAAATTAGTATTATTAATAATACAATATTAAATAGTTAGTAATAATAATATTATTATAAAAGGATCAAATACATAAAGTAGTTTTTAATAATAATAATAAGCTATAATAATACTAATAAAGATAATATAATAGTTTATCGGTTTGTTTAAGTGCATTACATCATTTTTTTTGTTGCCAAAAATCATAGTGAAGTAATATGAAAAACTCAAAATGAAAATATATATATTTTTATAAATAGAAATAGAACTAATTATAAAAATAAAATATCCAGGTGGAGAACAAGCACCACGTGTTTTACTTAAGCATAGCACTGCAAATTGGCAGGTAAGAATTTTTTTTTCTATAAAGGCAGATGGATAATAACATTTTAATATTTCATTTGCTTCACTCCAAGCCTCTCCTCTTCCTCCTCTTCCTCCTCAGCTCTTCTCACCTCCCCCTCTCCTCCTGCTCACTAATCATTAAGGTTCATGTATTCATCACTGTTTATTTATCTCTATTTTTCTGTTATCTTTTTAATACTCATGCTGATTCGCTATGATTAAACATACACAAACCTTCTCTCTGGTTCTTCTCATGACTGTTGAATTTAGTCTGGTCATTTTATCGTTACTGATGACAATCGTAACCGATCATGGTTTCATTAACTCCATTTAATTATTTACTCATGTTGCGGTTTTCACTTTCACATTACACACGTTCTTTCTTTGTTTCAGACATTATCCCTCCGCCGTCACACACACACACACACACACACACACACACACACACATACACACAGAGAACCGAGACGATGTACAGAGTGTCCCAAATCACACGTTGCTACGGCAACAGTGAGGCAACACATCAGAGAGATGAAGAAAGGAAGCAGAGCAGTGAGTTCTGAGGAGATGGATTGATAATGACAAGACAAAAGGGGGATGGAAATAAAGACGGAGAGAGATGAAGGGTGGAAAACAGGAGAGGAGTGAGGGAGGAAGGAAAGGAGGGAGATGGAGAAGAGGAGACTGTAAAGGAAGGAGATGACAATGGAGGACATGAGTCTAAGACAAAAGGAAAATAATTAAAGCAAGATCAGAGAGAACGAGAAAATAGGAGATATATGAAAGAGAGCCCTCTTTATGCCTCCTTATGTTTTTGTAAACATTATTGGGAAATATAAAGGTATAACTGTTCATGCTAATGTAACATTATGGCTCTGACCTGGAATAAGAACGAGAGGAGAATTGAGGCGTGGTCCCAGATTCTGCCCACGTGTCTGATTTTCAAGAGATTAAAACATGTCGCGAATGATGATCATTGAAAACAACCAAACCAGTTGCCTGTCAGTTAAAAGAAAGGAAATTACAGCAAACTGTAACTAAATAAGAGCAGCTGTTCAAGTAAAGGTCGAGATACAGAAATAACAACAACAATCAACATTATCTACGTGCTCCAGGATACTGTGGACCAAATACCTGAAGTCTTTACTTCTGTAATTCAATGTTTTTCTTTGATATACATGAAAATCTGAACATTCGGTAACCAACACCACCGCTCATTACAATTCCTTATTAATGAATGTATTATTAATACTACTGAGTATCATGCTGTGTCGTGAAAGACTACAAGCCAGTGGAAGTACAATCCAGCTTCATAATGACTACCATTTAGTCACTTGTAGACATTGACAAGCATCAATGTCTGTAGGCCGACCCGGAAGTTAGCATCGCAAGAACTCCCTCCACAAGAAGCAAGGGAGTTCTTCAATTGGATGTTGGAATATTGCAGAAAATAACACATTTCGGCAAACACACATTTATCATACTTAACACCATGGCGAGCCGTGACTTTTATACCTAGGGCCTCTGACCCCCCCACCTTTGATGATCAAATCACTTAAACACAAAGTCCATCCTCCTGTCCTTTTGGATGAAGCACTTGCGGGTCATTCAGCTGATCCTTTGCTACTCCAGTTTATCATTGTAACTCAATCTTGAAAATGACTCGGTTAATAATTTGGCAACGATGTCATCACTATCACTGAAGTGAGCCATCATGAACGAACTTATGCTAATTATAAATCTATCGATTAGATTTATGATTCGAAAATAATAAAAGTAGGGTAGACGTGGATATTATCCGGCTGAACAAAACGTGCATTTATCTAACAGTTTTGTTTTCCACAGACCTTATTTCAAGTTATTTTCCAAAATCCTATGGAGAAATCCCGTTGCTTTCTGTCGAGGGAATCCGAGCGCAGCTTACTTCCGGGTTTTAGGATGCGTCACTGCACCACTTGCATGGACCTCACAGCGGGCGGAACTTGTCATAAAGTCCGCGAAAATAAAGCCCGCCCATTTAGAGGGAAGATATGATTGGTCAATTGTACTGTCATTTGACATTACATTACATTTACATTACATTACATTTGACTATAGTAACTCAATGAGAGCATTGAGTTACTATAGCGTGCCCTCTGTAAATCGCAGAGAGGGCCATAGGAGCTTCTTTCATTGAACCCTTCACATTCAAACAGAAACTGAACAGGCAGATTCGAAGGATTTATTTCTTTGGAAAAGTTATTTTAAATACAATTATTTTTGGTAAAACTAATGAAAAATATAACAACGTTGTTTTTTTAAAAGAAAATATTTAAAAAAAAAAAAAAAAAATTCAAATATTATTTTTTGGAATATCTTAGACCCTCAGAGAGGGCCCTGACGGCTCGCCACTGCTTAACACATTTTGTCAGCAGGATAGTCTCCACATATTAACACCACTTTGTGATATTTGAAGCAAATGTAAACGCCAGAAGTAAAAAACGTAATGTTAGGCTATAATCAGACTACGATCACATGACTTAAAGTCACCACCGCTAAGCTAAAGGTGGACTTGTGTCAGTGTGATGACGTTTAGTAGTTCATTTAGTCATTTGTTAGCAACCACCGACACATACAGTAGAAGCTTTGGACATTCACCAGTGGTGTATTTACTGATATACTTTATGTCGTAGAACACAACATTTAAATCTCTTCAGCCTGTGTTAAACACAGACCTTAATTCAGGCTTCTAACTAACACTTTCAATAGAACGTTTCGGAAGTACTAAAATGCTACGTCTTTTCAGGGTTTTAGCACTCATTCCTGCACCACTCTATGATGATTGTTGTTTTATATGACGGTGCCAAAGACAAATTCCCATTTCATGCAAATGTAATGGACAGTAAAGTTATCTGAACCTGAAAATGTTACTGCTCTTAGCTTATGTTCAGACTACGAAAACACTGTTAGATACTGTACACCAGTCACTACGGAGTGGTTAAAATACCCCCTGTCCCAAACACAATGTCAGACTGAGTTATCAAGGAGAAACCAAACTCAGTGTGATTAGGCTGATCTCCTCTAGCTGGGAACAGGCTTAAAGATTATTGACATGTACAAAGAGAATACACCCAACACATTCTGTTTCCACTGACATCCAGGAAGAGGCACATATTCAATCACTGAGTAAATGCATAGAAACACACGGGGCGACAGGTAGACTATTATTAGACTTGTGTTGCTTGGCAACTGACACGCTCTCGGCATGTTCTCTCACCAAAACAGAAACAAGCCATTCATCAAAAACTGTTTGACTTAACCCTGCCATCCAGATAGAATAAAGGTTAAAAAGAGAAATGTTACATTTGGATTTTATATTTAATGGAAAGCTGAAAAAATGGTTTACATAACACCAGTATCAGTTTAATATTAGGTGGTTCATATTGTTATTTATTGGTAAGTTTTTCATTATTTCTTAAAAGTGTTAGTACTTGTTCATCCTAATCGCACACATGAGTGGTCTCTACTGTAGGCTATTTTTATTATATGTATAGCACTTTGGCTCGACCAAAAATCGTTTATAAATGTGCTATATAAATCCAACTTGATTTGAAGATGTCAACAGTCCCCAGTCTCAAAAAACATCATGATTTGCTAAATCTGAGGAGAACAGCTGCTTTAGTTGTAAATACATTACATGAAGGATCAGGAATATAATGATCATAGGCTAATAAAGTATTCCAAGGATCAGAATATTAAACAGTGTATGACTGCAGGATTTATTATCAAGACTGTGATTATATTTAAAATGAGCTCAGAAATAATAATGTGTCATCGCATTTATTTCTATTTTTCTACAAAATGTTGTCCTGGAACCAATTGTAGTTATTGGGTTTACATTCAAAAACGGTGTCTGATTACTTAGTTTTAGTAAATCTCTGCAAAACCCAAAGAAAATTGTCTTGGACTTCAATGGCAGTGGTGGAACAAGTACTCAGATCCTCTACTTAGGTTAATCTAACGATTCTAAATTGTACAAATACTCTGTTACAAGTAAAAGCCCTAAATGCAAAATGTAACTGAAGTTAAAGTACAAAAGTATAAGAATCTAAATATATTTGAGTACCAAAAATAAAAGTAGGCTACTCGATATAGAGTATGGCCCTTTTTGGAATAGTATATCATGAATTACTGTATTATGACTATTAACAGATTTAAGTTGTTTATCTCTTCAGTTATATTGGTAGCTTAACCAATGATGAACAGTTTTTGTGTGTTAAAGGATCATTTGTTAATGTAAACAGTCAGAGCGAGATCAGCCGAGGTCAGCAGATGAGCACAAGTAGTGACATCATGGAGGAGGACGCATCTGTTTGTTTGATCAGCACTGTGTGTGTGTGCTGCCCTAGGTTTAAAACATTTGGGACAGCAGTGAGAATGTTATGAGAACCAATATGTTGGTATATGGTATTTAAAATTGGGCTCGAGTAGAACCCCTGGATTTGGCTTGCAACACAAAGTGATAATGATCTCTGTAGGACTTGGAAGTGTCATGATTCAAAGTGTGGGCCTGTGAAAGAGAGGCCCTTGGAAAACAACATCTATTTTTAACTGTAATTACTTATTTTAAAGAGATTGCAACATTATAATTTTTAAAGAAAACACATTTATTATGCATACAATAAAAACTTCAACAAATATATTGATCCTGGCTTAACCAGCGACCTTTACTCTGTTGTTCATAAGCTCGGTTTCAGAAAACTTGTCAGTAGTTTAACAACTATTTTAATTTTAGTAATGTCTATGGAGACCAATTGGTCGATACGAGAAATAATTTGAAGCAGGCGAGACACGGCAGGCAAAAACATTGTTTTTCAAGTACTGATCAATTTTGAGATTTTGTGCTATTTTGATTCCATAACATGTTTTCTTTCAGGCTTTTGGAAGGAAAACGTACAAAATACACATTTAAGTGTTTATTTAACTATAGTTTGTCTATTTGCGTCTGTAGATTTCTCCTAAATTCACCAAAAGTTAGCATTCTAACGTAACATAAAGTACCGTGACCGCTGTTTGCACCATGCCATCAGAGGTATCGCTGGAAAGCTGTGTCTCTCCTGCACAATCTCATCGGATCCAAATATGGTCATTTCCTTTGTATCAGCAACCAATCGTGAAAGCACAAAGGGGTCTTAAACCAAGAAACGAAATCTCATTGGCTGGTGTCAATTTCTGACAACGTGATTCGTTCAGATGCGTCACGTGGTGTGCTAAAACACTTCCTGGTTAGCTTTCAGCTAGAAATTGAAATCTCAAAATGCCAAAAGAACGGCGAGAAAAACGTTCACAGAGAAGACGACAACAATTGTCACTTGCACGAAGCAAGGTTATACAAAAAACAAATGACCCCGAACATGAAATACCTTCACGGAGTGCGTTGATGCGCAAGCTATCATTCAAAGAACAGGAGGGTTTAGCTAGCGCCTCACTGCAATCTTTAAAGGTCGTTTTCTCAAAATGAGTTTTTTCTCCTACTCTGAGTTCGAAATTTCAACTTCAGAAGCACGTACATACACCAAACCTTCCAGTTATATTCCTATCAATATTATGAAGGCTTTTACAGAAGGGTTTGTTCATATATAATTCATAGCCTGAATTATACAACATTGTATACCTAAAAACATGGCGAAAATGGATATTTTAGGGCTGTTGACAGTATTTTCTGATTTATGGAGTGATAAAAAGAGATATCCAATATCCCTTCTGTAAAAGCCTTAGATACTAATATGACTACAAAATGAAACAATAATTTTGAATCTGGCTATATCCAAAGTTCAGATTTCGATTCCTGAAATGTGTTCAAATATATGCATATTTAATGAAATAATGGCTAATTTGCATATTTAAACATGCTATTTCAGAAAACTTGTAATACAAAAGACAATTGCCTTATTGTAAGTAATTAACTGGAGACATTTCTAGCTGATGCCTTTAAGTTAAAAAAATTACCCTATTCACCTGGGGTGTCTCGCCTTAATAAAGAATGTAAAACTATTTTTAAAACTGTAATTGAACTTCAACTTATATTAATTACCTGATTCCAGTGGCCAGTTGCAATAGATAATCAACAAAGTTTCCATTTTGCAGCAACAGCGCAAAAGGTTTCAATAATAATTAGTATTATGTCTGAGTCTAGTTCTGTCTTATCTGCTTTGTTACGGAATGTGTTCAATACATTACGTTTTTATTCATTATTATTACCATTACAATACATAGATTAAGAATAAATGAAACAAATAATACAACATTGACCTAATTGAGCAGACTGATTTTTTATTTTTTTTTGCAACCCTGATCTCCTCAGGCAGGTCTTTACGACCAGCAGTGATGCCTCTGAGGGTCTCGGGTGTAAGACGGGGCATAGGGTTTATACAAGGTCACAAAGATATCTTAACATACCAGCAATACAATTTAAAATGTATTGTTAAAGCAATATCATCTTATTTTCTTCTTACACCTACAGCGCACACCCTGAACAGTGTGCTTCTTGTTTACATGTTCCTCTGCACACTTAGATGCAGGACATACAAACACTCTTTTGCTATTTATTTTCATTTTGCAGCACATTTATACTACCAGAATTTTGCTTTACATCTTTACATTATTTATTTTTCTCAAGTCATTTACTTTTGGTGAGATAACTAAAGTTTAGTTCATTTTACCCTGGCTATGGACTGATTCCTTATTAGTTGTTACAAAGCATACACAAGACGGCGGGTAGACAAACCAATATAGAGCCCCAATACAAACAATCAGACAAACAAACATGAACTCGCAATAAACACCAGCGTGACAGCAAAGTTCATCCAGCTCAATTTAGTCTGAATTAAGAGGTTTCAGAGGGGGTAGGGAATAATAGATGGGGTACCTTGACTCACAAGTGCTAAGATCGTGCCTGAAGACCATCCAAAAGCGATAACTAGCTTATCCTCTTGCGACACCACTACTCTATTCTAGTGGCGCTATGAACCCCCGACCAGGAGAACATAGACTTTCTTCCGTTCCCCTTTCTCACCAACAACAGCCCAGTTAACTGTAGTCCTACACGACCAGCCTATACACCCGCTATCGTGTTCATCACAACGATGAAACACAGTTTTGTTTTACACTTGCCACTGCCCACCCGTGATCAATTAGCCTATAATTGTATGTATGCACTCCGGACCGCCACCAGCTCCTCTAGCAATGTGTAGGGAACGCTTCCAAGCAATGTAGAGAATGTTCCTCCAGCAAAGTAGAGAGCTGTGGCGCATCGGGTGATGCACGCACCTCGCGCTGCCCCGGCCTTGCCAGCACGTAGAAAACGGTCACAAACAACGAGTGCTTTTAGACCATCTCGTTTTTAATAGAGACGGCGGTGGTGTGAGTTAAAGCTATAGACAAAAAGCTGTGACTTTCTCCTTCTCAGCTGCACTTCTCCAGCCCCACAAACACGGGGAGGTTTTACACACACACCCGCGGCAGCTGGAGCCGTGTTTACAGAGGCGATAGGAGTAATATCTCCGGCTGCTTATTTTCAACTGCTGTGTTGGCCGCTGAAACCCCCAGAATTCGGCCTTGGAAAATATTTCCCCAACACTGAAAACTGTCTTTTTTTACAAAATGTAACATTACCAGAACTTTTATGTTGTAAATTGTGGGAATTTTGATGAAAATATCCTTCATTTATTTACAAGGGCAATACGCTCAAGCCTCCAATCAGGTTGTTTTCTTTACATTTCACAATGTATTTGAAAAAGGTACCATTCAAGCCTTTATTCACTTTGATAAAAAAATGCCTGTTGCACTTTCTTTTATTACCATACAAATCCTGTTCAACAGAGAGTTTGCTCACATTGTGACCTTTAATCTTGATGACCATTTATTGGACTGTTGATGGAATATTTGGTATCCTCAACCTGAGCTCTCTTCTCTCTCCAGGTATTGGTTACGCCTCCGTTGTGATCGTGTCTCTGCTGAATGTCTACTACATCGTCATCCTGGCCTGGGGTCTCTACTATCTGTTCCAGGTAGGTTTGAGAAACTGATGGCAAGAGAAAACGTTTATCTTTCTGTCACCTCCATCACAAATAACTAACATTGTAGGAATAAAACTGGATTTTTATCAAGACAGTTTGACTTCTGATACTCGACCCGTCTGTACTTGTTAGCTGGAATGTCAGCCTTTTTTGTAGAAACACTCTAGGAAAATGTTTCAGGATAAGTAAAAGGGGCCACCAGAGCCATGGTTGGTTCAGAATAATGTACTTATTGGGGAAATCGTGTTTGACTTGAAAAAAATGCGTTATTTGCTTCTAGTTAGACAGTTTGTCCTGTTTATTATTTTATATACCAGAACATCTAAGAGTGTATTGTCACACTTAGGCCATGACCACCTACCATAGAGAAGAGAAGCTGTGTTTAGAAATGTCACCTATTCAGGTCCATAATTATGATACCAATCAGAAGAAAGGCTGTCCTTGAGCTAAATTGTCCTCTAACCTGCTTCTTTATTCCGTTCAGTGTTTTCAGCCGGAGCTGCCCTGGGCCAAGTGCAATCAGCCCTGGAACACGGATCGATGCATCGAGGACACCTTCCGCAAGAACAAATCCCTTTTGCTGGGTGCCAACATCACCAACTTCTCTAACTTCACCTCCCCCGTCACCGAGTTCTGGGAGTGAGTTGCATAAGAGCACACATACATGCTCGTTTACATAACCTGTAATGTTTTCATGTCATCTAATGTGATGTGTCATGTTCAACTAAAGGATAAGCGAGTAGAATGAATGTATTGACTCCTTCAACAATAGTCCATCTGAATCATCACTTGACTATGATTAACTGCACATGTTTGATGGTGTCTTTATCAACAGAGACCCTGCCCTCGGCTTTTATTTTTCTCATTTTGCTGTGTTTGGGAAGTTTCATGGCGTCCATTGATATAAATACGTAGCAAAATACGACAAGATCGTATAAATTAATCTACAGTTCTAAAGGAGACAAGAGGTGGATGTAGTCTAGATTTCTGGACTAATCTTTTGAAGCCTCTAGTTTGCCATTTTTGGCCTTAGCCAGGGCCGGCCCTCGGCATAAGCAGTATAGGCGAATGCTAAGGGCGCATCAACCCATAGGGGGCGCCGAAAAAAAAAAGAAAAAAAAAAGTTAGAAATAAAAAATAAATAAATAAATGTATTTCATAACAACACAATTTCCCGATTTTGGATCAACAAAGTACATCTTATTATAATATACTAACATAACTACGCCTATATTGCGTACAGCGCCCATAAACTATGGCACACACCCCCCCCCAAAATCAAGTTGAACTGCCTCAGTCCCAGAAAAAACCAGAGGTTTATGTGAAATTGTTATTTTTTTTGAAATAATGGTTTTAGTGTGAAATTATAAGTTTTAATTTTGTATTTGAATTCATTTAAAATAAATCAAACTCCCAAAAAACGTACACAGCTTCTGTGTGCTTTTATGAACATTGGAATTTACTGTGTAAGCGGCCGCGGGGGGGGAGAGCTTTAGAGAGCTCTCTCCTGAAAGACTGAGAGGCTCTGATAACCTCAGCTCAGTGAGGTAAAGGCACACCTTTTATATGATCATTATAGTTATAAAAAAATAAAAGAATAGGTGAAAAACAGGTATAAAATACTGACAGTACAAAAAAGTTGTTATTAATAAACAAGAATACAGTTTGAAAGGGGAGTGATTTGTAAAATATCCATAAAGAAAATCTGCTTACAGTTCTGTTTCATATGGTTGTTGAGAGATGTATCCATAGATCTCCTAATTTTGCTCTTAAAGTGCACCAGATTGATGCTTTTAACTTCAATATTAAAAAAAAGTCTTCCCAGGGGTGCATGCCCCCGGACCCCCCTAGAGGAGGTGAGGTCCCCCCCCCCCCCCCACTTAAATCATGTTCAAATGGATAGGAAACTAAATACAGTTGCACACATCTTGTGTCAATATCTTTGTTTTGGTGGTCATGCCACAACTGTGCACGCGCGAATCATAGTGAGTGTCTGCATTTTGGGGGGGGGGGCGCCAGCTAAAATCTTGCCTAGGGCAGCAAATTGGTCAGGGCCGGCCCTGGCCTTAGCCATCTTGTTCTTTTTATTATCTACAGTTGACACTAAAGGGTAGCGCTTAGAAAAACTGTTGGATGTTGAAGAATAAATATTATTCTACCAAAATATGATTAACTTTCCACAGCTAAATAAAGGGGGTAACGTGTAAAGTACTAGTTCTACCAATGCCCCTAAGCATACCCTTCTATCATCTATTATCCATTTGACTCTAAATGGAACCATCATTTACTAAATTAACCTAATGCTGTATTGAAGACACATTATAAGTATGTTAACGGGGTAGAAAATCAAGTTGTATGTTCATTTTCATAGACTTCTATGCAATCTGACTTTGAAGTTCCGGAAGTGCCTTTTTAATCCGTATTTTGTCTAATGACCAAAAAAGGCACTTCCCACTTGGCTTCAGTTTTCAGAGCTGAAGGGTGGCTGCTCGACGTGGACACATTAGAAAAACTCAAATGAATGAATGGTGGCATGCTTTTATTTTCTAGAATATTGAGCTGGTAGTCTGGTTTGTCACCCCAGTCAAAGACCATACATTCAACTGTTCAAAAGAAAAATAGTAGATTAGGTTACACAGTTATTTGGTTGATACACATAAACACTTCCACACATGTGACTCGCCCACTTGATTAACTTACATTTGATGAAATCCACTGTAGCTTTTTGTCACTGTTACATAATGTCTTAAGTTGAACAGATGGACCCATACGCTTACGAAGCTTTCCTTTCTGTGTTGCAGACATAATGTGCTGGGCATCAGCAATGGGATCGAGGATATAGGTCCTGTTAAATGGGATCTGGCTCTGTGTCTTCTGCTGGTCTGGGTCATCTGCTTCTTCTGCATCTGGAAGGGAGTCAAGACTACTGGCAAGGTAAACAAATGTTTCTGTGAACCTTTACTTTCTGGTTTAAAGTTGATTTTATTTTGTCTTCCACTGTTAATACGGAGGAAAACATTTACTTGTAGTTTTCCTCTGTAGAAAATGACAAACTGTAACATATTTTAAAGAGCTTTTCCTAAATGTGCCTTTATTTTCTGTATTGTGTTCTCTCTCAGGTGGTCTACGTCACAGCAACGTTCCCTTTCGTCATGCTCATCGTTCTGTTGATCCGTGGTGTGACCCTGCCGGGAGCTTCTGCCGGCATCAAATTCTACCTGTACCCCGACCTGGCTCGTCTGCAGGACCCAGAGGTAGGTGCCGTTGTACTGCCTGAGTGAGAAACCCTCAACATAGGTCTCCTTTTAGAGTCACTGTGTCTAGCCAAACATCTACACACGTTGCTTACTGTTGAAGAAGTGAAACGTCTTTCTGGTTGCAAATAAAATGTGAGAAATGTAATTTAAAATAATTGTTATCCAGGTGTCATCATCGCTAACTTTTGGGACTGTTTAGTCTGAACAGAATAGTTAGACTAGATTTCTACATACCCTGAAGTCCCTAGTCCCAGTGTTACCAATGACCTAAAGAAACAAAATGTAAATTCTAGTATATTGGAAATATTGACAGCTGTAACGTTAGAGCATCAAGCTAGCGCAGCAATATATGACTTAGCTAGCTAGCTTGCATTTATATCCCGGTTCCAATTCCTGGTAGTCCAATTCTGGCAAGACACCGGCATTGCTAACCGCCAGCATTTACACTAATTCTCACTATTATAAGTCAGTCTAGCCTCAAAATGATTTTAAAGCTGGCATTTTAGGGTAAAATCATCACATACATTAACTAAATATCCACCCAGCTAGCTTCGCTAGATATTACCCATGCCTTGTTATTCCCTTCATCAGCAGGCCTCAGCCTTTTTGTATTCGCTCTCTCCTCCTACTTACAGGTGTGGATTGACGCCGGTACCCAAATCTTCTTTTCCTATGCCATCTGTTTGGGCGCCATGACCTCCTTGGGGAGCTACAACAAGTACAAATACAACTGCTACAGGTGAGGCATCAGTTTTCAGTGAGGGGTTAGCGGTAGTGGAGAGAGGGGGAGACGGGATCGTTGTGTGTTCATTAACAAATCCTCCTCATGACATATGTGTGACATAGGGACTGTTTGCTGCTGGGAGCCCTCAACAGTGGTACCAGTTTTGTGTCTGGCTTCGCAATATTTTCCGTCCTGGGCTTCATGGCACAAGAGCAAGGGGTGGACATTGCTGATGTGGCAGAGTCAGGTACGAGGGTTCTGTAAAGGTGGCAGTGATGGTGGGCGCTGCTTTCCTGGTTAACAAAATAAACGACAGTAATGACAAAGAAAAACAGCAACGAATCCCTAAAGAGAATTAGCCAATGTGTTTATTTTCGGCCAAATGAATGGTAACTTGGTATTAAAAGGATTCCTGGATTAATTACAAATGACGGCATCGGTATATGGAAGTTTCCGCAATCAAACACTACTTGACAAAAGCAGAATGTGAGAAAATATCTGATCGGTTTATTAGCGCATCATTCGAGTGAATAAAGTTGAATGGATTTGGAAAGAGATTTGGAAGAGAGAGATGTTGGAAAATGTATTTAGTTTTCAAAAAGATTAAGAGTTAGACCTAAGCCTAACCCTAAAAGGCATAAAGAACAAGCTAGGGTTTACACAGAACAAGCGGTGTGGGGACATACAATGTATCCTGTGCCAGTGTGCTAGCCTAAACATGCACAAGAGTTTTGGTCCTGAGAGGTTCCTTTTCTACCTTCATGTAACAAACTGATGTGACCATTGATGTGGTTCCTATCTGGTTGACTGACACATATGGTGTTATAAGTTGTTTCTACAAAAGGTTTTTTAGAATTGGCAATCTTTCATGATGTCATATTTTGTGATTTAACAAAGTTAGCCCAATTCAAGCCAGGAGCCATGCCTGGTTTTCTGATACAATCAGACTAAGGATTTTATTAATGCTTGTTTTTCACATCCCAAAGCAAAGAAAATATGAATGTTGGCTTGCTTTAAAAATATATAGTTAAGATTACACTTTAAGAAAGGTGTTAGTACACCAACAGTTAAATCTGTTTTTATCTAGAACAACTATTGGGTTTGTTTGGAAAGTTTGAATCTCGTCTTTTCTTGATTTAACTCACTTCCTTTACATGCTTAAGATATAAGGCATTCTGTTTGAAATCAAATGAGACATAAATTTGCAACTTTTCATGTTTGCTGATAACATAGCAATGATGTTGTTACTGTAAAATGCTTTTGTGAAACCCAGGCTTTAAGTATTTCCCCAAGATCATCTAGGTTGATAGTGCAAATTTAGATTAGTGCATTCCGCTTACTCCAAACACTGACTATGCTGCCAACCCAGTCGATACGAATATTGGACAATTCTGTGGTCTCCTATTTGCATTGCCATGCCATTTTTTTTGGATGGCCCATTTGTCCGACAGCTCATTATCCCAAAAACCAAAGGCCCATTGTTCCAAAAATACACTCTCTCCAAAAAACAGATGCCCATGACATCATCAGGCATTCCTACTATGGCGGAGGCATGACTCGCCCTACTGGCTCTGGTTGGATTTGCCTTACTGCCAATGCCTAAACATGACCAGCTCAACCAATAAAGGCAAAGATTACAGGTCTGATCAATACATTCTGCATAATAAATAGACATGTTTTATGCAGAGACAATTAATTAGACAAGTTTTCTGGAGCAATCGACCTTTGGAACAATGGGATTTGGCTCCAATTGGAAATGTATCAGACTTTTTGAGTTTTGGAATAACGGGCTTTCAGACCGATGGGCAAAGCCCCAATTTGAGCAGAATTATCCAATATCAACGTTGTGTTTGGTGAGTGGGTTGATGCCTCACAGGTTAGCAAAGTATAAAAAGGAACTAGGCAGAGCAACAGGGAACTCAGTTGTTAATGGAAAGGTAATGTTGTCCTTTAGGTTGAACAATAGAGTTATTTGAAAGTGTAGGGAAATCTCAAGTAAGTCTGCCTTAACTGCGATTACTCGATTCCCTTGTACTTTGTATATGAATGTTATCAATTCAGAGACTCAGCTGACTAAATATACAGAACTCATATATCATGCTACTACGAACAAGTCTGTTCTAAAAAATAGGTTTAAATATGTAGTATTTTGTGTTTTGTAAAGTTGTACAGTAATGATATCACACTGTTTGATGGTGATTTTATTTTACGATTTTGATATACTTGATTAGCGTTCTGTTAGCATCTCAGGGAATAGAAGTTGTTAGTTGTTAGTCAACGCGGTGTTTGGTTGGATGCCTTGTCATTATTTGCAACAAAAGCTGAACATACTTACATACTGTATGATGCTATCAGCTGCGATGCTGTTTTGCTGTTATGGCTGCTTTCTTGTTTTTTAACTTCTGTTTTCACAGTTTCCAAGTTAGCATCTACGTCAATTTAGACCTCTGGTATTAAAAAAGAAAAAAAAGAAACCTTTTGCTTTTTATTTGACAACTCAGTTAACATCAGCTGCTGTTTTGTTTGGGCTGTTTTTGCATTCCTCATAGAGACACTATTTCTTAGTTCAGTCAGGGATGCAAAATGGCTACAGTGATGTAGGTGTTATTTAAAAATTATATTATTTGAGAAAAGCCAAGCCTTGATTAACCTTTTCCAGGAGTTAACTGTCTTCCAGCTGCCTGGAAAGGTGAATCAAGCACAAGTAGGTTAAATATTTCATAAAGTACCTGCAATGTTGGATCTTTGGTCCTTTAGGGAACTCAACACACATATACAATCCTCTACATTATGTACTTGTATATATTATTTATATTATCCTTCACAACTTCTCTCTTATTTATTTCCGCAGAGATGCAGTAACACACTTCTCAGAACAGTTTACTTTAATTACTATACTTGACCTGTTCTTTATAGTTGTTCTGTTTAACTTTGTTATAATACTTTATGTTTTTAATGATAAGAAGTCATCGTAAATAGTAATACATAGTTTAATGTGTTAAGTGCACAAAGTTAGGGATCTTGTACGTAATATTTATAAAAAAGGAAGATTCGGGTAAGTAAAGATGTGTATAAGACATTCTTAATACCTGTTTATTCACAACACCTAACGCTAAATACCAAAACATAACACATAACCGTGTAAATGCAGAATGGTAGCACAGGTTAGATCATAAATTCAAATCTGGTTTTGCATCTCCTTTGTTTGGGTTTTCTTTTTCCCACAGAGAGGCAGATCAGATGAGCTTATCGTAATACTAATGTTCCCTCCCCCCCATCCCTCTCTCTTTGCTCTTACCCCAACCCCCCTCCTCTGCAGGTCCAGGCCTGGCGTTCATAGCCTATCCCAAGGCTGTATCCATGATGCCTTTCCCTACAGTGTGGGCAGTGCTCTTCTTCGTTATGCTGCTGCTGCTTGGCCTCGACAGTCAGGTTAGCAAAAATATATATGAAGATAAATGAACTTTAATCTCAGAAATCAGACTTTTTCTCAGAATTCAGAGTTTAAAGTCATAATTCTGACTTGACTTGGTCAAATCTCAAAAGAAAAATGTATGTGGCCCTAATCATTTTCTATAGGTATTTGTAGGCAAACAATAAATGGTGTCTAATTGACATGGGTGAGGAAACCAACATACATTTGACCAACAAAACGTGAATTACCGTATGTGGGTTTGTTTAATGTGATGGAAAATTCGGAGGGGAACTTAAAAACAGGGGGGGGCCCTAACATGTTATATTTGCTAACAAGAAAAAAGTACATTGTATCGAAAGAAAAAATAAATACTGTGTATTGCATAAAAGAAAATGTACAAAAAAGGAATAAATACATTTAATCAGCTTTAACCAATTCAATAGATGCAGAAATGAGACACAAGTGATGCTTTTAAAAGGATGGGCACTAAATATGCGTAAGGTTAATCATGCTATCTTTTTTAAGAACTCTTTTTGTATTCCCTGCAGTTTGTGGAGGTGGAAGGGCAGATCACATCACTGGTGGATCTGTATCCGTCCTTCCTAAGGAAGGGTTACCGCAGAGAGATCTTCATCGCTATCATCTGCAGCATCAGCTACCTGTTTGGACTCACCATGGTTACCAAGGTAAAAAAAACTGCCAACAAAAGAGACCAGCATTTATGTAACAGTGCAAAAGTCAATCAACAGTTAGGGAAATGGCTATTTTGGATACATTTGTCCACCACACTCACAGTAATGATCAAGTTTAAACATGCACACAGTACATTTTGAGAATCGTATATAAACACTATGGCTGCTGACTTTATTCCGAGCTCTAACCCCTGATGAATACACCAGGAACAACAGCGTTCATACAGCTATTAGTGTCAGTCCCCGGGGGGGTGACAGAGGGCTATTTATACTGCCAAGTCATGAGAACTTCCCTTCCTGTATTATTAGACCCAGCTTTTCCAAATATCTTTTTCCTATTCATGTCTATTCTTTTCATCATGTCTTTCCTTCATGTCCTCTCATTCGCATCTACTCTTTCTCTATAGTTAATTTTCTCTGTTCTGATATTCTTCCTCTTTGCATCACTCATGTTCCTTCTCTGTTTTTCAACCTTATCTGTCTTGAAAATTCCACATTTGCTCCCCTATTAAGTATACAGTCACACCATTGTTATGGATGATCCTCCTAACACTTGCCCTGTAGCAAAATACCCTTTTCACTCCAGACATTTTGACTCGCCAAATACAAATGTAACTCATTATCTCCCAAAACTTTGCTATTCTGCATGCTGGCTCACCGAGGCTTAGCAAGACACATACGGAAAACCCAACAGAATCCCAGTCAGTTGTTACATTTGAGTTTTTTATGGCCAGTCATACTGAAGCATATCAAAACATCTATTCAGGCTGCTGAAATGTTAATATTATGACCTTTATTGAAAGGCCTTTATGGTCCTCATCCTCCCTCTCACACTGTCATTCTATTTCCTGCCTCCCTCGCTCCCTCTGTTATTCCCATGACAACATCTTTTTATGGCTCCGGTGGCCTGGTTCAACTTTAGGATTCCCATGATCGTTAAAACAGTCTCTCACTGGACACCTACACACACACGCACACACACACACACACACGAGCAAAGACAGATGTGTACATACACACTCAGAAACAGTAGCAGACTCACATTTAGTTAAGATATTTATAAATGTTATTTTTATATAGCACCTTCCAAAGAGTTACAAAGTGCTTTACATAAAAACAAAACACCTTTTTAAAATGCACTGACACTAAAATCAATTAAAAAAAAAACGCTACTTAACACATTATAAAACACAGAGGGTCCAACAAATCGAATGTGATAAAACACTAATAATCTGATCCATTAAACACATTATAAAACAAAGACAGACAAACAAACAAAAAGTAATAAAACATCAATTAACTTGCATAAAATCCATTTAAAAATGTCAAAGGCTAAATAAAGCTCTATTTAAACTGTATGTAACGCAAGAAACAACAATATGGACCCTGAGCATGTTTTCTGTTGATAATGAGATTGAACAATATAAAATATTGCCTGAAATGTACTCTTGGAAAAGTGTGTTATAACATCCTGTATTTGTGTTTCTCCGCAGGGTGGCATGTATGTTTTCCAGCTGTTTGATTACTATGCAGCTAGCGGTGTGTGCCTTCTGTGGGTGGCATTCTTTGAATGTATAGCTGTTGCCTGGGTTTATGGTGAGTAGCATTTGGAAATATATATATATAACAAAATATTGTGAGCCTGTAGGATGTTTACTAAATAAATAACTAGTTGATTTAAGTGCACAGGAAATTATTGGCTCTCATGTATTGTTTTATAATGTCTGCGTGCACTGAATCAGACGTCTGCTTGTCTTTGCACTCTCTCTAAGAGCATCCACTTTGGGATAGATAACAGACTCACAGCAAAGTCCATTTAGAAACAGCTAATCTATCTGTCCACACTGGAAATGCACTGGGACATTTTTAAATATACATTTTTACAGGGAAGTATTTTACATGGTATTTTGGATGCAGGTTACTGTTAGCCAAAAATCCTGGAGAAGATTGTCTACAGTCAAATTATGTTTTTTCCGGAAGAGAACAATATACTGGAGGTTTTCCAATCCGGTTTGAAAACTATGCACAGCACTGAAACAGCGCTTTTAAGAGTTTTGAATGACATCCTTTTATCTACTGACTCTGGGGACTGCGTTGTGCTTCTACTCATTGACTTAACTGCTGCTTTCGATACAGTCGACCATGACATCCTGATCTCTCGCTTGGAGCAGTGGGTGGGCATTGAGGGGAAAGCGCTGGAATGGTTCCGGTCATATCTGAAGGATAGAACTCAGTCTTGGTGACTCCGAGTCATCCTCTGCTCCACTCCTGTATGGGGTCCCACAGGGCTCAGTATTAGGCCCCCTGCTATTCTCCCTCTATTTGCTCCCTCTTGGGTCCATACTTAAAAAGCACGGTATCACATTCCACTGCTATGCTGATGATAGCCAGATGTATGTCCCACTAAAAAGGAAGGAGGGTTACTCAATTAGCCCACTGCTAAAGTGTCTAGAGGACATAAAGGCCTGGATGGCGTGCAACTAAGGCAGCTATCCAAAGTAAAACCTTTTCTCTCCAGACAGCAGTTTGAGACAGTAATCCACGCCATTGTCACCACTCGGCTGGATTACTGTAACTCTCTCTACATGGGGGTCAGTGGGTCCTCCCTCGCTCGTCTGCAGCGGGTGCAAAATGCCGCAGCAAGGCTTCTAACTGGCACACGGAAATATGACCACATTTCCCCCGTTTTGGCTTCGCTCCACTGGCTGCTAATACATTTTAGGATTCATTTCAAAATCATTTTATTTGCTTTTAAATCCCTAAATGGCATGACCCCACCATATCTTTCTGAGCTGCTACACCCTTACACGCTCACCCGCCCTCTCAGGTCAGCGGATCAACTGCTCCTGAATGTGCCCAGAACCAAGTCAAAGCTCAGAGGGGGCTGTTGCTTCTCTGTAGCGGCTCCCACACTGTGGAACGATCTGCCCCCGCACATCAGACAGGCCGCCACACTGTGGAACGATCTGCCCCCGCACATCACACAGGCCGCCACACTGTGGAACGATCTGCCCCCGCACATCAGACAGGCTCCCACACTGTGGAACGATCTGCCCCCGCACATCAGACAGGCTCCCACACTGTGGAATATCTGCCCCCGCACATCAGACAGGCTCCCACACTGTGGAAGATCTGCCCCCGCACATCAGACAGGCCGCCACACTGTGGAAGATCTGCCCCCGCACATCAGACAGGCTCCCACACTGTGGAACGATCTGCCCCCACACATCACACAGGCCTCCACACTGCCTGCTTTTAAATCGCTTCTTAAAACCCACCTCTTCTCCTTAGCGTATTAACATCTTTTAGACTGTTGCTTTTATTGCTTTTAAATTGTCTATTGTTTTTACTTGTACTTGTTTTATGGTGTGTGAGCTGTGCTGTGTTATTTTGTGTATGTTTTGTTTTGTTTATTTGACTGTACAGCACTTTGTTCTGGAGGTTTAAAGTGCTCTATAGATGAAGCTGTATTGTACTGTGTGCCTACAAAGGAGAAACTAACCTTTAGGTCAACATTTTTCGGACTGGTTGACATAAATAACAACCTCAACTTACATCCCTCATTCCCTCATGTTTTATGTTTTGTGTTAAGCATTTTGAAGTACCTCTGTGCCCGAACATCATCTTGTATTTTTGTGGTGCATTCTGTGACTCAGTAAGAATTGAATTGCAAAAACTAATAAGAAGGTGTTTTACTGTTTTTATAGGTGCTGATAATTACTATGATGCACTTGAGGACATGCTGGGCTACAGACCAAATGCTTGGATGAAATATAGCTGGAGTTATATCACTCCTATACTGTGCATGGTAAGATAGTTGTTATTGTAAGTATCAGCTGTTTGGTCTGCCAAAGACCTTTTTAGAAAGAGTTTGACTTCTTATTCCTCTTTTTTTTAACCACCATTATTCTGCTTCCTCTATCTCGTGCTCGTGTCATGATGATGTTGGCATGTTTCTTAAACACACATTTCGCCATTTCAAATTGGTAAATTGAAATACAATCTCCATCCGCTTCAACCTTCTGTATATGTTTCATCAAAATGTCTTGAAAGAAGGTGAAAAAATATATAATGAAATAATTGAGTAATTATATATACTCCATTGGCACCCTTTAGTATATATTACGAGTTAATATACACTCAACAAGGCTGTTGTTATGTCCCTTTGGGGTACAGCACATTTAGATTTCTGATCAATTGGAAAAATAAGAAACCAAAAAATAAATAAACTTTGAACTTTTGTAAAGCAGACATTGAACTGTTTTCAATGGTCATTTGACTAGTTAAAAAATAAAATGGCGGTTGTAAGTTTCTATGGTGAGAATACACATACGTTGAAAAAAAGTCAGTTTGTTCGCAGTTCCCAGCAGACCAACAGTTACACTGATCGCAGCCTCTGGCAACAAGCCTGCTGTTCTTCTAATTTTACTGTAACCAGCGTGGCATAACTAGCTAGCTAGCAAGCAAACTAGCGGCTAACTACCTACTGAATAGTTAGTTTTAATACTCCGCTGGTTTCAGAACATGAACTGGACTGAGTTGTCACTCATCTCACAATATTAATGTGTTACAGACTGTCTTGATTTGTCAAAAATAATTTGTCCCAAGTTTAATTAGAATATTGAAAAACCTAAGTACAGATCAGAAATCAGAATCAGAAATCCTTAGCCTAGCAGCGTGGAAAATGACAGCGTTACGGCCCGTCCACATGGCGGTGTGCGTTGAAGCTTCAACGCTTCTTCCCATTCACTTTGAATGGGGTGATGTCACGCTTTGCCGAACTGCATTGTGGTTGCGTCGCTTCGCTTTGCTCGCTTCAAAAGTTGAGCAATGTTCAACTTTTGAAGCTTCGACGGAAGCGTCAGCCAATCGAATCATATGCCAGTACAAACTCTAGCCAATCAAACCGCGTGCTTGTGTGTCCGGGGCGGGAGATTCATGTGATTGGTTCTTGGTCGAGTTTCAGACACGCCCGCCGGCAAGCTTCAACGCACGCCGCCGTGTGGACGCTGCGTTACAGCAGAAGTGACGGAAGCAAAAATGTAAAGAGCAATCTCACATGAAAATTATAGAGACAAGCAAACGTTAATAAAACAACAAAAATAAGGATAAAGAAAGCAGCAGTAACAGAATTGTTTAAGTTAAATTCCTGTATAAAGGGGTTGTCAAATACATAGTCATTTGTGAATGGTAATGTCTGTTCTGTTCCTCTCCTATGTGAAACTATTTGTATTTGAACATTTGTTCCTCTTCCTCTCCAGGGCTGCTTGATCTTCTCCTTGGTCAAGTACAAGCCACTGACGTACAACAAGGTCTACGAGTATCCTGAATGGGCCATTGGAATTGGTTGGGGTCTGGCCTTGACCTCCATGATCTGCATCCCCATGGTGGTTGTGATCAAGATCCTCCGTTCTGACGGGCCGCTCATCGAGGTGGGTGGAGTAACCTTATGGTTCAGTTTTGTTTTGTAGGTTATTTTAGATCATAGATGCTCATTCCTGTTGTGGAGGAAATTCAAATTCCCTGAGAGAAACTGATAAATTATTCTTTGACAAAGTTTGTCTTTTGTTATATTTAATAAAGTAATAAAGAAAGTCAAAACACAAGTGAAATCGATCTCCAATGCAGGGACAGAACTTAGTCTTTGTTCTGTACGCAGAATACAGTAACAGTCACACTATAAATTCATGAAAGGAAGCAGCCAACTGGTCCCACCCATAAACTACCGTAGGCTTTTCTAAATACCCCCACCATTAAACCATACAACCCTCAGTCCTTTAACCATTTGCAAATCTCTTTTACCCCCGGTGGAATGTCAGCCCTTAACACATGTCTGTTACGCACATACAAGACAAAAGATACAACTTCAGAGTAAAATACATAATGTATGCTTATCTGTGATAATATGATAATAAATGATGATATGAGAATTTGACACAACACCTGTGAATTCTTTATTGTAGGTACAAACCTTAAAAAAGAAAGCCCTTCCTTCACATATCTGTGCTTCATCCCTCCTTCCTTTCTTCTCCCTTCTTCTCTGCAGAGGATCAAAGCGGTGGCAGCCCCGATTCGCGGGGGGGCCAGCTCCCGCCCCGCAGACCACCGTGGCCTCAAGGAGCTCTCCTACCCTCTGGACCCCAACGGGAACAAGGGCCTGTTGATGAAGGCTCCCACCCACACCATCGTAGAGACCATGATGTAAAGGAATGAGGCGGAGGCTCTCTATGAGAACGCTCTCCTCTCCTGTCCTCTGAAATGCTTCTAAAGCTTGCTAGTTTTCTGTCTATCTGTCTATCTGTCTGTCTGGTGGACTGATAAGGGTTTTAAGGAAGAAAAAAAATCCCCCGGTTTCAAATCTTCTAGGAATACTTTGCAAGTAGTTTTCTCTTGGTGGGTTTTCTTAAGAGGGTAGCAATCACATTTCAAATCTATTTCTGAAACAATTAATGGTGCTGGTCTTTTTTCCCCGTGACTAAATGTCCCACTCTTAACTTGTTCAAAGGCAGAGTGGCAAATTACCACCAGGCTCCGGTCATACGCCGGTACATTTGTTTACGCTAATTTTTCCAGAAAATCGGATCTAAAAATGGACAAAAGTGGTCATTGAGTATTTGAATCAAACAGCTTTTTGTAACCACCGAATGAAAAATGATTAACCAAGAGATCACAGATAACCATCAAACGTTTTTTTTTTGTCATGTTCTTTGAAAATATAACAGCTGTGTGACTGTGATACAATGAACTGGGTGCACTTAGCTGAGGGCAAGTGCCATTGGGTAATTTTGATTTATTCTAGTTTATTTATCCAGTTGAGATGAAGTAGAACATGGAGTGGGTACAGCATCATTAATTAAAAAAACATCTGTTTAACCCAATGCACAATTAAATATAGACATCTATGAAGTCACATGTTTCCCTTTTGAAATCAGCAGTTCTTGAGAGAACATTTTGGCAAGACTTTCGTGAGAACTATGACCAACCTACATTTCAAAATGTGGCTTTGAAGTGTCTCAATCTCATACATCCTCTAGATTTGTTTCTGTGCTACAATAGATTATACTACTACACAGAATTCCCAATAAAAAATCCAAATGTAGAATTGTCACAGCCATGATTGCCAACAACCGCAAACAAACTAGCATTCTGGTTTTTGCACCTTAGCACACTTATCCCCATCTTCCATAGCAATGAACTATGGGTCAAAGAGAAACTAGCACTGAACGCATCAGGAAACCCGCTCCTGCTGAAAGACAGAGGTATCTGAAAGGATTTGAAGTGTGGAGGTTGAACCCTTGAGTGTGTTGTCTGTGGCGTACTGTACAGTAGTAGCTAATCAGTCTATCTATATCTATCTCTCTATCTATCTTTCTCTGTCCTAGACCAGTTTACAGTACATTAGTGACTGCACTAGGCGCTCTTGGCTTACAATTTTTGGATTGGATTATTTTTTATTTTACAGGGGAAGTTACATTGTTATTAGTTGTTCCTCTGTCATTGTTTAGATTTTTTTATTATGACTATAATGTTATTGGTATTCACTATTGATGATAATCGCTGTAGTTAAAGGAAAACGTCTTTTATCGGGCGAACATTTCAAGCTACAAATCGTACATATACAGTGGCAGCCATTGTAGTAATAATCCTCTTTGTTGATTTCCTGCCAACTATTCCGTCTTTTTATTATCAAAAAAAACCAAACAATGCAACTGATTTATCCCAAATATTTTCTCCTGTGGTAGTGTGGGTCAAACATTCAGTGAGCAGTTCAATGTACTGTGAAACAAGGGAATTCTACAATGTGAGTTCCTGGTGTCGGGAGTTTATAGCTTATACTGTAAATATCAGGGGCCATTATTCCATTTGGATAAATTCGGCTAAACAACACGGTAATACAACATGTCACCCCAGCGTCAGACTGTCCGATCGTCTGAGGGTCAATATACTTTCCAGACACTGAAATGTGGCAGCTGGCTGCAGACAAATCAGAGCCAGTGATTGACAATGAATGAGATTAGTCATGTTGTTGCTCAGTTTATGATTTCAAACCCCAAATGTTCTAAAGAGCAAATGAAAAGCTAGCTAACCACTCATTGACACCTCCATACAGGGAATTGGGTGTCAAGTCAGGATAAATGTACTTCTGATTTAGTTAATAAAAGCTGTGAACTTAGACACTGTACAAGATAATGATACCGGGAAGTTTATCTGACACCGGTAAAACGGCAGACTATTTGAGAAGTATGACATTTACATTCCCCTGTAAAGTCCAACATTTGTGCGTTCTGGGTGAGGAATACTCAATTAAAATCAATCAAAATTGATGTTTCTGTCTTAAAAGCCACACAGATTAGAAAATCATGCATTTACCATACTTTCTTTATCAACAAACCTGGGCAAAAATAATGAAAGAGTGAGTCAATGCGACTTTTTTTTGCACCTTATTTGTCAAATCTGGCTTTCATATAAAATGATGAGGTCAACAAACTAAACACTGCCATCATTTTAAAATAGATAAAAATGTTAAACTATTCATTCACATGCATTATACAGTTACACAGTACATGTGCATTGCAGGAATTTGACCTACAACATCACATCAGAAGTGATTCTTGAGACCATGGCCTCATTATTGTGTGTCATAAGCTTTGATTATTGTTTTTGTCACTTTATTTAATTTCTTTCGACTAGATAAAGTAGCTCATATCGTTAAAAGGGATTTGTGAAACCAAATCCGCAGCAGACATCTATTTTCATACAGTAACAAATGTTTCCTATATAAGTCGTCTTTGTACAGCTAAGCTCCCACTGCAGACCTCCCATTTTAATACGGATACAAAGCTTCATTGTATTCTTAAACTTTTGTACAGATCTGGCTCTTGATTCCCCTGAAGGATCTTTACACTGGTTAGAAAAATGGACATAATGAAATAAAAGATCTGCCAGCATCTGAAACCATTTTTAGAATATATAAAAAATGAGTTTGAAAACAAAAATGGACTGTTAAATATGCTGTCTTTTCTTTAATGTTGTCTATGTTAAGCCAATAAATTACTACTTTTCTGGATTCAGCATTTCTAAGATGCACAAAATGGAAAGAAAGACATTTTTTATTTAGGGAACTTTAAGAACCTGCAACGTTTTGACAAATAATGAAAACACAGTCAAAAAACCTGAATCAAACATTCCCTAGTGCTAAGATCCTTCTTTTGGTTGGGAAACACGGGCCAGAGATAATACTTTAATGCAGTCATTTATCCGTTGCCTCTGTGTGTATTTACGGTATGTACCAGTCCCTCTGCCTTCTTACACTCCCTTCAGTTAGCCTGTGTAAACCTTATGTTAAGCTAAGCTAACCGTTTTTTTATCAGAGTTGATGAATTTGCAAGAGAATCGAAGCATTAGCAATGCACAAGTTTTTACCGCCGAATGTGGAAATGTGAAAGTCACCTGCGGGTGAATGTAAAAGTTTCTGAAGATAGATCTTTTTTTATTTGTTTTATTGAATTCAGCAGTTTTATTTTTGATTGTGTTTCTGTCACATTTGCCTTTTGTATTCCAAATAGTGTATTTGAACCTCTGTCATTGGAGTAACATGTACAACTACCAATCAACCAAAAAAAAAGCTACGATTTGTCACGTGCAATACTTTGTAGAATACTTTTATTTTTCCTGCTGTTTTCCTCAAAGGTAGGTGACCTGTGAATTCTTGATGAAGAACATTTGAATCTTCAGGGTCCAGTCAAATTAAATCCTGCCACAAAATGTGTGGAGACCAAACACAAAATGGTTTGAAATGCACTGAGACTAAAACGTTGTCACATCAAAACTGAATTTCCTAGTGAAATGCTATTTTTTATTTTTGTGACAGACCGCTAAGTGAGTTTGTAAGAGGTATAAAACACAGTAACACTGCCACTAAGCCCACCATATTTGTACTTTTTTTATTTCAGTACTGCTTTTTTGCTAAAAATCTGACAATTCCAAAAGCTTGCATGATTTTTTAAATGAGCAAAAACATGCAAAAAGATTAACGATATCTGAAAAAAGTGAACCAGTTCCCTCTATAAGGGTTGTAGGTGTCTTGCTTGTGATAGAACAAATATCTTGGAATAGTTTTGGCTGCTTTGGAAAGGCCTGCCTCTTAGTAACAATAGCTGTGTATGTATAATGAAAAAAAACACCATATCAAATGTGGGCTTTTCTTTTAGAACTTTGTATGCCATTTTTACATTCTGCTTATCCCAATATTTCTATTTTAATCCAACCCCACTTCGTCAAACCCTGCAACCTCAGTGCTTTATAAAAAAAAAAAGTGGACAACCAAACTACATCTACGGGAGCAGAATTGAAATCCCATCATGTTCATCTCTGTTATGAAAAGGTCAACATATCTGCAAGATTCATAATCTCTCTCATTGGCTGTTTCTGTGATGAATCTTCGGGCTCTAGAGGTTAGAAGATAAACGGGACTTCATTTCCTTAAAACAAATATCATGTTTGGTTTGAAGTCTGATAAATATTTGACCTAAATACATATTTGGCATTTTAACTTTGATCATGTTCTATCTCAAGGTTAACAATGACACAAAAGGCTGTAAAATTATCTTTCCTCCTTCTTACTTAAATGCTGGTAATCTCAGCGCTAAGCCCTCTGGGAAATGGAGTCCCAATCATCCTCCATTTTGATCATGGTCTCCAATGACAATGCCTCAGTCTTTCCTGCATTTTACTTGCCAGCCCTCCTTTTTGAGAATGTAAATGAGAAAATGTTTTTTAATTCTTAGTGAAGAAAAAAACATTTTTTGAAAGAATTTGAAAGGTTTTATTTTTTATTTCTATGGCCAACCTGTAAGCTAGGTAAAAAAAAAAAGAAAAGTGTTTGAACAGGTTTTACAAAAGGTGTAAAACTTTTTTTATTTCTTAATAAAAAATGTGTCTTCAGAAAATGAACTCATGAGTTTTATGTCCCTGCATGATTGCTCATAATATTTGTATGTTCAGATTGTATCGTTACAACGCTTGCACAACAAAAGAAACGGTTAAATAACGGCACACCCACAGTTGAGACATTTTTACACACAAACACCATTCAAGTTCAATTTCCCAACTCGTGGGAGTTATGTACCCAAATCCCCTCGACAGCATAATAAACGGTAATCCTACAAATCCTGTAATACGAGATTTAAGGTTTTCAAGCCAATGCAGGAGGCTCCATTCCACCACAGTCATTGCTGCCAGTTTTCCTTTAATGTGAAAGTAGTACAACGGGCTGGAAACTGATTTGTGGCAAATGCAGGTACTGTAACCTGTATGTCATTAAGATGTATTGTATCTGGCACCTGATAATTGTTTGTTTATTTTTATAATGCCAAGTATCTATACCCAATTGTCTTAAGTTCCTCTGGGGGTTTGTTGTCAACAGTAAATGCACACATTAGCATTGTATACTTAACATTTTTCAATTTCCATTGAATTTCAAAAATGAATGCTCCAGTCTGGTCCGCATTAACAATTTATGAATGATCATAGAGGGTCACAAAACACCGCTAACACTGGCTGGCTGGTGTCTATAACTTTTTTCGACATCACATACTTTGAGTTTTTCATATTTTGAGATTCTGTACTTAGATTATTTCCATACCTTTTCCATACTCTATTAGGACCTTTAAAAAATATATATATTCTGCCATACTATATACATACTAATATATTTAATTTTATTTTTAAATGTTACAGTATGTCCACTGTAGAGGACGTCAGGACCATTTTAGTTTGAAAAGACAGCCAAAAATATAACAGACTATGTAACGTATTATGGTTATAGAGTGATATTAATACAAGAATACATTCAGCTTTATTTAAAACATAAATAAGTCATTGATCTGAACATTGCTGTTTATTTGGTCATTATAAAAGTAGTTTGGTTTTTGGTGAATCTTTCCAGATCTTCAAAGACTTTGAAACTTTCAATGTAGTGGGAAAAGTACCTCATTGACTCCAGTCGGCACAGGCTGTAGGGTCATCTTGACTAGTGTTATGGATGTGGTCTCCATTTGACCATGCTCACAGAAACAAAGCTTGCATTCTTGAGGCCATTCTCATTGTTCATGGCTCCACTTAAAACAAAAACAACAATAAGACATACGTGCTACTCTTGGCCCACAGAGGGCCATGTCTTTCCATCTCGTCCCTATCTGTCTCTCTGTCTGTATCTGTGCGCTCATGGAGCCTCCTGCATCTTCCCCCCCTTCTTCTTGACCCTCTTCTATCCCAGGTGTGAAATTCTCATCTCACTCATCACCTGAGAGCTCAACATCTGAATCTCCCTGAACTATCTGGTACAGAAAATGTCTGCTTCAGTTCCGTCTCCTGCAACAATCACGTCCACTAGAATGGACATTTATAAAAGGGTTATTATTTCAAAACTTGAATTATTTAATTGCTTTCAGAACTAATATATAGTTCCTCACATGTTAATAAACAAGAACATATAGGATGGTAAAAATTACAATTATTCAACAATATTTGACTTCTCCTGCTTCTATAAAAATGTGTTTTTCGTATGCCAGCCATTTTGGATGAAAAGAAAGAGGAACTTCCCAGCATGCAATTGTAACCAATGACATATCACTGGAAAGACCAGGATGTCCTCTGTACAGCACATCAGGGACTGATAGAGTAGCTCAAAAGAGTCAAAGGAGATGCATGTTAACAAAATGTCCACTACAGTGGACATTTTCAATGGGCTGGGTCCCAGGAGGGTATGTATGTATACTAACTATACAATAGACTTTTTTTATGACATTTTCAATACAATAGACTACATACTACATACAGACTGGATGTAAGGCTTTCACTTGTCTTATAACTACAAAAAGCCTTTCATAATTCAACCAAAACAAAGAACTACAAATTAAACTTCAATTACATTCATACTTAACATTAAATGTCTCTTAGACTATCATCTTTTACATCCCTAACTTAACATGTATGGCTTGTGTATACTATGGCACGTGTCATTAGCTGGGTTAAATCAATGTGCTTTTGATTGTTTCTTTATAGCAACACTTTGGGGAAATAAGGTGGACAACATGACTTTAAAATAAAGTAAATTATCTGATGCAAAAACCTTTGCAGCCGTGGGAACTGTAAATGTGTTCTGTATTTTTCCAAAGTAAGGGATTTGTCTTCATGGTGGCAAGTGAGCTTAACAACCCCACCTGTGCTCATAAGCTAAGCTAACTACTGAACAACACAAACGGCCTCCCCCCTCATGAATGTGGCTGCATGTTCTGAAAGAACTGCAGTTAGTAGCTCTGTAAACAGCTTCGGATTATGGGATATTTTCACCCAAACATCCGTTTCACAACGGGGAAATAAAGGCTCAGACATAATGGAGATTAATGGAAAGCCGGCTACTGGAAACAGACCATTTCCCAGACTGTAACTTTCCCTCGGTAGGGTCACATTGTTATCTTCAAAACCAAACAACGGACTCCCAAGAAAGTGTTTACATGCTACATGAAATTCTAACATAAAATGGCCTTTTATGCCTAACAGTAAGTAACCCCTAAAGACATAACGCTCATTTGGGCATAGTCACAAGGCTTTGTTCCTTTTATTGTCTTGATTATAATGTTGCCTGGAAACGTGGTACACAAATAACACCATGTTATTGATGTTCATTGCTCCCATGTGAGCTGAAAAAAGAGGATGTTGGTAGCTTGAAACATCCTAATATAAATGTTGCAGTTGTTTTTCAGAAGCTTGAACTTTAAATAACCATCACTCCAAAGAAAGAAACACAAAGTTGACATTGGGCGCCTGCCGGCTCCAGGAATAGACTTCACTGCTCAGAAACTCTTTTTCCATTTTCTCCTCATGACAGTTTTTTGGCCTTCACACAAAGCAGCAAACAAAACCAAATCTGTGTGTTTTTAAGATCAGTGTTTCATGGTGCGTTTTTTTGTACTGTGAAAAATAGAACAGGACGTGCAAGGGTAAAGTGAGTAAGGGATGATGTGAAGATCAAAGAAGGCCTTATCAAGTTTGATTTGGATCCCAGGATGTTATGGTTACTTGGTGCAGGCCACAGGGACAATAATGACCCAGGTTTCCTCCCATTGGCAGGTCCATTCCTCCTCCACAGTGTATACCAGTTACTGCATAGAATTATCTAAATAACCTTTTGAGAATTGCTTTTATGTGTTATATTATTTTCTATTTGTTTTGTGTTTAGATGTTTTGGTTTAATAAATTGTTTCTTACATTTTCGTATTTTTTGCAGTGTTCCGCTTTATGTGAAAGCCCTTTGTTACACTGTTTTAAAAGGTGCTATATAAATAAAGCTGAATATGAATTATTATAGTTTGTGTAATTACAAATCTGAAATATCATAAAAACGAACATCTTTTAGTAAGATTGAAAAAAGGCCAATGTATTAATACATGATTGAAAAAGTTCATGATTTAGTATATTATGTTATATAAAATCTTATATTATATTAAAAGTCAGAGAAGAAGTATAGGACCATGAAAACGAGTCATTAGTCATGAAATAAAACATTTGGAAAAAATCACAAGATAGTTGTTTTAAAAACATTTCCAAAAGGATTCAGTTTTCTTTTCACATGGTTTTCAGGTATTTTTTCAGCTGAGCTTTAGTTACTTATTGACTTTAGGTTTAGTTACTTTCACCACTATAGAAACAGGGAAGCTCCTGGGTTTCCTTTAGGCACATTCACACCAAGCAAAGGATGTAGTTAAAATACAAGATGTACTAGAATAATTACTATACTATATGATGAATGCATATGCCAGAGTAGGTGGAAGTATAAAACCAATGAAGACGTGTGACACAGAGCAGAGACAGTTTCTTATCATAAGGCTGCGTGCATATCATTGGAATTGTGGGGTAGAAGTGTGAGTGTGTGTGTGTGTGTGTGTGTGTGTGTGTGTGTGTGTGTGTGTGTGTGTGTGTGGTGTGTGTGTGTGTGTGTGTGTGTGTGTGTGTGTGTGTGTGTGTGTGTGTGTGTGTGTGTGTGTGTGTGTGTGTGTGTGCAGGGCCGCCCCTCTCTACAGGCCAATCACGCAGGCTGCATGGGGCCCCGCCTTGCCCAGAGGGCCCCATGCAGAGGGCCTCAGCTGCTGTGTGCAGTTCTCCGCGCACTCCCAGCGAGAGTGAGAGTAGAGGTGACAAGGGGAGCACGTCTGTAACCCGACACCGTTGCAATGAATCGACATCTGACCAATCACGGCTTTGATACGGCCACTAGTGCAGGTGAAGAGATGTCGGTGAAAAGACAGTTTCAGTCCGGAGCAAGCAAGAGGGAAAAAAAACTAAACATGAAGAAACTAGAGCGTCACTCGAAGGTGGGTTATTGTATGAGTCAAATGTACAACTTGCGAATGTTGTATAAGTCAAATTGCCAATTGCCATATTAAAACATCAGCTGCAATTCACGACATGAAGAAGGCAGTCTCTGCATAGCATATAGGCTAATGGAGATGCAGTTATTTCCAGCATCCTTTATTTAACATTCATTCAAGTATGTGATGCCTTTTATCTGCTAATGTACAGGAGGAAGAGTGATACACTGTCTGTCTAGTTGGCTTACATAACAGTTTAAGTTTACAGCCTAAAAAACATGGAGCATTTTTCCCCCTTTTATTGATTTTTATGTCAATTTGCACATTTCATGGTGACGCTCAGCCTCTCCCCTTAACTCCTAACAGTCATCATCATGGTGATGCTCAGCCTCTCCCCTTAACTCCTAACAGTCATCATCATGGTGACGCTCAGCCTCTCCCCTTAACTCCTAACAGTCATCATCATGGTGACGCTCAGCCTCTCCCCTTAACTCCTAACAGTCATCATCATGTCAACCACAACACAGAGAAATACTGATAGAAATGTGTGAGTAGTTGTTGATACATTGCTGACAGAGGGAACTACGTTTGATTACAGATTTAAGAAGTATCAGTTTCAGAGCATGTCATAAGCATGTTTTGTCTTGACTATATTAAAACTATATTATAATAAAACAATATAGTATTTATATTATTGAATTGATTATGATTATTATTAGTAGAAGTAGTTTATTTGCATTCATTATATTGTAATCTTTGTGAGGCTAGTATTTGGCAGGAAATGCAGACGTATTCACCTGTAAACGCATACTGAACGACATACATGCATATTTACCATTTACCTCACTGTTTAAAAAAGTAACTGTTGATAATAATAATAAACAGGAATTATATTTGCAAAGTAGCCTACTTTGTTTCCAAAACATTTTGTTTCACTCCTGTCGGTTGGGGGGGGGGGGGGCCTCATCTCACAATGTCGCTTGGGGCCCCAAGTTGGCCAGGGGCGGCCCTGTGTGTGTGTGTGTGTGTGTGTGTGTGTGTGTGTGTGTGTGTGTGTGTGTGTGTGTGTGTGTGTGTGTGTGTGTGTGTGTGTGTGTGTGTGTGTGTGTGTGTGATGAGCAGAAAAGTATACACACATACTCTAAAATAAACCATTTTATTCAGCAGACTAAAAAAGAAAAGATCAGGTGTCACACTTTACTCATGGACAGGAAAATAAATACTTAAAAAGAGGCTCAATTACTTACACACACTCGTTTCAACATAAACAGCCACACACAGACAACACTTACACACAGTTCATTATAAATGTGTATATGCTGGCCCCCTACCCGATATAACTCCTACTTCACACACACATGGCTACAGTAGTTCAGGAACTAAAACATGTTGCAAATGTTCCTTGTGCAAGTGAACAACCATTAGATGATATGCAGCATGCAGCATGCTGCTTGTGACGTGATACTCTGATAGCCTTCACTCAGAAGTATTAACTCCACTTCAGTGACTTTAATTGGAAAAAACAAACATCAAACCCATGTTCATTTTTAGTTGTGATATTATTTCTGGACAAGTTCTAGAATTTCGGTTGAAAAGTTTGCATTCAAGAAAAGGAGCGATTCAAACAGACTGTCTTATTGTCACACAAGTATTCTGTTTACATTTCAAGAGGCTGACGATGCTAATTTTCAAGTTCTTCTTTGTATTTTGTGCCTCTTCTGTGCTTTAATGTTGAAAGAGCTGAGTGTGTGAGAGAGAGACTCCCTCTGGATGTTAGCCTTTGCAGACCATTCACATGCACACACAACTATATAACACTACAGGAAAGGGAAAACCCCAAAATGCATAATATGGCCCTTTCAGACAAAACAGACCAAAATAAAGCCAGACCAGAAACCCAACATAAAATTAGACATTTTTATTGTTTTTACTTGGGATCTCATCTCATGTCTTCTCGAAAAGAGAAGTATAGCAATACACTTGTTTCATAGAAAAAACCAAAACAACAACAACAACAACAACAACAACGTTATACATTTTATTTTCTCCTTCATAATTCTTGTTTTGTATTTCCTCCCATATTTTGGAAGAGTAGTATTGTCATAGAAAAATACTATATTACATAGAATAGAATTTTACACAATTTGAAAAAAATACACAATATCAACGCATACATTATTATTGGTCCAATCCGGAATCGCATTAAGCTTTGATGCGACTTGTCAACACATATTTAATTGAAAGGACCTTCAAAGTGTACAGTCACAGTGAGTACGTTGTTTGTGTTCATTTTTACAGTGATGGCAAGACTGGGCAGCTCATTATAGTTATTTACTTAACTGTAGTTCTCTGGGCAAAATGCTATTGGCTAGCTAACAGATACTTAAACTACTAAGTTAACTACATTTTTCTGTGCAGAAAACTGATGGTTAAAATTAGCTACGTATGTTTTATAGTTATTACTGCCCTAACTGTAACTGTGTTGAACATTAAGTTAATGGATTATAGTTAAGCTAGCAAGACATCAGCTATATTTAGCTAGATAGCTCTGTCTCATAGCCAAAGGGGACTTCTTGGATAGCTATATGATTACCAGCCCTTTTTAAAATAAAACTTAAAAGCCTTCATAAATCATTAACAAGGATAATCGGAATTAATGTAAGCATCAAAAATGATTTTTAGCCAAGCATAATCAATAGTTATCTATTGTTGAACAGATCGAAGTATAGGTGGTGTTCAGCCACGCTCCACACTGTTAGCTAGCAGATAAGAACCTCCAATCCCCTCCACTGTAGGGTTGAAAACTTCCCCTCTTTTCTCACGCAGTACAAACAGAAAGTTGTGACTTGACATAAAGAGCAGTCTTTGTTCCACTTGTATCCACATTAAAACACTGAACACATGACTGTCTTACATTTCACAGTTACGAATCATGCAGTAGAAACCCCAACACGTGCTCCAGCTCAAACAGGAAACAACAAGTAATGACTTGCTGCAAAAGCTGTCAATAAGAAAAAGAGGAAGGCAACTCACTCCACTTCCACAGCCTGGTTTCAGTACTGGTCAAAGGGATTTGAGCTAGCATCCTCTTGGTAAGAAAGTGGGTTAGCCCAGTTAGATCAAAACAAAACCAACATATTTTGTGTGAATGTGTGCTTAAGGAGTCGGTGTGTAATAGTAAGCATTTGAAATTCTGCAGACGATGATGGGATGAATGTTAGATTATATAACACCTTGTGACATTTAATGACATCTTTTCACGGTATCAGGGGTAATGACAACAGGCTAGGATAGGTTACATGGTATACTGTCATACATCTTCTGACATTCATTGCAACATATTCTCCACCCAAATTAAATACATTAGTAACTAAATCATTTGTAAATGTTTAAGTTTTGCAGTATCAGTCCTATATTGTACAAGCATGTTTTGTTGTAATTTCAACCACTTAACTATACATGTGTGATTTACATCATACACATGTGATGAGGTTATATATTTCTTCTTAACTTCACTCATAACATTTATTACGATTCCGGATTGGGCTTAAACTGACCTTTGACCCAGAAATGCATAGGGAGTATGGATGACCACACATATGTACATACATACATACATTAAAACAAACAAAAAAGTTTGAAAGGCTTTCTCACCACTTTTTTCATTTTTTTTGTTACTTTACAAAACCTTTATTTTTTTGGCCACTTGACATTTCGTAAAAATACTCAGACATGTTCGTAAATGAGATTACCTACAGTGCATGGTATTTAACAGTGTGCTTCTTTTGTAGTAAGTGCTTGGAGACCCTATTTTTCCTATGTATGAAAAAGTTGTCTCTCTTTACACTGTTTTCAGTCTCGTGGGGGGTCCAGAGCGCCCCACAGCCCTGAAAGGTTTCACCACTGTACAATGAGATGTACACCGCCTAGCTCTCTTTCTCTGAAACACTCAAAGATTCACACACACACATATTCACACAAACATGCTCAAAAATTCATACATGCGTAAAAGAAAAGAGAAACACTGACATTCTTGGATACGTACATGTAACACACGTGTATATTGTACACACAGAAACCGCAACACAAACTGTTGTTAGCGTACCAATAAAGCAATACAGCAGTCTCACGGCATTTCGTGTTATAGTCACGAAAATTCATCTATTGATTCGTGTTCACCAACACGATAACGCCATTTTTTTTCGTGTCACACAGAACGATTTTAGAAGCAATGTATTTCTATTGGTAGTATGTTTCGTGCCTGCACCAAATAATAACACATTAGAAGGAAAAAAATATAAAAATACAGATTTCAGTATTCTGAGGCTCTTTGCGCCATTTAAAATGTTTTTATGAACCACACAGCTTTTGGTCTTCCAAGACCCGACCGGACAAAAAGACGTGGTGCAGGCGCGAAACATACTACCAATAGAAATACATTGCTTTTAAAATCGTTCTGTGTGAAACGAAAAAAAGGGGAAAATCGTGTTGGTGAACACGAATCAATAGATTAAATTAACTGTGTGACTATAACACGGAATGCCGTGAGACTCGGTTGGATAAAGTCATATACACATCATTCTCACAACACACACTGGTGTTCTCAAAGAGGGGCAGCTGGATTTTAACAGTATTATGTAACCAGTGGTGTAGTGGGGATATTTTTACTGGGGGGACGCTATTTTAATTAGATCCAAACAATGCCACACAAGTGCGCACGCGCGCAGTGCACTCACAAAGCGGGCAGACAGGTCCAACTACCGGTATGCTTAGTCCTACTTTAGTTACTGTACTGCAAAAAGCAGACGGCGCTGCGCTCAACGCACACACAAAACCATGGACACACTGGCACATAAATTACATAAACAATTTATAGGCCTAAATTGCATAAGCTACAGTATTGCAACTAAGTCCTCTCTCTCTCTCTCTCTCTCTCTCTCTCTCTCTCTCTCTCTCTATCTCTCTCTCTCTCTCTCGCTCTATCTCTCTCTCTCTCTCTCTCTCTCTCTCTCTCTCTCATCTCTCTCTCTCTCGCTCTCTCTCTCTCTCTCTCTCTCTCTCTCTCTCTCTCCTCTCTCTCTCTCTCTCTCTCTCTCAGTGGAGGTACGGCACGTCCAACGCCCACTACACCACTGTATGTAACATAAAGGGAGACATGCAAAAAAAGAGAGGGAGAACAGAGGCTGTGATTGTTCCTGTTGAAAAATGTCCAATCCTTCAGAGGCCAAAGGCTATTCTCTGTCTCTTCTCTCTTTAACACACACTCTGAATACTGTAGTATTCCTGTGTGTCTTTGTGTTGTGTTTATTGTCGCTCAAACATTTTGTGCACTCACAACATTAGTTCTCTCTATTGTGCTTACATACAGGAACACATATATAAAAATATTACCGTACACTCTTTCCTTCTGACACACACACTCTGCCATGTGCAGTAGTAGGGTGTCAGCCAGTCTCACTTCTGTAATCCACAGGTAATAAGGGCGGAGTGAGTTTTTGCAAAAATAAGAGAAAACATGAAGACAGGAATGAGAATGAAGCCATTTTGGAGGGATTCAATAAGTATGATACCGTGTTTTGTTTTCAACAGTACTGATTTAAATAGTTTTTTGAATTTGCAACTCTTACTTGCTTTATCTGCAGAGCAGCCACATCTTAAGGGTATTATAGATCCCATACGCCATGCCAAACTGATGGGCATGATTGAAATAAGAAATACATCTGAAATGTTTAAAAGTAGCAGGAATGATGAGAACCTAAAGGATCATTGTAGTATATGGAAACATTTCAGGAATCTTTTTTTTCAAGGACAATATCATTAAATGAACACAATGGCAATACTTGAGTAAGGTGTTGCTCCTACTATTCTGAAACTCTGTTGAAGGACCATTAGTTGCATTTATTTGATTTAAACTCGCTGCAATCTTTTCCTAACGCACTTATAATATATGGGGGACAAATACCAGGTCACAGTGCAAAATGCAATCTAAAGTTCATCCCAAATTGAGTTGCATCTTTTCAGATATACCAATCTCATACACATGTACATTTGAAACAGAGATGCAGGATTCGTCACAGCCAAACACACAGAAACATGAACAAACATTGTGTTATCTGTGCATACGGGCACTGTTTAAGACGATACGCTTGTTCGTGTGTGTGACTTACATCTAAACAGCACCCACACTCTTAAGCATCATAATAAATCAACCTCAATGCAGATGATGCAGTTTACTCCGATCATGGCCACACAAAGGTCCGTTCTGCCTACAAAGTCAAACAGCAGTAACATGTAATGTTCATGGTTGATCTGTACTGCAGATGTCATATGAAGGTGCTAAGTGAAGCATTTTTGCCACAACTTGGTATTTATTTATGATTTCTTTTTAAATTAGCTTGCTGTTCACACTGTAGCTCTTAATCTGTTACATAGGCAGCACAAGTGATCTTGATAAATAATCATTTAAACCAAATAGCGGAAAATACTCTTTGTTATGCTTGTAATTTTTACAATCATTCGTAAGCAGCAGTACGTGCTGGATTCAAATGACATCTGCGTGTAAAGCATAAACACTATATCAAACCATGCAGGGGAAAATGTGAAGTCTTTAAAAAATCATGTTATCTGCTGTTAAGACATGTATGTTGGGCTGTGAGTGCCTGGTCATATTTGTATGTATGTAAGGGGAAATTACAAATTGACCCAATAGTTTGTTTGTATTCTTAAAGATAAATGAAGTACACATTTTCCCACTGGCCTTTACATTTTCTACCATTTTGTTTACTTGCAACTCAAATCATGTTTTATGTTTGTTGCTAAGGAACATAGCTTTATTTCTGTTTTGTTATTATCACAGTGTAAACAACAGTGATGCTGTAACTTGTTCTCCATGCTGTTAATGGCATTAAACCAATGTCTTAAAATGAAAGAGGTACCAGATTTCTCATCAAAGTGCTCCACAGAGCCCCTTTAATGACATACATGTGTTTTTCTCTGATTATTGTGAGCCCTGACCATGAGCAATGCTATCTAAATTGCATACATGGTAGCTACTGCTCTTTGACTTTGTAGTTTAGCAATAAGCTGAGGCGATACCAACCCAGTGCTCCAAGACAACGGTCGAGAAAGACTTGGCAATTTGGCAACTCTTCTAGCAAAAAAACAAAAAAAGGTCAATAATCTAATAAATGGTGCAGAAAGAAAGATATTTCCCACGCACTTCCATGAGCACAGCATTGTTGAAAATGTTGAAGCAATCAAGAAAAAAATCCATCCCTTTTATTCTTTTCCCTTAGAAGATTGGATAAAAAAAGAAGGAAATTGGCAGTTGTGATGACATCAGTGTCTTGACCTTGTAACTATGGCACACATGAATATATATCACTGTGACCCTATTATGTGCAGAGGTATCTAATATACTCAAACTCCATGCGACAGCTGAGAGCTCATCTTGACCTTTCCACAAAATAACTGAGCAGATTCTTAGCAGCAATATGGACTCTCACAACGGCTACATTGTAGAAACAGTTGGATCAATCTTCATAATGAGTAGTAATAGCTTTTCTAAAAACAAATCTGCCAACTGAGCTAGGCAGTTTGAGCACTAGATATTTTTTATAAACCTTGCATTAAAAACTGCTAGAATTACCTCATCCAAATTGCAGGTTTTTATGATTTTTTAAAGTAAAGATAATATTTAAAGAGTCAAAATCAGTTAATGGCTGGTTAAAGTGCCAGAGAAGTGGTTGTTTATGTTGGAACAACGCTGAATGCCAGCCCGCCTTAATGAGAGTGTCCCTGGTGGTTTCTCTGCAAGATCCCAGTGAGAATAATATGGTATGACAGCAGTTCAACCCGGTGTGAATGGGAAGGGGTGGTTGTGTGAGCATGCAATTCAGTGTGAGTTTGTTCCTGAAGGAGTCTCTGTGTTTCAGTAGAACTATTGCAAGCCGGTGGAGTGTGGTGTGGGTTTGGGCCAGTTTCAGTTGCAACTTAATCACCAGTTATTGTACATCCCCTGCCGGTGTGGCAGAGTGTGTGCATGTGCATGTACAGTATGTGTGTGTTTGTGTGTTACAGGTCTAGATGATGGTCAAACGTGTTGTTATTGTCCTCTGCGTCATCGTCGTCATTGGCCAGTGGGTTACGACTGATGACCAGCTCCAGTCTGTCCCCGGCCTCTGTGATCAGGGGCACCGCCAGGCAGCAGTCAAAGTCCCTGGTCCTCACGTGGTTCACCTGGACAAAGACGGGGAGCGGCAGAAAAGGGCTGCTTTTGTCAATTATACTGGTGACATTCTGCCAGGCCTTTACTGCATTTATCTTCACTTCTTGCTTGTTGGAGCGGCTTTTTGATTTAAGCAATTTAAATAAAGAGATAGAGGTTAGTTTACTCACGAAGGGACATGCAGCGTCTTTAACATCTGAAAGACTTAAGGAGCTTTGATTGGGCTGTAGATGCCGACTTTTGGTCAGATTTTTTCACGGCCACTGAGGTAGGTTGCGCCACCATCGATAAGCGACCATGACCATCTTCCCCTATCAACATGTGTTCGTCCTAGTCTTTTTTTATTTATATATAATGAAACCTGCCAATGAGACACCTGTTTCGGTCTCAGTTCTGTCCCGCTCCTGTTTTGGTGTGTGTGCGTGCTGCCCACTAACACATAACAGAAGATATTAATGATCATGCAACATTTGAGCAGAGGCGAACGTGAAATGAATATAGTTCTATACAGTATGTATATCTATGTATACATCTTTAAACTCTGAGTATTACTGCTGCGTTCCAAATGTTGAACTTCTTTTAACTCTGTGAGCAGCTGTCAGGCCCTTCTCATGCCTTGAAAATAGTAGCTTGTGAAAGCTGGCGCACCACTACCTCGTTTGACCACGCCTGCAGCATGTCTACATTGAAGACAATGAATGGTTTTGCACTTATTGATGTCTTTTATACATAAATATGTGTCCCCGGTGTGTCAGGGAACTCACAAAGTGTCAGAAAATAAAACCCTCTCTCTTTTCCTTTGTACCCACATCTCTAAAAACGGGGGAACAACGGAGCTGATCCAGATTTGTGTCTGATATGACGTAATATCAGAAATGTGGGCTGGCTTTACGCGCACGGCCCTATCAGAAACGTTGCTGTATCAGAAACAATGCGCAGCGTGTTTTGGACGTAATATGGTCTTTGTTTACATTAGCAAGCATCGCTAACCCTCAGAGTTAACCTCTACTGGAGAGAGTATCAGTGGCGGCCAGCCCATAGGGGCACTAGGGGCGCCGCCCCACCTCTTTCCACATTCTAGATTGTCATTACAAAATATTTAAATGTTATTAATTGTATACACTTTTTTTAATGAACAAGGTACATATTATATAGTTGGTGTCAGTTAATTGTATAATATACGTTCAAATATCGATAAAAATTGTTTTACGATGTCTAAAGTTACTGATAAGTCACGTGTTTCCTGCTTGGGGCACAGAAATCTTTGCCCATTGACTCTCGTTATAAGTGGTGCATGCGCATTCCGCACCTCTTCAATGCAACAGATAGGAGCAGCTCGGGGCACACCAAACTGCGCCCAAAGCAGCTGTTGACACCGCCAACAACAAGGGGGCAGCAGGAGCGTCAGAGTGAGTTATTGACGTTTGAATGAGAGAGACGGAGTGTAAACAAAACTAGATAGAATCAGAATACCTTTATTAGTCCCACAGAGGGGACATTTGCAGCGTTACAGCAGGAAAGAGCCACAGACAGCTTAGTGTTGCATATCTTACATGTGTTCAAAAAAGTACTAAGTTATAATATAATAAACAATATGCTAAAAAAGTACTAAGTTATAGCGAATATGGAAAAGGAAAATGATGTTTAATCACTTAAAGAAACACTCTTTGAGAGGAAGACACTGGAGGGAAAGCTGAAAGTAAAAGAGCTCGGACCGGATCAGCGTGACATAGGCAGGAGTTAAGGACAGAGGAAGGCAGTATACCTGCTCTTTTTCAAGGAGCTGGTTTAGCAAGAAGACTTGGCTAACTACCTGTAGCAACACCAGGGCTATATTTTGCTCCCCCTGCCTCCCTTTCCAAACGTCAGGATCAGACCCGTCTATGGACCACCCAGCATGGATCCAGACAGATGTGAGTGACTTAAAGCACATATCAGAAAAAACTAAAAAGCATGAACAAACTAGACTCAACATGGAGGATGCTATGCGACTAGCCATGTTTAGGAAAGTAAACACAGCTGTCCAATGAGGGCTACAGGATAGGGATCTGTAAGCATAATAAGGAGGATTACAAAAACAGGCACTAAAATAATAGACTGTATCAAGTGCTGTGTGCCTTTGAGCTAGCCCTGCGTTGTAATATGACATATGTTTTGAGTTTGTGTATAAGTTTGCTTACATTTTGGAGAAAAATGCACCAGCCACCACTGGAGAGTATGTATACAAAAAGGAACTCACCTTGTGGTAAACCCGCAAGAGAAAACGCATTTGAGCTCCATACTGTTTCAGAACAAATCCTTGATGTGGTTTTGAACATGATATGGCGTTTAATAATGGCAGCATTTAGCTTAGTATCTCTCGTTTTTTTTTTTTTTTTAAACCTGCAGACCCAGAATCAGCACTTTAGTAATAGGGCTGAAATAGAGGGATATGAAGCATGGCTAAAATGCATGATCTGTTTGGTATTCTGAGCAAAACACTTCATAGACATGTTTTTGATACATTTTTATATATCTGAGCCCTATAATATATGCCTGAAAATAGTATAATAGGAGACCTTCAAACGCGGCATCTCAGTTTACCCAACTAACGAGCCTGAAGGCGATAAAATAAGCTTACATGTGTCTTATCCTGTTAAGAATCTGCCACTCTCCATAAATATGGTCCAGCTGCTATGTGATATTCTTGGAACGTTGTATTAATGGGCATTGGGTTCTACAGCTGTTGCCTGGATATTAATAATATCAAATGGATTCCCTTTATGTTACCTGCAGGATCCTGTCGTAGGGTCGGAGGCCCGCTCGGTCAGCTGGCCCGTCAGGTCTGATCATGTTGACATAAACTCCTTTCTCCAAGAAGCCGTCGGACACGCTGAAGCCAAAGTCGTCGATCTCTGGATCCTTTATCACAGTTACCTACAGGAAACAACACAAGGATGGGAGATTGACCTGGAAAGCATTGGCTGACTTAAAGCAAAGCGGGGGCTGCAGGCTTTTTTTTCACAAAACTGTGTCTCAGGGCTTCTTAATATTTAACAACCTATTAATGCAGTGGTTCTCAAACTTTTTCTGTCCTTCCCCACTTTGAACAGGTGGGCCTTTTCAAGCTCCACCTGTCCCTCATCGCTCCAATAAAATGGTAGGCCAAGCTTAAAATGGTCAAATGTATCGTTCTATAACAATATAACAATATATCTATAACAAATAACATCAGTTCAAAAACAGAGAAAATCAATAACAAATAACAGTTCAGAAATAGAGAAAATAATGTCAATCCTTGCCTCAAATGGGCTGAGTTCCAAAGATATAGAAAAAGGGCCTACTATGCAATTGTGTTATCAATGGTAGGTCAAGCTTAAAATTGTCAAATGTATTTAAATAACGTCAAGTTCTACATCTTATAATAAATAACATCAGTCAATAATAACAAATAAAATCAATAACAAATAACATCAGTCAATAATAACAAATATCATCAATAACAAATAACATCAGTTCAAAATAGAGAAAATCAATAACAAATCAATACATTCATACATTCAGGAAATACATTCAGCAATGCAAATGACCAATTGAATGCATGAGTCTCATCACTGGATTATTAGTGACTGCAATGAGCCTGTCTTGCACTACACATCTTTTCAAAACGCGGTTGCAGGCTTGACAATGCCACTCTCAAGTCGTGCTCAATGTTGAGCCTAGATCTGTATTTGGTTTTCAGTGTTGCAACAGCTGAAAAGCCCATTTCACAGAGATAAGATGTGGCGAAGCGAAGAAGAATGTGCACAGCTCTCTGCCCAATTACTGGATACACCCTCTCCACTCCAAGCCAGAATTCACATTCATTTGGTTTCAGTTGTGTGTGTGTGAGCAGGCTCGGATTGGCCACCGGGAGATTCTGGACTTTACCCGGTGGGCTGCTGCCTTCGGTGGGCCGCTGGCTCTTGCATAGGTGGGTCATGGACTTTCACAGCGTTGCTGCGCCAGTACTGCATCGGCACCCGCAAACACCCGCCGTTGCGAGGCTCCGGCGCTGTGAAAGTCCACCGCCGTTGTGAGTCTCCGGCTGTAACAGTCCACTACCGCCCGCGAGGACCCAGGTTCGATTCCGGCCTGAGGTCCAAAACATGTATACAAAAATAATCTCCCGTTCATCGCGTCCATTCGCGACCCACCTATCACATCTCTGCGCCCCAGTGGGGCGGGCCCCACACTTTGATAAACGCTGTATTAATGTGTCATATCCACTTAACGGGAAGAAACGTAGCTAACTGACGATATGAAAAAATGTTACCGAAACGAAACACAAGGGTAATACCAAGCCTCTGAATGAGCCCTGAGCGAAAAAATGCTAACGCACTTAGCACAGAACTCACGGTAGAAATACTGTATTACTTATCGGATCTGCACAAACAAGATATCATATAAAAGCTGAGATTCCAGATTCTAGAGGTATAAGTATCATCACTGTGACCAGAACTCAGGGCAGCGAAGGCAAACCCAGGCAACACACAACGTAGCTTTACTGAGCCAAAACGGCAAATACGTCTTACCTTTGCTGTTTCTGATCAAAAATTGTGTTCAATGGCATTAAAACGATAAAAACGCTGCTGAAGGTTAATCCAATGTGTCTGTGTCACTTTGAAATGATTACTGATAATCCATCATAATTTGATGGCAATAAGCCTAGTTTTCAGTTTTCAGAGTGTAACGTAGCTTTCCGTTTGGGAAACTGCGTGCACATCACTCTCACTTCTCAATGGTAACGTGTAGGTGGATTTAGGAACCCCCCTTCAATTATATTGGCTCTAACGGTTCAAAAGAGATGTCAATCATCATAATCGACCGAGGGGGGCCAGAGATATGGCAAATACACCCAAATGACCCCAGAAGTTTTAGTTTTTTTGCTAAACCTCACTAAATTGTCAAATGTCACTTGTGTTGCATCAATCTTGATACAGGGTACTTATTATATGTTATAATTTGGATTCATAAAGCTTTTAGTCTACTATCCCATCATTCAAGGCCAGGGTGGTTTTCACTATAAGTAATGTTTTTCTTTTGGATGTTCCAAAAAAAAATTCTATATTGATTCTGACTTTTCTTCATCCAACTCACAGGTTTATCATTGCTTTGAGAAAAAATATTATTAATGTACTTAGAAGTAAAGCTATAGTCATTTGTTCTGGGTATGTCATTTTCGAGCCTGAGACCTGGAAATCAGGCTCAGGGCTTAACAGGTTAACACACCAAATGTAAAACAACCCATAACAAAGGTCAGCAGGGGTTGGTTTCAAGAGCACAAGACCAAACACAACAAACCAGCATTAACTGGAATATAGTGTCACATCTCATGATACAATGTTTAAAAGGTAAAAGTTGCACTTGAACAGAACACAATGATAACAGCTGGCCATTAGCTTAGAGAGAAAGGCTTGGTCAGGAAATGATTGGTCAGTGACACAACAAATTAGCCGCCCATTCATATGTCTCATCATATGCTCCAAAGGTTAATTGACAATATGCCTGACAGAAAAATAGCTACTGTAAAGTTGCTGTTGGTTTTACTTTTGGAGGAAAAAGGGAAGCCTATATATAAGGAGACACTGCACTTAATGGTAATGGTCACCCTAACCCTAGCCAACTGATACTGAGAGTTAGTCAGAAGTGTTAGAGCCCTTAAAGTCAATCCAAAATTAAGTTTCGGCCCTTTATTTAACACTTAGCAAGGGGTTGTTTTTCTCCTATTTTTAAAGAACATTTACAAAGATCCTACATTTTTCTTGATTTATAACGAGTCCCCTTGGTTACAGATTAATGGATTTTTGTATTGTGCTCTTCACAGCTGTGATGGGGATTGGTATAAACTCATTTAAAAGCAAAGCTTGCATACTTTAACAGGATACATGTTCGACAGGCCACTTAAACTAAAGACCACTTCTCAGTACTGTAAAATTGCAGGATAATGGAAACCAGATGTTTTGCTAAGAACTATAGATTAAAAGAAAGGCAGTATTGTATGATTTTAGAATAGTGTAGGCTCTTTTGTTGAGACACCATTTAAAGGCTCCATTTTGGCTCATGGCCAACAAGCAACAAGTTCTTACTCTGGAAAACAAACGTGTTTTTCACTCTTGGCTGTACACGTCTGGGCACACCCTCACATATTATGTATATGGTCATAATTGTGAATCCCCAGAGGGTGAAGACATGTAGCTGCCTGCAGAACTGCTGCCAAAGGGGGTAGGGCTGCTACACTATACGTACATTCTTTACTGTAACAGGATATACTGCACACTAAAAATGTAATGTTCTCTTTAAAATGTTACACTAAACCATTTGTTTGGGGACTTGAACCACTGGTTTCCTACCCTATGCCTAAGGATTAAGTTACTGCTGCATATGTTATGATTGAGTGTGATTCTGTAAATTATGACATGTCATAACAGGCCGGATATGCAACAATTGACTGTCATATGTGGTTGGTATTGACATTGGCTGTCATGAATAACTTTTGTGATTTTCTTTAGGTTTGAGCAGTATGCCATCTATGACAGTTTTAGATTGTAGATATGTTGGGTTGGTTAATGTCAAGTTGTCATATTAAAGAGAAACAATGTAAACTTTGAATCAATTATCATTATTTCAGAATTGGTACATTTTGACATCCACTATCCATAATGTCCACACTCCACAGACATGATTATACTATCGATCGTAGTGTTTAACTGTGAAAGAGAAAGCAAGTAATCATATTTCTTAAAATGCAAATCTCAAATCTGAGCTAAGTCTCTGCAGTGAAACATATTTAAACTAGACTGTACAATAAAACTCTTGCTATCAACACATCAGACTCTCAATACCTGTCCTTGTTCTTAGTTTTCACCCTACACTAGATCCCTCAGATCAACATACTGTACATCACAAGTCCTAACCCAGAACAGACCCCACATCCTGTCTCCAGACGGTTTGGACTCACTTTGTGCAGCTCCAGAGGCGTTGGGGACAGAATGCCCTGCATCTCCTCTTTGATCCGACGAGACTCCCACGTCCTCTCTGACACTCTCAGGGAGGCTTTAGGCTTGGAATCATGGTGCAGGAGGGATTGGTTATCTTGGTGGATGTAGGCCCCCTGGTGCAGGTGGGCCTCATGCTGCAGGTGGGCCTCATGGTTGAAATGGGCCTCCTGGAGAAGGTGGGCGTCTGGGTGGAATTATAAGGTTAATACAAAATGTTTAAGAAAGATTATATCAGTTCATTTTTAACATTTCTCCCAAATTAGAAAACATTTTTATTAGGTAATGATATCAGTGGCGGCTGGTGGAATTTTTTCTAGATAGGGCTGTGCCACATGCAATAAATTTCAGCAAACATTCCAGTATGACTTAATGCAAAACAAACAGGAGTTTTCAGTGTTAATTTACCAGTCTTACATTTCAATGCCTCCATAAACAATTTAAGCATTTGAGACTGAGGACTATGTACAAAAACTTAAAACAATGGCATTAGCAATCCTTGCATACATATATGTATGCAAGTATTGCATACATCATATACCCTAAAGATAGGGTATATGATGTATATATAATATATATATATATATACATGGAAATATATATATATATATATTTATGATATATATATAATATATGTATATGTATGTATGTATGCATATATATATATATATATATATATATATATTACAGAAAAAAAAAAGTTGAATATGTTACAAACGAATAATAATTATTCGTATTCTTAAAATCAATGTGGTGTACGTCTTTGACGTGCCTTTAAAAACGGTGGCGGTCTTCAGGTGCTCCTCCAGCACAGTGTGCAGGGAGGAAACTAAATCCACCAATCCCCTGAAAATGCCAGGGTTGACTGAAGAGTCAGTCTCAACATGCCCACGCAAAGCCAACTCAAAAGCCCACAAAACGTCATTATTTTTGATCAAATATGCCTGTTTTTATCCAACTCCTCATTGTGTTTCCTCACCGCAATCCAATCAATTACTTGGAGCGATAAAATAATCACCCCTCTGGTATTAGTTTTGAGGACGCTGATTGCCTAAATTTTATGACACATGTTATCTTGAATCAGCAATTGGTTAACCTGCTACAGAGACCCGCCTCCGTGGGGCAATTTCTCCATCGCCCCAGAAATGAACTTCAGTCATACAGTGTACTAAGAAAAGCATATATTTTGCGCAAATTATTTTTTAAATCATATTTTACACATATTTCTGGCTGCATTCCATATTTTAAACAAACAAATATTTACAATGTATATAATTAATTAATATTATTATTATTATTATTAATAATAATATTTGTGTGTGTGGTTTAGAGAGGGCGGCGCCCTATCGCCCCCTATTGGCCAGCCGCCACTGAATGATATATTATGAGCTTGGGGAGGCAACCTTGCGGCTGTCACATCTGCTGTTTATATATATACCTTGGTGGAGTTGGGCCTCCTCATGCAGGTGAGCATGCTCATGCAGGTGTGTCCCCTGGTGGAACAGGTTTCCCTGGTGCAGGAGGGAATTTCTCCGCAGCGGGCTCATCCTGCTGTGGGTCAGTATGGGCTCAGCTTGAGGCTTGTTAGCACCTTCTACACCCAGACTGATGGCTGTTCCTGTCATTATTGACGCCTGCACACACCAAAACATATACAATTAAATGGCAGCTGAAACTATTGCTAATTTGTTAACAATACTGATTTAAAAAATAACGTTTAAATCCAGCTGGATTGTGCGTAAGTGTATAATTTGGGGAGAGTTTTGTTCATGTTTGATGCTAATGCTAACATGCTATTTGTTACAGCCGCTGTTTTCCTTGTGCCATTAACTCTGTTTGTGTGTGTATATGTAAATGAGCTGTGCAGTTCCTTTGATGTCATTGGCCGTCCCGTCCTCGCAACATCCGCGGTGATTGGATTGACGTCGTCCAATCCCCGCCCGCTTCTGCCACGTCATCCGGGGGAGGAGTACAAAGGCCGGGCAAGGACATCATTCGGGAGGCTCTGTATTGTGGGACAGACGCCTCCAGCCTCTCGTTGTGTTGCCGCCTTATTCTGTGCATTTTTAGACTGCTTAGCAGCGTGTTAAGCAGGTTTTCTGTGCTAGGTACACTTATTAGCAGTGTGTCGTAGGGTTTTGTGTGTAGTATAGTGTGTGTGTATTGCTTAGACCCAGGTTATCTTAGCGCCTGTAGATCAGCCTTTGTGTGCGTATTGCTTTGACCCAGGATAGATTAGCGCCTGTAGATCGGCAACAGCTGTGTTCTCACTCAGTCTCTTTTTGTTTATTACTTTGTTCCACTTTAGAAGTGAGGTACTTTCTTTCCTTTTGTGTATTACTGTGCAGCTCTCTTTTGGAGTTCTCCTTTTGTTTAATAGTAACAGTTTGGCCCTTTGTTTGTGCCCGACTGTTTGTGTATATTATTGTGTTTCTTTATAGTTACAAATAAACCACTTGTAACGTATACCAATTCTACTCTGGTCGTGATTCTTCCCTTTGGAACCCCTAGACCCAAAAGGGAACGTAACACTATTGTAACCAACAGCTAATTTGTATGTGGTATCTTTAGGGTTCAAGCATTTTGCTGAATAAAGCTTACAACTTGTTCATCTAAGTTGGCGGTGGATGCTTGCATGCTACTTGACCTCAATCTCTCGGAGCAGTTCTGATTGGCCACACGTCTCCAGATCCTCAAGCGCCTGACACCAGAAACTGTCATCTGGATCCAACATTATACCGTCTGGTTGTTGGCCGATAAATCTGTCACACACAAACAAAAATGAAGTTAAATAAGCTGCTTTGAAAGCAAGTTACTGTCAGGGTCACTTGTACCTAGCTGGTCAAAAACACTTTTTGTGCTAAGTCTTGGTAGATGTGCTTCATGGTCATGACTTGTTTAAAATGTAAAGTGTGCTTTTCTCTTTACTTGTAGCTTTTTATCTTACCTTGAAAAAGGTGGAAGTACTCTAAAGCCAAATTGTAAAGTAAAAAGGTATTGCCATGAAAAAGGTCTTAAAAGAGGACATATTATGATCTTTTTTGAGGTTCATATTTGTATTTTGTGCTTCTACTGTGACATGTTAACATGCTCAAACAAAGGTCGTAGCCGTTGGCTACTAACCAATAGAAGCACAATTGTGATATAGTGATGTCACTAACAAAGGAGTCCAATGGAGGTGTTTTAGGCAGGTGCGAGAGAAACTTTTTACATGCACGAAAACCCATAGAACAGAGGAAAGGGAAAACCCCAAACGCATAATAGGGCCTACTTGAAGTACCAAAAGTAAAAGTACTGTATACTGGAACATTTCCAAATGATATATTAAATTACTGCATTGTTATTGTTGATGCATTAAAGTGTTCTTCACAGCTGGTAAAGGTGGGGCTATTTGCAATTACCATGTATACAGCAACTTGATATCTTAACCTAAAATGATATGTCACTGTTTATTTATTAGTTGATGTTTTCTCTCTATAAGCTATTCATCTGATAAAGCATCTATAAAGTGACTGGTAACCAGTGCTGTCAAATATATGTGACGGAGTGATAGTAGATGAAAAATACTCATGTAAAGAACAACACTTGAGTTAAGATACTTGTCTACATTCTACCACTGCTTGAACACTAGGATAATGTAACTAAACATGAGTCATTGTAATAATCAAATGGTGGAATGGTGTGGAATTGAGTCTGCACATAAAGGCAGAAATGAACGTGGTATGTGAAGACAGAGCAGTGTTAAGGCTATTTGTTCTGGTTAACTGCATCATGAGTAATATTTCAACACTGAGCGTCCTCGGCTGACAACATTAATTCACTTTCACTGTGCAGCTGATATTTGTCTCACCTCATTCTCACTCTCTGTCTCTCCACCCCCATTAGTGTTATATAACCCTGGGTGAATGTTGCTATCCTCACAAGGATTAACCTCCTGACTCATCACACTGACACAAACACTGCTCTGTCAGTTTCACCAGCCACATGACTCCAATTCCACACTGAAATGTCCACTTCACCACAAACACTGTGCTGACACTGGCACAATAAATGAAGTCTGAATTACTGGATTATAAAATGTAGACACCACAGTGATGAAGATTTACTTTTTAATATTTACTTGCACTATATTTTTCTGTTTTTCTGTATTATTATGTTGCACTGTTGGAGAAGCCTGTGACCTAAGATTTTCATCGACATAACTACTCTGTAGCTATGTTCGTAGGACAAATAAAGAACCTTGAACCTTGATTATGCAGTTATTTAATATATTACCAAAAAAAAGCCCAATTTCTTTCAGTTGTTTGTATCAATATATCATTAAACATTGATCATCTTTTGGTTTTGGAATTTGAAAACACCACCTTGGGCCCAGAACTTATGCCGGCCATTTTTTACTTTTGGATAAACAAAACAATTATTTGAATAATGCCATTACAGTTCAGAATCAGAAACAGGTTTATTGCAGGTAGGTTCACACATACAAGGAATTTGACTTGATGTCATGGTGCAGACATAAAATATAAAACAAGAAATCTTTAAGGACACCGCAATATAATATAGTTAAATAGCAATAAAATAAAGCAGTCATTTACATGGAAATAGAATGCTATGAATGAATTATAGGATATAAAATATGAAATAAGAAATATGTGCAGTAAGCAGTATTGAACATTGTGTGCATTAATGTAATGCATAGAGAGTCTACGTTGTGGCTGAGGTAAAGTGTCAGTGGGGGGGCCGGGCCTTGTTTAAGAGGCCGGTAGCGGAGGGGAAGAAACTGTTCAGGTGGCGAGAGGTTTTGGTCCTGATGGAGCGCAGCCTCCTGCCAGTGGGGAGGGGGTGAACAGTTTGTGTCCAGGGTGGGAGGGGTCGGCCACTATCTTCCCTGCCCGCCTCAGGGTCCTGGAGGCATGCAGATCGTGGAGGGATGGCAGATTACAGCCGATCACCTTCTCTGCAGAGCGGATGACACGCTGCAGCCTGCCCTTATCCTTGGCTGTGGCTGCAGCGTACCAGATGATGATGGAGGAGGTGAGGATGGACTCGATGATGGAGGTGTAGAATTTCACCATCATTGTCTTTGGCAGGTTGAATGTCTTCAGCTGCCTCAGGAAGAACATCCTCTGCTGTGCTTTTTGATGAGGGAGCAGATGTTCTGCTCCCATTTGAGGTCCTGGGCGATGATGGTGCCCAGGAAGCGGAAAGACTCCACAGCAGTTACTGGGGAGTCACACAGAGTGATGGGGGCGGGTGGGGCTGCGTTCTTCCTGAAGTCCACAACCATCTCCACTGCCTTGAGAGCGTTGAGCTCCAGGTGGTTTTCCCCACACCAGGTCACCAGATGGTCCATCTCCCACCGGTAGGCAGACTCAGACTCACCAGCGATGAGTCCGATGAGGGTGGTGTCGTCTGCGAACTTCAGGAGCTTGGCAGACTGGTGACTGGAGGTGCAGCTGTTGGTGTACAGGGAGAAGAGCAGAGGGGAAAGAACGCAACCTTGAGGGGAACCGGTGCTGATGGTCCGGGGGTCAGAGACGTGTTTCCCCAGCCTCACGTTCTGCTTCCTGTCAGACAGGTAGTCTGTGATCCACCCGCAGGTGGAGTCGGGCACGTGCAGCTGGGAGAGCTTGTCTTGCAGCAGAGCCGGGATGATGGTGTTGAAGGCGGAGCTGAAGTCCACAAACAGGATCATGGCGTAGGTACCTGCTGTGTCCAGGTGTTGGAGTAGGAAGTGAAGGGCCATGTTGACAGCGTCGTCCCCAGACCTGTTGGCTCTGTAGGCGAACTGCAGGGGGTCCAGGAGTGGGTCTGTGATGGATTTGATGTGGGACAGGACAAGGCGCTCAAAGGACTTCATAACCACAGAGGTCAGGGCGAGGGGTCTGTTGTCATTTAATCCTGTGATCCTTGTTTTCTTGGGAACCGCGATGATGGTGGAGGTTTTGAAACATGCTGGGACGTGGCATGTCTCCAGTGAGGATCTCGGGCTCAACAGCGCCCTCTGTGACTGGATCCTGAACTTTCTGACGGGCAGACCCCAGGCAGTGCGGGTGGGTAACATCACATCCTCCACCCTGATCCTCAACACCGGTGCCCCTCAAGGCTGCGTGCTCAGCCCTCTCCTCTACTCCCTGTTCACTCCTGACTGCGTGGCCACACACAGCTACAACACCATCATGAAGTTTGCTGACGACACGACCGTCATCGGCCAGATCACAGACGGCGACTAGACAGCGTACAGAGAGGAGGTCGGAAACCTGACATCTTGGTGCCAGGATAACAATCTCCATCTCAACGTCAGCAAAACCAAGGAGCTGATTGTGGATTACAGGAAGCAGCAGAGAGAGGGACACGCCCCCATCGCCATCAATGGGACTACGGTGGAGAGAGTCAGCAGCTTCAGGTTCCTTGGGGTCCACATCACTGAGGACCTGACATGAACTCTTCACACCACCACCATCACCAAGAAAGCTTGACAGCGGCTCTTCTTCCCCCGCAGGCTGAGGATTCCAGGATACTCTGCAACTTCTACAGGTGCACCATAGAGAGTATCCTGACGGGCTGCATCATGGCCTGGTATGGCAGCTGCACCACCCTCAATCGTAAGGCTTTACAGAGGGTGGTGAAAACTGCAGAGAACATCACCAGGACGGAGCTGCCATCCATGGAGGATCTTACTCCCAACGGCTTAGGAAGAAATCCCTCCGGATTATAAAAGACCCCCATCACCCCAGCCACATACTGTTGTCTCTGCTGCCGCCTGGCAGGCGTTACCGCAGCATCCGGACAAAAACCACCAGATTCAGTGACAGCTTCATCCCACAGGCAATAAGACTGTTAAACAACTGAACTGCTGAAACAATTTCATAACATTAATCTGCTACTTAGTCATTATTTATCTATTATATAATATATCACTCCAATAACTTGTATATAGTCAGACTTGTATTGCACTATTCCACTTTTTTTTTCTCTAATTTTTTTTAAAGAAAAAACATTTTTTCTTTTTGTATTACTTTTAATATAGTATATTTTAATATAGGTTAATATTGTCTGCTTATCTGTATTATTGTGTTGCATTGTTGGAGAAGCCTGTGACCTAAGATTTTCAACGACATAATTACTCTATAACACGAGACCGCTCGGGAGCGCTGGAGACGCTGTAGTACATATGCCGGGCCTGTAAATGACGCTGTACTTCCGCACCAGACCGCTCGAAAGCGCTGTAGTACATATGCCGGGCCTGTAAGTGGCGCTGTACTTTCACCACAAAATGTACCAAAAGCAGCGAAGAAGACCCCAGAGCATGGTTGCCCTTCTGTTTATGCCCCATGGTGGATTTAGCAACATTTAGTTCATGTAATTCTCCATGTTGCTTATGGTTGTGGTAGAGGAGCTGTAGATTATGCACTAACATCTGTAGCATGGTCGAGCTGTAGATTTTGCACTAACATCTGTAGCATGATCAGTAGCTACTGACCATGCTACAGCAGTGAGCAGCAGAGGTGGGGAGAGATGGGGCTATGGCTTCATCGTTATCAGGAAATGATCGGATAGGGCGTACACACAGAGCCGTTTGCCCCCCCGGGGCGTTCCGTTTGCAGATCTGTCCACCTTGGGACCCGTTATCGTTTGCGGGTCCGTTTCCGCGTTTCTGTTACGGCCTCGTGTGAACGAACGGGCTATACGAAAGAGAAAAGTAGCGGATACAACCCTTTGCGTTCTCGTGTAAACAGCACATAAAGCTCCTTACACACCAAACTGACACCAAAGAACACGTCCCGACGGAACGTCGCCTCACGTCGCCTCACGTCGCCTCACGTCGCCTCACGTCGCCTCACGTCGCCTCACGTCTCCTGTGTCTTGGCCATGTTTCGCACTGGATCACACCGCAAAGACTTCAGCCGACGGCCAAGTAGTGTGTATTCGTCATTCAAAAGAGGCAACAACCGGAAGACAGACTGCGTGATATACTGAGAGAAGAAGAACAGACTGCGTGATATAAACAAACAACAAATAGCGTGTGCGTTCCATTTTCACTCTACAACGAGAAGCTCATGGGGCTTTCCCGAACCTGTGTCGAGACGCCGATAATCGGCTCGGTGTGTAAGCACCTTTAGACCACGCCAGACAGAAGCAGAGTCGTTTGCTGAGAGCTGATGTTGGAGTTTCTCAGAGTATTGTTGTTTAGCATCTCTCACCGCCTTGACAAAGACGTACTTCGACTCTCTAAAACGTGCCTTATCGCCTTTTCTAAACGACTCCTTCTTTTGCAATCTTAGCTGTTTCAGTTTTGGTGTGAACCAGGGCTTGTTGTTGTTGAAACTCACCCTGGTGCGTGTTGGTACACAGCTTTCCTCACAGAAGCTGATGTATGACGTCACAGCCTCTGTATATTCATCCAGACTTTGAGTGGCAGTCCTGAACATGTCCCAGTCAGTACAGTCCAAACACGCCTGAAGTTCCTCCATAGCTTTACTGCTCCACTGCCTGAATGTCCTCACTACAGGTTTACACAGTTTGAGTTTCTGCCTGTATGCAGGAATCAGGTGGTCCATGGTGTGGTCAGAGTAGCCCAGTGCAGCGTGGGGGACGGCGTGATAGGCTCCCTTGATGGTGGTGTAACAGTGATCCAAAATATTCCCCTCTCTGGTGGGGAATTTCATAAACTGTTTGTATTTTGGGAGTTCGTGGCTGAGGTTGCCTTTGTTAAAGTCACCAAGAACAATAACTAGGCAGTCCGGATAAGTCGGTCGGCGAGTGTGCGCTGTGCCTCCTGCACGTTCGCATGCGGTGGAATGTAAACACCGACCAGTATGAATGAAGAGAACTCGCGGGGGGAATAAAAGGGTTTGCAGTTGATGATAAGAGTTTCCAGAGTGGGAGAACAGTGCTGCAGAATCACTGTCACATCGTTGCACCAGCCACTGTTTGTGTAAAACATATTCCTCCATCTTTTGATTTGCCAGAGAGCTCCGTGTCACGATCCGCTCTGAACAGCTGGAAGCCTCCCAGCTGCAGCGCTAAGTCCTGAATCCATCCACACAGCCAGGTCTCAGTGAAGCACAAAACACAAGATGAAGAAAAGTCTCTGTTTCTACTAACCAGTTGCTGAAGCTCGTCCAGTTTATTTAGTGTTATTCTACGCACGAAAAGTTTATTATTCCGCCGACTTATTATTCCGCCGACTTATTTTGCCGCGCTTCTTCTCCCGCATTGAACATCGCAGAAACTCCGTTCAAACATCAAAACGTTCAGCTCGGTCGGGAATCGATGGCTATTACTTTTCTCATTCATAACTTTCATAATTCCAGAGATACATCCCATAATATATCCCATTTTTAACTATTGCAGTCAATGGAGGAAATCTTCAGACTTTAACAAATCTTCATGCGACTTCAACTGCTAACTGTTCATTCATACTTTCACTCAGAAACCTCATTCTAACTTTAAAATGTTACAGATCTTTCTGACATTATTCGTCTAAAACAACTTTTAAATCTGATTCTTACTTTTAGAGATATTAAACATTGTTCAGACCTTGTTATAGAGGTTTTCTTCAGATTTTAAGAGATCTCACCATATGCCGTTTCCATGGAAACGCATCCCTCGCCATAAAACATGATGTTGCTATAACTCCTATGAAAATTGTCAAAAAGTGCTAAAACTTCACATGTGTGCCAACAGTCCAGCCGCGAAGACATCTACGGGACAGTTTTGAGATTTATTCAAATGCCGTTGCCATGGCAACACAATGCTCGCCATGCAACACGGTTTTCTCATAACTTCAGTGAAAATGGCCCAAAACTTCACAGGTTTGGTAACGATGCAGCCATCAACGCATCTAAGCGTATTATGGGGTGTCATCAAATGCCGTTGCCATGGCGACAGATCATTCGCCATCAAGTAAGTTCAGAAGTTAGCAGTTCAAATATTCTGCTGCTTTTCCAAGCCTTTTTACTTTATTTTCTTCTCTCATCACACATTCAAGCCCCCAGTGTTTATGTATCATTTCAATCTAAATTCTTCACTTTCTTCTTACACATTACATTTCAGCATAGCAGTTTAGCGTCAGCTTTTCAGCATAAAGCATTCCCACTAGCAATTTCTTCAGGAATTGCATTCTCTAGTTGCTTATGGAACGCACGTTGGAGAGGAATATTCCGGGTAGCGGCGTGCGAACTCCGCAGCTCCGGAGGCGCACAAGTGTCCCGGCCCGTCTCCCTCTCCTGTGGCGTTTCAGTGCTCGAATGCACGTGAGGGTACCTTTTACAAGAATGTCCAATAATTCCACGGAAGAGCAAAGAAAAGTAGGAAAGTAATCCGCTGAATTTGTTTCTCTAATGTTTAGGAGCTCTTCCCTGGTGAAAGAGTTTGGTGTACTATATGTAAAGACTGAATTAACGCACAAAACAAAAGAGCACAAAACACCGAAGCAGCCATCTGCGGCACCATCTGCGGCGCCATCCTAGTTGTACAATGTTAATGTTAATGGATTATTTGAACATTACATAATAATATCATTTTAACTATGGATTAATTTCAGAGATTGCAAATTGTGATACATTTATATTGTTTTGGCTCTGTACCAACACATTAGATTCATAATTATTCAATATCTAATAATAATGTTCATTTTTTTGTGGAACAGTGTAAGAACCCTTTTTCTCATCCTTATGTTGTGAGCAGCGGGACAGTGAAAGGCGGTGTGCAATCAATTGGAATGAAATCATCCCTAAAAATTCAATTAATTTAATTTTGTAATGAAATGAATTAATAATTGATTCTGACGATCTGGAGGTTTAGAAAAAAAAGGCTTAAAAAGACCATAACAGTGCCCATTTTATTTCAACTTTGGTTCATATTTTCTTCGGCAACAATCTAAATCATTGCAGACCTGAATGTTCTGTATGATGCAAGATTGAACGGAAATTAATATCCTGCTAAACAAAAATATCTGAAATCTAAAAAATGGTGAGCTAAAGCCTTAAGGTTACAAAAATTATAGTTAAAAAGAGCAAGCTAAGTTCAGTCCTACCCTGGTGGTTTGTCCCAGTCATCCTCACTGAACCCTCCGTCACTGAACAGGTAGTTCTTCCGGCGTCCAGGTGGAGGTGTGGTGCTGCGCTGCTGCTTGGCGCTACGCCACTCGTGGGGGTGGAGGGCAATACCAGCGGCCTGGTGGTTGTATGTACCTGCAGAAGGAATACAAAAACGACATGAAGTACTCATTTATAGTTTGCCATTGTAGGAGAAACCGATTACTGTAAATAAATGTTCGGGCTCAGAGCACTGGTGGCTAAGCTACATGCTAATCACGCTACATACCGCGCTAGCAAAGCAGTGTGTGGGCAAGGGGAGCTAATGTGACTCACAGATACATTACCGATAACTAATCAATTTAAAGGTGATAAACCCACACTCTAAGGAAGATTATAATCTCTGGAGTTTACTCCAATTAAATGTGAGTCATTACATGAATTACCGGTCAGTTGTGTGGCAACGTTAGCTAGCTTAACTTGACTCAACAACACTAACAAAATCAGTGTTACTGTACAACTACAACTTCAAGGCAAACGGAAAACAACAGGTAACAACATAAGTATATCTTTAATTGGAAGATGTATTCCTAATCTTGATCAATTTTTTTTCTACTGTAGATAATTGTTTGGCAGACTACTGTTAACTGCATCGTAGCGCCACCGTCAGGCCATGAATGAGATACGTTTTCTGTGGTTTGTTCAGAAGACAGTAATCACCTTGTAGTCTTTAGTTATAATAACAGCAGAACAGGTGAGGATATGGTATTTACACTGCTATGGTCAGTTGAACAGAATAGATGAACCGAAAAGGATGATGTCCGTAGCCTACAGGCTATAAACAGACTCGGTAGGCGACACAACAAGGATTCTGTAATGTTGTGAGGAAATCTGTATTAATAAATGTAGTCTATCCTCTACCATCTATTTGTTCAATCCACTTCTGCATATATTTACACCATTGTTAGGGGGCTGACCATTTTAAAAGAGTGCTCAGTTACTTCTGTACAGATAAATACAAATTTGATATTATAAATATAACCATTTGGATTTGGGATGTTTCCTTGCTATATGATTTTTAAATCTGGGGCGGCAGTTTCTCAGTCTCTAGGGATTTAGCTTTGGAACCGAATGGGAACTTGTTTGAGTCCCGCAAGGACCAACATTTGCTCTGACACCTCTGTCTTTTCTGTCTGTCAGTGAGTTTCCTCATGTGGGATTTATCTAGTGATGTAGGGCAGATGGAGACACTGTTTGGGCTTCCTTCCCCCTGTGGGATTAATACATTTGCTCTTCCTCTAAAGCTTACCCTGGCTGCCATATCCAGCGTCCATCCCTGAGCCGTCCCATGACTCCATGGCAGAGTCCACGCTGGGTATGGTTGTGGAGTAAAGCTCTGAGAGCTTATTGGTCTGTTGGCTGTCCGTCAAATCATCCTCCTCAGTGTCACTGATCTCGTTTTCCGTTGTGTCCTCTGCCTCTGCTGCCTTCCTATCCTCTATATCTTTGAGAGAAAAGAGCGGAATAAAGTTGATCCAATAAATTATCATTAAACAACAAAGACAACGTTGATTGCAAGTCAGAAGCTAATGTTGATACGATATGTAAAACTGTTCACATTGTGTTAAAACTCAAACATTTATGAACGTTTTTTTGGGGCTTTATAAAATGAGTGTGTGGCTGATTCCCGAAACACTGAGTTCAATTAAGAAGCGTGGAAATCTTTATAAAGATAAAGCAAAGTAAAAAGTTGTTTCATTGCAACTTCATGGTTTAATTTCTATATTTTAAAATGTATATTAAAGACCTTCTAATTGTATAAAAAGCTCTTAATGGTTCTGCAACCTCTTATATCATCACTTCTCCTTTGTTTGATGTCCGATGCACTAAGGTTCTCAACAGCACGCTTTTTTATTATTCCAAAAGTTCCCCAAAATAAAATTGGGTTAGCTGCGTTATTATTAAAAAAAAATTGTAATTAGTTTATTATGCATATAAATAAATATATTTAAATATATATATATACAAATATATATATATATATATATAAATATATAAATTTGTATAAATATATATATTTAAATATATATATATATTAGGGCTGTCAAACGATTAAAAATTTTAATCAGATTAATCACAGCTTAAAAATTAATTAATCATGATTAATCACCATTCGAACTAGGTCCAAAATATGCCATTTATTTATGTATATTGTTGTGGGAATGGAAAGATAAATGAAAGAAGGCAGATATATCCATTTAACATACAGTATCTATGTTTATTATAAAAAAATTCTGTGTGTCAAAATGAAAGACAGCCCACACACCTATCAATCATCAAACCGTGGGGTTTTAATTCATTACGTGTTGATTTCTATCAACGGGGGAGTACTTCAGGAAAGTCGACAGAGGGGGGGGGGGGCGCCGGCGGCGGCTAGTGGAGTACTTCGTGACCACAGAGTGTGAACGTTGTGATCAGCTCAACGCGCAGTTCTCCAGTGAAGGGGGGGAGTCTCCCTCCGCAGCCGGTTGGCGTAGTTTTGGCACAATTCCGTTGTACAGACCGACGTTAACAGCAGCCCTGTCTGTGCACACGGAGACCGACTCTGTCGTCCGGTGATCTAACCGCCTTCTGGAAAAGATTCACAAGTACGTCGGTACGCAAATGCGCTTTGTGACACAAGTGACGGTACGCATTTCAGATTACGCACATAACCTGCGTACCAGTTATGTGCACCCCTGTACTACAGCAAAAGTATTCTCCGTCGGGACTTCCTGCAACAACACCACGCCGTTATCAAAGATGTTCTATTGAGAAGACGATCACTACGTGACAAAAGTTTTCAAAACCGTGGCTACTGAAATCAATCTTACTAACTGCTGTCTGTGCAATTTACTCCGCGCGAGTTGGCAGACTTTATTTTGCTTACTTTAACATCATTGTTCATGGTGGGGCTAAGCCATTTCTTGGTATGGGTGTTGCCTACCCCAGCCATACCCTGGCCTGCCACTGGTGGCACGTATGGGGCGGGCCATTCTGCACATGCGTTAAATGCGTTAAATATTTTAACGCAATTAATTCAAAAAATGTATTACCGCCGTTAACGCGATAATTTTGACAGCACTAATATATATACAAATATATATATATATATATTTGTATATTTATATAAATACATAAATACATAAAAATTGTGTCTTTAAAAAGAATATATATATATATATAATTCATACACATACATATATTCTTATTATTGTTCATTTATTTATTACTTTATTACATTTTAAATGTTGTTTTTTAAAATGTTTATATATATATTTGGGACTTTTTCTTGTATTTTTGATCTTTTCATAAAGGTGGGGTAGGTAATTTTGGAGAAACCAGCTCGAGTGCGCAAGAATTTGAAAATACACAGCCGGAAAGAATCTGCCACTTCCTTACAGAGCCCCTCCTCACCAATGAGGGCACGAGATAAGTTTGTGCACAGATGGAAGGCTGACAGGCAGGTAGGCCATCCAGTTACTTTAGCCGGGCCGGCTCAGATGATTGGTTGTGCTTTTTACAGCGCCACGGCTTCCACAGATGACATTTTTTTATGGATTTTTTGTCAAAGCACTTCAGATATTCATTGCTATCGGGATGTTAAGAGCATTCCATGGAATATAACAAAAAGTTTATCTCGAGCCGGTTTCTCAAACTTTATTTATTTATATCTTACTTTTGGATAATTTAATTTTATTTATTATCTTGGCTATTTTACTCATGTACTATGCTGCATGTGTGTGAATATGTTTTACCTACTTGAATGATTTTTTGTTTGTGTTTGAGCTGCATCCTGTTTATTTATTAGAAACACTTTTCATACATACTGTCCAGTTGTTTTTTGATCTTGAGAGTTACGGTCTCCCCAGCCATCTGCAGCAGGTGGATGGCCTCACTCAGGGGCTTCCCTTTCAGACTGATGCTGTTGATCGCCAGGATCCGATCCCCTACATGAATAGCCCCTGTCCTGCACACACATGAAAACATCACACAGTCACACACCCAAGAGGAAACACACAACATAATGCACAATTATGTTCTATGCTCACATCAACAGATGACTATCACACGTGAGGTTGAGATACGTCGTAGGTAATTAAGATAATGATTCATTATCATGAACGGGAAGTCAAGAGTAATTTAATTAGATCATTTTAAATTAAAAAAAAGACCATGACTTTGTACAGACTTGTTCCAAAACATACTGTATGTGTATACACATGTTAGTTATAGGACACAGTATATACAAACCAGAAACACAAGGCTGCAGCGGATTTAGGAATTTATTTTTAAGTTATGAATGTTTCAACTTGATTTATGTTAACAACTGCATGACTAGTGAAGGGTCACAGCAAGGTGACTCTGTCGACCTTCAGTCCCATTATCGCCGGCCACCGCATGAAACCAGAGTTAAAGCAAACCAATCCTTTATCCTGCGGCCTACTTTGATACAGATATTAATGCTTTAGATCACTAATCTCACCCTGGTCATAGACAAATATATCACATGTACATGCCCAAGGGTGTAACTTTGGTTTGAGAAGTGGGGGGGACACAAAACAGGGGGTCCTCCGCAATGAAACATTTTCTCAATTTAATTGCATTTCCTGCCTTTCTACAAATATATTAGGGACTATAGTGTTAACAAATCCAAGAAAAATGTGTAGTGTATATAATGAGTGTGCATACTTATCTAGTATCCTATCCATGTGAACCTGTTTTATTTGTGATGACCTAACATCCTCTAGGGAAGATTTGTTTCTTTAAATTGAAGCTAAATGCATCAATCTGGTGCACTTTGAGGGCTACATTAAGAGATGTATGGATACAGCTCTCAACACTCATATGAAACAGAACTGTATATATTTCAATAACCAAAACCATTAGAATATGCTCACAACCAATAACACATCATTGATAAACTCCTCTCCTATCTTTATCTTACCTAGTCTGCATTCTTTCTTTTTATTTATGCATATTTTACTAATCACTCCCCTTTCAAACTGTTTTTTATTTTGTAGGCTACTGACCTATAGTAACCTACACATTGGAAGGATTTCTTAACTTATTTTATATGCAACTAATATTACATAGATGGAAATATTTCTTTACAAAGATGACCAAACCGTTTGAGACCCACTGAGATAACTAGACTAAAGTTTACAATCTAATCGCTCAGAGTCCTTTACCTCCCTGAGCTGACGTTATCTCTCTCAGTCTGACAGGAGAGGACTCCCCCTCTCCTGTTGAAACAGCTACTAATCTCCGTTAGCTCCGAGCTAGCACCAGATGCTAACAACAATCCTCTCTCTCTCTCTCTCTCTCTCTCAGCTCTCGTGGATGATCTCGACTATCGCTCTCGCTCCTACTATTCTATCGCTCTCTTAGCTCGCGATATATCTCTCTCTCTCTCTCCTATTCTTCTATCTCTCTCTCTCTCTTCTCTCTCTCTCTCTCTCATCTCTCTCTCTCTCTCTCTCTCTCTCTCTCTCTCTCTCTCTCTCTCTCTCTCTCTCTCTCTCTCTCTCTCTCTGTGATATCTTGAGTTTCTATTTACCTAATCTGGTCAACCAATACCAAGGCTCACAATTGGCTAAAAGTCAAACTAGGTCAGTGCGAACATGTTCCATGTGCAACAGAATACTTTATTTGGGGGAAATCGGTTTTGATGACAGTTCCTTGATTTTAGGATGCAATAAAAAAAAAAGATACAATAAAAAATGTATAAAACATTAAATAAAAAGGGATTTCTTTTTTCCTCATCAGCAACATCCCCGTTCTATTGAATGATTTTGTGTTGTTTTATATTTTATATTTTTTTAGCTGCATCCTGTGTAATCCTGTATGATTGTATTTTAAATAAAATAGAATAAAAATATAAACACAATAACTTTATATTTATATAAATATTTAAAGCAGAAATGTTGACGTAGTCTTACTGTGTGAAAATGAGTCTATGTACAGTATAGAGTGCTTTTAGCCATCAGGTCTGTTTCATTGAAAATGACATCACAAACTCCAATAAACCAAATCTCTTTGGGTGTGTTTTGGTGGAATAAAGCGTGAGTCTGTTATAAAAGCATGTTATTTAGAAGTTTATATAAGCTGTATTTGCCAGTGGATGATTATGACTCAGAGCCATTACGTCATGTTGAGCCTGTTGCTGTGCACACTGGCTGCCCTGCCACCTCTCCACTGCATCATGCTCCTCATTATCTCACCCGTCAGCGCCTCCTCACGTGGAGCCTGCTGCACACTCAGCTGCTGCCGGGGAATCCCTCTATTTATTGCCCAAGGCATCTCCTGTTATTTCTCCTAATAAGGTTTTCCCCCACTGCTTCATGAAGCCTAAATAAGGTCTGAGCTAAAGTTTTATTGAGTGCCGGAATGATCCAAATTAAAATGTTCACTGCAAATAATGGAAATGGGACAATTCTGACTAAATCAGCAACCGCGCTTGAGAGTCAAAAGGTCGTGACCCTAACTTTACTGTTAGGACCTTTGACACCAAAGCCTTATAATATAATAATTGTTATTCTGACTGAGGATGGAGGAAGCTGTCTTTAATCTGTAGCTCTCTGCCTCACCAGTGCTGCTTTCTGGGGGTCAGCAGAGGTGTGGAGACATATGTGTGAACACTTTTCATGAGCCACACAGAATTCACACTGGAAAACTTTATTGGTGGGACTAGTTGTCTGTGAGTCAAAAACAAAACAAAGAGATCTAATCCTTATTATATTTTTATTAATTGTATTAGACATTTTACTTTAACTTCAATTGTTTGTATACATATCTTTATTTTATTTTGTGCTTTCCTTTTTTGCACATTGTTAATTGAGCTTTTTCTTTATTTGAATATTTTTCTTCTATTTATCTTTTATTATATTTCATTCTAAAGTTGAGCAACAGTCACGGAAACCAGTTTCCCCTAAATAAAGTGATATCTTGTTATACGCACGAAGAATAATTCCAAACTATAAAAAAATAATTTGTGTAGTTTACCAATTATTCTGTGAAAGGTGCCTTATGTTTACATGCAGTTTCATTTGCCAACAAGTATTATGTTAACCCCTAACAAACATGTTCCTCAAAAAACCCAATGCAGAGCTAACGTTTCAGCGTTTCAAATTGAATCTGTGTTTTATTAGTCTATACAATCTGCTTTCGTGCCTTTGTTGTTACAACATCCAATTGTGCATTATTGTTCAAGACAAGTAATACAAATATAGTTCCATAGTACTAATAGCTGTATAAGACTTCACATGGTGCCTGATAAGATGTGTTTACCGTACTAAGTGTTGGGATCAAATGAAGTTAAAATAAGGTATTTCTTTCATTTAGTCAGTTATTTTCCATTTTTAAATGTCAAATAATTTTAATATAGTTGTTATAATAGTTCAGTAGCACTCATTTTAATTTAATTGTTGTTATATATATATTGAATAATGTAGGAAGAAAACAATTACCTCCAGCTGCTTTACTGCTGTGCACGAGCTCCAACTGGTAACCTAGATTTCTAAGAGGAGATATTGTGTGTGTGTGTGTGTGTGTGTGTGTGTGTGTGTGTGTGTGTGTGTGTGTGTACCTCTCGGCCAGGCCTCTCTTGGTCAGGCCGGATATAGTGATGGGGTCGAACGGCTCCTCGGTGCCTGAGATGGTGATGCCCAGAGGGCCCCCGTACCTCTTCAGCTCCACTGTGTAGATGATGCTGCCCGAGGTCTCCTGCTCATCTGAGACACACACACACACACACACACACACACACACACACACACACACACACACACACACACACACACACACACACACACACACACACACACACACACACACACACACACACACACACACACACACACACACACACACACACACACACACACACACACACACACACACACACACACACACACACACACACACACACACATTACTCTAATGTTTCAACTCCATAGATGATACATCCTGACACACACACACTTGCCACTTGCTAATTATTTTACATGTTATCTGTTCACACTCTAACACATGCATATACACTGGACACACACACACACACACACACACACACACACACACACACACACACACACACACACACACACACACACACACACACACACACACACACACACAAATGCTCTCTTTCCAAAAGTAGGTCAAACTGTTCCCGAACCAACACTGGTGAGGAAGAGGCAGTTTCCATGGTAACTGGAAAAGACTGCCTTGTCATCATGTAGCAGAAACACATAATCTCTGCAGTTTAACACGTGTGTGTGTCCGTGTGTGTGTCTGTGTGTGATCCATCCTCCTAGTGATAATCTGGCATGATCACACAATTCCTTCCGGTATCCACTGTGACACTAAGTACATTTACTCAAGTATAGTATAATTTCCGGGTACTTGTACTTTACTTAATTTAAATTGTTGCTACTTTGCGAAACATTGTGATATTACTACGATTACTTTACGGCTGTAGTTACTTTTTAAATAAATTACATAATGTGATTACACTACAGTACACAAAATGTGCACCACATTTACAAATTAAGACACAGCAACACTCTTAAATGTATTTAAAAACAGAATAATATAATAGTTTTATGATAACACATCGAATACAACAAAGAGCAAGAACTTGACTACAATTTATAAAAAATAAAAAATAAACATACTGCACTTTATATTAAGTATAATGTTGAATTCATACTTGTAATGGAGTATTTTAGGACTGTGGTATTAATACTTTTACTTGAAGAACTTAAAGGATCTGAGTATTTGTTTCACCATTTGTGTCATCTCTATGCAACTTCCTGGAGTAAATAAACCAACACAGTTTTCAAGAGGTTGGGTGTAAGGTCAGTAACACGCACATGACTAAGATGACGCATAACTGTCCTACGCTGAATTAGAATGTACCATTAGATCACCAGGATATACATTTTCTACACACGTTCTTACTGTTATCCCTTATATATATTTGTTTGTTTTCTTAATGTTTTATTTGAATTGGTTCATCCCGGATTAAATTGTTTTACACATGTTTCCCCACTGAATAAAGATGAATGTTACAGTACAGTTCATTTTAAAATGTGCTTGAGTTGTGGACAACAGCACCATCTGGTGGTCAAACACTGTCAGTGCATTTTCTTTAAACTTGTTGATGAGCTGATGATTTTTAAACTATATGATTTTGTCATTTGCTTCAGCTAAATTCTTGAATTAAAATTATTTTCAGTAAACATATAACATCTATAAAAAATAATTTCACGACAGATTTGAAATGTGTCATTCATCTTTTGGGAGATTTGGATGTGTTTGTTTTAACACAACAATGAGACCTGAGTTGTCTTCGTCCTTGCGTATCTTCAGTTTGACCAGCTCCTCACACTGCTGCAGGATCTGCTCCGCCTCATCTTTGGAGCAGTTCTCCAGCCGGATGTTGTCGATGGCCAGCAGCTTGTCCCCAGGCTCCAGGGTCCCCGTTCTGAGGAGAGACAGAGACAGGAAGCAAGACAAATGTGGAACCAGAAAGTTTCATTCATAATGGTTAAACTACAGCAGCCTATCAGATGCCTCTCAAAAGAGTACAGGTGTGATAAGGACAGTGAGATACATACACAGAGAAACACAGCTGTGATATCTCCAGAAGAATATCATATCATATATTGTAATATAATTAAAAGATAATATGATATAACTTATCACAATACAATATAATAGAATATAAAAGGATACAATCTTGATATAAAACAATGCAATATAAAATAAAATAAAATAATGTAATAGAATAGAATAGAATATAATGCAAAATTGAAATGTTATATAAAATAAAATAAATACTATCATATACTTTAATAGGATATAATACAAGGTTACATAATATATTATGATGATATAATTATATACAATATAATATAATGCTATATGATATATACGGAGCCCTGGAGGGTTCATAGAGAGAAAAATAAATAAAACGTGGCCACGTTTTACTTTCTCGTGCGCACGCTTTAGTAACTCGTGCGCACGAGTTACTAAAGCGTGCGCACAAGTTAATAAAGCGTGCGCACGAGTTACTAAAGCGTGCGCACGAGTTACTAAAGCGTGCGCATGAGTTAATAAAGCGTGCGCACGAGTTACTAAAGCGTGCGCATGAGTTAATAAAGCGTGCGCACGAGTTACTAAAGCGTGCGCACGAGTTAATAAAGCATGGCCTCGTTTTGTGTGTGTGGGGGGGGCATTTGTTTATGATAGTATCGTTCGTTCCGGTGCACTCCGGCAGGACTATAGCACATCGAGATTAAGATTAAACACATTTCTTTCACTTGGGAATACACTTAACTATGGGGAACCAGATTTGTTTAAAGTACTGTTCGTGGTGTCGGATACACACGAACACGCACACAGAGCGGAGCTGAGCACACACACACACATCATGCGCCCCGGTGACAGGACATCTCCTTCATAAAACGAGGGGGAATACTCTGGTAGTTCGATGTGTGTAGAGGTGTGTGTGGTTAAACGTAGCAGCCTCGATCTCTATTCAGCGGTTCTAATGAAGGGAAACGCAGTGAAATAAACAGTAAAAGGCACAGCTCTTTGCAGCTGGTGCTGCTCTTCTCAGATTCTGCTGAGTTACACGTTACTGCCTCAGTGCCCTGTACGACGAAGCCAGTTCAACAGACCCTGGACCTGGACATGTTCGATTTACCCGGCTTAACTGACCCTAACAAACGCGATGTCGATAAGCGGTCCTACGAAGCTGGTTATCAACTCAGTAAATCAACCAGGGTTTCTCTGTCCGGCTGAGAGCGCGTTCATGTGAAAGGGACGGGGTTAGCAACATTTGACCAATCACAAACATGGAGACGCATGCTGACAGCGCAGCGTCATACTTCATGAATGAATAGTGTAAATAGCCAATCCTGCTTCGTAGTACAGGCCACTGGTGCCGCTGAGATTTCATAAAGTGAAGGAGGTTTTCCTTCTATAAAACAGCTGTGGGCAGCAGATACTGTGAGTCAAGGACAGGAATCCCTCAATTTAAATAAAACGAGGCCACGCTTTATTAACTCGTGCGCACGCTTTAGTAACTCGTGCGCACGCTTTAGTAACTCGTGCGCACGAGAAAGTAACTCGTGCGCACGAGAAAGTAAAACGTGGCCACGTTTTATTTATTTTTCTCTCTATGAACCCTCCAGGGCTCCGTAGATATACTATAATATAACAATATAATATAATAATTACAGTTAATATAATATAAAATAATCTAATATAGTATAATATAATACAATATTATATTGTATAATATAATATAACAGATACCTGTGGGCCATGCTGCCCTTCTTGATGTCAGAGATGATGAGGGGCTCTCCTTGCTTCTTACTGACTGTGGAGACAACATAAGAAAGTGTTTATAACATTTCTGTCAAATATGCAGCGATGGAATTTAACTAAATACATTTACTCAAGGACTGTATTTATATACAATCTTGAAATACTTGTACTTTACTTGAGTATTTCAATGTAATGCTACCACTGCATTTAAAAGGGACATACTGCTAAACTTTAAACCAAATTATAATTCTAAAGATGAAACAGTGAAATATTGATGGTACAAATAGGTAAAATCCTATAGAGAAAGTCCTCAACATCAGTAATGTGTCCATCACAACTGTGTTTGCCTACTTGGTGCAACGCTATTAACCATCTGTGTCATTGAGACATTGATACATCCCATATGGAGCCTCTTTTTCCTGCAGTTCTTTTACATTTGTTACCTTAAGTACAATTTGCTAATATTACTTCTGTACTTTTAGTAAGTGAGATTTTGTATGTAAGACTTTTATTTTCATTAGAGTATTTTGAGATTGTATTGATACTATTATTCAGTAAAGGATACTTTTTTTTTTCAACACTGCAAATGGAAAAAAATAATGTTAATTCAATATAATCTGAACCTTTCAAAATGTCAAACTCTTCAGTTGCACTCTGACACTGAGGAAGGCTGACATTGTTTCGATAGGATTGGTATTGTCAGGTTATATACATTTTTCTTTTTTAGGATACAAATTGTTTAAATTGGGTGTAAAATGTGTAAAATGAGTTAATGTGTGTGTAAGATCCTTCTAATTTCAGCTGTGAACACTGTATTTCAGAAGATGGCAGTATTGCACCGTTCTCTGTCTCAGAGGCAGCCACAGCACAGCCTGATATTTATACATTATGAAGTGAAACTGCAAAGGTGTCGGACTCCAATCAAACCTCATTCACCAACGTCATTTTAATTTTGATGCATACAGAACATAACCATATTCTGATGCCGTTTTCTCCTTCATTTGCACATTTACGCTGAACAATAAGTCTGAGTTACTTGTACTTTACAATTCTACTTCTTTAAAGCAAACATTTCTACTTTTTACGGAAGCACATTATTCTGTCAGTTTAACACTAATTACAAAGAAATACTATAATATATATATTAAGTCTGAAATGGGTTGTGCTACAGGTATAAGTAATTATATCTGTAGCACAGGTATAAGTAATTATACCTGTGGTACTATATACTGTATTTAAACTCTAATACTTTTGTACTTTTATTTTACGCTTTGTATGCATTTCTTTTACTCGAAACAGAGTATTTAATCACAGATGGTTGATAAATAAAAAACTGATCAGTCAGAGGAATATTTTGTATGGTTTGTATCTGTTGATACATTTTACAATTTTTTTTAAAAATACTTGCACATGTATTTATTAGGGCTGTCAGTCGATTAAAATATTTAATCGCGATTAAAATATTTAATCGCGATTAATCGCATGATTGTCCATAGTTAATCGCGATTAATCGCAAATTAATCGCACATTTTTTATCTGTTCTAAATGTACCTTAGAGGAATATTTTTCAAGTTTTTAATACTCTTATCAACATATGAGTGAACAAATATGCTTTATTCTAATGTTTATTATCATTTGAACAATGACAAATATTCGCCTCAATTCAACCTGGAACCTCTCTCATACAATAATACAATACAAATGGTGTGTGTGTGTGTGTGTGTGTGTGTTGGATCATTGGAGCTATGTGCAACTCAAGGCATATGCTCGAACGGGAGCTGCCTGGACGCTGCAATCATGTTGCGCACTATCCGTGCTGAGTGTGCTGACTTTTCGTACAATGTCCCACTGTCTGGCTTCCTGCATAAAGTCAAGTGCTCGGCACAGTTGTGGCAAAATGTAGCTCCTCTGTTTTCATTTAAACAGCTCCTTATATCCGTTAGCGCAGCTAGCTAGCACCAGATGCTAACAACAACAATGCACGTAAGGTCTCTCTCTCGCTCGCTCGAGCCACACATACACACACCCTCCCGGTCCTCCAGATGGCCAGTCGGTGCCTGCCGGTGAGCGTGGAAGTGTGGTCTGCCACAAGCGGGCGGCAGGAGCGGGGCTGTCAGCATCAGCTTGTAGATGGTATTTTAAACTCGATGCGCTCTGAAACTACGGGGCGGCCGAGGAAAAAAAATACACATGCGTTAATCGCGTTAAAATAATTAGTGGCGTTAATTTTATGCGTTAATTTTATGCGTTATTAACGCGTTAACTTGACAGCCCTAGTATTTATATATAATTCAGTTCATGCTACTTCAAATATAACAGTTTATGTTGGTGTCACGGTCTGTCTGTGTTTTGTCTGTCTCTGGTTTCCTGTTTTATTTTTAAAAGTGTTCACCCCCTGGTTGCGGTCCGATAATCCAAAAATCAGCTCCTAACGTCTAACCCTATCGTCTATTCCTTGACCTCTGAGTGAAACGTCACGGGGTTAAGGGATAGTGGATAGGAGAATTCAAAAGGACTTAGGAGAAGAGACTGCGGTACTTTAGAGCAGTGGTTCTCAAATGGGGCTACACGGACCCCTAGTGGTACGTTGGAGTAGCTACTGCAGGGGGTACGTGACATTTATTTTATATTAATGAAAAAAACAAAACATAAATGCATTTACACAAACTACTAATAGTAGATGAACTACTTTATTCAAAGGTTTACAGTAATTCTGGATACTAAAATGGGAACAATAAACGGGGTGCTCTCTTTTCCTCTCCCTCTCCTGACAGCCCGTCAGTCTCGTGCAGCTCGCTGAACCTGTAATAAGTGACCCGACAGTAAAGAATACATATATTTATAACTAGTTTAGCTAGTTCCAGAGTAGATAAACTAGCTAAGTGTGTTAGGTCTAACTCTTAGTGTATTTTGCTCCGCTCAACGGTCCGTCACAGCGGACGAGCTGTGATCATGCAGAGCTGCGTGCTCTCCGTCAGCAGCAGCTGATCTGATCTCTCTCTCTCGCGTCCGGTTATACTTCACTCGCGTCTATGTCCAAATCTATCAGATCTAGCTAGTTCTAGTTAATGATATGATATGTCAATAAACCTTTGAAAATCTTGAAAGGGATGTGCAAAATAGCAATTATATACCGTTTTTAATTAACTATTAGTAGAGAATAACGATTAATGAATATACTTTATAGGGATCTGCAGATAAATGTTTAGTCTTCTCAAGCACCAACAATCAAATATCTCTCCTGATTGTTGGCACTTGACAATCACCTTTCCCTGAATTTTACTCAGGTGTAACTAAAGTCTGCTTTAAGGGTTGTTTATATTTCACATCATTAATCAGAATCTGCAAAGTAACTCATATAAGTGTAGTGGAGTAAAAATACCAGGTTAACCTCTGATTTGTAGTGGAGTAGAATTACAAAGTAACAATGAGCTGTCATGTGGGTATATATTAATGCTGCCCATTATGGATACAAGCGATGTTCACCCATTTAGTAATTACATGTTTTAAATTTGTACACACCAATTTGTTTCCTATCGCCTAAACCTCCAGGGCTGTACACAGTTTAATACTGTCAACTTCTAATTTTGGAAAAACCGAAAACGTCTTTTAAAACTACAATTCCCAGTAGAGACTTGCCATAGAGAAACAATAGCCAGCATGTGTAGTTCTGGGGGGGCGTTCGAGTCCAGTTTTGAATAGTCTGCCGTGGTTTCGTTCCATTTCAAAGAGCTTGACGCTCGGCGTAACCTTGGCGCACTGCCACTCCAACATCCAATCCCAGAGCTTGAAGATTAATCACGGGGTTTGTCAACGGGACTGTAGTCCCAAACGATAGCAGGGGATTATGGGTAGTGTAGTGTCTTCGGCCATCCTAAACTGAATTTTTTTCCGGATATCATATTGCATTAACAACACCACATCTGGCGTCACAGAGATCTTCTGTTACTGTCCTTTCTTCTTAGAGGAAGTACAGAAACACGTAACTTTGGATTTGTTTTAATGTTTGAGGTGCAATAAACGACACAGCAGCTTTTTGGCATGTTAAAACTATTATTTTCTGCCTCGCTCATGAGAGTAACAGCTGGCGAAATTACAGCCTCGCCTACTGATTTATGTGTGCTCTAAAATGATATTTATAAATGACCATTATCATTATTATAAGCAAGACAATAAATGGCAAAGATATGTAGAAAATAAACGTATTTGAGATACGTTCATAACGAACGTAACGTGGGAGAAAACATGTTTCTAGAAGATAGCCTATGTAGAAAATAAACGTCTTTAAGATACGTTCATAAGAAACGTAACGTGGGAGAAAATAAGTTTCTAGCTAAACGTAATTGAGAATGCAGTTTAGTTCTGTGGGAACGTAATTTTTAGGAGACAGGGTTGCCATAATACATTCTGACGAAAAATACAAATTATTATGAATACAAATAAAATAAAAGAAGCCTCCCGCGAGTTACTACAAGCTATAAAGTAGATTTTAAAAACGTTTTATAGAATAAAAGCTCACTGCTGGACGTTGTAGAAATGCGTGTGTGCACCACGACAAAGGAGCCTCATTCACTTTACATTGGGGTTGTTTGCGTGGTGCAGACACGTAAATGTAGCAAAGTTCGTGACTCCACCACGCAATGCGGTGTTAAGGAGTCGTGGTGGAGTCACGCATTCTGGTGAGATCAGGTTGTATAATACTGATGAACGTTCAAATCAAAGCACTTTGGCAACTTACCACATACGATTTAAAATGCTTAATAAGCACCGTAACTTTCATGATATCATTTCTCGGTCATAATCGGTTGTTTCCGTGAACGGCCGACATGGAAGTCGAAAGGAAGTTTGAAACCTCCTTTCCTATCATAGAGAATTCGAACCGCACTTATCATGGCTGCCACTGAGGGACTTCCGGGTCATTTCACTCCGTTAGGAAGGTTCCTAAGCTAAATGGACTATTCGACTTCAGCCCCTGTCTTGTCTGTTGATTCCTGTCTCTGTGTTTGCCCTCCTGTATCTGATTTCCTGATTGTGTTCACCTTGTGCCCCTGTGTTTTCTCCTCCCTCCTCACCTGTGTCTTGTTTGTGTGATTAGTCTTGTGTGTATTTAAGTTCTGGTTTTTCTGTCTGTCTTTGTTGGATTGTTGTTTGTCTGTGACTGTGTTCACGGGGTAGTGTTCTGTTTGTCACCGTGTAAAACCTTGAAATAAAGGTATTTTCTGTGTAATCGACATTTGGGTCCTGCCTGCTTCACTCAACCCTGACAGTTGGCAGACTTAAATAAACACACATTCCAGAGACTAATGATTAGCATCATCAACACTGTAGGAGATCAGGACTAAAGCTTCACAGTGAAGTGTTTGAGCAATGACTTCATCACTAATTCTAATAAAGTCCCTCACCAGTAGAACATACAAAGAGTTTCAGACTTCATCCACTATAACACATTGAAATAAAAGAGTGTACACATCTGTGTTGGTTGGTAACTGCATCCAAATAACATGTCGGTTCGAAACACAACAAGGGTAAAGGCATATTGATGCCCCACACATTACAGAAATATGGGTGTTAACGTCCTGCTTTGACTGCCTCCACTTTTCTGGGAAGAGTCCTTGAAAGACTTTGGACCCCGGCCACAGGGATTTGATAACTTTCAGACGGGCTTTAGTGAAGTCTGGTGATAAGACCTGACTCGTGATGGGATTAAGGTCAGAGCTCTGTGCAGCCCAGTCAAATTCTTCCACTCCAAACTGGGAACACTATTTATACAGACCTTTCTCTCTGCATATATGTAGATAACAGGGGAAACTGTTGCAGCAAAGTTCTGTTTTGAAGAGTCATTCTTATTCAGAAGCATTACGAGTTGCCTGTATTAAACCTTGAAATACTACGGTGGCCGACAGCTGCAAATGTGCTAAAACGGCCCAGAACACTTCCATTAGGAGAAAAGTTTCATAAACACATGCAAATGAAGAGACATCTTTAGAAACTTGACGAAACATGCGCAGCGTTTAAAAAACATTTACCAACTTGACGAAACATCGTATTTTTTTTTTTTTTCAGCACAGTTTTGACTGAAAGCGCTGCATAAATTATTATTACATTACATTGCATTTAGCTGACGCTTTTATCCAAAGCGACTTACAATAAGTACATTCGACCAGGAATGAAATGCTGCAAAAAAAACAACGCTGCCGCAAGCTCAAAACTAAACGGGAACAGGGACACTAAAAAGTGACGCACACAGCTGGGACCGGAGCGCTTGTTGACGTTTGGGGATTATAAAGTTTGCCAACAATCACTGTCACTGTAAACAAACATAAAATATACGTTTTATTTACTTATTTTGACAATGTGATCACATGATTCCTTCCAATATCTTTGCAGATCTGCTGTAAGCTAGCTGGGTAATGTAGCTAACTTGGTCATTTCAACTATACTGACAGAAACACTTACAATTATGAATCAGGCTAACTCTGCCAACAGTGACAATTGACCAATTTGATAATCCCCGAACGTCAACAAGTGCCCCGGTTGGTTGGTGTTTTCAAGATGCATGTGTTGTGGCACATTTGTGTTTATATTAGGGCCGTCAAGTTTTAAGTGGCGTTAAAATAAAATGAACGCCACTAATTATTTTAACGCGATTAACGCATGTGTATTTTTTGTCCTCGGCCGCCCCGTAGTTTCAGAGCGCATCGAGTTTAAAATACCATCTACAAGCTGATGCTGACAGCCCCGCTCCTGCCGCCCGCTTGCGGCAGACCACACTTCCACGCTCACCGGCAGGCACCGACTGGCCATCGGGAGGACCGGGAGAGTGTGTGTATGTGTGGCCCGAGCGAGCGAGCGAGAGAGAACGTGCACACCTTACGTGTATTGTTGTTGTTAGCATCTGGTGCTAGCTAGCTGCGCTAACGGATATATGGAGCTGTTTAAATGAAAACAGAGGAGCGACATTTCGCCGACAACTGCGCCGAGCACTTGACTTTATGCAGGCAGCCAGACAGTGGGACATTGTACGAAAAGTCAGCACACTCAGCACGGATAGTGCGCAACATGATTGCAGCGTCCAGGCAGCTCCCGTTCGAGCATGCCTTGAGTTGCACATAGCTCCAATGATCCAACACAGTGTCTCTCCACACACACACACGCACGCACACGCACTGTATTGTATGAGAGAGGTTCCAGGTTGAATTGAGGCGAATATTTGTAATGTTCAGAGGTTGTTGTGTTTAATATTCATGAGAATATTTGTCATTGTTCGAATGATAATAAACATTAGCATAAAGCATATTTGTCCACTCATATGTTGATAAGAGTATTAAAAACTTGAAAAATATTCCTCTAAGGTACATTTAGAACAGATCAAAAATGTGCGACTAAATATTTTAATCGACTGACAGCCCTAATTTTTTGTGATGTGCCATCAGAAAAAACAACAGACTGTGTGTGTGTGTGTGTGTGTGTGTGTGTGTGTGTGTGTGTGTGTGTGTGTGTGTGTGTGTGTGTGTGTGTGTGTGTGTGTGTGTGTGTGTGTGTGTGTGTGTGTGTGTGTGTGTGTGTGTGTGTGTGTGTGTGTGTGTGTGTGTGTGTGTGTGTGTGTGTGTGTGTGTGTGTCCACACCACTGATGGTGAGCCCCAGCTCCACTCCTCTTTTCTTCGGCAGTTTGACGTGGAATGTACCACTGCTAGGCACCACCGACTCTGAAATACAAACACATGCAGAAAAGCCATTATAATAAAGAAGCAACAAATAAGTCTTTTCAACCCGCTTAACATTTGTAATTACGAGGCTTTTAGCTCTTGCTCTTATCTCCTCTGAATTGCTCTCCTTTGGGGCAAACAGAGACTCCAAATCCTCACTGTTTGCAAGCATGAGTCAAAATGCTAATTCCAGCAGTAAAACAACTCTACATCCAGGCACAAACATGACCAGTTATAGGCCAACACAAGACTGTTTTAACCAAGCCATTGAGTCACTTCAGCTTCATGTAATCTTGCCAAGAAGCTCTTATCATTCACTGACAGGATAAATGTTCATTTATTAATTACTCATTGGCTATGTTTACTCATCACAACAAATGTTGCCAAAACAGCAGAAAAATATGTATAATGTCATAGAGCTACTCAGTGACTCAAAAATAGACATTGTCTATAACAACTCATCCTAATGTTTTAAAGAGGACTAATTATGCTCCTTTCAGGTTCATGTTTTTATGTTGTGCCTCTACTGTTACATGTTTGTGTGGGAGTGAAACTCCCTCTGAAGGGAACATAGGGATTGTATTGTTGCAGACCATTTACATGCAAGAAAAACTATAAAACACACTACAGGAAAGGGATAACCTCAAAAAGTATAATAGGGCCCCTTAAAATAACCTTTAAAAAATATATAAATTAAAGTGTGTGCTCAAGCATACCACAAGTACGGAGTCCCTAAAGGGACATCGAAAAAAAAATGTAAAAAAGAGAGAAAAAACCGATAACTTTTGTGTCCTTAAAATTAAGTCTGAGTTCAAAATATATCTCAAATAATGTATGCACTGTCATTTCCCCACATAAACATAACAGTCTGCAATGAAATGGTTGTCTCCTGTGTGTTCCACTTCCTCCATGGCGCACCGGTAACTTTCTCAACAAAAAAAAGTTGGGATAACCCGTTATCCCGACTTGTTTTTTTTCTCTCTCTCTCTCCCTTTTTTTCCCCATGTCCCCTTAGGGGCTCCGTACATAAGAGACATATTCCTGAATAAACATTTAAAATGAGTAAAATTAGAGTAATCTAAAGCAGGGGTTCCCAAAGTGGGGGTCGCGAGATGTTTTCAGAATCCTCTTGATGTGACCCCTGAGGTGTTTTAAAAAATATATATATTTAAATGTATTTTTTAATAATTATTATTATTAATAATAATAACGTGTGCATAGACATTTTGTATTATGTAAGTCTGTTTAATAGGTAAGCGGGACAAATAAAGGAATTTTGATTCGGACAGATTTACGACAGTCATTTGCAGCTCAAAGGTCACTTTACAGCACCACAGAAAATATCAGAGACGTAAAACACACATCAACTATACTGGTATATTTCTTCTGAACAGATCTTTAATACATTTTTCAAAATGAAACATTGGTTAATACCAACTAGTGAGAAGGCAGACAGGCCAGCGGAGGAGAGCGGAGAGCCGCCATCACAAAGGCTGTCGACTTGAGGAGGAGGAGGAGGAGGAGGAGGAACCACCGTAAGGCGGTCCATAAGCAGTCAGACAAGCCTTCATTCAAGTGTCGCAAGTATCGAGAGGAATACATCCAGTACGGATTCACATGCCTCATTATCAATGAAGCACAACATCCCCAATGTGTAGTGTGCACTGAGGTTCTTGCACATGAGAGCTTAAAGCCCGTAAAAATGCTCAGACATTTAAACACGAAGCACCCCTCTCTTGCTACTAAACCAGCAGATTTTTTCCGCCGAAAGCAGAGAGAATTGCAAGGCCAAAAGAAAGTTATAACTAAAAAAAAACAACAATCCCTACCAAGGCTCAAAAGGCATCATATGAGGTGGCATATTTAATTGCACAGGCAAAAAAGCCACACACAATCGGGGAAACCCTAATTAAACCTGCTGCTATCGCTATGAGTAGGGCAATGCATGGGGATAAACAGGCACGGGAACTGGAAGCAGTGCCGCTGTCTGACGGGACCATATCCCAGCACATCACGGACATGGCCCAGGATATCAAGTGTCAGCTGATTGACAGAGTGAAGAAAGGGAAATATGCTTTGCAGTTAGACGAATCCACAGATCAGATATGTCAAACTCTGCCCAACTGCTTGTTTTCGCCAGATACAGTTTTGATGGAAAACTTGATGAGGACATGCTGTTTTGCACCCCGCTGGAGCAAACAATGGTGTAGCGTGAGGGCTATGAAATCGGGAGTCTCCCGCGAAAATCGGGAGGGTTGGCAAGTATGTCATTAGGTGAGATTAACGCTGAAACATAGCGTATTCCCCAAATGTAAATATGCACAGCAACAATGTTCATATGTTTACTACAGTTTATGTCTTTAAAGTTTACACCGCAACAATGTTCTCCTAATTTACATGGAGATTACTTTGACTCACGAGTTCTGCTGTTATCTTATATTAAATTGCTCTATGTAAAATCATATCATGGTTGTCAGGCTGTTCTGTTCTTGTGTGTTGTCGTTATGTGCGTGTTTGGATACCCTATTAGTGCGTGCGTCCTGTGCACACGTTTTTCTTTTTCTTCCAGTCACCACGTGATAGTGGGGGGTCGCCAGTCTCTGGCACTGTTATTTTGGGGGTTGCGGGGCTGAAAAGTTTGGGAACCCTAAAGGATGGATGAGTTTTATTTTCTGATATGTATTGTGAAATAAACTGTTTATGGCCTTTTTTCTCATGCACATGCTTCATTTTATAGGGCCATGTTTATGCTGTGGGCCTTCCTAATATCTTCTGTTAATTTAAATTGGGTCCAGTTTGTTGAGGAGTTTCACTGAATGGGTCCACGTTTTGTTTTATCTAATGCAATCACACATACACACATGCATGCATGCTAAGGTGGGTAAAGTGATACGTGCCAATGGTATCTATTCCACTGATCTACAGGTGCTGGCGACACATTCTGACTTGCTACGATATGACAGAATAAAACAGAAAAAAAGCAGACTTGACACAAGTAAACATGCATATAAATAATGCTCAAGGATATACATGATGCACCTTGGGGGATAATGCTAAATTCCACAAGTCACCTTTAAATGTTACTCATCAAAACAAGAAGGTCAAGCCAAGTTGTGGAAAAGCCGCAGATTCATTTTCCCTACAGATCCTACTTATTAAATACTTGTAAGTAAATATTTGCTATCAAAATCCCCTTTCAAAAACTTGGATTGATCGACCCTTTGTCTGTGAGTTCAGAAACGCCTGCAATGCAATTTAATGACTTTTTTTCAAAATGAAATCAGAGTTAATGACACAGCTGAAGGGTATGTGTGGTTGTTTCCCTTTCATCGGGTTAAAAGCATGCAGAGAAGGCTGTGCCCTGCAGTGACGAGCTGTAATTACAATCTGTCCACAAAGCTCTCACCAAATGAGACCAGTGATCATGCTCTCTGTGCACATTTGTCTATTTAAACATCCTCCAACAAAACTGCTAAATGCTTGCTAAAAAAGAAAGCATTTTGCTCATTTGCTCTCTAATTTCCCTATACAAAATGGTTTGAACCCTTGTAGATGGGCAAATAATCCCAATAGTTTTAAGGATGTTGGATGTTTGACAATAATCCAAAATTGACTCGAGCTTAAATAAAGGGACACTGTAAATGTAATAAAACATCTGGACGTAAAGAGGAAATATATCTTGGTGTAATGGAATCATAAAACTGGGGATGACTTCACAAACCTGCTACATCGAACTCGATATCCAAGGAGACCTTATTGGTCAGTGCCGCGTCTCGGAGAAGCTGATTGGCCTCTTCTAGTGTTCCGTCCTCTGTGGGGATCCCGTTAATTGACAGGAGGCGGTCTCCAACCTGCAGCAGGCCACACCTACAAAAGGAGTTACCATGGTGATGTCAGCAAGATTTGATACAACAGAAAGTTACCTTCCCTAATATGACCTGAATATCACCTGGTAAAGAAGTAGTCATTTAAAAACTACCATTCCCATGTGGTTTTACCAGTGCAGTAGTGTGCTGACATGATATTATTACAATCATTATATTATTATTCAGAATCAGGTTCATTGACGTAAGTAAGATTACAGATATAAGAGAGAATATAAGGTCATCAAATAAGGAATGTACAGTATAGAACTAATTTGAAACATTTAAAAAAAAAAATGAATTAAATATAATGTAAAAATAATGAAAGTTATTTTGAAGGAAGTTATTGTTTCATTGTGGCTCTTCTCCATACGCAGAGTTTGAGGTCTTGTTACAAGACAAGTTTTTTTTACAACATGTTGGGTTAATACAACATATGCTTTTGTCTAGATCCTAACAGTCACTCCAACTTGAAATTATCTTAACATTATCTGGTATAGTTGCATGTGAGAATGCAAATGCCCGAATCATTTGGACAATCATTTGACATTACCCCTTCATCTTCCTAGTACAACATTTGTGTTATCTCCTGTGTGAATAGAGCTGATATTGTCCAGAGAATTTACAGTGACTGGGGCTGCAATTAGGCAGGAGAAACAAACATCAAAGGTTCAAAAAGAGGGGTAATTTACAAAAAGACCCCATCGAAAATGTCTTTCCAGAACATAACAACATTTCTCTGTAAAGGCTAATCAACCAAAATCTTATATATATATATGTTGGTTTTTAACAAAACAACCACATGACCGTTGTGTGATCCACACCATGTTGTGCGATCCACACCATGTTGTGCGATCCACACCATGTCTTGCCTTCTTTTTGCTTCTTTTCGCTCTACCCGGGCACCACCTGAAGATTAAACTAAATGGAATGTTTCGAGCAAGTGAGAACAAATTAAAATATGACACAGACAGTCTTCTGTTATGTACTATTTATGAAAGGGAAACTCTGGAAAATTACCAGACCAGATTCCCAAGTTTATATGAGAAGGTTCTACTGTCATTTCAGTCTGAAATGCCCATGAGGGTTCCTCAAAGCAGAGTGAGCTATTTTTATGACTTGGATATGATTCCTTCCAGGTTTAAAATGCTCCCTAAGGGTTAAGAAAAACCCAATTACGTAGGTGTACCGTCATCTTGGCCCATATCTGGAATTTTTCCTTCCTTTAATAATAATAATTCATTTAACATAGACAGATGAAGCCAGAAGCCGCTTCAGACACCCTTTCTGTGTAACACCACATTATTTTTGGCTACAGTAGCTTCTGCTGTTTGGATGTTTAAGATTTCTGTTTTTATAACATCCATCATTTAGATTGAAGCTGGCATATATCAGCTCATTAGCGCTGACTATAAATCTCATTAATTATGTAAATACCTTTCCTTGGCAAAAGATGTATTACAAGTAGTCATTCAGTCTTTTGACGCATTGGCCTGGGAAATCAAGCAATTGTGGAAGAAAAGCATGTAAACACTATTTGTAAATTTGAGTATATTTCAAGGTATTCCAGCTAGGCACTGCTGCTAACTGGCTTAGAATATATTAGAACATAATACACTATTAATACATGTATACTGTCCTACTGGTATAATGTGTGTTCATGATGTAGCAATGACATCTTCTCTGCATGAATAAGTTAGCAATCAAGTACTGCTATATCCTCAAGGTTAGATTATTTCAATTTAATCAATTTAACCTGTTAAGCCCTGAACCTGTTTTTCAGGTCTCAAGCTCGAAAATGACATTCCCAGAACAAATGACTATATCTTCACTTCTAAAAGGGTTAAATTAATAATCTTTTTTCTCAAAGCAAGGTTACATCTGTGAGTTGGATGTAGAAGTGTCAGAATCAATATAGATGTTTTAAAGTAAATTCATATTGAACATAGTAAAAAAATGTAAATTATAGTGTCCGTCCAAAAAAAGAAAACCACCCTTGAATGATGGGATAGTAGACTAATAGCTTTGGGAATCCAAACCATAACATATAAGTACCCTGTATCAAGATTGATGCAAAACAAGTGACGTTTGACCTTTTTAGAGAGATTTAGAAGAAAAAAACCCACTTCTGGGTTCATTTGGGTGCATTTTCCATATCTCTGGCCCCCCTTGGTCGATTTTGATGATTGACATCTCTTTTTAACCGTTAGAGCCAATATAATCGAGGGGAAGTTCCTAAAATCCATATAAACATTACCCATTGGTGAATGAGTGCTGCACAGCCAGAATGCCCCGGAACCGGAAGCTGCGATACACTCTGGTGGCTACCATTAGCAGCTAATATAAAATCTCCGATTTTTACATACAAATGTAATTATGGATTATCAATCATTCATCACACATTGGATTAACCTTCAGCCGCGTTTTTATCGTTTTAATGCCATTGAACACGACTTTTGATCAGAATAACAGCTAAGGTGAGACGATCTCCCGTGAATGCTCCGTGATGCTACGTGTTGTGATGTCTGTTTGCTTCCCCTGTCGCAAGTTCTGATCTCTCAGTGAAGATACTAATACCTATATAATCTGTGGAATCTCAGCTTTAATCTGATATCTTGTATGTGCAGTTACGATAAGTAATAAGGGTATTTTTACCTTGAGTTCTGTGCTAAGTGCGTTATGTGCTCAGGGGTCATTTAGACGCTTCTTGTGAGACTTGTGCTTTGTTTCGGTGAAAATTGTTCATATCTTCAGTTAGCTGAGTTTCTAACCGTTAAGTGAGTATGACAACTTAATAGGTTTTTAAATATTAAGAAGCCCTGTGACACAGTTTCGTGAAAAAACTACACGCCGGACCCGGATTAGGGTCCTCTCGGGCTTAACAGGTTAATGAAACTCAAACATTTTAATTGTATTAAAACAAAATGTCCTATGCTACTTGAACTATTCCATATCATCTCCCTGTATTAATGGACTCACCCATGACACACCTGACCACAGTACAGGCAGGATCGCATTATCTGAACTACTGACTGTCTTTGGCTTGTTTTCTTTGTTGCGGACATGTGTGCGTTCGTGAAAATGTACGTTTTACAAATTCAAATTTTAGTTGTGTTTACTTCCCACACACGGCACTATCTGCGCAACAGAAGGCAGTTAGCATCATCAAGCATGTGTAAGCTAGTTTTGCAGACCACAAGGCTTCTTAGGGCCCGGGCATGTCTCCACATGTCTGGCCAACACAGTCTCACTCCCTGATCGTCCAATAGCGACGCTTGGTCAGGGTCCTTTGGCGTGCAGTTGTGACGCACCGAGTCTCCTTCAGCTTCATAAACGGACGCAAAGAGCTTTCAACTGATTGCAATGTATTCCCATTGGCGGCGGTATTTGACGCTCAGGGAAGCATCGCATCGGTCCATGTCGGCGGAAGTTAAAGGCAATGTGAGCGTCCATTCCCATTGGATAACGGAGAATTTTACACCCGGATGTAAGTATTCTCCTTACTGTCGATTGATTTTACAGTGATATCTCCACTACTCATCAACTCAAAAACAGCAGATTATCCTTGTTAATTACACAACATTGATCGGTTTAAATTGTGTACAATGCTTTTTTGTTTTCCCCCTTCGATTCGAAGAAACAAATAGTTTTTTGGGAGTTTAGGATGGCCGAAGACACTACACTAGTGTACACTACCCATAATCCTAAACTATCGTTTAGGACTACAGCAGCCGCTTTGCTTGACAAACCCCGTGATTAGTCGAACGTAGGGATGTAACGCTACCAAAAACTCTCTTGATTGGTACTGATGTTGCTGGGACAGAGAGATATGCTTTGGCCATGGGTGACAGAAGTGGGTCAAACTGTGCATTGTCTCTCCACCACTTCAAAAACAATACAGTTTTTGCCAAGAAGTTAAGGCTTATTGAAAGGGCGAGATATAAATATACTGTTGGTACTTGTCAATGTCTCTAGGTATGTAAATACGATGTCCTTTTGTGTTATCTGTTGTTTTATGTTCATCTTGTAACCTACTTGCTGCCATGTTGGACAGGTCTCCCTTGAAAAAGAGATCAATGATCTCAATGGGACCATCTGGTTAAATAACGGTTTAAAAAAAAAAAAAATTATTTAATAAAAAAAAATCGTTACATCCCTAGTCGAACGTGTGTCCCCCCCCCCAGAACTACACATGCTGGCCAATTGTGTTTCGAAACATGTTCTATGGCACGTCTCTACTGTGAATTGTAGTTTTAAAAGACGTTTTCGTATTTCTCACAATTAGAAGTTGCCAGTATTAAACTGTGTACAGCCCTGGAGGTTTAGGGGATGAAAAACCCATTGGTGTATTTTTACTCCACTACATTTATTTTAGTTACTTTACAGATTCTGATTAATGATGTGAAATATAAACAACCCTTAAATCAGACTTTAGTTACACCTGAGTCAAATTCAGGGAAGGTGATTGTCAAGTGCCAACAATCAGGCGAGATATTTGATAGTGTGTGCTTGAGAAGACAAAAAATGTATCTGCAGATCCTTATAAAGTATATTCATTACTCGTTATTTTCTAATAGTTCATTTAAGACTGTATAATGGCTATTTTGCACATCCCTTTCAAGATTTCAAGATTTTCAAAGGTTTATTGACAGATCATATACACAACTACGGTGTAGTTATGCAATAAATTAAACACTTGGGTCGCAGGTACCTCAACAGTGCATTACAAGACATCTATGTGTGTATACCTCCACCATTAAACTGTCATATTCTGCACATTTTCTTATACTATCTACATACATCTTATAAGAGTATAATTAATATGTATAATATCGGTTAAAATAACCCATAGTTAACATTGCAGGAAAGTTAATTGTCAAGTCCCAAAACAAACCATGCAATATATTAGACTTTAAGTACTTTGTCAGGCTTAATATTTATCTGTAGATACCCCCAAAGCCTTTTGCTTACATGTATTTAAAAGAAGACCTTAACCTAAAGTATTCTTTCATGTTTTAATAAAGCCTAATTAATTTTTCTGTTTTGTACATCCTCCTATTAATATCTTTTTTAATATCCAGCACTAAACTGTTTTATTCTAGATATCATTTACAGTATCTTCTTGAAATTTTCTATTCTATATTTCTATCATTGACCTTCTACTTTCCCCCTAATTTGTATGTAGGCTACTCTTAATGTTTAAATGTTTTCATCAAATATAACACATTCAACAAAACATGCAGCAACTTGTGCTGTAGCGACGCGTCGACGTCGTCGACTTCAAAATATCGTCGACGACATATTTCCGCGTCGACGCGTCGCTACACACACGTGGGTCACCCAAAGCAACAAGCAGTTCGCAATCGCACTTCAAACACAATGGAGACTGAAACGGCTACCACCTCCTCCTCACAGGATTGCGCACGACCCCCCAAACGGAAACATCTCGCCCTAGGTCTTCAAAAGCATGGGAATATTTTAAAGTTAGTCCAAAACGCAAAGATATTTATATATTTATATCTCACTGAGACTGCTGCATAGCCTAGCAGAAGCAGCAGCTAGCTGTGGTGGCTACCATTAGCAGCTAGCATTTGCTCTCCGATTTTTCATAAAAATGGAATTATGGATTATAAATTCAATCATTTTTTTATACATAGACGTTAAAAACCTATGGATTAACCGATTCAGCCGCGTTTTTTCTCATTTTAATGCCATTGAACACGTCTTTTGATCAGATTGACAGCTACGGTGGTGAGACGATCTCCCTAGAAGCTCTGTGAAGGTACGTGTTGTGATGACTGTATTTGCTTCCCCTGTCGCGAGTCCGGATCACTCAGTGATGATACTATATACCTACATAATCTGTGGAGTCTCAGCTTTAATCGGATATATTGTATGTGCAGCTACGATAAGTAATAAGGGCAGTGCTGGAATTGGGCCGGTACTCACCGGTACGCAGTACCGGCACTTCTGGTTCTGACCCATGGAGTACCGGCACTTCTTGCTCAGTACCGGCATGCTGGCGGTACTCCGGTACTCATGCACCGTGCCAGTACTCAACACTCTCCCGCCGTTCTTATTATACATCCATATATATATATACATATATATATATATATATATACATATATACAGCCGCCCGGTACTCAGTAGATGCGTCATGAGGTGCCGAACGGACATTCTCATCGCTCTAACCGCTGGAGTTTCACAGCGGCTGTCAGCTGTTTACTCCTGTCATTCAAACAGAACGTGCTGGAGAGGGGGCGGGGCTTATCTTCTCCATGTAAATACTGTGGTGGAAACGACTATGTCAAAATTAACCTATTTGACCGTGATTTAATAGTAATACACGTTTCAAAATAATAATAATAATGCCGAAGTAACAACATACTGAAAACTGTTAGTAAAACCATGTTTTAATGCTTTACAATTTACATACCTAGATGCACGTGTGTTGTGTTTATGCAGTGCAACTCCCCCCCCCCCCAGTGGGTGGCTATGTAGAGTGATAGAACAGAGCAGGCACGCCCCCGAGAGAAGGAAAGCAAGTCACGTCACAAATTAGCATTTCTAAAATGTTAGCGTGGATTAATAAAAGTGCAAAAAGACAGCGGTTGTCGCCGGAAGAAACTTCAAATACAGAGAATGCTGTGCCTGTGTTGGAAATTGTGTCTGATGGGGAGCTTTCTTTGGTTGATCCTCCTGCTCCAAGTTCTAGTGCATTAGCATTAGCACTAGCTCCGCCGCCTCCTCCAGAGCCTCTAACGTTAGCTGCTGCTGGCTCAACCGCCACCACCAACACCGGGCAAAGCGATGCACCTGACTGCTGGACAACGGACCAGGTGCAATATTTTTGCAAGACCAATGCATGGCTCCTTCTTAAACATAAGAAGCTAGGATGTCGGATATGCAGAGATGTCAAATCTTTGGGAATACACACTGGACAAGGACTGCAACTGTCAACTGAATGGGGTGAGTGTGCAGTGTCTCATTTCGGTGTTGACAAGGGCAAACAACAAGCTAGCCTGAGAAAAAAAATCAAAGAACATAAAGAATCACAAGCCCATGTAAAAGCTGCTGACATCCTTACATCTGCTTCACGTGAAACTATTCAACATCAAGTGCAGTCTATGCATAAATCTGAATTAGACACCACTATCAGAGTTTTTAGAACGGCATATACAATTGGCAAACATAGCCGGCCATTCACAGACATGCCAATTGATTTGAATGTACAGAAACTGAATGGGCTGAACGTGGGCAGGGTTTTGCACTCCAATAAAACCTGTGGCGAAATCATCGACCACATAGCTCATGAGCTGAAGAAAAAAAATGGCAAAAGACATTACAGAAAACCAAAGAAAACTCTGTGTTTTGGTCGATGAATCTACCACTATTAGTGGTAAAACGGTGCTTGTTGTGTGTCTACGCTCAGCATTAGCTGATGCTGAGCCCGAAACGTTTTTTGGGAGCTGATCGAGTTGGATGGAACAACGGCTGATGACATCACAAAGGCGTTAATGGAGTGTCTTGGAAGAGATTTTAACGAGGACTTTTTAGGTCAGTGTTTCGTTTCTTTTGCATGTGATGGGGCTTCAGTCATGCTAGGGAAGAGAACAGGCGTTGCTACCCAGTTGTGTAGTAAATTCCCAAGCCTGTTTGTGTGGCACTGCTCCAATCATCGTCTAGAGCTAGCAGTTGGGGATGTGGTCAAGGAGGTCTCAGGGCTCAATCATTTCCAGATCTTTTTTGACAAACTCTATTCCTTGTTCCATGCCTCCCCCAAAAATCAGAGGCAGTTAGCGCAGTGTGCGCAAGCAGTCGGACAGCGTCTCTTGGTGATAGGGCGTGTTTTGTCCATCCGCTGGGTGGCTTCAAGTGAAAGGAGCGTCAGAGCAGTCTGGGAAAACTACCGAGTGCTTCATGATCACTTCACAAATGCTGCAAACGACACGAGCAGGGATTCCAGAGACAGAGCAAAGTACAAGGGCCTGGATGATGTGCTCACATCTGCAACGTTTGTCAGCAATCTGGGACTGATGTACGATGCGCTCACAGAGCTCAGCGACCTCTCTCGGCAACTCCAAAAAAGAGAGATGACACTGCCTACAGCAGATAGGCTCTTAACTCGAGAAATACGAGTTTTTGAATCCATGGTCACCATGCCTGGCCCACACATGACTACAGTTCATACAGCTCTAGCTGAGAAGTCCTTCAAGGGTGTTGCCCTGCGTGAGAATGGCAGGCTTGTACAGATTCATGCAGGTCAGTTTTTTCCGCAGTATGGTAGAGAATCTGAGACACAGAATGACTTCCACAACCTCCTCTCATGTCAGCACAAGAGAAATCCCATTACATGGCCGGGAGGCGTAGAGGTGCTACGTTTGTGCGAAGTGCTGAAAGTGGACAGAAGAGAGACTGTTCAGGGCTTTCGCGAATACAAGGAAACCAGGGCATCCCGTACACCTGCTGCCATGGAGCCTCTACTGAAAGCAGTCCGAACCATCGCTGTCTCCACTAGTGAGTGTGAGCGGGCATTCAGCTGCATGAACGATATCCTTACTGCAAAAAGGAATGCTCTCTCTGTCAGCCGACTGTCCAGCCTGGTTTTCATTAAATGTAATGGACCATCACTAGGACAGTTCAATCCGGAACAGTATGTGAGGTCCTGGCTGGCAAAGGGAAGGAGAAGTGCTGATGAAAGAGCCTGTCCAGCTCCAGCCCCTGATACTGATGTCCCCAAGGCCTTCTGGAGCCTTTTCTAACAATGTGAAGTATATTGCAAAGCAGCTCACCCAGTGAGAAGACTTTTGGCATAATGTGCCGATTTGTACAGATCCTGGAGATAGAAGGACTTCAGACCAACCAGGGAGTTATCTGATCAGCTTGGTGTTCAATGTAACTCTTTACCATGGCTCAGACTTTGTTACTTGCAGTTACAGTTTCTCATTGTGCAAATTTTGCATTTGTTTTTACATGTTCTTTGTTCATGCTCTTTATCATTTTTCTGAGTTGGAAAGTTAGATTGCATCATAGTTTACTTTATACATATTTGTATTCTTCAGTGGTGAAGTATATTGCAAAGCAGCTCAGCCATGTGAGAAGACTTTTGGCACTTTTTCGTTTTCTGAGTTGGAAAGTTAGATTGCATTCAAAATGTACAGAAATACTTAATTTTGTTAAAGCTTTTTATAAAAAATGCTTCTGACCAGAGCTTTGTTTCCTTGTCATTAATGTTGAACACCACCAGAGGGGCTCTCACCTGAAAGGTCTCTGCTTCATGTGTCTTCAGCAGAAGATCTAGACTTTGATTGCTATATTTTCAGTTAATATTGACCTTACTGAGCTTTAGCCATATCCGCTGCCTATCATAACAAATGTTAAGTACAGTGAACCTTTCTAAAATATACAGTAGTAAAGAGACAAACCCACCAGCATTATAGTAGCCAAATTCTTGTTTGTGGGCTGTATATATAAAATTGACTTGAAAAAGTTGCTGATTTTAGAGTACTGGCACCTTTTTCATTCCAATTCAAGCACTGAATAAGGGTACTTTTATCTTGAGTTCTGTGCCAATGTCCGTTAGCATTTTTCGCTCAGGGGTCATTTAGATGCTTCTTATGAGACTTGTGTTTTGTTTTGGTAAACATAGTTTGTATCGTCAATTAGCTGAGATTATTTCCGTTAATCTGGTATAACACATTAATAGGTTCTTAAATATTAAGATCCCCTGAGACACAGTATCGTGAAAACATTTTTTTTTACATTACGTTTTTTATGAATTGAACAACAGAAAAATAATCGTTAGATTAGTCGACTAATCGTTCAAATAATCGCCCGATTAATCGTTTTCAAAATAATCGTTTCCCCCCAGCACTAGCAGCAAGGCAAGTTTATTTATACAGCACCTTTCAACACAAGGCAATTCAAAGTGCTTTATAAAAAGGAAAGACATTAAGAAAAAGGCATTTAAAAACAGTCATTAAAAAGCAACACAATCTACCTGCATTGCAATTACTCTAAACGTGTAATAACGTGCTTTAACCAGTAGGTGGTTCGGGTTAAAAAGCTGTCAAGTTTACAGAGTTAACACAATAAGTTATACTGCTGTTTCCGGTTTAGTTTACGACAGATATATTTTGTTATCCACAGACAACCACACATATAATTATTGTTTTGATATTTGTAACACAAAAGCGATGGAAAAAACCACAGCAACACAGAAAATATGTTCTTAACATGACCCAGCGGTCTAGTTAATAAAAAATAATAATATCAAACAAAATATTACTATTAACTTTATTGTGAAATTAAAACAGAATGGTAAAATAATAGTTTCCGGTATATTCTGAGGCCCAATCTCTGTAGATAAATAAAGAACTAAGCCAGATGTGTATGCAGCCGAACCATTTATTACAATGCATGTATGTGATGACTTTCAAAGAGTAAAGCAAGCACTAGCTGAATAAAGTAGGATTTTATCTTTTACGAATCGTTTTTTTTCATATGGAATACAGTCGGAGGTCAACCAATCACAGAGCTTGAGGAATAATCACAGAGTGGGTAGTGTAGTGTTTTCGGCCATCCTAAACTCCCAAAAAACTATTTGTTTCTCAGAATCGAAGGGGAAAAACACAAAAGCATTGTACACAATCCAAACCAATCAATGTTGTGTAAATAACAAGGATAATCTGGTGTTTTTGAGTTGATGAGTAGTGCAGATATCACTGTAAAATCAATCGACAGTAAGGAGAATACTTACTTCCGGATGTAAAATTCTCCGTTATCCAATGGGAATGGACGCTCACATTGCCTTTAACTGCCGCTGACATGGACCCATGCGGTGCTTCCCTGAGCGTCAAATACCGCCGCCGATGGGAATACGTTGCAATCAGTTGAAAGCTCTTTAAATCCGTTTATGAAGCTGAAGGAGACTCGAGGTGTTTCTCAATGTCGAGTATGCTTGTGATAGCACATGTCTTCCGAGTCACTTGCTTCAGAAGCGAGGCAAGAATACTTCCTGGCATTCGGAAAACAAAGAGTGGAACAGGCGAGTAAGTGTGCAGGTGTGCGTCATATGAGAGGCCCGCCTTACATTTTCCGCCACAGATTTGGGGAAATTGGTCCTCGCGCAAAGCATTGTGGGGATTTTAAGACTGCGGAGTCTACACATGTGCAGCATCGAAATGTCTCGCTACGAAGTACGCCGGGCTCGGTAGAATTCCAAGTATGCTGGACATTGGAACAGTCCTTTGACGTAGTATGCATGAAATAGTGGCTCTGGAGCAGCTTTACTCGACATTGAGAAACACCCTCGGCGCGTCACAACTGCACGCCAAAGGACCCTGTCCAGGCGTCGCTATTGGACTATCAGGGAGTGAGACTGTGGGTCCTTCTCACTTCGGTTAAATGTATTCCTTGCGTCCCTCACTTGCGTCGTTTCCCTGTGACTAGTCCCTCCCACCAGGGAAGCATGGAGGGACGCAAGGAAACCACGAGAAGCAGGGAAATGAGTTTTAAGAGCAATGGGACGTCCTTTCCTCCGGAGCCTCACGTGAAGCGACGTCCATTTGTGATGACGCTGCACAGCTGATCGTCTGACAGCAGCTCTGTCCCCGTTATGTCCACACACACCCCCGCCTCTGTTAGTACACATTTACTGACACAAACATTTATATCATCTGTTGTAGACCCAAATAAATAAAATCAAATAAGAACTCATTCTCAAAAAAGATAAACGCCATTCTTAAAATGTATAAGCGAACAATAGTTGGATTAATATTGATTAGAGTGCACAATAGAAATAAAATAATTGAGAGAAGAAAAAGAGATATGTTATCTATCAAAACCCAGTTAGATTAACATTCATTGGATTGCACTTTGTTTGTGTGGATATGTAGCACATTAACATTTTAATAGCACTTAATGACTGACTGAATGGAAATGACAATAAATGAAAATGTAAAACGAAAAAAGCGATCATGAAAATGTTTCCAATAAATGAATAAAATGATTTTTGACCACTTTGTTGTTCAGATATATTACATATTTGTAACTAAATGAAACATGAATTGAAACAAAACACAGTATAAACTGAGGAGTGACTCCCGTGAGGTTCATGTATTTTCTTCACTCCGCTGGGAAACTGCTCTCATGTCAAGAAGCATCAGATCAGTGCATGCACTGCCTCGTCCAATCAGTGAGCGATACACAGTAAGGGGGCGGGAAGAGTGTCTGATGATTTCATCGAAGGGTGGTCTGATGGTTCCTCGATTATAGCTCCTCCATTATCGCTCCTCGGTCCTCCGGCAGAAATAAGGCCATTGGGACGCTACTCAAGATGGCACAGACAAATCAACTTCCGGTGAGACCGAGACCGAGGAGCGAGGACATGAAAATAGTCGACCTGAGACGGGGCCCGATGAGCGAGGAAATTAAAAATAAGAGAAGTGAGAAAGGGCCTGTGTCAGTCTGGCTGTATTACTCCGCTGGTCTAAACATTCTGTTGCAATACGAACGGGACTACTTTGTGTCATGTATAATATTATAGTCATTATGCAGACTGTAGGAGCCATTTCCTTAGTTTATATTATTTTATCTTTTTAGAGTACATAGCCTGAGATTCTGTGGTGCATATAATTTATTATTTAATTTGAGTGCGTTACTCCTGCAGGTTGAGGTGCTGCAGCATAAAACGAGAGGTGCTGCAGCCTACTGGTGTGGCTGACTGAAGCAAACCGTTTTTAGACCTTGCTGGTTGGGAGCGTCACAGCTTGGTTCTTTATTGTGCCTTTAATATTGATGTATCAGTTTATATGAGAAATAGTTTGTTTAAAAACGTTTATTTATTTTTGCCTTTTTTGGAATAAACTATCTTACTTTTCAATCGCATCTGGACATTTATATATTTTTTATATATAAAGGCTTGGCTTTCAGAATATTAAACTTGTTTCCGCAAATTCAGATGATAAATACAACTTTGAAGCTTCGGCATAATTACAAGCGGAGAACGGAGTAACTTGACGTCACTGCAGGCATAACAACAGCTGAGTGTTTCCCCCGGGAAACAAACAATAGGCCTACACACAAACGCAAAATTACACAAACACACACGTATACACACACACACACGCGAGCTTCCCCCAGACCAGTAATCCAAACGAAAATATCTTCCCTCCGCAGTATTTTGATCATTTGCTAATAATCAATCAGATCGATGGATTCCAGAGAAGAGGAAACTTTGAAGGCCTTTTTCTCAAAATTATGACTCGGTGCTTAATATTTGGAGTACAAAAACAGTCCTGATAACATTAGAAAGCTAGGAATCTCCTCTTTCCAACAGTGTATACAACTCAAAATGTGTCTTCGGGTCAATGCGACTGATTTCGATAGAGCAGCAGGGGTTAAATTGGGCTGGGGTTGTCCGGGGCTCAGCCCCGGCACACTCTAAGAAATTAAATATGGATGTTGTTTGCATTAATTGCTTTTTTTAGTAAGTAAATGCACTTTTTACAATTAAATCAAGAGACTTCAATTGCATTTATGTAAAAGTTCAAAGTTTTGGGATTACATTACCATGTTGTGTTGTATTTAAATGGTAAAGTTATTTAAAACGCACTGATTGTCCCAAAGTGCTTGCCGTACTTTCTCAGCACATGCGTCATTTGGATCCTGTGACTGTGAGATGTGGATACAGAACCGACATTTTTTCCCTTTCCTGTGCCATCCTGCGATTTTATGGTAAGTTTCTTAAATATTAACATATATTAAACACAAACGGTCCCTGAAATACAAAAGTTGATGTGTATTTTTGATTTCCCTGCTACCAACTGTATACTTTGATGATAGATTTGAAAAGCGGATGCAGCCTAGCTAACAGCTAGCTTAACGGTCACTTTTTAATTATGTTCCCTTACACTTCAGGGTTTCCCACACATAGACTATACTTGGGCGGGCCGCCCAGGTATATTAACGGCCGCCCAAGTATATTTCGCGACCCATTTAGTTTTTTTTTTTTTTTTTTATAATTTTTTTTTTTAATATTTTTTTTTTTTATTCGTCCGTGACCACGACGCCATCTGCGATCGATTAACTTGTAGACAATGATCCCTCGCTCCCTTGCTCTGATCTCGCCTCCTTCTGGCCTGTTAAGTGGCCTGCCTCACACAGGGTGACTGCTGTCCACATGATGTGGCCTGCCGACATGGCCACTGTCATACAGATCATAAATCAAAGCCCTTGATTGGTCTCTGTGTGTCATTCAAGCTCGGGATAACCTCAGCTCAGGTGAGGTAAAAAACTCTCTGAGTGTTTAGATAGTTAACTTAGTCTAAGTTCTCAGTGGGTCTCAAACGGTGTGGTCACCATTTATGTAAACACATATTTCCATTTGAGAGGGTAGTGATTGGTCTAATGGATAGTGAGGTGGGCTGAAGATCGGAAGGCTGTGAGTTCAAATCCCGCCAGGAACACCACCACTAGTGTGCCCTTGAGTAAGGCACTTAGCCCTTAGTTACTCCAGGGAGAATGTCCCTGTAATCGGTCATTACAAGTCGCTTTGGATTAAAGCGTCAGCTAAATGAAATGTAATGTGATTAGTAAAATATGCATGAATAAATAAATAAAAAGTTAACTAGGTGAAAAAAGGCAAGATACACTTTTAAAACTTGTTGAGAGAAAACTAGTCTTTGCTGCTGCCTCAAAGAGGAGCAGGGGGGAGAGGAGGGAGAGGGGGGAGGAGAGGAGGGAGGAGAGGGAGAGGAGGGAGAGGAGGGAGAGGGAGGAGAGGAGGGAGACAGGAGAGGCTGATTCAGGAGCACAGACACACTCACAACTATAAATGAACCAAAACTAAATTAATAAACAAGTTTCAGTGTTTTTTTCATATTGGAAATGGTATGTTATTGGTTATGGCCTTGATTTTATGATTATTGAAATGTATACAGTTCTGTTTAATATAGGTGTTCCCATAGATCTAGTCTCTTTATTTTCTCCTCAAAATGCACCAGATTGATGCATTTAACTCCAAAATAAAAAATAAAATCTTACCGGGGGGGCATGCCCCTGGACCCCCCCTAGAGGATTTGAGGTCGACCCCCACTAAAAATCACATGGATAGGTTCCTAAATACATTAATAAATACATTTATGTTTTTAAATAGTAACCCATTTCCATATGTTCATGTGTGGGTAGTAGATTTAAACTATAGGGCTATCATTATGGACCCTGCCTGTACCTGTACCTGTTCGCTCTGCCATCGCGTGAAGGGTCTGCTAACAAGCGACCAACAGAAAGGTTAATGTTGTTGCACGTCACCTCAACCCCCCCCCGCTACCACCACCCCCCAAAGTATATTTCAGATCTGTGGGAAACACTGGCAGTTAATGGACCAGCACCAGAGGCGTTCCCATACACACAGGCGTTGGAGCTGTTCTTCATGAAATCCCAGAAGGATGAAGTGCTCTGACAAACAGTGCCATCTTTGCGCAAAATGATTATACCAGAATGAAAAGTCAATAAATAATGTTGTTAAAAAAAAAAAAAAAAATCGCGCACCCCTCCCCCCCCCCCCCCTTGCCACCACCCGCCCAAGTATATTTCATATCTGTGGGAAACACTGCGAAAAGTGTTAGAATATGTGACAAAAGAGGTGACATTTCAAGCTTTATCTGTAGAAGTCTCAATCGTTATGTATTTAATGATTTTAGCTTGATGTGGTTATAATGAGTAATGTTAGCTTAACTAAGGGGAAAAAACGTGTCCACTATAAGTGGACACTTAAGTATTATTTTGAACTTGGGACTATAGCAAGTAATGGAGTATTTATTTATACTTTTACTTTAGTACAGGATCTGAGTACTTTTTCCACCACTGCTTAAAGGTGGGCTAGGTCAGTTTGAGAAACCGGCTCGAGATACACTTTTTGTTATATTCCATGGAATGCTCTTAACATCCAGATAACAATGAATATCTGAAGTGCTTTGACAAAAAATCCATAAAAAAATGTCATCTGTGGAACCCGTAGTACTGTAAAAAGCACGACCAAATAAAAAGTTATTTTAGCCGGCCCGGCTAAAATAACTGGATGGCCTACCTGCCTGTCAGCCTCCCATCGGGGCACAAACGTATCTCGTGCCCTCATTGGTCATGTGCGCGTTCGTGTGTGTTGGAGGAGGGGCTCTGTGAGGAAGTGGCAGATTTTCTCCGGTTGTGTATTTTCAAATTCTAGCGATCTCGAGCCGGTTTCTCCACCTTTAAGATATACATTGAATATCTTAAGCAGTGTGCGAAAAAGTACACGTCCCACCGTCCGGGACGTGTTATTTACAATATCAGACAAGTAGATCTGTCAATTGACTTGTCCAGAGGACAAGTGACGTTTTTCGCCCTCATTTATTGACAAATTATAGATAAATTCAGTTTACAAAAGGCAGAACTCGTTCGCAAATGTTAGTTTTGGTTCTGCTTCTCGATTCAGGAAACGCATCTCGCCGCTTTCTGTACTGTTAGACGGGGGCGGGGCGGGAAGTGTAGCACAGTGGCAGTGTTGGGAAGCAAAACTCGGTTCCGAGTAGGAACAAATAACAATTGTCTGGTACAGGGATTAATAAGAGTTGTGAGGATAGGAGGCGAGGCCGAGCCCCGCGGACTGCAGCTCTCTCTCTCTATGCTCGGTATCAGCTGATCGCTGAATGGTGCAGCTCAGCGTCTCTCTCTCTCTCTCTCTCTCTTTCTACACACAGCGGCTCCGCTGCCCGTTTAACAGCCTCATCTTTGTCAAACTTTCTTATGTTCTTTCTCTAACACATAATGAAGGTTATTAAGCGTTTTAGCTCCTATGTTGTTAATATTGACCGCCATTTCCTTTATGAAGTATCTGGTTTACACCAGTAGATGAAGTCCTGTCCTTTCTGCTATGACACTTGATGGATATTATTATAGATGCAACAGCTTTAAACAAAAAATGTTAACCTGTATCACAATGTGTTGCAGGTAAACGCAGAATTCACCCGCATCACCACCGTTCCGCTGCTGCCTACCTTTATGTCTACTACGTACTAATATACACCTGAACATCAGCAGGAGAGGACTCTTTAAAGTAGAGACACTACATACTGATATACACCTGAACATCAGCAGGAGAGGACTCTTTAAAGTAGAGACACTACATACTGATATACACCTGAACATCAGCAGGAGAGGACTCTTTAAAGTAGAGACACTACATACTGATATACACCTGAACATCAGCAGGAGAGGACTCTTTAAAGTAGAGACACTACATACTGATATACACCTGAACATCAGCAGGAGAGGACTCTTTAAAGCAGAGACACTACATACTGATATACACCTGAACATCAGCAGGAGAGGACTCTTTAAAGTAGAGACACTACATACTGATATACACCTGAACATCAGCAGGAGAGGACTCTTTAAAGTAGAGACACTACATACTGATATACACCTGAACATCAGCAGGAGAGGACTCTTTAAAGTAGAGACACTACATACTGATATACACCTGAACATCAGCAGGAGAGGACTCTTTAAAGTAGAGACACTACATACTAATTTGAACTTGAACATTTGCATAATATGTCCTCTTTAAATTAAAAGCAAAAATAACTACTTAAATAATTGAATTTGTTTTTTATTCAAAGTATTTGCTGGTACTTTGGTTATGTTGTTCATGTACATTTACAACATGTGTTTATTTACAATGGATAATAATAAAAGGATTTGCTCATTTGTATTATGGGTTATTAACGCCTTTGTTACCTCAAGACTGGATTACTGCAATGCTCTGTATGTGAGTATGGACCAGGCCTCAATTAGACGCCTGCAGCTAGTTCAGAATGCAGCTGCACGTCTTCTCACTGGCCATAAAAAGCGCGACCATATCACCCCAATTCTGGCTTCATTGCACTGGCTTCCAGTTCGGTTCAGAATAGATTTTAAACTCCTTTATTTGTTTTTAAAGCCCTAAATGGGCTGGCTCCTGCCTATATAGCCGAACTCCTCCATAGCTACACCCCAGGCAGAGCCTTAAGGTCGGCTGATCAGCTGCTGTTGATAGTGCCTAAGACCAGGCTCAAAACCTGAGGGCATCGAGCTTTCGCAGCGGCTGGCCCTAGGCTCTGGAATACGTTGCCCCTCCATGTGAGGTCGGTCCAGACCCTGGGGTTTTTTAAATCAACACTTAAAACTCACTTTTTCTCTCTGGCTTTTGTTTAATTATTTATTTATTCATTTATTTATTCATTTAGTTCTTTATTTTAATATTTATAACATAGGATTTTTTTTTAATTGTTTATACATTATTCGAATATAGGAATAGTAGATAGGATTACTTAAAATATAGTACCTTATATTTAATATTTTTTCCCTTTAGACCAGTGCTTCTCAAAGTGTGGTCCGCGGACCACTGGTGGTCCGTGAGCGCCCCCTAGTGGTCCGTGAGTATATTGGTAACATTTCACCTGAGGTTTCTCCCATTTTTTTCCCCTTAAACTGTGGGTTTTCTCTGGAAGTTTTTCCTTGTACGATGTGAGGGTCTAAGGATAGAGGGTGTCGTTTTTCTCATACTGATATTCTGAACAATCTGTGCTGTTGTATTTGCTGTAAAGTGTCTCTACTCTAGGCTATTTTTATTTTATGTACAGCACTTTGGCTCGACCAAAAATCGTTTATAGATGTGCTATATAAATAAAACTTGATTTGATTTGTTTCATATTATAAAATGATGTGTGTCAGGGCTAGTTCTCATACTGATAATCATGAATACTATGTTCTAATCCCACTTTAGGATGTTGAACTTGCAACAACACAAATGGAGCCAATGGTATTGGGACTCTATCTCGTGAAACACGAAGGAGCAGAGCCCGGGGAACCACTTGCGGATGTTGGCGTCATCATCGAGGGTGTTGGAGTGCTGCGAGAGCTGAAATACTTGGCAAATGGATGGGCAGTACTGCTTGGACTGATTTACAGCCTCAATCTGAGCTACCCCAAGGAGCTGAAACATACATTTGAATTCATTCAAAAAGTATTGATGGGGTTGGATGGCAACAGACTGTCAACCAAGGTGCAGGTTCTGAAAAACCGATTACAAGTGTATTCCCAAGGACAAAATACTGTGACCTCGGTACATTCTCTCACACACCGCACATACACACCACACACACGCCACAAACACACACAGAGAGACACACACAATTGTGTTTCTGCTTATGAAAGTTCAAGGCATAAGTTAATGTGTATAACAGAGGCAAAGATCTACTGTAACACATGATGTGCTTGAGCAATATTATGTAAGTGTTTGGAAATACATAAAAACACCATACTTCATAGTAAAGTTGCATTTTATAAAATGTTCATATAATAAGTCATTGTTGTAGCTTTTCAGCCCACATGTTAACTTCTTGAGTCACTCTGTTTCTCATCACTGTCAAATTCAGCACCTGTGGGGTTTTTTACGCAAAGCGCTTTAAAATTCTAATATTTGCCCCTACCACCAATGGGCTGTTGGAGTTAAGTGTTTTTTTGTTGTTGAATTGGTGTGGCAATTCAGATGGCTGTTTGCTAAATGCAATGTTATAAGTGTACACTACTGCACTTTGTCTAAAATGAACATTTTAAATAAAGTGAGGGGAATACAAATGACTGAGTTGTAGTCATTTGAATTACTTATATTGATAGAGCAATTTGGATTAAATTATGTTAAGGCCAAATAACACAATCCTACAACATAAATTGAACTAATTTGTGTTAAGTAATTACAACCTAACTGTGCTAGGTAAATCAGTGCAAACTTTAAGTAAATACAACATCATTGTGTTAAGTAAAAACAACAATTTAAGTAAATTCAACATAACTGTATGATGTAGCATTTAATTAAGATGCTTTGGTAAGATTTACTTAAATGCAAGAAGTAAATATTAGTTTACTAGTCTGTTTCCTATTTACTTAGCCTTGTTACGTGCGACCGGTTGACATAACTAGATTAAGTAAATCTAACATATCATTTCTTTGAGTGCACATAGGACGATGCTCTGATGTCATCACCCTCGCACGTTTGTCATATGTTTACAAAAAACGATATGTTAAAACTTTTTCTCATTCTTAATATAGACTATATTTAGGGTCGATGATCGATGATTAAATAGTTTCCAGTGAGAATGACAGCATACCTACAGCCCTAGAAATGAACTGAGATTTCCACACAAAGGTTCTTTAGTAAGTGTGCAAAGCAATGTTGATTTAAAATGGCAATTTGAAGGTAGGATATTTGTAAACAAAAAGTTTTAAATGTAAGATGTAAATTAATTCCAGTTTAATGTTACTATTAAAAAGACGGTTCTATGTATAGTTGCATGTTATTTTTTATTGTGTCATTTGGTGGCATCAATGTGTGCATTTGATAATGGAGCAGTTGCTATGGGGCCTAATTTAAAGTATAGCCGTCAAGGTCAAATAATCAGATCTTCGACCACATTATAAATGCTAAATGTATGACATGGGTACAACTTTGACTTAGGCTCTACACACCATCAGCAGCACTCATTCGCAAACATTCATTTATTTATTTCCAACATAAATTGAAGAAACTCACCGTATTGCTACTTTGGATTTTATGCCTCTTCGCTGCACTTACAGTTAAACTATTTAAACTTCGACCTTAGTTTTTGATGACCTAAAGGCACCCCTTGGTGGTTAGAAATCTCATTGCCTGTGTGTCAGTACTGCTCCACTACATGTTAGATCATACCGCAAGTTTGGCAGGAAGATTATAGTGTGGTTGAACGTGATTTAAACTGGGGAAAATCGCACAAAGTGACGTTTAAACTACACCTTTGCTGTTCTCACAGCTAGAGAAACTTCAGTTCTATATGTACTACCAAAGGGTCAGAAGTCATGAGTGCGATTTGGAATTGGTGCACTCAACTGAAATAAGAACCATATTATTAAATGCTTCTGAATGATTAGGGAATCCGTTTCTGGCCCGAGGGGACTTCTCACAGGATAAAATGATGATGAAGTGATTTGTCTCACTTTAAGGGCTACACATTCAGGCAGTTACTGCCCTTTGAATTCACAGGGTACTTAGGATGGTCCCTTGTTTGAATTTCACACACACACACACACACACACACACACACACACACACACACACACACACACACACACACACACACACACACGATATATCCTCCAATAAAGCCATGAGTGGGTGACCTGTATTAATATGCAGTCAGACATATTCATTATGATCTACTGAGGATTTAATAGCTTGCCAAGACTATCGCCTGGTCTCAATACTCTACTCTGTTTTCCTTTTGTTGTGCTCTTCAATTCTTTCCTCTTTTTCTCTGTCTCATTTTCCCATTGTTTTTTATTAATCATTGTCCAGCAAAAGTGTTTATTAGATATTGTTCTTGTTGAGTCCTTTTTTAAATAATCTATTCTCAATCTGCATTTCGAACAATGCTCTTTTTTATCAAGCAACACATATATATATATATATACATATATATATATATATCAGTGGTGAACCGTCAGGGCCTTCAAGGTATTCAGAGAATACCCTGGAACACTCAGATAAAACAAACAAAAAAATCGATTTAATTATATAAATAAAACGTATGTAAAATGAATAAATCAGAATCGTATCCGTGTTGTTGATGTGTAATGTATGCACTGTAATTTCCCCACATAAACATACAGGGATGCAAACTTGTCACCTTTCGGCGAAATTTGCCGTTTTGAATCCAAAATAGGTCGTTTGTGTGATTCATGTACTGCAATACAAATATTTTTGGGGTATGGGGGGGGTCTGGGTCTGGGACCCGGAGTAATCTGCAGCCGCGAGCTGTTATGTGCCATCATGACACGCATGGTGTTCTTTTTTTATATACAGGGTTCGTACTGTCATTTAAAACCTGGAAAACTCATGGAAATTCAAAATGCAAATTCCAGGCCCTGGAAAAGTCATAGAAATGTAACTAAAGTTGCGTCAAATATAATTTGCATTTTATCTAATTGCCGAAATAATCTGCGGTCGCGAGCTGTTATGTGCCATCATGACGCGCATGGTATTTATTTTAATATATGAAGCGTGAGCTGTGTGCTCGAGTCTTCCTGCCTGTCGGCTGAACTCTGCTGCTCCGGGATGAGGGTCAGCTACATTATCTACGGTGCGTTCGTTAACTGTGCGGAGTCACTGTGGCACAGACTGCACCGCTGGTGAACAGCTGTTAGAACCTAGAACCGGCGGTTCAGGTGTTCAGAGCAGAGCGGCAGAGCGGCAGAGCGGCAGAGCGGCAGAGCGGCAGAGCGGCAGAGCGGCAGAGCGGCAGAGCGGCAGAGCGGCAGAGCGGCAGAGCGTGATGTGAACTGAAAAGTTTTTCTGTCGCAATATTATTTAAGGAATCGTTGAGCTAGCTAGCTAGCATACATTGTCACTATCTGCTAATGTTAGCTTTAGCCTTCGTTTTCTAATAGTTTTTTTCATAGGCTATAAACAGAGGTGGTATAAGTATAGATATTTACTACAGTAAAAGTAGAAGTACTCAGATCTTGTACTTTAGTAGAAGTACTCAGATATTGTACTTTAGTAGAAGTACTCAGATCTTGTACTTGAGTAAAAGTAGAAGTACTCAGATCTTGTACTTGAGTAAAAGTAGAAGTACTTAGATATTGTACTTGAGTAAAAGTAGAAGTACTCAGATCTTGTACTTGAGTAAAAGTAGAAGTACTCAGGTCTTGTACTTGAGTAAAAGTAGAAGTACTCAGATCTTGTTCTTGAGTCAAAGTAGAAGTACTCAGATCTTGTTCTTGAGTAAAAGTAGAAGTACCAGAGTGTAGGAATACTCTGTTACAGTAAAAGTACTGCATTCAAAATGTGACTCAAGTAGAAAAGTATTTTCATCAAAATATAGTGAAAGTAGCGACAGTAAAAGTAGTCGTTGTGCAGATTGGTCCATTTCAGAATAATATATATGATATGTTTTATAATGATTGATCATGAAAGTGTTCTCAAAGCTGGTAAAGGTGCAGCTAGTTTGAAGGACTTTGTATACTGCAGGGTAGCTTGTGGATTTACTCCAGGTGGAACTACAGTCTGATTTAACACTTGATTATATTTCACATCATTCATCCACATCTGTGAAGTAAGTAAAGGTATTAAATACATATAGTGGAGGAAAAGTACACCATGTACCTCTGAACTGTAGAGGAGTAGAAGTACACAGTAGCAAAACATTGAAATAAAAAATAAAAAATAAGTGCCCGCGTTGAATTAGTGCCCGCGCTCCAGCCAGTTACTATGGGCTTACGAGAGGCAGAGCTCGTCCCTGCCTCACTTCTCATCGCTACCCGTAGTTGTAGCGGAGCTCGGCCAATTTTCTGATTTTGACTATAAAAAGCGATTGGAATCATACAGAAATCACATTTACAACACAGATCAGTGGAGACATTTTATTATTATTACTATTTAGTTTTTCTTTAGTTGTTTTTCCGTTACATTCGAGTATGACAGGTGAGGCTCTGCCTCCCCTGACTGCACATCGTTGCCTTCTATCATGGGCCACTTCTGATTGATTAACAATGGCTGGTACATGTGGAGCACAGCACTTCTGATTGGTGTGGATGACTGACACACAAGGAAAAAAAAAAAAAAATTGTAAAAAAAAAGTTTAAAAAAATCGCATGCTTTGCGATTTGATAATCGCATCATCTCGAATCGCGATTTCGATTTAAAATCGATTAATCGTTCAGCCCTACCCACGTATAGTAGGCTACTTGTTGAGTTTATGAACTTAGTTACTTTACACCAGTGGCTATACAGATAGAAAGACTAAGCCTTGCACAGAGGCATGACAATACATTTTCAAAATGCTCAACAGTGCTGCCAGAATTATAAACTTGCTACACAATTAAAATAAATGCTTTTATATATTTTTATTAGATGTGACTCTTTGGCGTTTCTGTTATTATTACCTGCTGCTTTAGTTGTTCTGACTGCTAAAATCCTCTGTTATTCCTCATTTTAAAGCCGATATCCCGTGGGGTCGGGGGGCTCGGGTCCTTGTCACCTTTTTCATACCTGATGAGTTTGCCTCCCTGACTACAGTTGCTTCAGCGTGTACAAGCTAGTAAGCCTACTATTTGATTTGTTTTAGATAGGCACAACATGTTTCATATGCAGACCTTATTTTCCTGTTCCATGTTCAAATAAACCATTTTCAGTGGTAATTTTTTTTTGGTCATGGAAAATTAGGTAAAGGTCATTGAGAAGTCATGGAAACGTCATTGGTGAAAAAGTGTATGAACCCTGTATATATTATAATGAAGCGCCAGCGCGAGCTGTGTGCTCGAGTCTTCCTGCCTGTCGGCTCTGCTCATCGATGTATAATAAGGCTCTGCTGCTCCGCGATGATGGTCTAGCTTCAGCAGTTACATTACCTACTACGGGTGCGTTCGTTAATATTAACTGTGTGGTCCGGAGTCACTGTGGCACAGACTGGACCGCTGGTGAACAGCTGTTAGAACGGGCCGTTCAGGTGTTCAGAGCAGAGCTCACTGTCGGAGCGTCAGAGCGTGATGTGCACTGAAAAGTTTTTCTGCCGCAATATTATTGTTGAGCTAGCTAACTAGCATACATTGTCACTATCTGCTAACGTTAGCTTTAGCCTTCGTTTTCTAATCGTTTTTTTCATAGGCTATAAACGGAGGTGGTATACGTATAGATCTTGTACTAGAGTAAAAGTAGAAGCACTCAGATCTTGAACTTGAGTAAAAGTAGAAGTACTCAGATCTTGTACTTGAGTAAAAGTAGAAGTACCAGAGTGTAGGAATACTCTGTTACACTCAAAGTCCTGCATTCAAAATGTTCCTCAAGTAAAAGTAGAAAACTATTCTCATCAAAATATAGTTAAAGTAGCGACAGTAAAAGTAGTCATTGTGCAGATTGGTCCATTTCAGAATAATATATATGATATGTTTTATAATGATTGTTTGATCATGAAAGTGTTCTCAAAGCTGGTAAAGGAGCAGCTAGTTTGAATGACTTTGTATACTGCAGGGTAGCTAGTGGATTTACTCCAGGTGGAACTAAAGTCTGATTTAACACTTGATTATATTTCACATCATTCATCCACATCTGTGAAGTAACTAAAGGGATTAAATAAATGTAGTGGAGTAGAAGTACACTTTTTACCTCTGAATTGTAGAGGAGGAGAAGAACAAAGTAGCATAACATTGAAATAATTAAGTAAAGTACAAGTAGCTCAACATTGTACCCAAGTATAGTACTTGAGTTTATGAACTTGGTTACTTTACACCAGTGGCTATACAGATAGAAAGACTAAGCTTTGCACAGAGGCATGAAAATACATTTTCAAAATGCTCAACAGTGCTGCCAAAATGATAAACTGACTGCTACACAATTAAAATAAATGCTTTTATATATTTCTATTAGATGTGACTCTTTGGCGTTTCTGTTATTATTAACTGCTTTAGTTGTTCTGACTGCTAAAATCCTCTGTTATTCCTAATTTTAAAGCCGATATTCCGTGGGGTCGGGGGGCTCGGATCCTTGTCACCTTGTTCATACCTGATGAGTTTGCATCTCTGACATAACAGTCTGCAATGAAATGGTTGTCTCCTGTGTGCTCCACTTCACTTCCTCCTTGGCGCACCGGTAACTATCTCGAAAAAATAAAAATAAGTCGGAATAAAGGACTTCATATCATTCATATGGAGTGGGGCCAGACTAATGTGGAAGAGCAAATGAAATGCTCTCACATTCATCTGGTTTCCAGTCTATGTAATCTTTGTTTTTAATGTTGAATGTACAAATAATCTAAGATAAATGGGAAAACATTTCAATTGAATTGGCATAGAAAGAAAATGGTGTACATAGACATTAATAGCCTATAGAATTATTTGTGGTTTTCAGAAGTGTATATAGTGGCATTTGGCTGGATAGGCAATCTAGTATGTAATATGTTTAAATGTTTTGTTTGTTACAGAGAAAACATGCTGGTGTGTATGAGAAGATTCCACCCAAAAGGACCTCAGACGATCAAGAACAGAGACCACAACCTAGACAACCAAGACTGGACACATTCATGAATCAAACCACACAGAGCAAAGTGAATGCGCTCATCTTCAATTTCATCATCCAAGATGTGCAGTCATTTTCCATCTTGGAACAACCTACCTTTCGGAACCTGATTGAGGGTATAAGTGGAGGGAAAACGGTCATGTGCCGAAAAAGCCTGATGAGAAGAATTGAAGATGGATTCCTTGCCATGAAGGAAAAGCTGACAGAAAAGCTCCAGACGGTATCATATGTGTGCACAACTGCTGACATCTGGACAGCACACGATCGGAGCTTTTTCGGCATGACATGTCATTGGATAGAGGGGCAAGATCTGGAGAGAAAGTCAGTAGCACTTGCATGTGCCAGAATAAAGGGCCGTCACACATATGACGTCATTGCAGAAAAAATCCAACAAATTCACGAGATGTTTAACATTGATAGAAAAGTGCAGGCGACAGTCACTGACAATGGCAGTAACTTTGTGAAGGCCTTCAGAGAATTCGGACCGAGGGAGGAGGTTGAAGAAGGCGGTCAAGATGGCAATGAAGATGCTGGGTTTGAGGATGACGGTGCCATTCTTGATGGGGAAGGTGAGGATGAGGGACTCCAGTTTTGTCTGCCTCCACACCAGCGCTGTGCATCACACACTTTAAACCTCATTGCCTCTAAAGATCTGGAGCGGGTTGTGTCACAGGGGGCAACACGCAAACTCTTCTACAGTGCCATGGCTAAGTGTTCTGCAATCTGGAATAAGGCTCACAGATCACCTTTGGCGGCAGAGGCAGTGGAGGAGATTGGGAAAATGAAATTGATCATTCCCTGTGTGACACGGTGGAATTCGGAGTACAATGCAGTTCAGAAGATTGTGTCACTTACAGATGCACAACTGGCAGAGGTTTGTGAGCGCCTTGCAGTTCCAAAGCTGCTAGCAAATGAGTTGGCATTCCTGAATGAATATGCAGAAGTACTCAAGCCACTTGCGTGTGCCCTTGACCTTCTTCAAGGGGAAACAAAGTGCTTTCTTGGACTTGTAATTCCAGCATTGCAGATCTTGAAGAAGAGGCTGTCCGACAAGAAACCTCATGTGCGCTTCTTCTCAGAAGTTATTGAAACGGTTATCAATGCAATCGATTCCCGCTTCCAGAAGTGGTTTTCAAGTCGCGAGGCTAAATTGGCGACAGCATCAAGCCCTCAGTTTCGTTTGTGGTGGCTGCCTGAAGAGGAAAAGGAAGATGTCCGCAGAATGCTGGTGACTGAGGCGTTAAACATGGAACCAGCCGTGAACACAACAGCTGCTGCTCCTGCCTCCAGTGACTCTGGAGAGGAGGATTTATTCAGCTACGGTCCTGGAGCCAACAGAGAAACCAGCACTGGCCCACCTGAAGAGGTCAGAAAATATCTGGAGGGCACAAACAAGAAGTTGGGTGCACTAGAGGACTTCCCCACCGTTAAGCAGGTCTTCATTAAATACAACACCACTTTGCCCTCAAGTGCTGCTGTGGAGCGTCTCTTCAGCCATGGTGGCAACCTGTTCACTCCCCAACGCAATCGCATGACCGATGAACACTTTGAGCAGGTGTTCCTGTTACGCTACAACAGCAAAATCTCCACTGTGTAGAGTGAAATCGACACCCGAAACCTGAGATCAAATGTTTTATTTTTGTTTATTTTTGTTTTCATTTTAATTCATGTCCTGCCAACACTGGCAGGACAGAAGGCGACACGCCCGTTCTAAGCCGTGTCCCTCACTCCTCACATCCCAAGCTGCATCCCCAAAAAGTTTATTATGTTGTTACATCGTTTCAGATGTTATGTTTCAGTTGTGCTCTTGATAAGCCATTAAAACAGTAAAAACACGTTCAGTTTCCTTTTGCTTTTTGTGTCTCCTGTACACCAAAACATACCCATCTGTGATGGAAAAAGAAAGTAATCCAAAAGTAATCTGATTACGTTACTTTTTTAAGACACATAACTGTAACTGTATTCGGATTACTTTCAGAGCCATGTAATCAGTAACTGATTACATTTACAAAGTAACCATCCCAACCCTGCATACAGTATGTATGTTTATTATAACATATTTCTGTGTGTCAAAATGAAAGACAGCCCACACACCTATCAATCATCAAACCGTGGGGTCTTAATTCATTACGTGTTGATTTCTATCAACGGGGGAGTACTTCAGGAAAGTCAACGGGGGGGGTGGCTAGTGGAGTACTTTGTGACCACAGAGCGTGAACGTTGTGATCAGCTGTTTTAGCGCAGTTCTCCAGTGAAGGGGGGGAGTCTCCCTCCGCAGCCGGTTGGCGTAGTTTTGGCACAATTCCGTTGTACAGACCGACGTTAACAGCAGCCCTGTCTGTGCACACGGAGACCGACTCTGTCGTCCGGTGATCTAACCGCCTTCTGGAAAAGCTTCACAAGTACGTCGGTACGCAAATGCGCTTTGTGACACAAGTGACGGTACGCATTTCAGATTACGCACATAACCTGCGTACCAGTTATGTGCACCCCTGTACTACATGCTGTACTACAGCAAAAGTATTCTCCGTTGGGACTTCCTGCAACAACACCACGCCGTTATCTTGATTCTGATTGGCCAGAAGACATTATCAAATATGTTCTATTGAGAAGACGATCACTACGTGACAAAAGTTTTCAAAACCGTTTCTGGTCTTCGGTATTTCCAGACAAGTGGCTACTGAAATCAATCTTACTAACTGCTGTCTGTGCAATTCTCGGCGCGAGTTGGCGGACTTTATTTTGCTTACTTTAACATCATTTTTCATGGTGGGGCTAAGCCATTTCTTGGTATGGGTGTAGCTTACCCCAGCCATACCCTGGCGCTGCCACTGGTGGGATGTATGGGGCGGGCCATTCTACACATGCGTTAAATATTTTAACGTAATTAATAAAAAAATTTAATTATCGCCGTTAACGCGATAATTTTGACAGCATTAATAAAAACATGTCTATGATGTTTTTTTCTCAAAATACAAACAGATCATGCATTTTAGACATCCTTCATATCCCTCTATTCCAGCCCTGTTTAGAGAAACAAGGATTTTGGGTCCTTAGCTTGAAAAAAAAAAGAGGAGGCGGAGCTAATGCCTGATCAGAATTCTACCGGAGATAAAGTTTAAATTCTGCTGTGATAAAACGCCATCATGTTCTAAACCACATCAAGGATTATTTCTGAAACAGTATGGAGCTCAAATTATTTTTTTGTTGCGTGTTTACCACAAGGTGAGTTCCTTTTTTTTTAAGGGGGGCGGGGCTTATATCCATGCAAATATGGTAGATACCAACTACAACAAAATGAACATATTTTACCGTGATTTAATTGTAATACATGTTTCAAAATGATGCCGGTTAGTAAAAACCATGAATTTCTGACAAGTGTGCAGACACGACACCAGGCGGAAAACCTTTTAAAATGCGTGTTTTCTGAATGGAGATCGGATCGATCAGGCTAAAATAACCTGTAGCTGCTCCATCCAAACTCACAACAACATCATACAGACAGAAATAAAGCAGCGACTGTATTCGCCATGACATAGACAGTCTAAACACATGTCCAGTTTCTGAACAGATATGAGGAGCTGTGAGCTCACAGCTAACGGCTGATGTTTCGGGACATGTTGCGCTGTCGGGTGCTGACCAATCACGAAGCGTCATTTCTTGACTGGCATATGACTCTACATATGAGGTTATCATGAGGTTGTTAACATCGCAATTTATCAGTGGATGTTTGCTGGAACTACTTGTTTCCTGACGGACACACACAGCGTGACTCCGGTCAGGTAGAGACCGGTCTCAAGTCAGCACCGCTGCAGACTCGCTGTTTGAGGGCTTGATAGCCCACACTCGTTGCTTTGGAACAGCCCTCAATATGGCGGACCCTCCGCGTGAACGCGCAAACGGAGGGGTAGGGTGTAGGGGTAGGGGTAGGGGGTAGGGTGTAGGGTGTAGGGGGCGGTTTGGGAATGGGCCTTAATGTCGAGCCCTGCCGGTTACCGGCCGGCCCACATCGTCCGACCGGCCCACTTCAGTACCGGCCCATCGGGATTCGTCCCAAACGTCCCGATGGCCAGTCCGCCCCTGCCTGCAATGTTAACTATGTTGAAGCACTTATTTTAACTGATATTATACACATTAATTATACTCTTATGTATGTAGATAGTATAAGAAATGTGCAGAATATGACAGTTTAATGGTGGAGGTATACACACATATTGATAGATGTCTTGTAATGCACTGTTGAGGAACCTCAGCTGCGACCCAAGTTTTTCATTCATTGTGTTGTGGTGTTTTGTGAAATGCTGTAGTGTTTTGTGAAATGTTGTTTTGACTTGCACTTCAGGGCCACCGTAATATAGTGTTACCAAAATTACATATTCAGTTTGAGATTTTTTTAATAAATACTATTAAAAACATATTTTGTCTTTCCAGTCCAAAACTCCTATCTTATTGTTACATTTTGAGTCATACTTTTTGTATAGCATTGACAGCAGTTTTATAGTAAGAGCAACATGTGATTATGGTGTTACACAATGCTCACCATTAGTTGCAGATTCCTCACAAATGTCTTCTGGAGTTTTGGCTTAAACAGAAACCTTTGGTGGTGAGGATCAGAATGCAAATGATCCAAAATGGCTGCCCTTGTTGGTCACCGCTGAAAAGACTTGTGGTATTAAAGACTATTAATTATGGTTAAACGTAATTCAGGGGGGTGTGAAGGGGCTTTATGCGGCTTCACCCTGTCAGGCAGAAAGGAAGGGACTTATTGATTCTTCCAGCGTGGGTGAAACGAAGCTTACTAATTAGTGTTGTTAGCATGGGCACTAATGGAGGGAGTGCATTCTCAGGGTGAAGAAACACACCCCGCACTTAGAGAAGCTGGTAATACAACGGGAACATCAATCAGTAAACACACACGCAATGCGGGCATAATTGAGGAACCAAACATAGAGAGTTCAATGAAGTCATGAGCACAAACAGATGAATTAAAGTGTCACCAAAAATGTATTGTAAACACACTTGCAAGCCAATATTTAGAAATCCCTACACATGACACAAAGGCAAGCAGAGCACTGCCAACAGCACACACACACACACACACACACACACACACACTCTAACATTGACATACACACAGGAAAGCTAAGCTTCCAATGCTGCATTTAAAGTCAGTATTTTACTGTTACTGTTAATAACGCGTTAACGCAAAGAAAATTAACGCCACTAATTATTTTAACGCGATTAACGCATGTGTATTTTTTGTCCTCGGCCGCCCCGTAGTTTCAGAGCGCATCGAGTTTAAAATACCATCTACAAGCTGATGCTGACAGCCACGCTCCTGCCGTCCGCTTGCGGCAAACCACACTTCCACGCTCACCGGCAGGCACCGACTGGCCATCGGGAGGACCGGGAGTGTGTGTATGTGTGGCGCGAGCGAGCGAGAACGTGCACACCTTACGTGTATTGTTGTTGTTAGCATCTGGTGCTAGCTAGCTGCGCTAACGGATATAAGGAGCTGTTTCAATGAAAACAGAGGAGCGACATTTCGCGGACAACTGCGCCGAGCACTTCACTTTATGCAGGAAGCCAGACAGTGGGACATTGTATGAAAAGTCAGCACACTCAGCACGGATAGTGCGCGCAACATGATTGCAGCGTCCAGGCAGCTCCCGTTCGAGCATATGCCTTGAGTTGCACATAGCTCCAACGATCCATCACAGTGTCTCTCCACACACACACACACACACACACACACACACACACACACACACACACACACACACACACACACACACACACACACTTTGTATTGTATTGTATGAGAGAGGTTCCAGGTTGAATTGAGGCGAATATTTTTAATGTTCAGAGGTTGTTGTGTTTAATATTCATGAGCATATTTGTCATTGTTCAAATGATAATAAACAAACATTTGCATAAAGCATATTTGTCCACTCATATGTTAAAAACGTGTGCGATACATTTGCGATTAATCACGATTAACTATGGACAATCATGCGATTAATCGAGATTAAATATTTTAATCGACTGACAGCCCTAATTGTAACATACAGCCAATGTTGCAGGGTAGAGAACCTGTCAAGAAATAGCCTTATATAATATATTGGATACCATATTAACACTAACAACATCAACAATGTTTAAGCTACTGTGTCAATAATGTTTACCTTTATCTATTATAAACCTTTCAAATTGTTGTAAATTGAGTAATAATAAAGTAATACATTTGTGAAGTTATAGTGTAAACGTATTATCCCAACCATAAAACCCAAGGTAATGGGATATTTCCATGACATTTTAGAATATTGCAGAAAACAACATCTGTTGCACACGTGTTTATGATGCTTACACTTTTTATTCAGCAGGATAGTCTCCTCATATTAACTCTTTATACAAGTTGAACTAAAGCTAACATCTGGCTATAAAGGAATCACATCAGGGTCACATGACTTCACGGCCCCCTTCGCTAAGCTAAAGGTGGCTAATGTTCAGCGTGATTACGTTTAGTCGTCTTATTTAGACACTTATTAACAACCGCCATTTTTTAAAACACGTAAAAGCTCTGAATGTTCACCAGTGGAGTAACTTCATATTTAATATTGCAGAACAAAATACACAAATCTCATAAGCTGTTATTAACCACAACATCCGCAATCAAGAATTTAACGAAAAACCAATGACTTTCTTACAAGGCAACCTGGACATGCTAAAAATGCTCACTTATTACCAGGTTAAGGACTAATTCCTGCAAATCTCTGTTGGACTATGACATTAAAATTAACTTGTGTGCTGCCTATTTCTATGCTTATAGAGTTGGGTGAGTGAGCGCTCCTTGGTTGTGTTGGTTTGCACGGGGCGTGTCAGAGTGAGCGCTCTCTGCTTTGCAAGGACCTTTGTAAACGGAGCACGGAGATCAACACATGGAGCAGAGACGTCATGTAAACTGTGTTCGTGTCTGTGATGCTTGAGCCTTGGAGACTATTTGTCTTTGCGTTATTAATGTGCAATTTGGATGTGTTATGTGCAGAATGTTTGAAGTTTGTACCTTTTGGTCTGAAGCTAGTTTAATGTGTGCTAATTTAGCTAATGGTGATCTGTGCTATTTCTAGCTAATAGTGATGCTAATGATAGCTAATTCCTTTAATAGTAGTATGTGTGTCGTTTGTACAGTACTACTTATATGTTATGTAAAGCCTGCATACTTATATGTGTTTTATTTCTGTATTGTTACAGTTTTAGAAAGTAAAATACATCTACAGTAAAGTCAAGAAAGTAAACCTTGGACCTTTATTGGAGGACCTTTAAATGCGTAGCTGTCTAGTGACGCAAAAGGATACGCGCTGTAAGGGCAGAACAACTTGACTTAGATATTTGTGTCCGGAAGGCTGTACATCACAGACTACACACATTTGTTTAGTCATGCATGAACGCATGTGCTCACCTCTCTGCAGAGCTGTCGGGCTCTATGAATCGGATGAGTGGGGGTGCAGAAAGCGTTTCGGTGGCAAATATTCCTCCCTGCAGCTGGACACCGAAGCCGTTGAGTGGGTCGCCTGTTAGGACAACCTCACTGGTCTCCACATGAACCACCTGACCACCGGGACCCACTGAACTGGACGCCAGGGACACTGAACACACACACAACAGTGATATTTTATATTAATTTCCCTTCAGAAAATGATATTATTGTAAAGACAGAGACAAAAGGACTCACAGGAGCTTTTGTGCTCTTTCTTTCTCTGCCGTCGTTTAAGCAGCGAGTTACGTGGACTCATGGGAACTGTAGGCCTTGGCAGGGTGCTGGAGCTCTGGCTACTGGGGCCGGATGTTGTCGTAGAGCCGGGAGAGAAACTGGCCGATACTAGAGCTGAAAAAGAAAAAGGCTATAACCTCTCTGAAATAGAAAATGTGTTGAGGCAACTTCAAGGGTTTCAGCCCATTATCATGTAAAGCAGTTACTTCAGTATTCTTCCATATAACATCTTGGCAAGCAAGGTTGTTAAATCAAAAATATTTGGCATAATGTAAGTAGGTTTCTTTAGATAAGAAACAACTTTAGCTAGAAGTAGCTAAAGTTAAATAAAACCAGTACCAAATATACTATATAATATATTTGAGAAACGGGGATGTTGGCTTATTAACTTTGCCTGCGTTCTTACACTTGCAGTAGTCGAGGCTGTTGATGGTGTTATTATTCGAGGCAGTCCACGACTTGTTGAGGGTAGCACTTGTGTTGCAGAGACTGGAGTTTAAAGTATGACCAAAGTTCACACAGGGGTCCCAGGAGTGGGGGTGGTCCGACTTCTGAACCTTCACTGGATCACACAAAAATGATTTGGTTACTTGTGAGGACAATAATTCCCTGGACACCAACCTTGAACCTTGGTGTTAAAACTTTGAAGGTGCCCAGTTTTCTATTTTGTTGACAACAAACATATGTTTTACATCAGGAGTTTCTCACCAAATCATAGGCTATTGTAAAACCTGTGAATAATAATAATAATGCTGAACGAATACCCATTCCTGTATTGTTTAGCTAACATCATTGTTGCAAGTGTAGTCTTGCCCAATTGGTTTTTGTGCCTTACTGCCATTACCTGCCGATCAGTAGGACAGCTTAACACTACTGTAAACTGTGTCAATCTTAACATTTGTTAGTTACAAACATGTTTGGTGTGTCACTTTAGGCATGAAAGCTGAGCTTTCTTTAAATAATATAATGTGATCACAACTTTGGCTTCTACTTCCATGCAAAAGCATATAAACCAATGCCTGGGACAGCAGTAACAAGCTAATTACAGATGTAGCACTCCAGATAGGACTGCACCCAGCGGATTCCAACCAAAAACCCAGCGGATCCCAGTGGCTGGGAGATTAAAGCCCTCCCATTATTTCCTAAGAGGGCGTTGCCAAATGTCCCCATTTGTTCAATTTCAGGATTTAACCATGAGATGGCGCTTCATTCACAAATACACAAAGACAACTAGGTGTTGTAGACCTTAGTTTGTTTGCAGCTCTGCAGTTGTGTTTGCTGAATACTGTAGCATTTAATCACTTATTTGTTATGGTTTTCACAGGCTACTATAACGAGAAAACATCAATATTTTAGATCAAATAAAGTATATCTAATCTTATTATCTTAATTGTAATTCAATAATATACAGTCTTTATATATTAAATAATCATAATAATAATGTAAATGTTTACACTTCTTTATTTTTTATGCTCATACTTTTACCTTTACAATAGTTTGCATTAATATGCAGTATATTTGTTGTAATATTGTTGCGGTGTGTACACAGTACAGTAGATCAAAGTAAATCAACTCATACATTATACAGTAATGTATTGTATTATTAAGTAATATCATACATTAACCCCATTATAGCAGATGCCACATTGAATGGATGAACACATTGATGCATCAATAATTACAACAGAGTATTTCTAAATATAAGTTGTACAAATACTTATATGTATTTAATACTAATAATAACATGATTCATTTTACTTTCAGATGTTAATACTTTTCACTTGGGCAATTGACAATTTTGAATGCAGGACATTTACTTCCAACACGTATTTTTACCTAGGTAAATAATCGAAATACTTATGCCACCTCTGATTTTAACCTGTCACTGTTTTTAAAACTTTAATTAAATGTTTGATATTTCCAGAGACCCTTTCAGACCGGCAATGCTGCCCTGCATGTAATTCCGATTGTCCATCGGAATGTGACAAAAGTCAAAAGTCTCCCATCCCCCATGGGAGACTTTTATCACATTCCGATGGGCAATTATTTGAAACAAAGAGAGTCCGCAACATAAGCCGCGTTCACACCGGAGTACTTTTCCCCGTACTTTTCGCGTTTAGTTCCGTTAGTACCCCTTATGTCGCGTTCACACCTAAAAGAGTACTTAGTGCCGGGAACCTTTACCCCCATTTTTAGTGCCTGCTGAGAGATGGTACTTTCCTTGGGGAACAAAGTGCCCCAGCTCTGATTGGCTGGGTGAATTGCAAACCACGCCCCGTAAAACTCTGAAATGTTTTGTAGAGCCGCCATTTTATTATCCTCGCATTAGCATTATTAACATTCGCCTAGCGCACAAACGCAGAGAGACTAACTTATGGCAACACAAAATAAAACATGGGAGCAGTGGAGATGAGAAGGTGTTGGCGTTTCTGGCGATTTACTCGGAAGGCTCCGGGGACTTCTGTTAGAAATTAAAATCAATGTTTTGATAGCATAATGTACCTTAAACATACCTTCAGTTTAAATGCTGTTTTATACTGAAAAACCAGAAGTCCTTGTGCACAACCAGTTGTTAAGCTTTATTCTGAAAATCTGTCATCACCGGTTAGCATTTAGCATGAGGCTAATATACCATTTACTATAGAGGTGAATTTAGCAGCGAGATGATATGATGTTGCACACCGAAACCTACTGATTTCAACACTACAACTATAGAAGTCGAGATATTATTATTGTTGAATATTAAATGAAGGTACAGTTTATTTGAGTACGTTATTGTTTACAGATGTGGGTAGCATGCGACAACATTCGGAACGACCGGAAACCAAACTGCTGTGATGTATTTCCTGTATTTTTGAAGTATTGATTACAGTGTTTAGAATGTGTTAAATAAAAAGTCATGAAAGAGTTAAGGAGGAGAAAAGGCGTGTTTAGATATATATTGAATGTACAATGTCTGTATCCTCTGATATGCATAACAAACGGACATTGAAACGTGGAGAGCCGGCCCGCAGGGAGGAGCCAGCAGAGGATATATAAACAGCGAGACCTGAGGGGTTCGGCCTCTTTTCCCTGCTAGCGAGAGCCAGAGACAGCTGCTTTTCTGTCGAACAATATCCTGTTTGTAACATAACCGCGCCTTTATTTTTAATTAAAGTACCAATTTTGAAACTTCACCAGACTCCATTTAGTCTCCTTTTAAGCTTCTCTCCTGGACGCGAGAAGAACCACACAGATTAACACTTCTGGCCGGGGACTTTGGGTGGCAGTATACGCCGTGAAGTTGTTTGTGGCCTGCCAGTAAACACAAAGCAGAAGTAGACGAAGTGACGTCAGCGGCTCATTTGCGTAAACTTCCCTCAGGGAACTTATTCCGGTGTGAACGCGATCTATACTAAGTGCCCTGGGGTAATAAGTGCCGGCACTAAGTACGGCAAAGTACTTGGTGTGAACGCGGCTATAGGCTACTATCTCTTGATAACAGAGGGGGGATGGTAGAGCTTTGTCACACCGATGATGGCCGACAGACCCTTTCAGGGTTAATGAATAGTGGATAGGAGAATTCAAAAGGATTTAGGAGAAGAGACTGCAGTGCTTTGAGAATCCGACTGCACTTACACTATCGACGTATTTATGATGCGGACTACATTGATGTATAATAATCAATCAATGTTTATTTATATAGCCCAATATCACAAATGTTACATTTGTCTCAGTGGACTTTACAGTTTGTACAAAATATCAGTATGACAATACGACACCCTCTGTCCTTAGACCCTCACATCGTACAAGGAAAAACTTCCGAAGAAAACCCACAGTTTAAAGGGAAAAATAGGAGAAACCTCAGGGAGAGCAACAGAGGAGGGATCCCTCTCCCAGGACGGACAGACGTGCAATAGATGCCGTGTGTAAATTGAAAAGATAATACATTTGCAACATAGGTAGTCCAAATGTTTGGAAATGCATGTGTGTATAATAGGAAGATGAATCCACGAGGATATCCATCCAGGACCTATGATCCAGGACCACAGCCACGACTCAAGATCCAGGGCTCGCGATCCAGGACAGAGGAGCGCAGGATCATCCGTGACTCCGGATCCCGGCGTATATAGTCACCAAAAAGAAAGACATTTGGGGAAGCTGGGTTAATCGGAACATGAGAGTACACAGGTATAGACAGAGAGAAGGAAGAAGGAAGATGTCCCCCGACAAACTAAGCCTATATCAGCAAAACTAGGGGCTGAATCTAATCAGCCCTAACTATAAGCTTTATCAAAAAGGAAGGTCTTAAGCGCACTCTTAAAAACGGATAGGGTGTCTGCCGCCCGAACACAAACTGGAAGCTGATTCCACAAATGTGGAGCTTGATAAGAAAAGGCTCTGGCTCCCATTGTACTTTTAGAGACTCTAGGAACAACCAACAACCCTGCATTCTTGGAACGCAATGCCCTAGTAGGACAGTAGGGTATAATGAGTTCTTTAAGGTAAGATGGCGCCTGCCCATTAAGGGCTTTGTAGGCGAGAAGAAGAATTTTAAATTCTATCCTGTGTTCTATAGGGAGCCAGTGTAAGGCAGCCAGAACAGGAGTAATGTGGTCCCTTTTCCTAACTCTGGTTAGTACACGAGCCGCAGCATTTTGAATCAGCTGAAGCGACTTGACTGACTTCTTGGTACACCCTGATAATAAAGAGTTACAATAATCCAGCCTTGAAGTAACAAATGCATGGACTAGTTTCTCTGCATCGTTTTGAGGCAAGATATGCCTGATTTTTGCAATGTTACGTAGATGGAAGTAGGCGGTCCTTGAAATTGATTGTATGTGGGCGTTAAAGGATAAATCCTGATCAAATATAACACCAAGATTCCTTACAGTCTCACTGGAGGCCAAATTAATGCCATCCATAGTTAGTATATCCTTAGATAATTTGTTTCGTAGATTCTTCGGGCCAAGTACAATAACTTCAGTTTTGGTCGTGTTTAACATCAAAAAGTTTAAGGTCATCCACGTTTTTAAGTCCTTAAGGCAGTCTTGAATTTTATTTAGATGATTAATTTCATCAGGCTTGATTGATAAATATAGTTGAGTATCATCCGCATAACAATGAAAGTTTACAGAATGATTCCTTATAATATTGCCTAACGGAAGCATATATAATGTGAACAAAATAGGTCCGAGCACTGAGCCCTGTGGCACTCCATGGCTAACTTTGGTTTGCGTGGAAGATTCATCATTGACACGTACAAACTGAGAGCGTTCAGATAGATAGGACCTAAACCAGTCTAAAGCAGTTCCCTGTATGCCAACTAAGTGCTCTAGTCTTTGCAATAAGATATCATGGTCGATAGTATCAATGCAGCACTGAGATCGAGCAAAACAAGAATAGAGACACGTCCCTTGTCAGAGGCTATTAGAATGTCATTTGTGACTTTAACCAGAGCTGTCTCTGTGCTATGATGTGTTCTAAAGCCAGACTGAAAAGCTTCAAATAAATCATTGTTTTTTAAGTAATCACACAACTGTTTTGCGACCGCTTTCTCAAGAATTTTTGAGAACGGAAGATTGGAAATAGGTCTATAATTGGCTAAAACCTCTGGATCGAGGTTGTGCTTTTTAAGAAGCGGTTTTATCACTGCTACTTTGAATGATTGTGGAACATAGCCTGATAATAAAGACATATTCATAATATTTCATAAATAAGTGCTAATTAATGGAAAAACTTCCTTCAACAGCTTAGTTGGAATTGGGTCTAACATGCACGTTGATGGTTTAGAAGAGAGAATCATTGAATTTAATTGTTCAAGGTTTATGGCTGAAAAGCATTCTAGTTTACTATCTAGTGTAATATTAGAACTTACGTTTCCGGGAGCTGTTGATAACACTATACTGGTCAAAGGCAAGAGGTCATTAATTTTGTTTCTAAGAGTAACAATTTTATCATTAAAAAAGCACATAAAATCATTACTACTGAGTGCTATGGGAATAGAAGGCTCAATCGAGCTGTGGCTTTCTGTCAGCCTGGCTACAGTGCTGAAAAGAAATCTTGCATTATTCTTATTCTCATCTATTAATGAAGAGTAGTAGGCTGCTCTCGCTTTACGCAGTGCTTTCTTATATTCATTGAGAGTAATATGCCAAATTAAACGAGATTCTTCAAGTTTAGTGGAACGCCATATCCTTTCAAGTTGTCTCGACTTTTGCTATAATAAGAACAATTATTGTAAACCCAGCGCCGTATTCTATCTAGATACTTTGCACCACGCTCCCACTTGTTGTACCTGGCAGAGCAAGAAACACTCCAGCCTTTTATTTAAACTAAATAAATATGTGTGTCCCGGGCCATACATGCAATTATGCCGTCAGTTTTCAGATAAAGCCACGGCATCACAATTCTTCTGTATTCTACAATATAGTTCTTTTCACCTCCTGTATTGCTTTCAACCCACCAGCTTTTATGGAGAAAACAAGTTATATAATTATTAACCAGAGGCATGTTTCTCAGTATTTTATGCATAGAAACAACAGGCTACTGTGTGTGTGAGGAATCAGCTGTTTATTTCATATGAGTTCCATTGTGGCAGCATCCATCACGGCTCTCCCTGGTTGCAATATTACAAAGACAGTTAACTGTAAGCTTGTCACTCAGAGGGGGTGGGGGCTGGTGAACAGTATGGTCAATGTTTGTTTGTTTACAAATGTTTGCAGTCGCGAAAGGTCTAAGCCAATCAGACATGGACAAAAAAAAGGATCAGTATGTGTCGAGGGGGAACTAGACACCCCTAGTCCTTTACAGCCATGGTCCGGTCTGACAGCGATCAGCTGTCTGCGGGAGAGAGGAAGAGACAGATCACTGCATAAATATGCAAACCTACAGTTAACTTTACTGCTGGAGAAGAGAGATCAGGGGGGGGGGAGAGCTATGGCTGATGGGCCATAAGGTGTGTAAACAAAGAGTCACACACAGCTGATCACCTGAGAGCTGCCGTTTCATTTCAGCGAGGGCCCACCCCGTGCCGATCACGGGCCCACATCGGTGGGGGCGTCCGAAATGAGGTGCTACATCTGTATGCTAAGCGTCAGCTAAGGAGACATCTGGTACTGTGACTGATTTGAGATAGATAAGGTTATGTTCCTTCTCCTTAAGTAAAACACACCTTGTTTAATGTCCATGGTGGTGCTGTAAGGCCTAAGAGCTTTTCAAGAATGTTCACACTTGGAATGTTTTTGATAAGAAGTAATTTACATTAGCCTAGGACAGTCAGGTAGAGGTAGGATCATACTATGTATGGTGTGACAGGCTGTGTTCATAGTTATTTATTTACCCCAAATGTTCTAAGAAAAATAAAGACACCTGTAACACATACTCTCACAGACGCCAGTTCTGTGAAGAGAGCAAGTAAGTATATTCAACACCTGCCAGTATTTCCCAAAAAATACTAACTGGAAGTCTGTTGTTAATTAGCATATCATATGGAATCGTCTACTTCTGTGGAACGATAATTAGATTAACAACACAGTGTCTACAAAATGCAAGCTGATAAAGCAATTAAATCAAACAGAAATGCTGGTACCATCTGCTGAAGTCCCTTTTCCTCAGATCTCTGGGAGAGAATATTCTTGGGAAACTCCCACTGTGAGCATTTGCATACAATTAAAACTTCATGAGTAATTCCTCACATCACACATATCTCCGCTCTGAAGTAGATCCTAAGCTGCCCTGTGCTGTCACATCCATCCCGCAGAGCCTTTGTTTCCTCCATGTGACAGTCATCTTATCTAAAGCAATCGTTTGGCAGGAGGTCTGAGGAGCAGAATCCTTGGGTTGTCTCTGGGTGAGATCTGAGAAATGTTAAAACATTCTCCTCAATGGGAAGAAATAATATCTTTAAGTGCAGCCAAACACACTGTAGACCGCTTAAGACCTTCCTTTTGATAAAGCTTATAGTTAGGGCTGATTAGATTCAGCCCCTAGTTTTGCTGATATAGGCTTAGTTTGTCGGGGGACATCTTACTTCTTCCTTCTCTCTGTCTATACCTGTGTACTCTCATGTTCCGATTAACCCAGCTTCCCCAAATGTCTTTCTTTTTGGTGTCTATATACGCCGGGATCCGGAGTCATGGATGATCCTGCGATCCTGTGTCCTGGATCGCGAGCCCTGGATCTTGAGTCGTGGCTGTGGTCCTGGATCATAAGTCCTTGATGGATATCCTCGTGGATTCATCTTCCTATTATACACACATGCATTTCCAAACATTTGGACTACCTATGTTGCAAATGTATTATCTTTTCAATTTACACACGGCATCTATTGCACGTCTGTCCGTCCTGGGAGAGGGATCCCTCCTCTGTTGCTCTCCCTGAGGTTTCTCCCATTTTTCCCTTTAAACTGTGGGTTTTCTTCTGAAGTTTTTCCTTGTACGATGTGAGGGTCTAAGGACAGAGGGTGTCGTATTGTCATACTGATATTCTGTACACACTGTGAAGACCACTGAGACAAATGTAACATTTGTGATATTGGGCTATATAAATAAACATTGATTGATTGATTGAGAGACATATCTGCTCACAGGAAATGGCTGCACATACACACAGTCCTGGAATATAGTGATGTACAATATTAAGGGGCAGGCCAAAATATTATTTGACAAACAATGTGGAATTTATTGGCTACATACACTGAACAAAAATATGAACGCAATACTTTTGTTTTTGCTCCCATTTTTCATGAGATGAACTCAAAGATCTAAAACATTTTCTATATACACAAAATAACCATTTCTCTCAAATATTGTTCACAAATCTGAAAAGATCTGTGATAGTGAGCACTTCTCCTTTGCCGAGATAATCCATCCCACCTCACAGGTGTGGCATATCAAGATGCTGATTAGACAGCATGATTATTGCACAGGTGTGCCTTAGGCTGGCCACAATAAAAGGCCACTCTGAAACGTGTATTTTTGCTTTATTGGGGGGGTCCGAAAACCAGTCAGTATCTGGTGTGAGGGGTAGGGTTAGGGTAATGTTGTGAATCGAATGGCCTGTGTTCGTCGTCCATAACATACGCCTGCCCATACCATAACCCCACCACCACCATGGGCCACTTTTATTGTGGCCAGCCTAAGGCACACCTGTGCAATAATCATGCTGTCTAATCAGCATCGTGATATGCCACACCTGTGAGGTGGGATGGATTATCTCCGCAAAGGAGAAGTGCTCACTATCACAGATTTTTTCAGATTTGTGAACAATATTTGAGAGAAATGGTTATTTTGTGTATATAGAAAATGTTTTAGATCTTTGAGTTCATCTCATGAAAAATGGGAGCAAAAACAAAAGTGTTGCGTTTATATTTTTGTTCAGTGTATATTACACAGATTATGCACAGCGGGAGCTCCGCACCGCCTGCCGCTAGGGGGTGCTGCAGCGCCCTCAGCACCCCCCTTCCCGCGCCCATGATCACAGCAGAGCTGGCCATCTAACCAAAAGTCAGCTAACCAATCAGAGCAGACTGGGCTCTGGTTTCAGACATAGGGTGAACAGAGGTACAGTACAGTATACAGCACAGGCAGTATGATAAAAAATAAAGAGCTTTTTGAACATTAAAGCATGGAAACATGTCACAGGAGAGACACTAAATATAAATGTGAACCTAAATATGAGCAGAATATGTTCTCTTTGTGAATACATTACTTTTACTTGTTTACAATACTGCAACTTTTACTTCAGCTAACTTCTTCCACCTCCGCATAAACACTTATGCTAATTTAATACACCTTTAATGGAAGATACAAACATCTCCACAAGATTAAGCGAATGTACACACTTTTGACTCACCAACACTAATCTATGCTGCAGACACATACACACGCACAGCCAAACCTTTAATCAGTGTCTATTAATAAAGCAGTGGCTGGCTGGCCGCAAGGTCTCCTGAAGGCCATTAGTATCTTAATGAGCTGTGTTCGCTTCCTAACACACACATAAATACTCTCTTACACACATATACACACGAAGGAGGTCACAATCATGATTAGAAAAAGGATTGAATGTTGCTTCGTAGAGACAAATGAAGGGGTGCGAGATGAGATGGTGACCTTTCGTGTGTGTGTGTGTGTGTGTGTGTGTGTGTGTGTGTGTGATGTCCCATAATGTGTAGCTTCTAGTACTTTGTAAAGTTTTGTGTTGCTTTAATGTATAATAAAATGAAATAAATTGGTAGGAGAGATAAAAAGAGGATAAATTAGTAAATTAAATGGGGGGAAGTTGAGAAAAGAGGGAAAATTAGGAGATAAACAGAAGATAAGATGAAAGGAGGTAGAAGGAAGACAAAAAAGAGTAGAGGAAGAGAGGAAACCATGAGAGGATGTTGTAAGCAGCATCTGACAGCATGCAGGAGAGGTGCAATGACTTTCATTAAAAACCATCCTGCCTTTACTCTCCCTGTCACACACATCAGTCACTTCTCTTTTCAACTTGCCGTTTTCATGCTGAGATGAAATGCTGCCCCACTAAAAATCTATAGAAAGTCGAGCTCAGTCAGAGGTTTCAAGTTTATTTCTGTCTAGAATTCATCCTCTCTACATGTATATCAACCGCTCACAAGTGTCAGTTAAGAAACACACAGATGTTCTCACTAACATTGAAACTAAATGTTAGAAATGTCACAAGGCTCAGGACCCAAACGCACAACACCAGAAACAGATCAGGATTAACAAGGTCTTTAATTAAGGTCAAAACACAAAACGCTCACTTGGAGGATCAAAACTCTAAACAAAAACATCTACATCAAAAATGAAACCAAAAGAGTCTATCAAAAATATACTTCACACGATCCAGGAATCACTGGCAGGCTTGACGAGACAAGACAAACTGGCACAGGACAAAGGGAGACGCAGACTATATATACACACACTAGGTAAGGGGACACAGGTGGCAACAATTAAGGGAGGGGCTGACAATCACACTGGAGGGAAAAACACACAAGGGCAGGAATGCTCTGAAACGAGAGGGAAAGGTTACTACAAAATAAAACAGTAAATCACAAGACAAGGAAAAAGACGAAAGGACTGAACTAAATAAATTAACTTAACACAAATGTCTAGACACCACACTAAAGGTGTGCAAAAGAGAAAGAATAAAGGGATTCATTTACATTTGTCTGACGAACGTTTCTACAATACTGGCGGCTTCATCACAGGTTCTACATGTGGGTGAAGATATGTACAGTATGTGTGTTTGTATGTGTGTACTGATGTCACTGTATGTGTGTCAAACTTAAACCCCTCAGCTGTGAGGCGGTAACCTGGGATATTCAGCATTTCCTTATAAATCCACTGGCACTAATTCTCCTGCAGATGAAAAGCCGACACTTGGCTACGGGTGAAGAAACACTCCTTCAACTAATTACGCAAAAACTGTTTCGTGAGAGAGGGGGGTGGATAGAATGTCACCTGGGTGGGTCGCTTCTCTTCTTTTTTGATCTGTTAAATGTGCGTAGGTTGACTTAAAATGGTGAACGTCTTTGTTGTGGTTTTTACTCTAATGCCCTATTTGTGGGTCCACGTTGATCCAAAAAGACTGGGAGAAAGGTGTTATGTTACTTGAGAACTGTTACAGACATAAACTAAACATAAGCTGTACTATGCTGTAGGCTCATACTCTAAGTGCCTACTGCCTGAATCTGCTTTATGGTTTTCACTTTCTTTGCTTCATTTGTTCTGTTTTTAATTCAGCAGGTGAACCTATATGTTCATCAAATAGTGTGTGTGATCTTAACTGTGTGTATTAAACTAAAACGGAGCATTTTCTGTCAGCTCAGATTTGATTTCTGCTTTTTTAAACCATACAGTAGTATGTGCTCATGTGTTTCAGTGTTGGTGTATATACTGCCTGGATATGCTGAATGAAAGACAGGTTTTCCTATCAATAAAACCATTCTTGATCCTACTTTAAATATCTTGGTTTCTTCTTTTCTATGGTAACATTGTTCTGTCACAATACATCTTATTTATATGCATTTTCTATTGTATTTATTTGCATTGCATTTAACATTGAGGTAATCCATAAATAACAGAAATGAATGGGGTTGATTTACTTTTGTATTATGATACTCAGATTCGGTTATTGATTACTCTTTTTTTTTACAGCTCACTGGCAATACATATTTAAAGTGACCCTCCCAACCTTGCATGCAATTAGGGGTAATGGCCGGATGCTGGTTTTGCTGTGGTTGACCGGATGAAAAGTGAACATTACTAATTGAATAGAGTGTGTAGGGCTGAAATTGACATATTGCCCATCTTGCGCAACTTCCTGTGTCCACTATATGGTGCGAGAAAACACAAGCTTTACAAACTTTATGTTGCTCTACCAACTGCGGAACAAACAATGCAATTTTAATATTAATCGGATGCTGTCTTTCACAGGAGGTGGAACAATGAATATGACCCACACACATTCACACAGCGTTCTTCTAAATCATTTCAGATATTTCAGATACATAGCAGAGTGTAAAAGTAGTCACCACAGAACTACTCCATCACACGTCTGACACAGCAGCATCAAACAGCTGTGGTGGAGGACAACACAAGGTGTAAAAGAACAACATCAACATCAATTTGAATTTGGCAACATGACTAAACACACACCATCTGTTTGACAGCGGTCCAGACTCTAATGTGTTTGTGAGAGATTGAAGGATAATCACTTTTTTTATTCATGCCATGATGGCTCTCTGATTTCTTGTTTCATTCAGTTGATCATGTCAGGTCTGCATTGAACACCTGATCACCACAGGAACACTTGGAAATCTCCTCGACATTCCTGTAATACAACTTTAAAATTCCTTATTGTCCCTTTCAGGTCATTTCTCAGAGTATTTATACCTACAGTATGAACAGATTTAGACTGCCAGGTTGCGAAACCACAGACAAAATTCAACAATTATTACAATTAGTTTTTAAAGGTCACTTCAGGACAACATTTTGACGAAGCATATACATAAAATGGCTTTAATGTAAAGTTGTACCAACTCTAAACATATAAACAGATGGGTTCAGTACAGACTCATTACAACATGCAGTTAAGATATAACTCAACAAATGACCACACCCTGAAAAAAGTGAAAAATGGTTTATGCCAAGAATAATTTTTTGCGAATTCCCAGATCCAAATGTTCTTGTTTTTGTTATTCATGACTTTATGATTCATGACACATTTGTGTGCAAAATCCATCTACTATTGTAAAAAAACGAATTAAAGTGCCACAAAATCAACATATGGCTGCTGAATTCTTAAACAACGAGCCGATGTGAGACGACGGTGAGGATGATAGATGGACAGCATCGTGTGTTTGCTAGTTCACCAGACAACAGCCACCTGCTGCGGCTTTGACTTTGTTTCACTAATTAGCAGAGGTGGGGACTCGAGTCACATGACTTGACTCGAGTCAGACTCGAGTCGCATATTTTTTGACTTGAGACTTGCTTGACTAACATTGATTAAAGACTTTGACTTGGTATTCATGACTTGAGACTTGACTTAAGCTTGAGACAGATGACTTGAAAGGACTTGACTGTTTAAAATGAAATATTTGCATTTGTTTTTGTAGTGAGATATTACGTTTAGTTTTTTTAAACGTGATTGGGTGATTATAGTGCCGTGTGCGCAAACCTGGCAACCCACTAGACGGCAGCAGTGTCAGTTAACATGGCAGCGGCTAGCTTTACTCCACAAATAGTGAAGTTTGGATTCAAGGATTATGTTGTCGGTGACGGTAATAAGAAGAGAACAGCGGTATGCAGGGTCTGCAGCATAAAGATCAGTGACACGACCACCACAACATCCAACTTCATTCGTCACTACAAAACAACCCACAGAGAAAGGTGCGTGCATGTGTTGTGTTAGCTAGAATGCTAACGTTAAGTTTAAGCTACGTTAGACTTGGTTTCATATCGATTAAGCATTGCAAAGAGAAGTCAAAACGGTAAATTAACACTAGAACCTCCAAGGGATTCATTTTTACTAACCCTGATAGTGACAGGCTGTCAGGAGAGGGAGAGAGAGGAAAAGAGATGCCTCGTTTATTTCCCCTGTGTTATTATCAGAAGTTACTGTAAACTGTTGAATAATGTAGTTCATCTACTTTTAGTAGTTTGTTTAAATGTTTTAATTATATTGTTTTTGTTTGTAGAAGTGCATCATTCCTTGATTTATTGTAAAATGAATCTGAACTTTTTGATCTGTTATGATGATAAACTGAAGCAATTTCTAAATGAACCCAATTAAGTGAGTTTTAAATCGTCCTACTTAGTTTATAAGGAAATGATGAAGAGGAACAAATTAAATGATTTGAAAATGATATCTATGTACAGTAGGCGCTGACGCTGTTGGCGGTTCTAGTGTTAACAGAAATTTAAATTAAATATGTGTAATGGCAAATGCCATCTATGATTTTCTTACCTGGAATTCTGCCTTTTTGAACAGACTTTTTGAGTCCGAGCTATATTGTCCGCAGTTCTAGGGTTAATATGAATCTAATATGATTGTCATCGGTCTAAATTAGATTTCAAATGATTAACTGTGTATGTAATGAAGATCATAGTGTGGGCGGAATCCATTTTCATAACCACTGTCTTTTAACTGATTTAAATGCGGAAACTGGGCTTATTCATCAGAAGTTCGTATGACTTGACTTGACTTGCTTGACTCTCACCACAGTGACTTGGGACTTGCTTGATACTTGTAGGTCAAGACTTGAGACTTGCTCATGACTTGCACATGTAAGACTTACTCCCACCTCTGCTTAGTAATTAGTAATGAGTTTTTCTCTCATTTTACATGAATGCTGTAGTGGATGAGGCTAAGTAATGATGAATGAGTGATAATGAAAGTAAAAAGTAAAAATGTAGCTTTCAGTGTTGACCTTATAAAACATGTCCATTATGTGCAACAGGTTGCCTTAGCTGGTGAAAGGGTTAATATCCCAGGGAAAAAATGTAAGAAAGCCAATGTACTGTATCCACATCAACACTGTGACCTGATGTGAGCCTTTTAAAAGGGGCCAAAAGTTGTGCGTTTTTACCAGCAGCATATTACGACCCATATTTACGCTTGAATTAATCACAACCTCTAGTAGCAGTAGTAATTATGATGATAGCAAATTATTCAGCAGACGATGGCAGAAATGATGCGTATGGCAGTGGGAGGTGAGGGTGCATGTGTCAAAAAACACATGACGTTCAAAAGGCAGTAAATGTTAACATTGTCGTATATGTTAACGTGCTTGTGTTATGCCTGGCAATGTCACAACTAGATTTGTTTTATCCAAACCACAATTAAAGGGCCCATGTCATGCTTTTCTGGTTATTACCTGTCCCCTTGTGTGTTATGTAGCTTTTTATGCATGTAAACGGTCTGCAAAGTCACAAACCCTCAAAGTACACCTTGTAGCGAGTAAAACTCTAACACAGAAAATACCTGTCTATGCTGCCCCAAAACGCCTCGTTGGACATTTCTCTTTTTCAATGTATTCTTCCTGGGTATAGTCACGTAACGGGTATAGCTCCTCACACACCAGGATCCCTTAGCGTCACTATCAAACACAGTGGGGGCCCTTAAGCGTACATTTTCAACTATCAGGGAGTCCCATTGACTTGCATAGAGCTCCCTGAATGCTGGTAATAGACGAGTTGGGATGATGGAGAAATGCTCTCCGCAGACCCATTCTCACAGCGTTATAAACCTTTTTCTTACTCAATATCAAGCCACACTTATTGTTTTTACTTCGGCTGTGTGTGTGTGTGTGTGCTTAGGATGAGTTTCACCGTGTCGCAACCAGGAAACAACACCAGTAATACAGCTCACACTGGCGCAGCAGCGAGCCCCGCAACGTCCCGCCAACACGGCACCCAGACCCCACGCAGCATTCTCATCTGTTTGTCATTACTGGTGTCATTTTCTGGTTGCTAACAAACGCCATTGTAACACATAATCACTGATGTTCCGCTGTAACGGTGGTGGACTCATCAGAACAGAGTGGGCGAGCTGACCAATCAGAGCACAGTGGGCTCATAGGGATGGGGGGGGGGCTCCAACAAGCCGTTTAGGACAGACAGTAAATACACATACTATAGAGAGATGCTGTATGAGAAACCAATGTGAGTTTGGAACATTGAACAATGTAAATCTATTCTAGTACACCTCAACAATGGAATTATGATCAGTAGAAATGGCCATGCCATGGGACCTGTAACCTTACCAGGTAGTTCTGTACTGCTAATTGCCTATTTTCACAACATAGAAGTTGTTTGGATTGGATTGGAAGTTTGGGGATTATTATACTATGGGTTTTATTATTTAAAAAAAAAAACTGTTATTTTTAGAAATTGTGACGATTGCTCACACAACTGGTTTGATGCTATTCTTATGTATTATAATTGTAGATGTTAACTCATTCGTTAATTACTTTACCAAAAACTTGAGGAGACCCAAGGTCCACATCAATAAGTAAAGTTGGAAAACTTTTGACCCACCTGTGTCGTGCTGTTTCCCAGTCAGTCTTGTTTGATAGGAGGGGAGGATTTCCAGTTTCACCAGTTCTGATGTGCTTGCTATGAGCTGTGTTGCCTCCAGGACCGTACAGTGTTCTGTCGACGTCCCGTCTATGGAGAGCAGATGATCCCCAGCATGCAACGCTCCACATCTGGAACAACACAGACACAGGGACAATAAGGACTACGGTATCTTATCACAACAAAACACAGGAGAAGGAAATACCGTTGATTTGCCATTCCAGGAATACTTCGCCTCGTTTTGGTTCTGTTTGAATACCTTTCTGTGTGCAGTATACCTGTTCAGTTGGTTATTTTAGATCTGTCTGTGCGTGCAAGTGTGTTAGAGAGAATATAATAGAATTGGGAGGGATGAAACCCTCTTTTATTGGTCACACATGGACACAGCACACTCAGTGAAATTTGGCCTCTGCATTTAACCCATCCTAGTACCAGGAGTCTAGTACTAGGAGCAGTGGGCAGCTAGTGGGCAGCTATTGTACAGCGCCCGGGGAGCAATGGGAGTGAGGGGGGAAGGGGGGTGTCTGGTGCCTTGCTCAAGGGCACCACGGCAGGGCAGGGGGTGAACTGGGACCTCTCCAGGTAGCAGTCCACACTCCATATCTTTTAGGTCGGGTCGGGGACTTGAACCGGCGACCCTACAGCTCACAGTCCAAGCCCCTACTTTTTTTTTTTCTCTTTTATTATCAAAAATAGACATTTAACATCTCATCACAACTACATAAAGCATTGCTCATAATACCCACATTCAATTTTTCATATCACTAGCTTAAAGGTAGTGTGCCTTAAGTTTTCCGTTCAAAGTTGAAGCACAATGCTCCCTCCTCATCCATCTCAATTAGCCTGCTGCCATCCACAAAATCCTCGCAAAATGAGTCCTTTTCCACATGTATTAGCACAAGGTTAATGTCCCTTTTTACTGTCCTCTTCATTATATGCCACACCTCTGACATTTTACCCTCGAAATGGGCAATGTTCCTCCTTATTTGGACCGCACGCCTTGCATGGCTCAGAACATAATTTAAAAGATTCACATTGCATTCATCCTTCTTCTCAATCACACCAAACAGCCACAGCTCCTTCCATTCCATTTCTCTCACATACCATTCATTCCAACATCTACCAATTAACTCTTTCATCCTTCCAAAAAAACAAACAAGCTCTTTACATTCAACAAACTCATGCAAACACGTTTCAACCTGATCCTTACACACATCACACTCTCTCTCAACAGTTGCATCAAAATGGCTAATGATCAGGTTGTTAAACACCCTATTATGCCTCAACAAAAAATAAAAATTATCACATTCAATACTGTTCCACTTCATTTTCACATTCTCCCACATTCTCCTGCCAGTCATACCATTCACAACACTCATCCACACTTTTTCTGATGCAGGTCTTCTAATCACATCCCCTTTTAACCATTTATACATAAATGTTTCCCCCATACATTCAAACATTATCCCAACCATTCTCCCAACACCATCATCCTCAACTTTCCTTATATTCGTTACCACCCCTGTTTTAATTAATATTGCCACCCCTCTAGCACCCACACTCCCATTATTTACATACATTTCTCCCATCCATTCTTTCCTTACATCCTCCACACACCTTTCATCCCAATGTGTCTCTTGCAAGCAAATAATGTCTGAGTCACATATCATTAAGGCCTGCTCTCTCCTGTCCTTGGACCTCAGCCCATTTCCATTGAAAGAGGAAATTGTCACCATTACAAGTGTTATTAAGGTTATTATTGTTTTCATTCTATTTATTTTTTGTCCGGACACTTTGCAACTTCTCCTGTCGCTTTCACCCGTCTTCTCTCCACCGCTTTCTCCTTATCGGCTTTCCTCTTTGCATTCAGCCTGCTAGATTCTCTCCTCATTCCTCTGCTCTTTAACCCAGCATTCGCCTCGCCAAAGATCTTCTCCTCTATGGGTCCTTTCATCTCCACCTCCTCGTCCTCAGACTCGTTCTCCTCGTCGTCTCCTCCCTCCTCCATCACAACCGAGCTGACCTCCATTCCCTCAGCCGTCTGTCCTCCGCCTCCTTCTCCTTCTCCTCCTCTCCTCCCACCGACAGCTCCTCCTCCAGCCTCAGGATCAGGTTCACCTTCAACGTCCTCTTCAGCCTCGGTATCAGTTTTCTGCCCCCAGAATAACATCCACCACAGCCTCTACTTCAGTCTCAGCCAAACCTTCACCACTCCTCGCATTCTGTCCATCATCCGCAGCAGCCGGAACAGCAGCAGTATTGGCTCTGCTACTACACATCTTTCCTTCGTCTGCTTTCCCCTTCTTCCTCCCTCCGTCTCCTCCACCATCCATGGCAGCCGCGTCAGCTGCTCTCTTTGCAGCAGCCGCCACAAACACCGCCGCGACAGCAGCCACAGCTTCCTCGTTTATCCTGCTCCCAGCCTTATCACGTATATCCTCTTCTTCACTCTCTTCCTGACTTCCACCCTCCTCTTCCTCCATTCCATTCTCCGCTTTGTTTTCCGCCTGGGCACTTTCTCTCCCCCTGGCTCCGCTCGCCCCCTTCTCCCGAGTCACACAGTCCCGGGCATAGTGTCCCTGCTTGGCACATTTATGGCATCTAAACTCAGCGCATTCTTTGTATAAATGCCCTGGCCTTATGCACATCCTGCAGACCGGTACCTGCTTGTCGTGAATCACCCTGAAGTATTCCGGCCCCTCTAGAGTCTCGAACCTTGTGGAGTACGGAAGTGACCGCACTTCCTTGTTGAACTCCACTTTCAGAAACCTCGTCCCATCAACCACATCAGTGCCGGGCCACATTATTCTCATTATTGCCGATACAGGCAGAACCCCCCACATTGCCAATCTGCCTTTAATTGTAGTGTCCAATATATACGAAGGTATATTTAGGAATGACACCGTGAGTTATTTTGCCATGCAGTCTCTGCCCCGCACCAAAGCCCCATTGATTCTTATTCCATCCAACAGTTTATTTGTTCCTTTTTCTTCAGCCATTGTCACTTCATATAGCCCATCTCCTTTAACCCGACATCCCATCACAATCCCACGTTCTTTCTTAACTCCTTTTAGCAGATCCATAACAGTTACCACTGCTTTCCCACTCTCCACCGCCACCACCACTGTCAGCTCCTTTTTATATTTCTCCTCCTCCACAATCAACTCACTCTGTCCTTTCCTCTTTCATTCACAGATGTCCCGTCCTTCTCCGCACTCTGCTGTAGTGTGTCAATGTCCGTGATCCGTGACGCAGTTGATAAATCCATTCCCGTTTTCTTTGCCAGTTTATCCATCCGATCGAAAAAAACACACAGGTCGGGGGAAACCCCCAGCCAGCAAGGCCGTTTGGGGGGGACTCAGAACAAAAAAAAAATACAACTATAAGTTTGACGAAACAAAAGAGATCCACAAAACAAACAATTCACTTCTTTCCTCTTGAGACCAAAGTCACGCACGTCCTCTCACAGTCCAAGCCCCTACTGACTGAGCCACTGCCGGACAAGAGAGGGAGAATACATTGCATACACAGTATGTAAGACTACTGCACAGGTTTCAGAATTGGGAAGGGTCATAAGCAAGACATGAGCTTCTTGAACAAAAAAATGCTACTTGCAGTCAAACATATTTATATCACACATTCCTCTTTGTTACAGAGCTTTTTGTCAGGCCCTCTGCCTCTAATCAAGCTTAACACAACAACTATATATGATATAAGATTAACATGAATAAATAAGGCAGATTGACTTAATATTAATGCATTTAACCATCATTTGAATCACATTTACTTTCATAAAGTGCTGTCCTTTACTACTTTAGCATTGTTTGATGTAAAATGTGGTTTTAGGAGAATATGGTAATGGCGCTGTGAATCCATATGCACTAAGAGTTTCTTTCTGGCTTCATGTGACCTTCACCACATTCAGCCTGCCTGTAGCCTGAGAATTAAAAACCAGAAGCAGAATAAAAACTATGTTCAAACCTTGAGCATTGACTCTTAACAACTTGGGATTTATCTAATCTTGAATTTATCAAGGTCAAACTGCAGCACATTTGCACATGTGAAAATATATGTGTGTGTTTGTTTGAGTGTCTGAGTGTGTGTGTGTGTGTGTGTGTGTGTGTGTGTGTGTGTGTGTGTGTGTGTGTGTATGTATGTGTGTGTGTGTGTGTGTGTGTGTGTGTGTGTGTGTGTGTGTGTGTGTGTCTGTACCTGTCCACCACGCTGCCAGGTTTAACCCGGTCGATGACGATGACCTGCTTGTTCCGATGATTGGCCGATGTCAGCGTGATGCCCAGCGTTGCTCCTGGCAACTTCACTATTTCCACCAACAGCGGTCCGGAGGCATTCGTTACTGTGTCTGAGTGGGAAAATCAAAATGAATCATTATGCTCTTAACTCTGATCTGATGCTCCTGTGATATGACAGAACAACATTCTGTTACATTTTACATTCTGTATCACCAACATTAATAGTACACCAGCTTGAGGCAAAAATGCCTTTGAAAGCAACGACTATCAGAAGTGATGACCGAGGGATTCTTAATGCATTCTGGTAAGTTAAATTGAGCAGTTTTACCCAAAAAAAGGCAGAGCTCAGCCTGAGGTGACAGACAATACCAACACATCCAATTTTAAATAGCGTGGTGCAGGCATGAGGTATTTTTTAAGACAGGGCAAATGTTGGCAACGCAACGTGGTGATGAAAAGCTGGTTTGAGGGGCCCCCAGTGAATGTTTGCCTAGGGCCCCCACAGACTCAATAATCGGCACTGTGTGTGTGTGTGTGTCTCACCCATGATAGTGATGTCATACTCTATCTGGAACAGGGCTTCCTGGCCACACTGAGCCAACACGCTGAGGGCGTCGCAGTGGTTGGCGTTGTGCAGCGGGACGCCGTCCACGCTGAGGAGACGATCCCCGGGGCGCAGAGTTCCCTCCCTGAACACACAGACAATCAACATGTCAAAAGACAAGAACTCAGAAACACAGACAAACTCAAAATATTCTAGCAAATTAGAGCTGCACGATTTGGAAAAAAAATTACGATGTGATCAATTGTTAAATGATTCACAATGCTGAAAAGATGGATAATTTTTGCATCGTTATTCTCATTATCATTGAAAGATATATTTTAAATGATCAGACATTTTCTTAAATCTGTAGAACACAATTTATAGGCAGGGACATCTCTGCAGCACCACAAAACAAATATTGCGCGTCCTGCGATTTGAATATTAGGGCAGATTTTTCTGAGATCTGACGAAAAGTGATTTAGTTTTTGATGAATTCTGAGAAAAAAACAATCTGAATTTTGAAATTAAAGTAAGAATTCTGAGGGAAAACTAATCTAAATTGTGAGGTCGTTAAAGTGAGAATTTTTAAGTCAAAATTCTGACTTTTTCCTCAGAATTTCTAAATGTACTTTTGGTCAGATCCCATAAAACAACTTAACCTAAACCTCTTCTGTTAATATAACACAATTGATAATTTTAGCACACATAAACAAACTTTGTTGAGTCCTAAATTTGAACTTTTGTATTTACCCTTTAAGTGATTCATCAATTTGTTTTTTCCGCTTTTTCACTCATTGCTATCTCCACTGTATATGGGTTGAATGCATCTTATTTGTATGATTCCGTAACAGATCTTATACATATACAAAATACATTTCTTCATGTAAAATTATGAAAACAATTGTACACAACTCTAACGGGGGGGGGGGGGGGGAGAGAGAGAGAAAGCATGCTCGTGAACTGTCAACGGAGGGGGAGACGCACGCTCGCTAACTGTTAGCGCCGGTGTTATGCATGCCCACTGCACCTCGCGGGAGCGCGCACAAAACCTCCCAGATATGAAGGGCCAAAATTCAAACTAACCTCGCACACACACACACTACTGAAAACATCTCACATTGACTAGTGAACACCTCACACACACACAACTGAACATTAAACCTCACACACTTACTACTGAAAATTAACCTCACACACACACTGAAAATTAACCTCAAACACACACTATTGAAATACTCTCACATTCACTACTGAAAACCACACACACACACACACACACACACACACACACACACACACACACACACACACACACACACACTCCTGAAAACATTTTATTGAAAAGTTCTCAGTAGGGAATGTGCATGTGTTTCACCTATGTGTGTGAGGGGGATTCTTGCTGTAACGGAAGTCGTTGTAATGAAACGGAAGTAACAAAGAACAATGCTGCAGTGATACAGTAGGTGGCGATAATTCTCCTCTACTCTCTAAGAAGAAGAATTAAACAGAAGGTCCAATTCAGCATGGATTTATAGAGAAACGGCACCGCAGCCGTAGGCTGGACCCTGGACCGAGCAGTTTACAAACTGAGACGGTCTGGTCTATGGAGGTGTTCTTGTTTACATATACATATAAGACGTAGTATATACATGTTCTCCTGGCAAGACCTCAAATAATCTTCGTAATATCTATCAAACTATAGATCCTACACATCCACTGGACGTGGATTCTAAAAGTACAATATACACTTCTCGCTAGAAATCGAATCAAAAAAGTATTTTTATGGCCAAACTGTTCTACAATTTAGGATTTTCCAGAGAGGGTTCCCAGCTAGCGGGGAACGTTCTCACAACGTTGGCTAACGTTACCTATTGGTTCTAATAAGGTTTTAAAGAAACGTTTTAATCTGATGTTCAAAGAACCTTTTTAGGATGTTTATTTTTTCAAATAATGTTCCTATAAGGTTTAAGGTTAACTAAGACATAACGTTTTAACTGCAACATTCTGCAAATGTTTTCAGGATGTTATTGAGGCCTGAGATGACAGAAAGTTGTTTTATAAAATGTGCCTTCAATGTGATATGTTAACAAAGGTGGAACGTTTTGCCTGCAACATTCTAAGGATGTGTTTTGGACGTTGTTGGGGTAACACATTAAAGATGTTCTTTATAAAACGGTCCCTCAATGTTACATGATAACCAAAGAAGAACATTTTGAAAGCAACATTTGGATAATGTTTTCAGGAGGTTATTCTTTTTTTATCAAATGTTCCTGTGATGCGAAATATTAACAGGGTCATGGTCAACGTCAGATTTATTTGTAGTGCGCTTTAAAAAACAAACTTGCTGCATTTGTTTGAAAAGGATGTTTAAAAGAAATCTGATGTCACCACATTTTCGTTTTTAGAAAAGAACAAGCACGTAATTCATGATATTGCACGTTTGCGTAGGCATGTCTGAGTTCCCAGCTAGACATTGTTGGTTCTAAAAACATTCTGAGAATGTTACCATTCGTTGTTCTAGGAATGGTTTCATCGAGAAGTTTTATTTTGGTTCCTAGAATGTTCTTCTGAAAGGTAGGATAACGTTCTCTAAAAACATTCTTAAAATGTTTGGTGATAACATTGTTCGAACATTATACCCCAAGTGTTTTTGTTGTTTATGCTCATATCTCTATGGTCATATGGATCGAATAACACTTAGAAAACCAAAGACATACATTTAGAAGAATGGACCGACTATCACTGCCCGTCCCTGAAACCCCTGTTAGTGGGTTAGTGCCCCCCCCCACCTGCCTGCTGGTCTGCTCTACATGGCTGGGAGCAATCTCCAATCAACCACATCTGCAACCTGCTCATCAGCCACACTATGAAAGCCTGCAGCCTGCACTCATTCCCTGCCGGATTGTTGCCGTGAACGGTTTGTTGCGTGCCGCTCTACCTTTTTACCAGCATATTCTTTGACAACTTTGCCTGCTTTTGCCTCGCACTCATTTTTGTGTCTCTCCCAGGAGGAATCCAAGGCCTTCCACACTCCCAAGACCAGCCAGGCCTCTCCACCTTGGAACAACTGTTTCCCACTGCTGCCATAACCAACCTCCACTCCCAGCTCCCCTTTTCTAATAAACAAATGTTACGCTCACCAGCTGATTCCGAGTCATCCTTTTACTAATAGTCAAATTCCAATAGTTAAGTAAATTATCAAAATCATCCTAATGACCACAGTGGTCAGTCCACTTACCCAGGAATTTTGAGTTGAACAATTACAGGAATATTATGTCTTTATGTTCTAATAATGTAAACATATTTTAGTAAATTGTTACCACAGAACATTTGCATACTTTTTTTTAACATAAAGCATGTTATCCTTCTCTAAAATAATAACATTCTGGCAACATAACAAATCTAACTTGCAGCTGAAAAATGTTTTAAGAACAGTACGGCATAATGTTCTAACAATGTTAGCAAAAACATTTGAAGAATGTTTTTAGAGAACGTTATCCTACCTTTCAGAAGAACGTTCTGGGAAACAAACAAAAACTTCCCGCTGAAAACCTTCCGAGAACAATGACTAACATTCTCAGAATGTTTTTAGGACCAAATATTTCTAGCTGGGTTATTTGTGAATATACGACCCACCGGAGCGTTTGCAGTCAACGGGAGCACTAGAGGTCGAAAACTTTAAAACGTGATTATAGGTCGTAATAAGCGCTTGAACAATCAACCTAAATGTTTTAAGATTTCACATCACAAAAACACCATATCCCAACGTGCATTGCGGCTAAAACATCCAATCACCGAGCTTCAACGATAGCTGAGGATCATGGGTAGTTCAATGTTTTAGCCTATCAAAACCTCTGAAAAAATAAATGTGTGTCTCTCAGAAGCGAAAGGGAAAAATATAAAAGCAGTGTAACCAATTAATGTTGTAATTAACAAGGTTAAACTGATGTGTTTTAGTGGATGAGTACAACAGATATTGTGGAGGCTATTTTTATATAACATTAGAAAGACTGATTCTTATTATTACATTATAAGCTTATTGTGCTCATTTTATGTGGCTGTGACTTTGGAATAAATAGACATCTTTAGCCTGCAATACAGAGTAGCAAGGTCAGGTGCAGACACTGGAAGAATACAAAGAGTTATTCATAAACAGGACATCACTCCAGCCTTGAGTTGTATGGGAGCTACACTCCCACACATAGCTAGGAAGCAGCCTTATGAAGATTCCACTTTTTCTGTAGAAACGTTAGCGAAAACAAATTACGTATGATGGTGCCAGAGTAGGGCACAGGCCGGCCGAATGCTGATTGGAAGGCCGTTTTGCCAAGAGACTCTATCTGAGTCTGCGCACCTACCAAAGAGAACCAAGTCTAAACCACGGTATCTCTTCAGCTAGTCTTGACCAATCATAAATGTACGGACAATGCCCTGTGTAATAAAAATGTATGCACGCACAAGGTTCGGTGCTCTTTTTCCGGAAATAGTGGTTACAGATTACAGCTTTGCTGCCTGTAATTTTTTCTATGACATAACGGAGTCCTTGGCCAAGTGAATATATATATTTTGCTCTCTCATAATAAATAGTTAAACTTAGAAATCGTTTGTCTTTCCTAGAATTTTTAACACAACAATATCACTGTGAAATAATTTGACAGTGAGGGGAATACGGTTTTATTATGAAAACTTCGAGACCGGAAATACTGTTTTCACCCTGTGAGGATTGACGCTAACTTTGCATAGGGGGAAAGACATACACGTTCTCCTGGCGAGACCTCAAATCATCTTCGTAATATCTATCAAACTATAGATCCTACACAACCACTGGACGTGGATTCTAAAAGTACAATATACACTTCTTGCTAGAAATCTAATCAAAAAGCATTTTAATGGCCAAACTATTCTACAATTTGGGATTTTCCAGAGAGGGTTATTTGTGAATATACGACCCTCCGGAGCGTTTGCAATTGCCCCAAATGGTTGTTTACACTACCACTAGAGGTGCTAAACTTTAAAACGTGACTATAGGTCGTAATAAGCTGCTGAACAATCGACCTATTTGGTCGTATGAGTTGGAGGACTAGTGAATGTGAGATTATTTCAGTAGTGTGTGTGCAAGGCCAGAAGTTTTCAGTAGTGTGTGTGCGAGATTAGTTTGAATTTTCATACCTCATACCCAGACATTTCAATGATTTGTACGGCAAAGTTAGGTTTGGAAATTATATCATCTCCTTTTTGCCGAGCATGCATAATAACTAGGGCTGTCAGTCGATTAAAATATTTAATCGCATGATTGTCCATAGTTAATCGCGATTAATCGCAAATTAATCGCACATTTTTGATCTGTTTTAAATGTACTTTAGAGGAATATTTTTCAAGTTTTTAATACTCTTATCAACATATGAGTGGACAAATATGCTTTATGCAAATGTTTATCATTTGAACAATGACAAATATTCTCATGAATATTAAACACAACAACCTCTGAACATTACAAATATTCGCCTCAATTCAACCTGGAACCTAATACAATAAAATTGTGTGTGTGTGTGTGTGTGTGTATGTGTGTGTGTGTGTGTGTGTGTGTGTGTGTGTGTGTGTGTGTGTGTGTGTGTGTGGTGTGTGTGTGTGTGTGTGTGTGTGTGTGTGTGTGTGTGTGTGTGTGTGATGGATCGTTGGAGCTATGTGCAACTCAAGGCATATGCTCGAACGGGAGCTGCCTGGACGCTGCAATCATGTTGCACTATCCGTTCTGAGTGTGCTGACTTCTCGTACAATGTCCCACTGTCTGGCTTCCTGCATAAAGTCAAGTGCTCGGCGCAGTTGTCGGCGAAATGTCGCTCCTCTGTTTTCATTTAAGCAGCTCCTTATATCCGTTAGCGCAGCTAGCTAGCACCAGATGCTAACAACAACAATGCACGTAAGGTCTCTCTCTCGCTCGCTCGGGCCACACATACACACACCCTCCCGGTCCTCGAGATGGCCAGTCGGTGCCTGCCGGTGAGCGTGGAAGTGTGGTCTGCCACAAGCGGGCGGCAGGAGCGGGGCTGTCAGCATCAGCTTGTAGATGGTATTTTAAACTCGATGCGCTCTGAAACTACGGGGCGGCCGAGGAAAAAAAATACACATGCGTTAATCGCGTTAAAATAATTAGTGGCGGAGCCTCGCTGCGGGGAAGCTTTGGCGCTGTTCTGAGTTTGTTCTAATCTGTCAAAATGACAGACTGCTTTCAGATTTCTCCGTCATTGTTGAAAAAGATTCGTCATAGACAGAAAATATTCGGTTAACGCGACCTCTGCACTGGACATTGCTTTACGAAAGAAAAGGAGAAAATGCTGTCCCACGATACCTTGCGGCCGCAACATTCACCGTGACACAACATTCGGCCGTTCACGGAAACAACCGATTATTACCGAGAAATTATATCATGAAAGTTACGGTGCTTATTAAGCATTTTAAAACGTATGTGGTAAGTTGCCAAAGTGCTTTGTTTTGAACGTTCATCAGTGTTATAATCAAAAAGAGAAATATGAACGTTATTTTTTACTGAAATTATCAAATAAAGTCAACATCTCACAGTCTTCACTGAGCTGTGTGGGGTTTGTTCAACTTTTAAAAGATGTTTGAATGGTGATGTACACAGTGATAGATGTTAAGGACTAACGTTTATAATAAATACATTTGTATTTATTTTAAGATATTTTCATACAATCATACGTATTCGGATCATTTGTATTAAAGGTCACCTATCATGCTTTTTTTAGGCAATAGCATAGGTCTCAGATATATACAAATATATACAAAACATGTCTATGAAGTGTTTTGCTCAAAATACCAAACAGATCACCCATTCTAGCCATGCCTCATTCCCCTCTATTTCACTTCCTGTTTCAAAGGTGCTGATTTTGGGTATAAAGCTTAAACAAATTATAAAGAGGGGCTTATGCCTGCTCATACGGGAGATTCTACCGGCAGACACTGCGTTGATGAAATGCCATATCATGGATTATCAAGGATTACTTCTGAAACAGTATGGAGCTCAAAGGCTTTCTCTCTTGCCGGTTATACCACAAGGTGAGTTCCTTTGTATTTCCTGCTTCTTCACACACATGCTCTCTCCAGTACAGGTTAGCTCTGAGTGTTAGCGATGCTAATGTAAACAACGAAAATATTACATCCAAAACAGTCGGGCATTGTTTCTGATAGCAACGTTTCTGATAGTGCTGTGGGTCTGCATTGCCGATATGACGTCACATAGGACGCAAATCTGGATCAGCTCCGTTGTACCCCCATTTTTAGAGATTTGGGTACGGAGGAAAAGAGAGAGGGTTTTATTTTCTGACGCTGCGTGAGTTTCCTGACACATATTTATGTATAAAAGACTCAAAAAGTGCATTTTGCATGATAGGTCCCCTTTAATGTGGAGCATACGTTTCACTTTCCTTTTTTATTGCAATTACAACCTTGTTCATGAAAAATATTTGTTTCTCTGTTGTCCACGTTCATAAAGCATAAAACAACACCACAAGAGCATGGTGCAAAGATTATTTTACAGTAGTCCGCCGTTCTTATTATACATCCATGCAGTCCGCTGTATAAAAAACTGTAGTTTCCCCACAGCAGCAGACGCACATTCATGACGTCCGCTGGCGCATCATAAATACGTTGATAGTGTAAGTGCAATCGGATTCTCAAAGTACAGCAGTCTCTTCTCCTAAATACTTTTGAATTCTCCTATCCACTATTCCTTAACCCCGTGACGTTTCACACGGAGGTCAAGGAATAGACGATAGTAGCTGATTTTTGGACTGTTCGACTGCAGCCTAGGAGTCGAGGAGGGGAAATTAGAATTGAGAAAGGGCTTCTGTTTCTCCTTCGAGGGCTGCTGAGTGATAGGGGGCGGGGCTGGTACTCTCCTGGCTGCAAATGAGGCACACCTGTTCCCACTCACCTTATCAACCTTCTCTCTAAGAGCCTGGCCCTCACCCCACTACTCTGCCAGATAATAAAATGCTGTTGGACGATCCAGAGTGCCTCTCTGCAGCCTAAGCCTTGTTTTTCCAGATTGCAGTTTTTTGTGCCACTTTTTGTATTTTTGCCTGGGACGTCTCTCTCTGCTTTGTGGGGACCTTGTCTGCACCCAGCCAGCTCCCTGCCTTCATTACATGCCTTTTCCTTGCTTTCTTTATTAAACACCTTAAATGTTACTAGTGTCAGTCTCTGCTTTGGGCTCCTAAAAGATATCCAAACACTACATACTGTTTTAAAACAAGGGAAAACCACGACAAAATGAATTACTTTTCTCATCATCTCTGACTTCCTCTTATGTCCTCCTCTCATATCTTTCTGTGGAAGTTTCATTCCTCTTGCAACTTTTTCTCCAAGCATGACTTTCAAACATATTTTATCTTTTAACATCTCTCTTATTTTTGGTCTAACTTCCTTGCTGTCCTACTTGTTCCAAGCTTCTCTCTTCTCCCACCTTAACTAGCCTTCATCTTTCTGATCTCATCCTCCTCTCATCTGTCTGAGACTTATCATTTATCATCCAGTTCAAATGGAGGACAGACAGTGAAACCCGCAGTCAGATGACAGATTATCCTGCTCTGGTTTACAGTATTTAAAATTAAATTAGGATTTAACAAACACCATGTCCCCTCCCCAAAACAATAATTTCTCAATATTCTGAAAGCACTTAATGGCACATTTCAGGCTATTATTTATTCATTTATTTCTGCCGCATTTTTATTTATTTTTTCATGCAAAAGGGTTCATGAATTAAAGAGCTGGTGGATGTGTTATGCATGATGCCGGAGTGAGAGTAATGCCGAGCTGTCATCAGAGCAGCCAGGAGTTGTAAAGTATGATACTCGCCCTGAAGCCTTTCAACAACATGATGCACATTAAGCTCAGACCCAGAGGCTTTATTAAGGCTGGGATAAGTATGTGTGATGTATTTTAGGAATGTTTTACAAGAAATATGGGGTCAAATAGAAGTCTGCAATAAAAAATAGGCAACAAAATTGATGCAAAAAGCGTTTGGATGTTCCAGCCAACAGGTAGGGCGAGCAATAATGGCGGTGTGGTTTTTTCTCAATAAAAAAATATGTTGAATGTGAATATTTTCTTACACTGATCTAATGTCTGCCATCCTTTCATCTGGTCAAATTTTAAAATGATTATATATATGGAGATAGTTAGATTTGTGTCATTATTATGTATGGGAACAGATCAACAATCTGCAGAAAAAAGTGCATATATACACTGTTGCCCATAAAGTTAGAATAACATTTATTTGACCTCTTTTCATGAAATGATTGTGACAATGTCATTGAAGTGTATATCATCTCGAAACTTTATTGATCAATGTGTCAGGGTTTGAGTTTTGTGTGTCTAGTTTTGGGGTTATTTTTGCTGTTTTTTTTTTCCTCACTGTCTCCCTCCATGTCAGTCACCGTCAGCTTTTTGGTATTGTATCTTCCTTGTGTTTCCTTTGTTTTATACCATGTTTTTGCCATCAGCTTTTAAAATAAAGCTCGCTTTTGTTTTCTAGACCAACTTTTTTTGTAGTCTGCTTTTGGGTCCTACCTTTCCCAAATCGTAACAGAATGAACCGACCAGGAATGGACCCAGGAGATGATTCATTTGAGGTAGAATTCATTAATTTTACTTTTTTTATTGGCTTGCTGCTGTGATTGGTGGAAGGGAGCGTCCAGTGTTCTACAGAAGGAGGCCGCTCTGGTAGAGGTGCACCGGTTGGCAACAGAGAAACCATGTTTATTGAAGTTCTTACCTGACTGGATCCCGGCCTGCCCAGGCATGCTAGCCCCCTGCCTCCCAATTCCCAACCTGACACCATACATCTCGGTGTGTTCCATCTAGAGTCAACCCCTGCTTCTTCCCCATTTGCTGCTCCTGTCCAGGAGCCGTTCTCGGGTACTCGTCTGGCTTTTGGAGGTCCACTGAGTCTCCAAAAAGCTCCTAAGAGAAGGAGTCGCAAGTCCAGGCTAGCAGCCCGAGCCCCAGAAGCCATGCTTTGGGCTCCAGTACAGGCCCACACAGCCATGGTTCCAGTCCCAGTTCTGCCCACAAAGCCATGGATTCGTGCACCAGTACCGGCCCACACAGCCATGCTTCCGTGCTCCATTACCTGGCTCACACAGCCATGGTCCAGGCTTCTGTTCCGTGCCCAACAGCCATGGATCTGGCTCCAGAACCGGCCCCAGCAGCCATGGTTCCGGCTTCAGTACCGGCCCCAGTAGCCATGGTCCCGACTCCAGTTTCGGCTCCAGTACTGGCTCTCCGGCCGACGCCAGCTCCCCGTGTTCTGTCGGCGTTCCGGCCGACTCCAGGCCCCCGTGTTCTGTCGGCGAACCGACCGTCTCAAGTCCCCTCTCGAGTCTCTTCTTGAGTCCCCTCTCGAGTCTCCTCTCGAGTTCCCTCAAGTCTCCTCTCGAGTTCCCTCAAGTCTCCTCTCGAGTCCCCTCTCAAGTCCCCTCTCGAGTCTCTTCTCGAGTCCCCTCTCTAGTCCCCCCATCAAGTCCCCCCATCAAGTCCCCTATCGAGTTCCTTCTCAGGTCCCCTCTCGAGTTCCTTCTCAGGTCCCCTCTCGAGTCTCTTCTAGAGTCACCTCTGAAGTCTCCTCTCACGTCCCCTCTCGAGTCTCCTCAAGTTCCCTCTCAAGTTCCCTCTGGAGTCCTCTTTCAAGTCATCTCTCGGGTTCCCTCTCAAGTCCCGACCCAATGTCCGGCCCCCTGACTTTTTGAACTCTGCCTTGCCCCCGGGCCGTCCGCCCGAGACCCCCTCCTCAAACTCTGCCTTGCCCCCGGGCCGTCCGCCCGAGACCCCCTCCATGGACTCTGCTTTGCCCCCGGGCCGTCCGCCCGAGACCCCCTCCATGGACTCTGCCTTGCCCCCGTGCCGTCCACCCGAGACCCCCACCATGGACTCTGCCTTGCCCCCGGGCCGTCCACCCGAGAACCCCTCAAGTTTTGTGTGTCTAGTTTTGGGGTTATTTTGCTGTTTTGTTTTTCCTGTCTCCCTCCATGTCAGTCACCGTCATCTTTTTGGTATTGTATCTTCCTTGTGTTTCCTTTGTGTTTTATGCCATGTTTTTGACATCAGCTTTTGTTTTCTAGACCAACTTACCTTTTTTTTTGTAGTCTGCTTTTGGGTCCTACCTTTCCCAAATCGTAACACAATGTCTTCCAAACATGTCATAGTGAAAATTAAACCACAACTAAAAGAGCAATGTATCTGAAAACTAAATTATTCCAACTCTACAAGCAACAGAGTATATAACATCTGCAAATTGCTAAAATAATATCTCAATATATTATTTTGATTTACAAGTAAATAAAAAACATTTTTCAATGTCTTTTATACTTTTCACTGGTCTGACAAAAACCGTATCACTCTGCCATCTTTGGATAGCATGTGAAGAACTGCTGATGTCATTTCCACATTTGAAAGTAGCATGCAGTCTGAAGAGGTTTTTGTGTTTTTTAAATAATCAGCGGCAAGTAATGTAAATTCAAATTATTTTTTAAATGCGTGTATGACACAAAGAGTCAGTGTCTTGTGTTCATTTGGCGAACTGTTTTAGGAGATGCAACTTTTTTAAATGATGTTCCTAAGCATTTATTCCAGGTCGTACATAAAACAGCATGTCTCTACAACTTCCAGAGTTGCCGTTTTAATTCCCTCTGGAAAATGCTGAATAATGAAGGCACTCCTGGGACTGCATGGTGCTGCGGATTAACTTTTCTCCAATTGGCATAAAAATGGGATATAAAGCGGCATGAATATCGCATTCGTTACCCCTGGTCTGACCCACATTTTGAAGCAGATTTTCTTTTTAAAGTTAGATGAGCTTCGGGCAAAATAACGCAAAAGTATGATTTATACTTGGCCAAGACTGTCACTGTCTGTGAAGCAATGATTGATCTGCAATCACTTTTGACAACTTTAGATTGCCTCGATCATGCATTCATTTTTGTATCTGATTGAACATTAAACAAAATAACTGCAGTTTCTTGCAGCATATGTCCTAATTTTGGAACAATTATTTCACAGATAGTTGCTACTAGAATAAAAATAGCATCTGACAGTTTTCAAAGTCTAGCTTCGAATGATTGAAGCTGTGAGTGATCAGAGGAGGGGTTACACTTTATATTTTGTATATTTTCCTGTATCTCAGCTGAGAGACAGCACTTTAAAAAAAACTATATATATTTGTCTAATGGCTGACAGGGGCAAGCGCTACATCATCCCAAAACACTTCCATTAGGAGAAAAGTGCTGCACTTAAAGAGTATACTGTACATATAAAAACACAAATGTGCCAAAACACCTCTAATGAAGAAACATCTTCATCAACTTGATCAATTTGCGCAGCGTTTACTAATAGTTTAACTAAATGAATTGCTGTAAATACAAAACGGAAACCAGGGTACATCAAAAAGTGACACACATAGCTGGGACCAGAGCAGGGACGTGCACAGGTACGGGCTAATGTTGCCAGGCCAACGGCCCGTTTGGCCTTTTTGGCTGACCTGCCCCTCTGGGGAGAGCGAGAGTGTATTTTTATTTTTTCTGTTGTGGCCGAATCAACATGATAAGCCCACAATTAGTAGCGTCTCGCTGCGGGAAACACACTTTGTCAGCGCTGTCATCTGCCAGTGCGTTAAGACCACCTCAGTGTCGGATTTTAGAAACTTGATTTTGAGTTGTCTCATGGCAGTTAGGGTATAAGGGACAAACCAGGGGACTTTGCTTCCTCTTGATACCGTCGGTTATTTACAAAAAAACACCTAAATATAGCCTACTTGTTGTCATTCTGTGTCTTTTCATCTGTAAACTCCTTCAACGGGGCCGCTCGCTCTCTCATGGGTGAACACTTCACTGTCCCGCTTCACTGTAGGATTTCTGCCATGTCTCTACCACTTTAGTTTGACCATCTCTGTTATTAAGTTACCGAATACTAAATAAATAAGTAATTCGATACCTTACTGGCTGCGCTCATAATGATAAGAATAAGAATAATGCGTATTGAACTGGTTTCATAAATTAGTGAGTTTATTTAAGGTACCTAATTAGCTAGAGGCAGGGGTTAAGTTGGGATTTGATATGTGGGGGGGCTCTGTGTGGAGGTGCGAGAGGGGGGTGGAGGTCGAGGATCTCATTATTTGACATTAAGGGATATAGGCCTACACTGTGGCCCTAAAGCAACTGCTCCTTTATCTGTATCAAATGCACACATTGATGCCACCAAATGTCACAATAAAAATAGAAAGTACTACAAATAAACTGGAATTCATTTACATCTTAAATTATGAATATATATACACAAAAAAAGGTTTACAAATATCTAACCTTCAAATTGCTTTTTTAAATCAACACTGCTCTGCACACTTGCTAAAGAACATTTGTGTGGAAATCTCAATTCATTTGTAGGGCTGCGTGAGTATGGCCAAAAGTATGGGAGTAAATCTCACTGTAAACTATTTAATCATCACCAAATTCTGTGTTATTATGACCGATCATAACTCAGCTTTATGCAGACATACATTTAGCATGGTGTACAGGGCCGGTTCTTGGCATAGGCGACATGGGCGGTCGCCTAGGGTGCCAGATCTGGGAGGCGCTGCGCTGGCAGCTCTGGGAGGGAAATAAACATTTTTGACTGTTTGCGCTCATCCTAATTTTCGGCCTTGATGTAACAACATTCATAATTAAGTAAATGTAACACCCTTTTCACCCCGGTTACACGTTTCATTTGCCCTGTACGATGGGCGCTATAAGGCTTATCAGGCGCCCGCAGCTCACAGCCAAAGTGGGCGTGGGAGCGAGCGAGAGAGATAACTGAAATGTATGTAAACAAATATTTCCAAGGTACTCCTTTATAATTATTGGGATAAACAGGTTTGAAATCATTCCAATGTATACTATAGGACAGTAAACCAAAAATATCGTTTAAAACTTGAGGGATAAAAAATATGCATAAATAAATAAATGTTAACTGGTAAAATAAGATATGAATGAACAACAAAAATAAAATAAGTTAAATTGATTTGTTATTGGTTATGTTCACATACTTATTGATTATTAAAATGTAAACCGATCTTTTTCATATGGGTGTTTAGAGTTGTACCCCTAGATCAGGTCTCTAGTAATGTGTGCTCAAAGTGCACCAGATTGAAGCATTTTACTTTAAATGTTCAAACATTTCTTCCCGGGGGGGCGTACCCCCGGACCCCCTAGAGCAGCGGTCGATCGCGAGTGTGGGTAGATCACGGACCGTTAAAAAAAAAAGTTACAAAAGAAAGAAAAATAAAATAAAAAATAATAATGTTTGAAAAATACGTTTTTAGATGTAAACCTATCATAGCAGGTGCCACTTGATTGACGTATATATTGAGACACCTCAATAATATAATACATTAACCGTGCTTTACGTGAACCTCATCATGACACAAGAGAGGACTGCAATTTCCTGTGTTCAATTAATGCAACAGAGGCAAGTCACCAGACCAATCAGAGAGTTGCATGGAAATACATGTGCGCTTGTGTCATTCAAGCTCGGCTCTGTATGGCTCTGGGCTCTGTGTGTGTGTGGCAATAGCGCATTTAGTGTGATAGAGGGAGAGAGAGGGACCGGTTCTAGCGGGGACCGTGATGTTAGCATCTGGTTAGCTAGCTGCACTAATGGACATAAGGAGCTGTTTCCACAACAAGCTGGGGGAGAGTCCTCCCCTGTCAGACTGAGGGGCTCAGGTGAGCTAAAGGACTCTCTGAGTGTTTAGAACAGTTTTGTCACAAATTATTCAAAAGATTATTTCCGAGGCACACCTTCATATGATCATTATAGTTATACAAACAATAAGAGAATAAAGGAAAAACAGTTATGAAATACTATATGGCAGTAAAACAAGAATACAATTTAAAAGGGGAGTGATTTGTAAAATATCCATAAAGAAAAAGAAAATCTATTTACAGTTGTGTTTCATATGGGTGTTGAGAGATGTATCCATAGATCTCTTCATGTTGCTCTCAAAGTGCACCAGATTGATGCTTTCAACCTCAATATAAAAAAAAAAATCTAGGAGCTAGAGGAGGTGAGGACCCCCCTAGAGGAGGTGAGGTCCATCCCCCACTCATAAAAAAATAGCACTTTACCCCTGCCTATATGCCGTGAGCTGATTATGGAGCCTTCATTGTAACAGTAATTCAGATGCAATTAGCCTATATAAAAGGCCTCAAATTGGAAGCACTGTCTGGGCCGTCTTTTTCACTCAATTCTGCAATAGGTAGATCTCGCCTTTCACCTTGGCCGAGGTTGGTGATCGTGGGCTTAAAAAGGTAGGTGACCACTGCCCTAGAGGATGTGACGTCCACACCCCAATTCAAACATGTTCATACAATACCGAATACATTTGAAGCCTTTTTGATGTATATTACCAACATGTCAATACGTTTCTGTTTTTGTAGTGTATTGGTCTTTTGTAGAGATTTTTCATTTATTCTTTATATATTCTATTGTGTATTCCTTTTGATCTTTTCTACTGAACGATTTTCAGGCAGGGGGGGGGCCAGCTAAATTCTCGCCTAGGGCAGCAAATTGGTTAGAACCGGCCCTGATGGTGTAGGAAACGGGCTCCGTGTTACAAGACCGGTCGGGGGTTTGGCGGTACCACTGCAGACTCTCTGCACACACACACACACACCGCTGCAGACTCTCTGTACGAAGGAGCCACGGTGCTGCAGCTCCTGATCGGAGCAGAGACACACGTTCACTAAGCGGAAAAACTATATCCTGTCACAGAGATCTGCTATTTTAAATTGTAAAGTCAACACATATTGACCCTAAATAAAGTCTATATTAAGAACGAGAGATGTTTTAACCGTATGGCTTAAACAAATGACAAATGAGCGAGGGTGATGACGTCAGAGCATCGTCCTATGTGCCGGGGCTGAGCCCCGGACAGCCCCGGCCCAATTTAACCCCTGGTTAGAGGCCCTATTTTATCAGTATGTCTGGACTGCACAGCAGTTACAATGGTCAAACTACATTAGAACAGAATTGTCCCCATGTTGTCTTTAATAGTTACTAACATTAGTTATTTTAATGAGGTATGGACCGCAAAACAAAAAATGTCCCTGATTTTCATTTTTAAAAATCAAGTCACCGAATGCAAGTCGCCTCAATTACTGTTCAATTTAGTTGATGTAATAATCGTTTGGTTTCTTTTACATTAAAAACAAGTTACAATTTTCAAAAGGTCTTGTGTTTTTTTTCGGGGGGGGGCCCTTTTTCCAGTTTAGAGTAATAGCCCCTCCAAATGTCTGTGCACGTCCCTGTACCAGAGTGCTTGTTGAAGTTCAGGGATTATAAAATTGGCCAACTGTAACCGGAAACGTACCTAAAATTAACGTTTTATCGGCTTATTTTTTAAATTGTTATTGCATGACTCCTTCAAATATTATTGCAGATCAGCTGTAAGCTAGCTAGCTAACCTGGCTAAGCTAGTCATTTCAAATACACTGACAAAACACTTACAAGCGTTTGTTTCGTTTATACAGCGCTTTTAATAAACTCTTTGCATGTTTCGTCAAATCGGTTAATATATTGCGGCACATGTGTTGTCAAGTTAGTACATTTGTTTCTTCATTTGCATGATTTAGCACATTTGTGTTTTCATTTTTTTAAACAAAAAGTGTCTTAAGATGTCTGTTTGATTTTTTCTCTGTCTGTTAAATTATCTGCATATGTGACCTGCTCCATCGAAATCAGTCGCATTGACCCAAAGACACATTCTGAGTTGTATACACTCTTGGAAAGAGGAGATTCCTCGCTTTCTAATGATATCAGGATTGTTTTTGTACTCCAAATATGTCACATTATATAATGACTGTCACCGAGTCATCATTTTGAGAAAAAGGCCTTCAAAGTTTCCTCTTCTCTGGAATCCATCGATCTGATTGATTATTAGCAAATTATCAAAATACTACGGAGGGAAGATATTTTGGTTTGGATTGCTGGTCTGGGGGAAGCTCACGAGTGTGTGTGTGTGTGTATTGTGTTTGTTTCCCGGGGAAAACCCTCACGAGAAACACCGGCTGTTGTTATGCCTGCAGTGACGTCAAGTTACTCCGTTCTCCGCTTGTAATTATGCCGAAGCTTCAAAGTTGTATTTATCATCTGAATTTGCTGAAACAAGTTTCATATTCTGAAAGCCAAGACTTTGTTTATTTGAAATCAGATGAAAACAAACTGTAACGGACCCTGCTGTGTTATCTATGATCACTATACATCTTACATTCATAATTTCAGCCGGAGGGAGGGGGGGCGGCGCTGCGGAACAGCAGAGTGGCGAATGAGAGGTGCCTGTCTTCGTCCCTTTACAAGCTTCAAAAATGTATTTATCGTGTGATTTTGGAAATAAAAGTTTCATATTCTAAAAGCCAACACTTAGTTTATTTAAAATCAAACAAATCACCCGAACCCCGGAAACAAATCCACGTTTATTTTGAAATGAGCCGTTGCGAATTCCGACTGATTTCAATAGAGCGGGTCACATACATACAACCTGTTTTACTGTTAATGTTTCCAAAATGGAAATTAACAAGGCATCTTTTTTCCCTATAGCATAATTTAAAATGATGTAAATGTCAAATAAATCCCGGCCTGCATGTACACAAGGTTGAATCACTCTTGCGCTACATCAGTTGCTAAGTCACATAGCTGACATTAATATGGAAATGTTAGGGATTATAACTTAAACATAGAGACAGAAACAGACACATGATGGCGACATTAAAGGGATACGAGGTGATTCATGCTGCTGCTGTATGAGTAACACATAACTGTCAACATAACAGTGATGATGACAGGAAGTGACATTATTATCCTCAGGGTTTATTTGCATGAAGACAAATCTCCTACACTCCTGACTCCATTCCGCTGTTAGTGTAAACTCAATGAGGTCATTGGGTGCTTGGTTTAATGATTCCTAGACGTCCCTTTTTTTTTCGGATATTTGCTAAAAATAACACGATTCCTCTTTCAGTTTGAGTGTTTGCTTTTTCTCATTTTAATTTTCATACACATGATGCAACTCACAGTGCTATGGCAAACAACAAGACAAACAGAACATAAGCAAATACAGGTCAAGCCTTAAAAGATATTGACACACATGTGTACAAGACAACATGAATAACTCAATATCAGTGGTGGAATGTTAGTCATTTACTTAAGTATTATACTTTAGTAATATTGTCACATATTTGACTTGAGTATTTCCATGTAACGCTACTTTAAACTTCTACTTTTCAGACTAAAACATTTTATGTTTACTCCACATATTTTAATCAACACCATAGACTGTATATATAAATGGACGTAGTGTCCGTGACGTCACCCATAGGATTCTGCAGAGTTGCTGTGAAGCCCTTAGTAGGCGGAGTCGGCCACTAACGGCTCGACTGTGACGTCAGAGTCTAATCCCGCCTGCTCCAAATAAGGGCAAAGAGGCGGAGCCGAGGCGGGACCTGCTGCCTCCGAACTGGAAGTAAACAGAGCTAGCTCAGGCTAAGAAGCTAAGCTAACATGAAATACATGCATACCAAGTTACTGCTAACAGTGTAGTTCCCCTATATAAACGTTACATTCATAATCAAATGAGACAATCTGCAAGAGAATTAGCTATATTTTGTTATTCTTAATGCTTGTCATTCACACGTTGAGAAAAGACGGACTCCACCGCCCGGACCTAACGGAGCAGCAGTGGGCTAGCTCCGGGACGCCGGCTGGAGCTAGCCCCCTGCGGCTCCGTTAGCTCCGGCGGCCACCACTGGGATAATTGGGTCCCCTATTAACATTTGCTCCCGTTTAGCATTATGAGCGTCTAGCCATAGACTATAAAAGTCTTACCCAAGGCTGAATCATAAACTAAAATGTATATGTATGCATAAAGGGTTACGTCCTTAGCTGGCTAATAAGTAACAAGCTAAGCTACCAAGCACACAAACACCTGCGAACGGGGTTAACATGTATAATATTATCATTTTAGACTTCTTGGAAGTTCTGTTAGTACATTCAAGCGCACAGCACGACATTTTAATTGTCTGGTATTTGTAACAATATTCCCTAAAAGGCACAATCACCACGAACACGGCTAAAGAGTCAAGTACAGTACTATGACTAACTAACGTTGTAGCCTCTATGGTTGTAGCCTAGCAGAGTGGACAAGTTGCTGTTAGCTGACAGTGAGGCATGTACGTGTTCATCAAAGTGACCACGCCCTAATTTATGCAAAAACTTTAAGACCTAATATAAATAAAAGGGTCGTGTTAGAAAACAATTCACTCACAGATTCATAATCATGAAGGTGGAATCTAACTATATCGATAATAATATTTATTGCATCCATGGGTAGAAACATGTTTTTTTCTGCTGTAAAGTTGGGCATTTTAACATGGGGGTCTATGGAAATTTCTCCTTTCTGCAGCCAGTCCCTAGCGGCCCATGTATGAACTGCAGTGTGTGGCACTTCCGTATTGGCTTCCCGGCTGTTCCCCAGAGTTTGCCGCTTGATCAACACTCAGAGTTAGTAGCTATTTTGCACATATAAAAACAATGATGTGCCAATATGATGTCTACTATAATTCTAATCTATTCAGGATTTTAACAACTAAATGTCGTTCTTCAGCTCATTATTGACAAACGAAAAAAGTATGAGGGACCACACAGTCTGCGTGATCTGCATGTAGGGAGGGGCAGGCCTGGGTATTCTGCCTATTTAACAACTTTTACTTGAATTCAGGACTTTTTTCTTCTAACGGAGTATTCAGACACCTTATTATTTCTATTTTTATTTGAGTAGAGGATGTTCGTCTTCACCGTGTGTGTCAGTGTGTTTGTGCCGATAGTACCTGTCTGCAGGCCCTCCTGGCCTGATGTAGGTGACCACTAGGGGGCGCGACTTGTGCCAGTCTTCATGTGAACCACCTGCAAGAAAAGCAAAGGTTGAAGCTGCACCTTCGATATTTATTTCAACATTTAATTCATTATTCTGAAACCTTTCAATCCTAAATACTGTGAAGTATGAGTACTTGTCAAAAATATTCTGTATCAAAAAATAAGCTTAACAAATTGTTGGCAGTAAGGGGTTAAGCTACCTATTTCTAAAAATGAAAACCTCACAAATGGATGTATACACCAACAGGACAAATAGGAGAAATTAATGGTTTTCTAAACGCGAATCAGGTCCACATTTTTTTTTTTTAATGTCATCAGAAATATAAAGTACACATTTTGTATTCAATTAATGCCTCATTAAAAAAAAGAAGATATTGTTGTTACCCAATAATAATCTAAGTGTGCCACATTTACTAAATTATATCAGAGAAAATAGACTTTTACAGCTAAATTTTCCTTTTTTAATAATAAATAATGCATTGTAATTATAATTGTTGCATATCACTGACATTAACAGTGGAACAATAAAATACTTCTCCTTGAGTCGTCTTTTTGTATTGCTGGATGGTTACCTCTCATCACGAATCCAAAGCTGTTCCCCTCCTTGTGCAAACAGATGTCGATTGTCTTTGATATAACCCCTGAGGTGCTGTCTGGAGCTGTGAGAGAAGGTAAAGAGAAAAATAATTTGCTGCTAGCTGTTAAGTATTTCTAAGCATAATTTACTTCTATTGCTCCATTATTGTGAGCAATTAAGGTTTTTGTTCTCCTACACAAAGTTTAACATCTTGCTAATGAAAAGTTTAATATCAAAAAAGGAACAGATGTTGATTGATGATGCCTATAATCTTCTTTATTGCGGCTACTTATATTACAATCATATTATCTCAAATTGCACTTTAGTAAAATACAAAATAGAGGGACAATCATTCTATTCTCAAGAGCATATTGCGTCTGACAAACCTATACAGACAGTATTTTTCATTGAAATGAATGAGTAGACTTTATTTTCGTGCCCAGTATCCTAGTGTAAGATGTTCATCGTAAAACAACCTACGGTGGCCGAGAGGTGCAAACGCATCACAGCGGCCAAAAAACATTCCCACTCCCAGTGTGAGTTTCAAAAAAGTTACAAATTATAATGACGAGTCAGAAATAATTACAGATCTTGCAAACCTAGCTAACCTAGTAATGTCAGCAGGAATCGTTGGATCACATTGTTAAAATAAGCCAATAAAACATATATTTTAGGTAACTTTCCACCAACAGTGACAATTATAATCCCCCAAATTTCAAAATGTTCTCCGGCCCCAGCTGTTATCACTTTTAACTGTCCTCGTTTCCATTGTTTTTTTTACGTCTTGCAGCATTTTCTCATTTGCAGCATTTTTTTCAGGGTGAGTGAAGCAGGCAGGACCCAAATGCAGAATAAACAGAAAATACCTTTATTTCAAGGTTTCAAATAGGAACAAACAGAACACTACCCCGCGAACACAGTCACAGACAAACAAGGAACTAACAAAGACAGACAGAAAAACCAGAACTTAAATACACACAAGACTAATCAAAGAAACAAGAGACAGGTGAGGAGGGAGGAGAAAACACAGGGGGCACAAGGTGAACACAATCGGGTAATCAGACAGGAGGGAACACAGACAGAAAGCAACAGGCAAGACAGGGGGTGAACACTTTTCAAAATAAAACAGGAAACCAAAGACAGAAAAAGACAAAACAAAACACAGACAGATCGTGACAATTTTGTATTTTCAGCGTTTATATTTTCATCCGAATGGAAATGTTTTGGCCCGTTTTGGCGTGTATGCTCTTGTCAGCCACCGTACGTTTCACACCAACATTCAGTGCTGTAAACATTATATTTCAGGAAAGACTCTGGTCAACCCCTCCCCCCAGAAGACACAAACATTTTGAATTTCCCCATCCTCACATCATTCCTCATCCTGTAAACCTTACACATGTGTGGTCATTGCTATCTCTTTAAAAATAACATAGCTTTTTCCATTGAAGTTCTGAACAACTGTGCATATTGTAATCATTTGTCATTTTTTGTTTTATTTTTTTGAAAATAGTGATTTTAATAGTTTAATATTTGCTTCTTTTTTTCACAACGTATTTCCTCTTATTGTGTTGATACTGTATATGCGCCATTATATATTTTTTCCACAAGCACATCTTCAGTACATGTGTGTGTGTGGAGCTGAAGTTATGTACCTGTAGGGGGCAGTTCGTACTCCACCTCCAGCAGGACTCTCTCCCCGACGTTCTTCAGTAAACTGATGATCTCTTCGTGCCGCAGTTTGGTCAGATTGATGCCATTCACAGACTTTATGTAGTCACCCACATTGAGCTGGTCACTCCTGCACAAAAAAAAGTAACAAAGCATGGACAAAAGTTGGTATGAATGACTTTGGATTTAATCACATGTTAATGAAACAATCAGAGATACATTAAAATGTTGCAGGTACAGTACAGCATATTTTCCAATAGGCACTCATCATTTTCACTTTAGCTTTTTAATGTCAGATACAAATCTTTATTTCATCTCTTTTTATTGGTTTTTAGACCGCTTTTTAAAACAAATTATTGTGTTTATACAAACAGCTTTATTTTTCAATTTTCATTGAACATTTTTACTTTGCATATTTTATTTTGGGTTTAATCACTTTACCTACACATGGCTGCTTGTCATATAAATAAATGTATCTGCAAATACTTCTGCTATTTTCCCATATTGAGAATATTCTATTACTTATATATCACTGTATTTATTTTATTGTACAGGTTATATATAGTAGTTAACGTTTATATACATATTTTTTTGTATTGGATTTGATATTTCTTTGGGCATTTCACTTCTTAAGTCTATATACATCTTTATTTATTTTCTTTTTTTTATCTTAGTATGGCACACTTTTTTTAATTACACATTTTTATATGAATATTTGAAATGATATAATTTGTATTTATATCCTTCTATGGAACGGATGACACAGAACCCAAAACAAAAGTATTCTGAATGTGATTCTCTGGTGTTGCTCCCACCTGGCTGCCAGCCCTCCAGGCCGCAGGTTCGACACCCGGGGTTTCCCGTCCTTGTCTGTTCCTCCGGAGATGGTGAGGCCCAGCGTGCTGCCTTCCTTCTTCACCAGCTCCACCATAGTCACCCCCCGCAGAGCTTCTAACCAAAAACACACATACACATGAAGACAAATACAAACACACAAACAGGGACGGAAATGGACACACCCACACACACAGATGTGCAAACAGAAACACACACACACACACACATTCAAACAAACAGATACAGCAGAGAGGTGGAAAGTGGTTAGCGGCTTCTCTCTGTCCATTCTGATTGGTGGATTAAAAGGAAGCTGATTTACAGGAAAGATAAATGGAAAGCTGTTTGCTGCCGTGTGTCCTTGAATGACATCCCCCGTCCGCTCAATATGCGAGTCAGCTGAAATGACTAAAATGTAAATGTGTAGATCAGATAAGATAAGCATCAGTTAATGAGAAATAACAAAGGCTCGTGTTTCATGCTGTTTCTCCGCTTGGAAAGTTCCTGGCAGGGATGGAAGGCCTTGAAAGGTTAAAGCACATCATCAGTAACAGCAAATTACAACAGTCACTCTTCACAGTAAAGTATGTGTACTTCATAAGATATTCTTTATGACACAACAAAACACATAGCCCTAACTCTAACCCTAAGGAAAGGCATGTTCCTGTAGAGATTTGTTTTCACATAGTGTGGCCTGTATCACACTTAATTCTCCTTGTTAAATACCTGATTATATACCAGTGCATCGACAAGATGGGTACTTCATCATGTCTTCACCATGAGTCTGAGTCTTCATCATGTCTTCACCATGAGTCTGATTCTTCATCATGTCTTCACCATGAGTCTGAGTCTTCATCATGTCTTCACCATGAGTCTGAGTCTTCATCATGTCTTCACTATGAGTCTGAGTCTTCATCATGAGTCTGAGTCTTCATCATGTCTTCATCGTGAGTCTTCACCATGAGTCTGAGTCTTCATCATGTCTTCACCATGAGTCTGAGTCTTCATCATGTCTTCATCATGAGTCTGAGTCTTCATCATGTCTTCACCATGAGTCTGAGTCTTCATCATGAGTCTGAGTCTATATCATGTCTTCACCATGAGTCTGCGTCTTGATCATGTCTTCATCATGAGCCTTCACCAAGAGTCTTCACCATGTCTTCACCATGAGTCTTCGCCATGTCTTCACCATGAACCTGAGTCTTCATCGAGTCTTCACCATGAGTCTTCACCATGTCTTCACCATGAGTCTGAGTCTTCACCATGTCTTCACCATGAGTCTTCACCAAGAGTCTTCACCATGTCTTCACCATGAGTCTTTACCATGAGTCTTCACCATGTCTTCACCATGAGTCTTCACCATGTCTTCACCATGAGTCTGAGTCTTCACCATGTCTTCACCATGAGTCTTCACCATGTCTTCACCATGAGTCTGAGTCTTCACCATGTCTTCACCATGAGTCTTCACCATGAGTCTTCACCATGTCTTCACCATGAGTCTTCACCATGAGTCTTCACCATGAGTCTTCACCATGAGGCTTCACCATGAGGCTTCACCATGAGGCTTCACCATGAGTCTGAGTCTTCACCATGTCTTCACCATGAGTCATCAGAAGGTCCTTGGGCTCTGGAGGACATCCTTCTTCTTTACTGTTCCTGTTACACTCTGTCCCAGTGGCTACAAGGACTTTTATTGAGTGGAAACAAGGATCAAAGAATGGTGGAAAATAAATGTTTAAGTAACCAATGTGATATCTTTTTATGGGGCCCAAAATCCCTTGCGGCGCCCCTGGGTGTATCACAAAAAGCAACCACTTTCAATATGTCACATCCTTTATTGAAAGATGTTCTAAAGATCATGCTTATCATGTTAAAGTAAAAGGCAATATTAATCAGAATGATAATCTGAATTCTTAATTTTATCCTGGGGGAAGGTGTGTTTTGTGACAGTTGCTCCACTGAATTTTGAAATAAATTAAAATATACATACAAAAAAGATTAATAAGATATTTATATAAACACTTGTATATATGTATATAAAAAAATTAAGTTAGTGTACAATACAAAGAACAAGTAAATAAGGAAGTGTTATAAAGACTAGGGCTGTCAAGTTAATAACGCGTTAACGCAGCAAAAAATGAACGCCACTAATTATTTTAACGCAATTAACGCATGTGTATTTTTTTTCCTCGGCCGCCCCGTAGTTTCAGAGCGCATCTAGTTTAAAATACCATCTACAAGCTGATGCTGCCGCCCGCTTGCTGCAGACCACACTTACACACTCACCGGCAGGCACCGACTGGCCATCGGGAGGACCGGGAGTGTGTGTATGTGTGGCGCGAGCAAGAGAGAGAACGCGCACACCTTATGTGTAGTGTTGTTGTTAGCATCTGGTGCTAGCCAGCTGCGCTAACGGATATAAGGAGCTGTTTCAATGAAAACAGAGGAGCGACATTTCGCCGACAACTGCGCCGAGCACTTGACTTTATGCAGGAAGCCAGACAGTGGGACATTGTACGAAAAGTCAGCACACTCAGCACGGATAGTGCGCAACATGATTGCAGCGTCCAGGCAGCTCCCGTACGAGCATATGCCTTGAGTTGCACATAGCTCCAACGATCCATCACAGTGTCTCTCCACACACACACACACACACACACACACACACACACACACACACACACACCACACACACACACACACACACACACACACACACACACAACACACACACACACACACACACACACACACACAGGTGAGATGAAGCTTTGGTGTAATAGATGGTTAGATTAGTTAAATCCCTGAGGCGCTCTGAGGATCAGTGAGGTGCTTCATACCACAGCTGTATCTGGGGGTTACAACACACACATTACCTGCAAAAGGCACTTAATCATTCATTAGTGCCTGTACTGTTCATATTTGCATAAAAGTATTAAAGTTTTTACACGTGTAGTTTGAAGCCGATGGGTTCTTCTGAACTGAATCCCTTTCAAAATGAGTTATTTTATCAACAGATGCAGGAGTGAGTGTGTTGGGATTCATAACGTTTTATCTACCATTTCATTTTGATGCTTAGGAATACACAGGAGAAGATTGTACAACACAGACAGTAACTCGTGAAATGGTTTTTATTATCAAAACAGAGAACCGAGGAAAGTTATTTCACATCTAATGATGATCCGGGAAATGGAAAGATGTTATCTCTCTCAAACACACATGAAGGTATGGGGGGGGGAATGACACACATTTAGACAACATTGTAAGCTATTAAAGCAAAGTGATGCTTGAAACTATACATGCATAAAGATTGGTACAGAAAATATGAGGAAAACAGCAAAGAAGAAATAGAAAGAAGAAATAGAGAAATAGGATGGTGGACTCAATGGAGGCATTTGAACAAATTCATAAGGGAACATGAAAGCTTATACAGGTAATAGTGGAGGGACATTTGGGATTTTAGCCTTTGCAGACCATTTACATGCACACAAATCTACAAACACACTACAGGAAAGGGAAAACCCCAAATGCATAATAAGGCCTCTTTAAAGAAATTCTGATGAGAAAGAAAGTAATAATGATTACAGATTTAAAAAGCACAATTTGCATAAATGTATCATTCAGAAATATGAATACAAACATTTAAACACAATTCTCAAATAATACAGACATTTTTTGAGCTTTACTGTTGGCTCTCTTTAAGCCATGTGTCTGCTTGAAGGTTGGCAATGAAAGCAGCATAATTAATAGTGTAAGAATAATCATGCTCTTTTATTGTGGTATATTTCCTGTTTGCATTGGATGTTGGGTTATGCCATACTGTACTGCAGGGCTAGGGTTAGGCCCAGGCCCATTCCTATTTTAGACCCATTCAAGTTTATATGAGGAGAAGCACTGTCTCCTCTCCACTGTTTCACAATGACTGGCTGACCATTAGTTTACCATTAAAGGATATATTGTTTTCGTAAAGTAAAGTAAATGGGATATCGTAAAAAAAATACATAACATAAATAATGGTAAACGTCTCCAGGGCTATGGCAAGAATGATCAGAATGCATTTAGGGAACCTTTCAGAACAGGCACATTTAGTAGATAATAGATAACCTGAGACTTTGGGGTTATCACACGGTATCTGCAGACATAAGGTCACACTGTCATCAACATACAAAGTAGATCAGAATCAGATAGTGAACTAGAGTGAACATGATCTTGTTTGCACAGAAAGTTCTTTTAAATGCTTCAAACTCTTTGAGCAAATCACTTTCATCAAAATATACTACTTAGGCATTTGTCTGAGCCAAATCATGATAAGATCCTTATGATGATTCAGTGTGTGACAAAGTCTGTGTTATAGAGTTCACAGTAGTTTACTAAGCATTGGATACAGTAGATGGCTTTACCTGGTATACTGTGTCTTCTGGAGGCCATGGTCTGTTCTGGTCCGGAGATATCTTTTGTTTTTCCATATGGTCCGTCATCTACAAAAAGACAAACAGAAAAGCTTTAGAGTTACTGATGCACTTCTTTAATTTATCTCAGACTGGCAGGGGAGGACTGGGACACAAATTCAGCCCGGGACGTTCAGACGCACCGGCCCACACACCGGCCTACGCGTGCGGACCACCCTTGTAGCCTACAGATAAATTATACCTCTATGCTCATCATGGGCGGTGCCAGAGATTTATGTTGGGGGTGCTGTGGGGTAGCTTGCCGTTTCATAGAGGGTGCTCAAACATGTAGGGTTTCCCATTAATGTACCGGGCGCTACAGTTGAATTTTCTACTGCAACACTCTGCACATGCACAGTACACCCGCGACAGTTACAATGAAGGCTCGATAGTCAGCTCACGGCATATAGGTGTGGGCAGGGGTAAAGTGCTATTTTTTATAAGTGGGGGGTGGACCTAACCTCTTCTAGGGGGGTCCGGGGGCACACTCCCCCGGGAAGATTTGTTTTTAAATATTGAAGTTAAAAGCATCAATCTGGTGCACTTTGAGAGCAACATTAAGAGATCTATGGATTCATCTCTCAACACCCATTTGAAACAGAACTGGAAACAGATTTATTTTTCTTTATGGATATTTTACTAATCATTCCCCTTTTAAACTGTATTCTTGTTTAACTGTCATATAGCCTAGTATTTTATTTGAATATGTTCTGTACTGCATTTGTATTTATACACTGAATGAGGCAACATTGGGAGCATTGTCTTGATAACGTTGCAGAAACACCAATGCATTTACAAAACTAAAACAAAAAACTCTTAACCTCACTCTCTTTTACAATTCACATCACACTGATTTGGGTCAATCATATTGTGCTTTAATAATGCACATTTAGTTCCATAAGATAAAAAACACCTCATCTTTACCTCGCATTTCATCATAAATTAGAGTATCCCCCAAGCATTCCACTGATGAGCAAAAAAGAAGACAAAAGATACTCTCCTTTACGTGCTCTTATGTTTTTCTGTATTTACTGAAAAGCTTTCTGGCAGGTTCTTCCAAATAATAACCAAACTAGTGGCATGGCTGTAGGGAGGAGAACATTCGTCCATTATTCAGTTGGTCCAACATTGGGCCCAAAAGTGAAATATCTTGAATCACATTCTGTACAACATCCAGAAATGTCCAGAAAATTAGTCACAATGACATTGGTCATGTTTCATATATTGCCACAGAATTTCCTCTTGTCTGGTATTAAAATGTGACAAGGTTAGACATCTGAACATTTTTATAAATGTTTTTGTAATCTCCAAAACAACTTGAACAGATTCAGCCGCACTGGATCTCACTGCATAAAGAGCTGCTCTCCGTACATGCTGTGTGAATACTGAAAAACCTACCTCACATGTAATCTACTTAGCACCATCACAGTTACATCTACTACTCTGTATGTACAACCTTGTAAGCTGATTATGTACAAGCAAACGTTTGTTCAACTCCAATGCTGAATAACCAACCAATCAATCAGCCAGAACATTTATATATAAATTATTAATGAGCCATAGGCCTATAGGTAATCTTGAAGAGGCTAAGATGACAATAGAAGAAACAAAAACAGAGCCTGGGAAGGGTAGGACGAATTAAATCAATACAGAAAACAACAATATAGTCATGGAATGTAAGTATTACTATGCATTTCCCCAAATGTTACATTAAAAAAACAATGATAGTTGTGATCTAATTACTTTAAAGGTCTCCTATTATGCTATTTGTAGGCATATATTATGGGTCTCAGATATATAAAAACATGTCTATGATGTGTTTTGCTCAAAATACCAAACGGATCATGCATTTTAGATATCCCTCATATCCCTCTATTTCAGCCCTGTTGGAGAAACGCTGATTTTGGGTCCTAGCCAACACAGTCTCACTCCCTGATCGTCAAAGAGCGACGCTTGGTCAGGGTCCTTTGGCGTGCAGTTGTGACGCAACAAGTCTCCTTCAGCTTCATAAACGGACGCAAAGAGCTTTCAACTGATTGCAATGTACTCCCATCGGCGGCGGTATTTGACGCTCAGGGAAGCACCGCATCCGTCCATGTCGGCGGCTCTTAAAGGCAATGTGAGCGTCCATTCCCATTGGATAACGGAGAATTGTACACCCGGAAGTAAGAATTCTCCTTACTGTCGATTGATTTGACAGTGATATCTCCACTACTCATCAACTCAAAACACCAGATTATCCTTGTGATCGATCCGATCTACATTCAGAAAACACTCATTTAAAAAGGTTTTTCGCCTGCCGTCTTGTCTGCACACTTGTCAAAGCATTAAAGCATGGTTTTTACTAACCGTTATCAGTATTTAGTTACTTCGGCATAATTTTGAAACAGGAGCAGCGGGGGGTGCTGCGGGAGTGTCTGCGTGCGCATCTCTCCCAGACGAGCTGAACAGCTTTTTTGCACGTTTTGAGAGCAGCCAGGCTGGGGGTACAAAGAAGGATCAGGAGCCCTGCCCTTTTGTTTTAAACAGGGCAGATGTGTGTACATCCTTTAAAAGGGTTAACCCACACAAGGCTCCTGGACCTGATGGCATCCCTGGCCGTGTTCTCAGGGTGTGTGCAGTTCAGCTGGCAGAGGTGTTCAGACATCTCCCTGCTGCAGTCTGTAGTCCCCACATGTTTGAAACACTCCACCATCATTCCTGTCCCCAAAAAGACAAAAATCACCAGCCTCAATGACTACCGCCCAGTAGCACTCACCTCCATCATAATGAAGTGCTTTGAGCGGTTAGTCAAATCATTCATCACCTCCTCCCTCCCTGACTCTCTGGACCCCCTGCAGTTTGCCTACAGAGCAAACAGGTCCACAGACGACGCCATAGCCCTCACCATCCACACTGCCCTCTCACACCTGGACCAGAGGAACACATTATGTGAGAATGCTGTTCATTGACTACAGTGCAGCCTTCAATACCATTGTGCCCTCCAAGCTGGTCATCAAGCTCAGAGACAACAGCGCCCTCTGTGACTGGATGCTGAACTTCCTGACGGGCAGACCCCAGGCAGTGCGGGTGGGAAACATCACATCCTCCACCCTGATCCTCAACACCGGAGCCCCTCAAGGCTGTGTGCTCAGCCCTCTCCTCTACTCCCTGTTCACTCACGACTGCGTGGCCACACACAGCTCCAACACCATCGTGAAATTTGCTGACGACACGACCGTCATCGGCCAGATCACAGACGGCGACGAGACGGCGTACAGAGAGGAAGTCGAAAACCTGACATCTTGGTGCCAGGATAACAACCTCCATCTCAACGTCAGCAAAACAAAGGAGTTGATTGTGGATTACAGGAAGCAGCAGAGAGAGGGACACGCCCCCATCGCCACCAATGGGACTACGGTGGAGAGAGTCAGCAGCTTCAGGTTCCTTGGGGTCCACATCACTGAGGACCTGACATGGACTCTTCACACCATCACCAAGAAAGCTCGACAGCGGCTCTTCTTCCTCCGCAGGCTGAGGAGGTTCAAAATGGTACGGCAGCTGCACCGCCCTTAATCGTAAGGCTTTACAGAAGGTGGTGAAAACTGCAGAGAACATCACCAGGACGGAGCTGCCATCCATGGAGGACCTTTACTCCCAGCGGCTCAGGAAGAAAGCCCTTAGGATTATAAAAGACCCCCATCACCCCAGCCACAAACTGTTCAGTCTGCTGCCGTCTGGCAGGCGCTACCGCAGCATCCTGACTAAAACCATCAGATTCAGAGACAGCTTCATCCCACAGGCAATAAGACTGTTAAACACCTGAACTGCTGAAACAATTTCATAACATTCATCTGCTACTTAGTCATTATTTATCTATTATCTAATATATCATTCCAATAACTTGTATATAGTCTCGTATTGCACTATTCCACTTCTTTTTTTTCTCACTTTTTTTTAAACTATTTTTCTTTTTGTATTACTTTTAATATAATATATTTTAATATTGTTTTTATATTGTCTGCTTATCTGTATTATTGTGTTGCATTGTTGGAGAAGCCTAAGATTTTCAACGACATAATTACTCTGTAGCTATGTTAGTTTGACAATAAAGAACCTTGAACCTTGAGCTTGGCCAGACACTCCCCACAACAATGAAACAATTCAAAATCACAACATAGCACAATATACTTTTTCCTCCTTTTTTCCATCTTCTTTTAATGTGTTTTTCTATTTGGCTTTGTTATGTATAATGTTATTAGTATTATGTTTGTTGTATACACTTTTGGTATCCACTGTGAAACATTTTAATAAAAAAAGGAAGTGCCAAAAAAAAACTAAAAGATTACATTGGAGAAAATCCGCAATGACCAGGATAAATATTAATATTCCAATTTAGAAAATAGATGTTACAATAAATGTTTATCACTTTTTGGGAATGTGCCGATATAACTTTTTTATAAGCGCAGGCTTATATGTGTAAGACAGATCTGTATTTTTAATCAAGGGAATTTATTTTCTTCTGATATTTTACTTTTAGATATTAGAGTGTCATCAGTTTTTATTCTTGAGCACTTTTAGATTTCAAATGACCTATTTAAAGATCTCATCTATGATGTATAATAGGATATTAAGTATTTTGCTCAGTGTGACAGCTGCTGTGATAGTGCAGTGTTGTTGTGGCTCTGAGGGGAGAGGAAGTGTCCTACTTTACAACCTCTGCTTCCTCACAGGGTGGGATGAGTTTAACAATTCATAAGCAAATTCGCAAATACTTTATTACCCTACTCCATAAGTGTCATTAAGTTGCATTTTAATCACGGACAATTATACCGTGGCTTGCAGAATAAATATGTATTTGTAATACTTTGAGCACCTGAAGTGGCATTTTAAAGCAGCTTAATATCATCCATAGAGTTAGAAAGGATTTTTAAAGTGCCTCAGTTGTGCTTTTAATTCCTCTTTAAATTATATTCACACTATTTCGCCAGAGTGCCTTCAAGTCTTAATTTCACTGTGACGAATAACCTGCAGAAGTTAGTTTGCTTTTTGCAATTTACTAAAGCAGAAAACTTGAATCTTAAGTTGTAAATCACGTGCTTATTCACCCTGAGACTTTGTGGGTTTCCACCGACCGTCCAAACACACGCAGGGCAACCTGAACGTAAAAGAATATGGTTCAATTGCAAACAGACTCCTTCAACCTCCTCCTAGTAACTGCGCAAAATAAGGTAGACATTTCACATTACATTGTTTTTTAATTTAGATCACGTATACTCATGTCCAGTCAAGAAAACAGTTGTGCATTTTGAATATAAAGTTGTGTCTTTTTACAGGGACTGTTGCAAAACCAAGCAGCTCATTTAGATCAGATTTAACAATGATAAGAGGTTTACAAAGAGGTTTTTGGAGTTGTATAATGGAACTGTGTATGCTCTATACATCAGTACCATGCTTCTCCTTTATTCTTTTGTCATCGTATCTAGCCGACAGTCCCATGTTCTATAAAGGCTGTTGGATGCTGTTCTAAACATGCTATTGCAACCCCTTTACTATGGCTTTCATACTAACTTTTTCAAAATGCAACACCTAACAAAAAAGCAATATCATCTCCTAAAAGAACCTCAGATTTTTAGGAGTTCAGTTAAATAAATAAAATATACACTTTCATAAGCCAGGCTATAGATGTTTCTGAAGCAAGGTACAGACACACATTACAATCACTACAAAGGCATTTTGAGTTGTATAGTAATTGTTATTGATTGGGAATCAGAGCAGGCCAAAAAGGACAGTAAAAGGCTCCTCTAAAGTGAAGGACTCTGTAGGGTTTAGTCGTAAGTCTGTGTGATACTTTCATACATTTCCTAAAGTGTTATTTGAAGCAAAGACAATCCACTCAGTCAGTTTAGTTAGTTAGCTGGTTGACTTAGAACATGTGAAATTGATCAAAGAACCTGAAGTTCAAGTTAGAATGTGCCTTCTCAATGTATTTCGTCGCATTAAAGTGTTTTCCCCTTTTAATCATTTCTATACGTGACTCGTTTTCCTGACAACCCATGCTAAACATGCAGCACTGTCCCCCGGTAATGCTTAGAAATCAGTCCTCCTCCCAGCAGACAGTGGAAAGGAGGCCATTGTTGTTGCGTGTCGTAGTTTAGCGATCCTCACAGAGGTGTAATGACTTTAATAATTCATAAGTTGCGGATTCAATTTCGCTTTAAACCGTTTTCATAAGTTATCTGGCTGGCTGCTTTCCTGCTGTGGGTCTGTCACAGGCATAATGGCCCCTGGAGGCTGCTCATCAACACACACACAAACACATGCACACACACTAACATGCACCGCCTCTGGCAGCACAGACTGATGCATACCCAAAAGGATTTAAGCAGCCAACGTACACCAACGTGGGCACCAACACACACAAAATAGAAACAGTGTGTGTACAAGTACAAGTCCTACAAACACTCTTATATAAACAGTACACAGAGTGAGAGATACATCGCTTAAGGCAACTTGGCCATCTCTGTCTCTGTAACTGGATGTAAGACAAACTGCTTTAGTCACAACTTGCCCCCCCCTGCAGCAGTATGAATCCTCATCTCTCATCCTACAAACACACACATTTTTCGTGGCCGATGTGTCATCAACAGGCTTCTGGAAGCAGAACATATGATCTGTTAGAGATAAAATATTTTTCTTCAGAGGATGTACAGATCCGCTTCATTCGAACATATTTTCTCTTGATACGTCTCTTTTAAGCTGTCTTTTCTCTCAATTCCCCAACTCTGCCTGATAAATGAGTGTCTCCTGGTGAATAATTTGAATGTGATTAGGCTAATGAGGGCTGGCGCTGTCAGCTTACTGAACAGGTTGAGTTATAGACGAGGCATCAGGCCAGATTTCCCCTGCAGTAGAAGCACCAGCATAATGCTTACAGCGGGAGCAACCTTTAAAACAGTGACAGAGATGTTGTAAGCACGTGAAAGGCAGGTCGATAGACTAACACAGTTTGTAAAACACTTTTTTCAAATGTTCAGATTTGTTGCTGTGTCTCAATTTGCATACTTCTGTTCTAACATGTTCTATATTGAGTGCATAAGTGCGTCCCCATGCAAAATGTGGAAAAATGCACTGTGAGAACCTGTATGGTGCCCTCATGTACGGTGGCCCTGAAGTGCAAGTCAAAACAACATTTCATAAAACACTACAGCATTTCAAACATTACGGAAAGGGTATTCCTTTAGAGAGAACACTTCTTGTTTGTGATTGGACAGAGCCAGCCGGAGAAGCACTGCTGTGATTGGTTGTTTTGCTGGCAGTCAAGAAATGACGCTTCGTGATTGGTCAGCCCCCGACAGCGCCACGTATTTCCTGTTTGGTACTATTCAGCTGTTTCTGCACAAATATAAACTGAGTTGAAAAGAATGGAAGAAGATATGGAAATCTTGAGGGAATATTTTAGGAGGATTCAGGATTGTAACGGAGGTGATCTCTGGGCCCATATATCTCGGCCTCCGTTACGGATTGTGTAGCTTCGTTGCTGGTGACGGTGTTCACCTGGTGCCCTGTGTTGTGAGGGGGGAGGAGTCTGTGATTAGTCAGTGTGTATTTAGGCTCTGTTTTTCCTGTTAGTGTGTGTGTGAGATCCTTGTTGCTGGTGACGGTGTTCACATGGACAGTCATATTGAGGCTGTGTCATGTACCACAATGAGAAATAAATGCCCACACCGGGTTGTATTTGGGACGTTCTGCCTCTGTCTCGTTGCTTGGTCGGGCCGCTCAACGGTCAGCTTCACAAGGATTTATGACAATTCTTCCAGGTCAAAATACACACACTGTTCAAATGTTCAAAGAGAACGACATTAGGTGAACTAAAGCAATCGAAAGAGCAATAACCTGTTGTTGCAGAGTGAGTGTTTTCACAACCATTTTTTCACATTTAACAAATGCATTAAAGGCATAGCTGAAGGTTTCTTTTCACGATAATTATACATTTGAACAACTCTAGAAATAATAACATTTGGTTACTCTGTCTTCTAACTGCCTGTAGTTAATCAATATTCTTTTTTACTTATCACTCTTATCAGAAGTGAAACACTTTGCAGTACTAGCTGTGGAAAGCACCGATAACATGTAAATGTAAACCAATTGTATTGTTACCCATGTAATGCACACAGAGGCACCCTCAGTGTGCATGTTAAAAACCATTCCTGCTAATGGCTAAGTTTAAACACAACACATGTCTTTTTTACGAAAGACCACAGAGCCATATTATGCCGCTCTGTTGAATAGGAGATGTGTGACAGTGGATCCGTAGGCACATCAGTGAAATATTTTAACCTGAATACTTTTGTTACAGAACAAACAATTAACCTTCTGACAAACACACAATCACGCACAAATACAGTTTTAAGTATGATCCCAGTGTGCAATATCTCAGCTTATTACATGGCTTAGTTGAATACTCGATTCTGATTGGTCAATTCAGAACACGTGACACGTTGTTAATACCGAACAGACAGACCGCTGTCAAGGACTTATTGACCGTTGTTAAGGACGCTCACATCTTCACAAAGAAGTCCGGTCGATTTAACTGTATATCGTTGGGCCTGGGACATGAAAAACAGCGCAGAAGTAATGGGGCAGAAACCCTCCTTTTTACGCAGCGGTCCAGACATAGACATCAAACGGCGACACATATTCAGTTGCCAGTTCCTTTGGCATTAGGGCAGGGATATCTAGATACTTTCCAAGGTTTGACATCATGAATTGTGCTACTTTTAAAGCAAGGAGCGATGTTTTCAAATCTGTAATCAAAAAGCTCCTCAAAAACGCTATCGAAGCAGTTCCTGCCGTTGCTACGTTAGTTCAAACAGTAACAACGGACTATTTTCTTATTTTTCTCAATTTAAATCAATACAACTATTTTTTAAATCAATAAAATAATTTTCTAAATCCATAAAAGCATTTCAATTAATATTGGGATTCATAACGTTACTTTGTTGAGAATGTGGCCATGTAATAAGCGGGATAATGTGCAGCAACTTGGTCATTATGGGGAAAAGAACACCTTCATGCCGATCTAGATCTCTCCGCTTCGCGTCGGGCTCCTGATCAGCCTGTCGGTGTTCTTTTCCCCATAATGACCGCGTCACTGCACATTATCCCTTACTTGTTTTACATGGTTATTGTTGAATAAGTTAGTTAAAACCATCCAGCTCGACACACACACACACACACACACACACACACACACACACACACACACACACACACACACACACACACACACACACCACACACACACACACACACACACACACACACACACACACACACACACACACACACACACACACACACACACACACACACACACACACACACACACACACACACACACACACACACACAGACACACACACACACACACACACACACACACACACACACACACTTCCTTGTGCAGGACGTTGAGGAGGAGGCTAAATGCTGACACTGGAGGCTGGATGAGATGTTATTTTTCTGCAAAGATCCTCATTATCCTGCAGCAGTTTGAGTTTCTCTTCAACAAACTTCACAACAACATGCCCTGCAGATAAGATCACATTACATGCCAGGTCCAAATGACAAAAGTTGTAGCAAAATGCTTCCAAGTTTGAACTTGTTTTGTTAAAATCTGAAAAAAAATCATTTGAGATGGATGAGTTACCCCTTTTCCAGCAACTACATCAGGGTCACGTCGGAGGCTAGGGCGAGATTAACCTGAGCAGGAAGTTCATCGAGAGTATGGAGAAGATAATGAAGGTGTTACAAAAGCAGTAGAGACACAAAGCGACAAGAATGGGACCAGATATATATATGTATGTCCCACGACATACAATAATATTCATTTATAGGGAGGTACGCATCGGGGGACGTTCCTTGTGAGACAGTCAGACAGTGAACTACTGAATCACTGAATCACTTAACACAGGTGGGGCTTGATCAGCGATAAGACTCACATTTGAGAATCACTGAACAGCATGAATCATTTGTAAAACCACCTGTCTGCTGCTTCTAACATGAGCTATAGAAATACTGACCAATAAATACAATAACATAGTGCAAGAGAATGTTGCAAGTGGAAGTAAATGCAGAAATAAGTAAACTATATGTTATACATGGTAGAATAAGATCAAATACAATACTGTACAGTGATCAAATCATATTTGGCTTATTGTAGTAATAAATAGATATGTTAGCAGATGCATACTTTACCCATGACAAGTTCATTTACTTTACATTCCACCATTGTATAAATGTAACTTGTGCACTTTCGCTATAGTTAAAGTACATACAACAAATATGTAATCAGATTACTGGTATATTTAAAAAAGGATAACAAACAGGAATATGATGTACCAATACATTTGAAATACATGATAGGTAGACATATTTATTTTTCATTTGTATTCTTCCATATTTTAAATATATGTATTTTGAATGCAGTAGTTGGATGCCTGCTACTGACTTACCTACTGCTACTTATTACTTTGTGTAACTGGTAATTGTAACAGAATACATTGATACAGTAACCCTCCCAACCCTGGTCATACGTATGCACTACGTTATTTCACATGTTGCCTGGAGGTCAGCGATACTGACTAGACAGGCAGCGTGCCAGACAGACAGAGAGAGACTGAGCTCAAGGCAGTCTGCAACTGAACACACACACACACATCATTTCACACAGACACAAGAGGAATATGAGCGTGCTCTGTCAGGGCGATACAACAGACACATTCACACACACTATCTCTGTTTCTCTTTGTCTCCCTCGCTCACGAACACACACGTAGCTTTGCCAGCGGGCGATGATGTGCTAGTTGTGGTGACCTTACAAGAGAGCTTCTACTGTATGTGTCATGAAAACGGCAGTTGCTAACATGTGACTTAATATCTCCTAGACGCCATCATGCGGAGTCAGCTTTAGCTTAGCGGTGGTGATGCGCAGCCATGCGACCGTGTTGTAGTTCGTTATAGCATTATGTTAGCTTTTTATTGGTGATGAAAGTAAATGGCTGAGGGAGCCCTTGTGAAGTTAACCTCCGGTTTGACTTAAACAAATATGTCATCACTGCACCATTCAATAAATGAATAGCTACAACAGTCAATGTTGAGAAGGTTACTAGAACATTTATTACATAAAATACATATCAGTGAACTAATCTCAGTATCACATCATTAGAGTATCCTAACCTGATTACTTTCTGTTACCTATGGAATACTTTAAAATAAAAAATGCAGAAAAATAAGAGAAAGGATGTCTTTTTTACGTAAATGTAATATGTAAGAAAATGGAACAATGTGACCTTAGTAACAGCATCCAAGATATTTAGTATCACAAATGTGTCCTCTGCTCTGTATGCCTTCCTATTCCAAGCATTGGACTACAAATAAGTATCAATAACAAAGTATTTAACTGTTATTCATCTTTTCTCCATTGGAAATTGTTACATTTTTACCTAGTGAAAGCATGTTTGGGAACTATGATGAATTCTAAGATAAGCTTTTCACTCAAGACAAAATGCATTGTTACATTAATCGTGCTAATAGTCTCAATTTTAAAACAAATGTACCAGTAATCTGATTACTTATTTCCTTTTTGTAAGGGAATAAATAACTTTTAAAATAGTGATTACATAATCAATTTCCATGTATCCCTCCCAGAGCCCGGAGAGAGTCATTGCCAAAACACATCATCATGCACAGGAAGTGCTGGATTTGATATGCAGAGCAAATACAAAGTATAGCATCACTCACACACACACACACACACACACACACACACACACACACACACACACACACACACACACCACACACACACACACACACACACACACCCACACACACACACACACACACACACACACACACACACACACACAGTTTGTTTTGTATTTGATATTTGATATTCACAGCACATAAAATGTTCATGAATAAGTATGTATCATATGGATAGATAAAAGCAAACCTACCCACATGTTCATTAACACGCAAAGATCCCTGAAGAGATGTTTCTGTGTGTGGGTGCAGTGGCGTATCGACGGTGCAGCCGGGTCAAAAAAACGGCATTGACCGGTTCACACAGTCTTCAAAGTAACCAAGCAACCTAAATTAATTAGTAATTTGTCTGTCCAATGACCTTGCTCCCTTTCATGTCATGTGATACCTTGCGTGACGAGCGAACCGTTTAATCAACCTGTACTGTACTGTAGCTAGCAGCAGCAATATCCTATATGAGCAGTGAACACGTGCAATTATTAACACACGCAGACGCAGTTGCATATTTGTCTCAAAAAGCGTGGGATGTTGGTTATTTTCTCCATCTAGGATGACACCAAAAGCCTCCCAGACGTTAGATTTCGCTCTTAAGGAAGTGTTATTGAAAATGCTGTATTCTCCGATCTCCGCCTTCACCTCAGCCATTTTGAATGTGGCGCGCTCAGCAGCAGATTGATGCGCTGCAGAGGTTATGATTATGCGCGGTCCCGCGGGGGAGAGGTCTAAGGATTTAAACATTAAACTAAATTATTATTATTTGAATATGCAAACACCCGCGACCCGACCCGCATCATCTTTGTTTTACCCAAAACCGAACCCGGAAAAAAGTGTTTGAAAAAAAATACCACCCCGCGAATCACTTTTACCCCGCGGGTACCCGACCCGATGCAGGACTCTGGTGGGAGGACCAGCATTATGATCAAATGTTCACCTTATTATCTCGCATCTGACACAAACACACACACATACACACAGCTCAAACTGTAAGGCAGTGTCACTTTAGATTAGTGTGTTTTTTGTGTGCGTGTTGAAATTGGTCTGTGTAATGAGTGTAATATTTTTGGAGCATGTTTTCTTAAACAGATGTGTTGGTTAAGGACCAAAAGAAAATCACGTTTAAGAGCGTGGCTCTGAGAGCTGGTGGATAAAAAAATGTAAAGCAGTTTTTGATATTTAGCAGACCTTAAAAAAGGGAGATGTTATGTATATATTGTTATTAAATGTATGTTTCATATATTTACATATGTTTGAAATATATCGCCTCTGCATACCATAAATACGGAGGCACATTGATTCTCTCAAAAATAATTTCAAAAAGGGCTAAAATATAAAATAAGTATAGAGTTAAAATAAATATAATATAATGTTTTGTATATAAATATTCTATACTATTAATTTATAATATTTGAGTTATACTGTACTTCTTAAATGTACAATTGTTAAACTTTGTCATTTTTGTGAGGGAATAATGTTGTCTTTACTCCTAGATATTTAACCTTATTGCCTGTTGACGTTAATAACCAACCAATATTATTTTATGTCCTTTAAGGAATGTGCTCCAGCACTTAAGTGTCAGTTTTATGGCCTGATGGGGGGGTTTACGACTATGAGAATGCTGGCTTCTAAACACCACTGACAAGTGATTGAGTATTTCTAGTTGGGGGATATCTCCTCTAGCTCCACAGATGTTTACGCCTTCCCCAATATGCTGATTAACTCTCTGTAAACTAGTTAAAAGGTCTATTGAGAGATAGGCTGATCAGAATTGACATGACAACCCACCCGTGCAGTCAGAACCTTTTGCTGCTGTGACTTGTGATATGAATTCTCCGGCCGTTTGACTTGTAATAAACTCCCAGTGTTTGACATCAAAGCTCCAACTCTCCTCGTGTCTCTCTGAGTCCTGACTCTCCATTGCTGCAGAAGTTTCCCTTACAATTTTTATTTGGGCTGTCAGTCGATTAAAATATTTAATCGCGATTAATCGCAAATGAATCGCACATTTTGTATCTGTTCTAAATGTACCTTAGAGGAATATTTTTCAAGTTTGTAATACTCTTATCAACATATGAGTGAACACATATGCTTTATGCAAATGTTTGTTTATTATCATTGGAACAATGACAAGTCATCTCCTGAATATTCTCAACACAACAACCTGGAACCTCTCTCTCTCTCTCTCTTCACTCTCTCCCAACCCTGTGTACTTCTTTGCACTGAGCCAGTTGCTCAAACAGACAAGCCTGTTTACAATTGTCAGCAAAATGCTGCTCCTCTGTCTTCATAACAGTCAAAGCATGATGATGCATTTTATTTATATAGCGCTTTTCACAACTCAAAGACGCTTTACAGTATGAGGGAGGGTAGACAAACAAGGACAGCCAAACAAGTATGTAAAAAATAAAAAGGCAGTCAAGAGGAAGTTGATTGAGAGGGGAGGGGGGGCTTATGGGTAGACAGAGTTGAAAAGATGTGTTTTGAGGCGGGACTGAAAGACTGTGAGGGACTCAGAGTCACGGAGATCTTGGGGTAGGGAATTCCAGAGCCTAGGAGCTGCCACTGAGAAGGCTCTGTCCCCAAAGCTGCAGAGTGTGGATGTGGGAATGGATAGGAGTCCGGCTGCGGTGGATCTGAGGGACCGTGGGGGTTGATAAGGAGTGAGAAGGTTTGTGAGATAAGGGGGGGCCAGATGGTGGAGTGCTTTGTAGGTGAGGACCAGAATTTTGTAGTTGAATGCGATGGGAGACAGGAAGCCAGTGGAGGTCTTTGAGGACTGGGGTGATGTGATGCCATGATTTGGTATGCGTGAAGAGACGTGCAGCTGCATTTTGAACCCGTTGGAGTCTGTTGAGGGATGTAGTGCTGATCCCGTAAAGAAGTGAGTTGCAGTAGTCAAGGCGGGAGGAAATCAAGGCATGGATTAGTCGTTCGGCCTGCGGGGCGGGTGAGAGAGGGTAGGATTTGTGCAATATTGCGGAGGTGGAAAAATGAGGTTTTGACTGTTTGGCGGATGTGAGGTTCGAGGGAGAGGGTGGGGTCAAAGATTACGCCAAGGTTGCGTGCCTGATTGGAGGGGGAAACAATGGTGCCATCAATGGTGAGTGTTATGTTAGTGACCTTGCTGAGGGTGGATTTGGAGCCGATTAGGAGGAGTTCTGTTTTGTTGCTGTTCAGTTTGAGGAGGTCATGTTGCATCCAAGTTTTAATAGCTGTCAGACAGGAATCGATGTGGGTAAGGGGTGGGTCATGGAGGGATTTGGTGCTGAGGTAGATCTGAGTGTCATCAGCATAGCAGTGGAAGTCGAGGTTTAAGTGGCGGAGTATCTGACCGAGGGGGAGGATGTAAATGATGAAGAGGAGGGGGCCAAGTACTGATCCTTGAGGAACGCCTTGGGTGACTGAAGCTGTGGCAGAGGAGTGGTTTGGGAGGGAGATGAAGTGGGATCGTTCAGTGAGGTAGGACTGGAGCCATCTGAGTGCAATACCTTCAATACCAATGTCCCTGAGTCGGGTGAGTAGGATGTTGTGGCTCACGGTATCGAAGGCTGCACTCAGGTCGAGGAGGATGAGAATATTGAGGGAACCAGTGTCAGCAGAGGTGAGGAGGTCATTGAGGACTTTGACGAGTGCAGTTTCTGTACTGTGGTGAGGACGAAATCCAGACTGAAGGGGTTCATAAAGCTGGTTGGTTTGGAGATGGCAGTGAATTTGTTTGGCTACAATGCGTTCAAGAGTTTTTGAGAGGAATGGTAGGTTGGAGATGGGGCGGTAATTAGTGAGGGAGGAGGGATCAAGACCAGGTTTTTTGAGGATTAGAGTAACGGCAGCAGTTTTAAAAGCAGAGGGGACGGTTCCATGGGACAGCGAGGAGTTGAAAAGGTTAGCAAGATAGGGGCAGAGGACGGGGAGGTAGGACTTCAGGAGAGGAGTGGGTAGAGGGTCAAGGGAGCAGGTTGTGGGATTTGAGGAACCGATCAGATGGAGTATTTCAAGTGGGGTAACCAGGTTGAACTGGGAGAGGCGGCGCTGGGGAGGAGGAGTCAGGAGGTCAAGGGAGATGGGGGGGAGAAATGGTAGCGGTGGAGGTTGGGGGAGATGCTTGTATATCAGATGGAGCTGAGAAGGAGTGGTTAATGGCGTTCATTTTGTCTGCGAAAAACTGGAGGAATGAGTTGCAAGTAGCGGAAGTAGAAGTAGGGAGGTTATCAGCACGGGCTTTGAAGAGCTTGTTAACTGTGGAGAAGAGGGTCCTGGGGTTACGGGAGGGGTCAGTGAAGATGTTGGAGAGGTGAGACTGAAGTTCCCTCTGTGGGTCAAAATAATGCGCTGTGATGTGCAGTCGGCACGTTGGATGCGATCCTAATTATCTAACGCAGCCCCTCGCCCTCCACAATGTCAAGCTGTAGCCACCCATTTATCTATCGCTGTTGTTGTCCAGGCGTCTCCCCGGCAAACATTCAAGGGTGGTCTGCCGCAAGCGAGCGGCAGGAGCCGGGCTGTCGGTATCAGCTGTGTGCTTGGCTTGCTGTTTAAAACACCTTTTTTTTGTATCCATATCTCTCGCTAGAATCTCCCACCATCCAACTAACAACTAACAACAACAATAATAACAACAACAACAACAACCAGAAACTACGGGGCGGGCCGAGGACAAATTTCACATGCGTTAATCGCAGTTAAAATAATTAGTGGCGTTACATTTGTTTTGTTATTAACGCGTTAACTTGACAGCCCTAATTTTTATATTTCAAATAAAAAAATACATATATAAATAATATGTATGTAGCATTTTTAATAGTTTGGCGTTATAGCAAATAATATACTTGCTGGATTGTGTAAATCTTAGTGCTGGGGGGAAACGATTATTTTGAAAACGATTAATCGGGCGATTATTTGATCGATTAGTCGACTAATCTAACGATTATTTTTCTGTTGTTCAATTCATAAAAAACGTAATGTAAAAAAAAATATTTTCACGATACTGTGTCTCAGGGGATCTTAATATTTAAGAACCTATTAATGTGTTATACCAGATTAACGGAAATAATCTCAGCTAACTGACGATACAAACCATGTTTACCAAAACAAAACACAAGTCTCATAAGAAGCATCTAAATGACCCCTGAGCGAAAAATGCTAACGGACATTGGCACAGAACTCAAGATAAAAGTACCCTTATTACTTATCGTAGCTGCACATACAAGATATCCGATTAAAGCTGAGACTCCACAGATTATGTAGGTATATAGTATCATCACTGAGTGATCCGGACTCGCGACAGGGGAAGCAAATACAGTCATCACAACACGTACCTTCACAGAGCTTCTAGGGAGATCGTCTCACCACCGTAGCTGTCAATCTGATCAAAAGACGTGTTCAATGGCATTAAAAATGAGAAAAAAACGCGGCTGAATCGGTTAATCCATAGGTTTTTAAACGTCTATGTATAAAAAAATGATTGAATTTATAATCCATAATTCCATTTTATGTAAAAAATCGGAGAGCAAATGCTAGCTGCTAATGGTAGCCACCACAGCTAGCTGCTGCTTCTGCTAGGCTATGCAGCAGTCTCAGTGAGATATACATATATAAATATCTTTGCGTTTTGGACTAACTTTAAAATATTCCCATGCTTTTGAAGACCTAGGGCGAGATGTTTTCGTTTGGGGGCTTCGTGCGCAATCCTGTGAGGAGGAGGTGGTAGCCGTTTCAGTCTCCATTGTGTTTGAAGTGCGATTGCGAACTGCTTGTTGCTTGGGTGACCCACGTGTGTGTAGCGACGCGTCGACGCGGAAATATGTCGTCGACGATATTTTGAAGTCGACGCGTCGACGTCGTCGCTACAGCACTAAAATCTGTATCTCCATGGTTGATAACTCCTTCTGTAAAATGCTTTGAAATACACCCAAATAAATTGTCTTTAAACTTTTATATTCCCAATACAAGAAAAGTCTAATTCAACATATGATACCCTTTAGTAAATGCTACAGAACGTTTTGGGTTGGTTATTCAACTTATATGAAACTGTTGGTCTTTATTAAAAAGACTAGGTTGGAATAATAATAGTCTCAGCTTCTTCAGGGTGTGTTTGTTTTCTCTGACTGAGACACCCTGAGGCGGTTGTCTTGCTTCAGAAGAACCAATCAATGTAATCTAATTGTTGAAGATATTTTTAATTCCTTTCCCCCCTCCCCCTAATTTTCCATTATTTTCTACCAGTCAATATTAAAGGTGGGGTAGGTCATTCACTTCAGAAACACTTTTTGTTATATTCCATGGAATGCTCTTAACATCCCGATAGCAATGAATATCTTAAGTGCTTTGACAATAAATACATTAAAAAATCTCATCTGTGGAAGCCGTAGTGCTGTGAAAAGCACGACCAATCATCTGAGCCGGCCCGGCTAAAATAACTGGATGGCCTACCTGCCTGTCAGCCTTCCATCTGTGGACAAACTTATCTCGTGCCCTCATTGGTCATGTGTGCGTTCGTGTGTGTTGGAGGAGGGGCTCTGTAAGGAAGTCTTTCCGGTTGTGTACTTTCAAATTCTAGCGCACTCGAGCTGGTTTCTCAATTCTTACCTACCCTACCTTTAAGACCATGTAGAGTTATTAAAGCTCTTATGGTACTAAACAATCGGTTTACCTTCACATAGAAAGTCTTCCCCCTCATTTATTCATTACTGCTGTGATGGATCAATACATTTATACACCACTACTCCCACACACACTTAAGCAAATGTTCAAACTATTCTGTAGCTACTATGAGTACCTTTCTACTTGTGATAGAGTAAAAATGATTCAGCAACACGACCACTTAGTTATATAAAGAACGTATGGAACACTCACTTGTTTTTACAGTATCTATTTACACATTATTACAATATACAGTATTTTACTATCCTGTGCAGCATTTAAATAACATCCTGTTTTTATCTTATCTTACAAGCATGTAGTTTACCTATTCTCATTGCATACATTTCTCTGACCCTACTTTCTTTTTATGTCCTGAAGAGCCCAGTCTGCTCTGATTGGTTAGCAGGCTGGCTCTGTTGTGATTTGTAGAGATGTCCCGCCCCTTAGCTTATCACATACAATGTGCTGGAGCGCTAACCAAAGAAAACCCCAAAAAGCACAATAGGGCCTCTTTAAATACAGTATATTGTATGTTGCATTGTTGGAGGAACAAAAGCCTTAAGACGTATAATGCCAAATGTACCCTTAATACAATTTGCATAGGACAATCAAGCCTTTGAAAGTCAAAGAGAATTTGAGATATAATGGAAGACATTTTGAGAGATATCTTGCTTTAAAATGAAGCAAATTGCGATAAACAAATGGATTAAATATAAGTGCATATTTTCAGTGTCTTCTTCCAACAAATATTGATGCATTATTATAACAACAGCAGCACTCCGTCCCTACTGTCTGAGAATTGAAAGTGAGTTTTATCTCTGAGCAAATCATGACTCGGTCTAGTTTCAATATGACGCAGGATTCTTCATATTGTGAAAACAGAAAGTACTAAATGAAAATCTCCAAATAACAATGAGTTTGCCAGGCTACAACAACATGTCCAGAAGGTACTAGCTCTGTACACAATAGAGGATATTAACATAATAATGCTGACTATGTATGATGTTTTGTTGTCAGATGTAATAAGCACTGGTACAGCTGAAGCTACAGGCGTATGTGTGTGTGTGTGTGTGTGTGTGTGTGTGTGTGTGTGTGTGTGTGTGTGTGTGTGTGTGTGTGTGTGTGTGTGTGTGTGTGTGTGTGTGTGTGTGTGTGTGTGTGTGTGTGTGTGTGTGTGTGTGTGTGTGTGTGTGTGTGTGTGTGTGTGTGTGTGTGTATCGTGCAGCTGACAGCTGTTATTGTCTGCATTAAAAGTGAAACGGCTTAAAAAAACATCGGCAACACTCAGCCAGTCTTATCTGCGTACATGAAAGGAAACAGAAGATGCCATTGAAAGGAGTTGAATTGAGAGAAGTAATGCACTCTCCCTGTTTCATTTAAACCGACACGCAATTATAATCAACCAACTATTCAGGGGAGCTGCAGGTAGGCGTCACAATGCAACACGCTGAAGAGATAAAGGAGCAAACACCTGTTTATCTACTGCGACAATACAGAGAGATCAGCAGAACTACAGGTGTGAGAATCCTCCTGTTCCAAACCAACCTTATTCCATCAGAAAACTTATCAAATTGTGCATATTATCAATCTTTATTTTCACAAAAAGTTCTGCATGGCTTACTTTTTATTCCTGTTATTCAAACAGGAACTAAAATACAACAATTGTAATAAAGGTATTGGGATAATGCTTCAGTAATAACAGGCAATAAGAAAAAGCGGATAATGTATGGCATCAACTATTACTATGTGCCATCAGATAAGTTTAATATAATTCACCTAACATAAAATACTAAGGCACACATTTATAAAAGGTGACACATACTCCTTAGATAAGGTGTATAGACAGAGGTTTTGTTTTTTGCTTTGTGTCTGCACATTTGATTGATTAAATAACTACCATCATCTATATTTGCAGGGCAACAGGCCTTTGTGCACGGGCCTGCTCACATGGATTTCATAGAGAGTTGGGATCACCCTCAAGACTGGTGTTAGATCAAAAGCTCCACTGTTCAATTGGAAGTAATCTTCTGTCTGGGGAGGCAGAACATTTGAGAACAACTGACAATGCAAAATGTCTTTCTTCAATGTACAATGTCGAAAAACTACAACTCCAAGCTGTTAAGCCTTTATACTAAGAGATGTGAACTAAGCTAACACAGTGTTAGTTTAGTTTTGTACATACTTCACATTTGATTTAGTGACAAAAAGACAGACCACTAAACACGCCAAATCCATTCAATGTCAAAACCAAGAAAGGGTGTTTAGCCCTATTATTGACTCCCAGACATCACATTTCAAATGTCTTCCTGCTTGCTGACAACATGTATGATATAGATACCATTTCACATTTACAATTCATGTGTTCATTAACAGTGGCAGATGAGAAAACACTCACGGAGTCATTAGACACATGACCTTTAGGCATCATTTAAGCATGAGGACATGTTGATCACACAGTACTCGTGCACAGAAAACCAATGCAAAACACACACACACACACACACACACACACACACATACACACACACACACACACACACACACACACACACACACACACACACACACACACAGGCTCTGAGTTTCTGAATGCCAAGGCATCTGATTGCGGTCATTATGATGCTGAAGGCGGTGAAGATGTGTAATTAGCTATTGTCTGCGACCACACTGGCACACATAGCCATACACACACACACACATAAGAGGAAAAAATAACACATGAACCATATTTCCCCCTCACCATTAACAAATACAGCACGTACAGTATGTGAACAATTAATTGAAAAAGCAAAGGACACTATGAGCAAAACTAATACTTGTACCACACACACACACACACACACACACACACACACACACACACACACACACACACACACACACACACACACACACACACACACACACACACACACACCTCTCGCCCACACATAGAGCGGCTGTGGAAGGAACAAGCAGTAATTAGGACTGTTAATGGCTTCTCTGTTGTGGTTAATTGCAGCCTGTATGGATCTGGTGGGAAGGGGTGGTTGAGGGCAGAGAGGAGGGGGAGGGGGAGGGGGGGGGGGGGGGGTGATGACCGCTTTATCTCTAATGAGCTCATGAGTTTTCTTTTTACCTCTGTTCTCTCAAAGCTCTAAACGTTTTTGTTTCTAACTTTCAAACAGCGATGACTCAAAGTACTTAGCTGTGATAATGTGAAAACCAACTCGATATCATGAAATAGTTCTTTGTAGCATTCCATAGATTGACACAATACCATAGGTGCAAATTACCTTACATACTGTAGATGGGATCTGGAACATTCCAAAATAATGTTGGGTCGGTAAGACTACATTTCCCATAACCACTTGTTGTAACCTTTGCACATTTTTAATGCACTGCATGAGTTATTCATTCCATTCAAAGTTAAAAGTTGATTCTTTATTGTGAGATGGTTAAACCTTTTGTATAAATGTATTAAGAGGTGTGTTTGATTAATTTATGGGTTGAAGGAATCTCAACCCACATCTGTTGAGGCTCCACCTTGTTGCTGAAAATAAAAACATTTGGCTTTAACAACTGACACACTATCAGCAAGTAGTTAACCAATCGTACACACTTTAAAGACGCACTGTATTGCGAGGTCAAGACTACCCATATTACAAAATACACTGTAAGGATAACGTTTTGACTTCTACCTTACAATTGCTGCATATAGCAACTATGGCATGGTGAAGATCAAGGAGATTTTTTGGTATTAACAAAAAATATATATAACTATAGTTTCGTAAACACTATTTTTGATATCATTGGGCAAAATATCCTCTAAAACATTACTGCACATTCAATTCAAGAGGTAACCAAGGCAAGGCTATTTTCTGGAAACAGCAAAGTTAGAAATTACATGCAGCTATCCTCTCTCCATCATACGCTTAATGGAGTAACCTGTACAAGTACTAGTCATCCATTCCAAACATAATCCTGAGCCTTAATCACAGCCTTAACTAGTCACTGTTGTTTCATGTGTTGTTGATTCATCTACTCCGATCTGTACCCTACGACTGTCTCTCTATAAACACATCAACCCTTCTCATTTGCTTACTAAAAATAGGTCTATTTTGTGCACGTCCTGAAACGATTTATGTTTTTTCTTGGACTACAGATCTGTAACGTGACATAAACTCTCATGCATAAAAGTATGTAAGATACACACTCATCATTCAACCAGAATTAAATCCTTTCATCCTGGAACTGAATGCTCCCTCACAAGTATTACATACATGATTTGTACTGTCCAAATTCTGCTATTGACAAAAACGATAGGTTACTTACGTAACCCCAGTTCTCAGAGTAACATGAAGTGAGATGTCTCACTATGGGATGCGCCTCATCGCGGAGCAAACAGAAGCATCAATCTCATTACGCCAATCCTGATTGGCTGGTGATCTTGACGTCAGCGTCAGGGAATCCACCCCCTATAAGTAGCTTGCGCTACGTCGCATGCGTCATTCAAAATAAGCACCTCTTCTCGCTTCACCATAGCAAGGAGGGCCGTCTGGTGAGACATCTCACTTCATGTTACTCTGAGAACTGGGGTTACGTAAGTAACCTATAGTTCTCATTCATAACACTCCATTCGATGTCTCACTATGGGAAATTGTAGCTCCCGTATTGCCAGACGAGCTTATCTCGAAAATCACCAAACCAACCAGAACTTAACAGGTAGAGCTCTGACTCAACAAGGTGCCCAGCACTGCTCAGGCCACACTAGGAGCAGAGACGTCTAGCCTGTAAAAGCGGACAAAAGTGAGCGGCGAGGACCAACTCGCTGCTGCACAAATGTCTTGGATGGAAACACCCTTGAACAAAGCCCAGGATGTAGCCAGACCACGAGTCGAATGAGCCCGCAGACCCGAAGGTGCCTGCAAACCCTGACTCGTATAGGCCAAAGCAATTGCCTCCACAATCCATTGGGAGAGCCGTTGCTTAGTAACGGGCTTGCCCTTGTGAGGGTTAGCCCAGGACACAAAGAGTTGGTCATTATGACGAAACTCTTTTGATCTGTCCATATAGGTGCGTAAAGCACGGACTGGACACAGCAAATCCGGCTGCTGTTCCCCGGAGGAACACAGCGGCGGAGGAAATGCCTCAATGTCAATTGGGGTACATGAACCAACCACCTTTGGTATAAAGGCAGGGTTAGGCTTCAACAACACTCTCGTTTGCCCTGGGGCGAACTGAGTGCATGAAGGATGTACAGATAGCGCATGAATGTCACTGACCCGCTTGGCGGATGCCAGGGCCAGTAACAGCACTGTCTTGAGTGACAAGTGCTTCATGTCAGCTCCTTCCAGGGGTTCAAATGGGGTCAGGTTGAGCCCATCTAAAACCACTGCCAAGTCCCATAAGGCACCAGTGACCTGGAAACAGGGAGGAGCCTGCGAGCCCCTTTCATAAAACAGCAGACCAAAGGATGTTGGCTAGCCGTCTTACCCTCAAAGCCCACATGGCATGCAGCAATAGCAGCCAGGTACACTTTGATCGTAGAGAAAGCTCTGTGTTTATCGATCAAGTCCTGTAGAAATGATAAAATCACCCCGACAGGACATTGAAAAGAGATGTCCTTTTTGAAGGCACCACTCCTCAAACACCCTCCACTTATAGTCACCTGGTGGAGGAAGCTCTCGCACTCTGAATAGTGTTTATCACCTTCAGAGTTGGGGGTATCAGAGCCAGGGGTGGGAACGCGTACAGAAGGCCCGGAGGCCAATCGTGCACGAGCGCGTCCACGCCTAACTGTGCGTTTAAATCACGCATTGAAAATAACAGCTGACATTGAGCATTTTCTTTTGATGCGAACAGATCTACCGCGGCTCTGCCGTAACGCACCCACAGCTGACTCACAATCCTTGGATGTAGAGTCCAGTCTGCATATAGTGGTGCACCTCTGGACAGTAGCTCTGACCCGAGGTTCATCACTCCTGGTACGTGCGTCGCTCTCAGAGAGAGGAGACGTCTGCCGCTCCATAAGATCAGTTTGCGTGCCAGCATGTGTAACTGGAGAGAACGCAAACCCCCTTGGCGGTTTATACACGATATTGTGGTCGTGTTGTCTGTCCTCACGAGGACATGATGTCCTCTGAGAAAAGGCAGAAAGCGTTTTAGGGTGATGAACACCGCTAAAAGCTCCAGGTAATTTATGTGCGCCCGCTGGAGGTCTCTGCTCCAGAGACCCCTCACCGGACGACCTTCGTAAATACCTCCCCAGCTTGTCAGACATGCGTCCGTGGTGACCACCTTCCGTGAAAGGACAGCATCCATAGGCACGCCCCGTACTAGAAAAGTCGGGTGCAGCCAGTGGCGCATTGCCATTACACATTTCACAGTAACCATTACTCTCCGCGCGCCATGACGCGCGGGTTTAGTTTTAGAGCGGCTACCCAGCGCTGAAACTCCCTCATGTGTAAGCGTCCCAGTCGTACGACCAGGATGGCTGATGTCATGAGCCCCAGTAACCGCAGGCATGATCTGAAGAGAACATGTTTGCGCAGCTGGAAATGAGCGAGACAAGCTCTGAAAGCTTTCACTCTTTCCGCTGACAGGCGGGCTGTAAAGGGCACCGAGTTCAGGTGTAAACCCAGGAAGAGTACAGTCTGTGCTGGGCACAACATGCTCTTTTCTGTGTTTATTATGAAACCCAGGTTGAGCAGGTGCTTTACGAGGACATTTGTCTGCGTAATCTGACTCTGCTCGGCGGGTACTATAGATATAGCCCTCTTTTCTAGAAGTGAGAGAATCTCTCTCTCTAGAATATGGGCTGACTCTCCACGGGCTTGTGAATACAGAATGCCCGAGAAGCGAGGGGGGGTGACAGCGAATTGGAGTCTGTAGCCCCGTGTTACTGTCTTGAGAAACCCAAGCAGATGTTGTGAGCATCTTCCACTGTATGCTCCTTAGAGCCAGCGGAGATGTCACGTCTCTTCCCCTCTGAGTCTCTATTTGTTGTGTTATGGGGTCCTCTAGTGTCTGAACACGGTGGTGCCCCATTTCGACAATCCCCACCGACACTGCGCATGCGCGTGACGGTGGTGCCTTCACAGCCCCAGCCGGCACTGCGCATGCGCGTGACGGTGGTGCCTTCACAGACCCGTCTATTATCCGCCTTTTGAGAGAGGCTGTAGCTGCGCCCTTGGCCTGAAGCCTGGATGCGTCAGCGGAAAATGGTTTATTTGAGAAACAACAACAAACTTGTGACATGTGTTTTTGCGGACTTGAGGATGGTGTTGAGGCATCTCTCGAGGCGGCGGGAAGACATCTAGAGCTGGGGAACCGTGGACTTCCAGCTCTGTCACAGAGGGGAGAAGGAGGGGCTGTCAGGCCGCCCGCTTCTTCTTCCTCGACTGCTGGCCGAAATTCTGGGTCGGCTGCGCCTGGGCTGCAGCCGAAACCGGAGATTTTCTAGGCCAACTCGCCCTCGTCTCCTGCCTGGGCTGGGGACTCGGGGCGGGCTGCGACCTCTGCTGTTTAGGTATTTTGAACCGAGCAGGGTTCGAGGCAGCTTGGGCGAAGGACTGCCGCTGTGAAGGCAGCGGCTGGACCCTTCGAGGGAGGCAGAGGTGGAGGGCCTCGTCCTCCTTCTTTTTCGACTCGCATCTCCTCTGCATGGAGGCGAGAGCGGAGCCGAAAATCCCCTCGGGAACGATGGGCATGTCAAGCACAGCCTCCTTTTCCCGGTCTGGGAGGTTGATGAGGTTGAGCCATCTAGCTCTTTCCTGCACCACCATGATCCCCATTGTTTTGCCCGTGGCCTGGACGGCGCAGCGTTGGACACGGAGACAAATGTCTGTGACCGCGGCCATCTCGTCCAGAATGACCGGTCCAGGATTGCTCGACAGATCCTCGCAGAGCTCCGCTTGGTATGTGGTTAGCAGCGAGGAAACGTTCAGAGCCCTGGCGGACAACGCTGCGGCTCTGTAGGACCGTTCAGTCATGGTCGACTGGAATCGGTCCGCCTTCGCTGGCAGCGTGGGGTTCCTGCTTGGTGACGGGCCCATCCTCGGTAGGAGGTGGGCTGCCACCAGCGGTTCCATAGGCGGCATGCGGAGCAGGCCGAGCCTCTCCATACCGTCACAGTCTAGGGAGGAGGCACCCTGGATTGGGGCCTTGTTGCTAAAGGGCCGGTCTCTCCACGAGACCGACACCTCATCCAACATCTCCGGGAAGACCGGAAGGAGTTGCCTCTTTGTCCTCGTTGCTTGGGGGAAATGTTTCCCCTCGTAACGGGACCTGGAGGTCTCCTTGGCCATTTCGGGCCACGGGATGTCTAGCCTGGACGCGGCACGCTGACACACGGCCTGCAGGTCCATGCTCAGACAGGGCGAAGCTGGTGTGCTATCGCCCAGGAGAGCAGCCATCGCTCCCGGCTTTGCAGCTTGAGCCGATGACATGAAGATATTGTCTTCTTGCTCATCCGAATCAGACAGGAGGAACTCAGAGGCATCCTCTTCGTCCTCCATGTAATCCAATTCCAGGACATCCTCCGCGGGCGAAACTATGGTGTCTAGCCGGGAGCCCCAGCTTGGTAAAGCGTAGGGCTCCGTTCCCGCGTCTCTTGCCGCCACCGGGTCCCGGCCTGACAAGGCGCGGGATTCCGGTTCCGCAGCTGCCGCTGTTAATGAGCCCCAGACCGACACAGTGAGGGGCTCAATCTCTGCGGCGGACGCCCCCGCGTCTTGATTGCCAGCCGGCAAATCAGTGGTCATGAGGGGGTCCTGTCCCGACAAGCTAGCTTGGCGTGCTAACCGTCGGCTAGGCTCTTTATGGTGAAACGGGCACAATGCCCACACGTGCCGGGGTTGTCAATAGCCTCCTGGGCGTGTTCCAGCCCGAGGCAGGACGAGCAGACCTGGTGTGAGTCTGTGCCTGATATCTTCAACCCGCAGCCGCAGAGTCGAGCCTCCGAGTCCCTGACTCCTCTGGTGTGAGGGAGAGAGGTGTCCATCTTGTTTGCCGCGTGGCGTGGAGAGGACCCGCTCGTAACAGGTACGTCGTCGAGAAAAAAGTGTTACCAACCTGTCCTTAATCCGGAGAAAAAAGGACGGTGTAGGTCTTTTTTCTCAAAGAATATTAACTGGTGTGTCAATATTCTTTAATCCTTTCCTCCTCCATGAGAAAGAGAAAAGAAAAAACATCCTTGCTACCGTGGTGTCGGTAGTGAGGGAAAGCAAGCTAGCAATAGGTGTGTTGCTAGCTTGAAAAAATCCAAACCTTATAATTCCGAGGAAAGAAATGGCGAGGTCGGTATTAGCAGTCTTCTTGCGAAGCAGAAAGAGTAGCCGGCGAGCGCCCGTCGACCGAAATTTAGATTTGGGTTCAGTCTGTGGACCGTTAAGCTAGCCCGGCTACCATAGAGATGTGCTCTGAAGCGAGAAGAGATGTTTGAATGACGCATGCGACGTAGCGCAAGCTACTTATAGGGGGTGGATTCCCTGACGTTGACGTCAAGATCACCAGCCAATCAGGATTGGCGTAATGAGATTGATGCTTCTGTTTGCTCCGCGATGAGGCGTATCCCCATAGTGAGACATCGAACGGAGTGTTATGAATGAGAACTGAAAGCTTTTGCTTTATTAACCTCTAAAAAGCCAAGAGCACCTAAACCATGAACATACTGACTGCACACCGATACAACCAACCTGATGTTTGCCGTCTAAAAAAAGAAAATGATGTCTGTTCTGAGTTCTACTTTTAAATAGTTTGACACATATGACACAAAAGCCTCCGTAATAGGAAGGCAAACCTCCTAAAACATGACGAACAAAAGGAAATCGAGTTTTCAAAGAAACAAAAAATGTCTCGTAGCTGAAGAGAAGCAGGCATGAGGAGGAAACAGCTTGGTAGGTGTAGGGCAGGAAAATGAAACATCAAAACACCTTTGAAGTAACAGTTTATTTCTGCCAACACTATTCCACAGATCAGACATGATGCTCAGAGAACTCTGTTGACAAGTTTCAGCAAAGGGCCGGTGAAGGGAGACAGACGCAGATATGAAAATGAGAGATAAGTGGGTTTTGTGGTGAGAGAGACCCTTCATTAATATGTCACATGATTTGGCCCTTGTGAGCTGCCGTACCTGAGCACTGCTTGTAAGCCGCTTGAAATCGAGCGTTATCTAAAGGCCTTAAAATGTAAATAACGGAGGGAGAAACTGAGAAGCAAATGACAAAAACACAGAGATATTTATATTTCTGACACTTTCATTATAACGTATGACGCATTCAAGTGCACCTACAGCTCCAACATGTAATCAGAAGGTGCATGTACAGTTTGTGTGAATATGAGTTCTCATCTTTTGCTGTTTGCTTGTATCACAGTCACGCTCCTAGCCACAGAACAGACGCCCTCCTGGAGGGTTATGGTTACAACACGCTGAGCGAAATGCAGTTTGTAGAGAACAGCAGAGAGAAACTCCACGCGTCATGCACAGCTGATGATAACATCCAACACCCTCGCCGCCTCGCCACAGTCTCTATTAAATTCTCAGCGCGGTCAGCTCAGTAATGCTAAAGTGAATCAACTTGTGCATTTGGCAGAAAGCCAAGGTGGCGATAAACCCCTCATCATTCAAATGTTCCCCATTTCTCCTCCGCTTTTATGTGCTCATATCTTCAAGTGATAAAAAGATTAAATCAATCCTATAAACAACGCAGGCTATAATGAACAGGCATGTGCCCAGCAGTAAAGAAGAACTTCATTGAAACATAAATCTTCTAAAAATGCATCTTGACCTGCTGTTCTCCAAATCTCTTCTGCTTGACTTTTCCAATGAATTGCTCTTGAGGATGAAGCCAAAGTGCAGCAGTGTTTTTTAACAAAGCATGCAGTGAAATGGGAGACCTCTATAGAGTCTGAATCTACATAAAACTAAAATAAATGAGTGGCTTCCTGAGCTCATTCCCCTGAATCAGCTTAGTTAGTCTCTGAGGCCATAGAAGAGAATATAGCTCCCACTGTGCTCATTGGTGCATGAAATAGGATGGCGCTCACCTTATTAATACCTCTGATGCATATCTCAAACTCTGCTTGTATAGTTGAGAGGAAAATAATAAAACCTGCTTTGTGCTAGGTTCATTTTTGCTTGTTTTACATCTTGACTATGAGGGTATTTAGAACGCTTGATAGTCCCCAATGAGGATGAGTTTACCACAAAGTTATTTAAAATCACTATAAAATGTTCAACCAAACATGTTTTCATTTTGACAGTACATTTGTAAGTTATGCAGAAGAGGGTTCAGGCCAATTTTCTTTTTAGATCTGAGAAGTCAGAATTACGTTTATTTTCTTAGTATCCTGACTTCAATCCTCTTCCGTAATGCTCTGACCCTATGGCCATGAGATTTGGGGACTGACTAGAATAATGACATTGCAGTCACAAGAGGTGACAGTGGTTTGGGCATCTGATGACATTTAATCCAGGCTTTCAATCAGGATGCCTCCTGGATGCCTCCAATGGAGATTTACCAGGCATGCCCAACTATTAGGAGAGACCCTGGGGTAGACACAGTACTCTATGGAAATATTTTGAATCTCGCCTGGCCTGGGAATGCCTGAGGGACTACCGGGAAGATCTGGAAAATGTTGTTAGGATAAGGAACGTTAGGAATGCCTTTTAGCATGGTAGCCCTATGACCCATCTTAGGATAAGCAGGAGAAGATTGGTGGATGGATGGGTGGATGGGTGGATGGGTGGATGGATGGGTGGATGGATGGGTGGGTGGATGGATGGGTGGATGGATGGATGGGTGGATGGATGGGTGGATGGGTGGATGGATGGGTGGGTGGATGGATGGATGGGTGGAAGGGTGGATGGATGGGTGGATGGTAGGGTTGATGGATGGGTGAATGGATGGGTGGGTGGATGGATGGGTGGATGGATGGGTGGATGGTAGGGTGGATGGTAGGGTGAGAATCATTGTATTTGTTGACAAGCAATGAGCGTTTCCTAATGCTGACCCTGATAAAAATGATGGCTCACTCAAGTAAACTTCAGTCTTATCAAATCATATTTAAACAAATGTGAAGTGTAACAAAGCGTTGTTCTTCTTTCTAATGAATTAGCAGCAAAATATACAGTATTGTTGGTAGGAACAGAAACAGCTGGTTATACCACTGGAGACACTTAAAGATTGAATGTTCAACAGGGACCAAAGTGAAGTCGCATCATCTACAATGATCCAACAGATCAACACACATGAAAACTATTTATACCCTGCATAGACATTTGTCTTTTCCTCCATATTAAACTCTTTTTTAATCTTTCACCGGTTGTCTTTTTAAGCAAGATAAGCGTCCTACCTCTGTGTGTTTATCATTGTCGTAAAACACGTAACCAAGAAAATGCTGCTATTGGGCTGCTTGACATGTTCCTGGTAGTAGTATAATCAATAGAAGGAAAGATGTTGAAAAAAAAAACGGAAATTCTCACTTTGGTGAGAACAACATGAAACAACATGAAGAAGAACATTGCTATCACAACATACGTAAGAGTATCAATATGATTTAATCCACTTTTGACAAGCATAAGGCTTTATTCTACTTTGCATACACAGTAAGACTATTTCAACACATATAACAGATGCAAAAATCCAATACTTTTACAAGAAAGAACTAGTTCCATGTGTAGGCTACTGTACAATATAGGTTGGTTTGAAAAATAATAGCGAAAACAAAAAGCAAAAAAAACTATATTGACAAAAAAAGCTGAACAAGGAAAAGAGCACCACTTACAGAAACCTACACTTCAACAGCAGAACATCCACGCAAGAAGATGCCACAGAACCTTTAAATAATATTTGAATGAGGTGATTTCTGGGAAATGTAGTTCAGAATCATCTCAACTGCCGGAGCTCAACACCAATGAATGAATAAATAAATCACTGAAAGAATTTCCCTCATGGGTTCTGCACTCACCAACGTTGTTTGCCCCTACGTCCCTCTTCAGACCGCAAAACATGACAGCAGACATCAAATTTTCCTCATTAGAGTCACATCCACAGAGGAGAGGAAAAGAGAGACCAGAGACTCCAAGATAGAAGAAGAAGAAGAAGACGGAGAGAGGAAGAGACACAGGGAGAGATGTGGACTGCTGAGCGTTCAGGGAACACAGTGGCGATGATCAGAGATGACTGGCGCTTACGTTACGACTGCTCAACCCCCGAGAGAGAGAGGGAGAGAGGTACACATTGAGAGAGAGGGTAGGAGTATATTAGGAGAGAGAAAGTGTGTAAGAGGGAGGGGGAGGCAAACAAAAGAGAGATGTGAAGAGTTTGAAAGCAAGAGACATGATAGACGGTGGGAAAGAAAGAGGGGAAGGAAGGTGTTTGTTTTTAGGTTAAAAGTGATATTTGCCCGTTTATCTCCGTTTACTTTCACCATGGAATTCCTGTTTTCTTCCCCAGCCCCTGGGTTTGTTTGTCCCAAATTCCTTCACAAGTGTTGGGAAGTAAAGCATGCTCCTCCAGGGCTACATGTCAAAGTGGTCCTATTCTGCTTTAGTCTATTATACAGTATAGGTTTTTGTGCATATAAATGTTTTTTTTTGTGCGTAGTATAACATAGTGACATCACTATGTTACACTTACGCTTCTATTGGCTAATGCTCCAACGCATTGTACGTGATTATGGACCTGGAAATTGGCATAATATGTCCTCATTAAAAGAAAAAAATCTGACAGTTAAAGTGAAATTTGCAAATTGATCTGTTTATTTTTAAATCAGCCTGTCCTCCTCCAAAAAACGACCAAATAGGTCGATTGTTGCAATTATTGCAATTACACGTTCCTTGTGTGCTTTATAATCATGACTCTCACTTACCCACCTCCAACTCCCAAATAAAACACACAGATACACACGCTCTCTGTTTCTTCAGAATGTCCTCTGTGCTGTTAGCTGAATTAAATCATTGGCCTCAGTAGCTACAGAACATTTGTCTTCCTTTTCAAGACCGTCACACACACACGCACCTTTACACACACACACACCTTTACACACACACACACGCACCTTTACACACACACACGCACCTTTACACACACACACACGCACCTTTACACACACCTTTACACACACACCTTTACACACACACGCACCTTTACACACACACATTTACACACACACACACACACACACACACACACACACACACACACACACACACACACACACACACACACACACACACACACACACACACACACACACACACACACACACACACACACACAATTCACATTCTGGCAATTCATGATAATCCCTTCTGGCTCACAATTTGTATTCTTCCTCAAAATTGAGCACTGCATCATGGAGGGCAATGCTGTAGAGACTCCAGTCATATTTCATTACTGCTCCACGAGTTGCATTTTAAATATTGTAGTGCAGAAAAACATTCACTGTATTAAAGTTTAGCACCTCTAGTTGTCGTGTAAGAAACAACAATTTGCGGCATATGGGCTGACTTACCTGCTTATCTTTCTTACAGTGCAGACGCTTTTTTTGCTTGCTCCTGCCTCTGCTTACTTTTTATGCTGATTTTCCTATTCTTATTCTCTGAAAACTTCGAGCAGCGGCTCCTGGACATTAACTTATCACTGGGACAGTTCATCTTCGTAAATAGACGGAGGGTTTCAGCCATATTTCAACATTTTTACGACGACCTCAGTCTTACAGTAGCGTGGCCTAGCAACAGCTAAAGCCTGGTAGGCTACTGCATGCTATTTAGCTTAAGCTAGTTGGTAGCAAAATGCCCCCGTTCTCTACAGATGACTTCCACAAACTTATACAGAAGATGGCTGTGTTGGAAATGAAAATGCAACGGTTGGAAGTTAACGTGGAAGTGAATGGACTATGTCATGGGAATGACACCACTTTACCAGTGTTGCAAAATAATGGAAAAGGGTATGCTAACTCACAGCTAGTTAGCAGCTACAAGGATTCCAAGGAACAGGAGGGCTGTGTACTGTAGAGTTATATTTGTATTTATTCATGTTAGCAAACTATGGATAAGCTTAAAATGGGAATAATTTGGGTAAAACTGTGAGCTGGATATGGGGCCTGTTGACATGTGTTTTTGAGGACAAAGGAAGATGGGGGAAGGTGAGAGCATGTCCTGATTTGCATTCAACTTAGATCTAGCTACCGTGTTTGTGATATTAAGAGAGGTCCCTTGGGTTTCTCTGGTGCTTATCAATAGTAGCAGTTAAGTGAATACTGTTCAAACAATACCTGTGTTTGTGTTTTATATTGATTTATCTGTTGTATCCTTTCATAAATGTAAGGACTACAAATGGCTATAAACATTCTGGGCTGGTTGGAGTAAACAGGGTTTTATTGCTCTGTGGGGGAGGTGTAGGTATGCAGGCCTTGAGACCTTTTGTTGTAAAGTGAGCCTGTTTGGTTTCCTGCTGGCCAGCATTGCTTCTCCCAATGAGATGACCTGAAAAGATGACCAGCTGACCTAACACCAAACCCCTCCTTCTTACTCTGGTATATCTCCGGTGGATCCCTGGCGTTCGCTCTCTTCTTCACATGCTGCCCTCGGGTGAAAGTAGCTCTGCAGTATGCGAACCAGGGCAGGAGTAAGCCGGCATTACTCCTTAAGCATTACAATATAACTGTAATATATCATGTTGTATTGTAATGATTGTATTGCATTGTCATATTGCCATTAAAGTAGAACGGTTACTTTGTAGATATGGATTCCTTCCTGTATTATAACCAGCTTCATAGGAACGCGCGGAGATTTGAAAAGCGGACCAGTTATCCCTCCAAATCTCCAACAAAATGGTGACCCCGACGTCTAGATATAACGAAGCTGAGGAAGAATTCAGACGCTTTCAAACATCTCAGACAATCAGCAGGACTCTGCAACTTTGCTAATAAGGTAAGCAGACGATGAAAGTCGCCTGTCTGTAATTGGATACGCTAAAACTTTAGGATTGTCTGTAGGCGTTTCACAGTGTTTTTATAGTTTAAATGGAATATACAATGCATATTTTACTATGTTAGGAAAGTTATATACAAAACGTAAACGTTGATCGACAGGTAGACGAAAGTCCTGCGTGACGTAAAATAGAGCAGTTTGGCGTGGATCTGCAGGTGTTTATTCCTGAGTGGCGTGGAGATGGTGCAGTTTGTTTGAATGCGAGGTTTGATTCCTGCACGACAAAACCTGGAAACTCGATAAATCAGATCGAGTCGCCGTTTAAAACTGGGGTTTAAATAACAGACCAATGCTAAAAGCTTAAAGCCAGAGGTCTGTTATATATTAAACCAAGGGAGAGCGTTTCCCTTTGTCTGGAAACTTCTGCTGATGCCATCTAGTGGCTGAAAGGGGGTATCACACCCATGAAACTTCTGCTGCTGCCATCTAGTGGCTGAAAGGGGGTATCACACCCTTGAAACTTCTGCGAGCTAAAACTGGTACAAAAACAATAAGGGATTGAACATTTTTTACAACGACAGCACCAGGAGATGAGTAAACTCAAGAATCTGTAGAGTGTAAATACATTGTGCAAAACACATTTTACACTCGAACTGTTTGCAAATTTAGACAATATAAATAAATGTTCAGAAAGAAGACATAGGCCTACACTTGATTCAAATTTCATTACTGTGATCCGATTGGTGTGCTCTGCAGGTTTACTATTGTTCGAAGTAACAGTGGGATTTAAAATGAGAGAAGATATGGAGATGTTCTTTCATAGTGTGTGGAATATGTGATGCTGGAAACATGTAAGTATTTCAGAGTTGTGTTGGGTAAATATGTAACAATGGATGAAACCATTTTTGGAGTGAGTTTTTGTAATATCATAAGTAGACATTAATTATGTTGTTTACATGGCATTTAACAACTAAGACAGATAGTATGATTAGAAAGAGACAGAGTGGAAAGGGTTGGATTTATTTAACATCAGTGGGCTAGACTTCTTATAGGTAATGTGTACCGGGACCTGGACTCCCCCTCTGAGTTAGAAAGGCTTTGATCCCGACCCTCCAAGCAGACAAAAAGACCTAACCCAACAGGAGACTCCTCCTTCTCCATCGTACAGACAGAGAACCAGAGCTGAACCAACAACAACAACAAGACTACATCAAGACTGCAGCCAGAACTATCTCCACCTGTGGCATCCAGAACCAAACCAGCATGCTGACATACAGAGAGATACTCTCATCGGTCCCTCAAACAGGACATGAAGTTCCAAACTGCGCCGCGAGATTTGGCACAATAGACATGAGAGCAGAATCCGCCCTCCATAAAAACAGCAGAGAGACTGTAAAGGAGGAGTGCAACAACAGTGGCATGATGGGGCTGCAGATGTGACTGGGCCAATGGCTGCCTACAAAAGTTACAGTGGATGGATTCAACAGCTGATGGACTGAAGAGAAGACAGAATCAGAGGAGTTGGCATGGTCGATTAGAAGTGAGGAGGCCGGGGTCACGGCTTGAGAAAACCAGGGGAGGAGGAAAGGAGAACGGGAATGAGTGAGTTTACACATAAACACACTTATTCACGAAACGCACATTTAAATAACTTGAATTAACTTCATAAATACGTAAAGACAGAAAGATTTATTAATCATTTGGTAAATTAAAAATAGCAGTAAAGAGGAAACTATTAAAGTAAAATGATAATCATCCTAAAACACACTGACAGAGTAGAACCATATTCTTCAATATTTTCATCATGTTAACAATTCATTCTTTAAGACATTTTTATTCACGTGTGAATAAAGTAGTGATCTCATTGGTTACAATATTGATCACCATTAAAAGGATAGTTTTAGGAACCACTCTATAGGACAAATCTTTGTTTGTATTAATGGCTAGTGCCAAGCCACATATTAAATTCCAATCTAAAGTGTTGATTTCACCATTGTGGCATAGTTATTACCAGACTTCGGTTTTAAATCCTTGATAAAGGAGGGAGTAATTGTTGCATGTTCCGACACCCAAGGTTCCACACACTGCTAAAAGAGTTTAACATTGTTTTTTAAGTAGACCAGAATTATAATGAGCTATGAAATGCAGAGCGACACAGATCCTAGTAATGTTTTGACTCAAGATAATAGTTATGTACACAAGTTTCTGAAATAGATCATTAGACATTTTAATACTAATTAGGTGTAATTGGATTGCAGTAGTAGTAGTACTCGAAGGAAGTGAGTTTTGTACCAAGTTTCAGGAAAAGTGGGAGGCAGAAGTCCCAATGACAAGTGAGAATCATCTTGAAAATCATAGTTGAAATCGTGACATATTTTTGTAGACAAAGGATACTGGCCTATGCTGAAATGTCAAAGTCTCTGCAGAGCACGACACATGGCCAAAAAAGACGGAGACCAACTGACCTTTGACCCTGACCGACAGTGTAACTTGACAAGGCACTGTGGATGACTGACTCTGGGGTGAACCTGACCAAACTTGACATGACTCCTGCTCCTCACCATCGATGGCGGCTCCATCCACCCTTCCCCTGAGGTTCGCAGCCTGGGCGTCACTCTGGACTCCAGCCTCACCTTCAACTCCCACATCAGATCTACTGTCAAAACTGCTTTCTTTCACCTACGAAACATCTCCAGACTCCGGCCCTCTCTCCCCGACCCCGTTGCAGAAACATTAATTCATACCTTCATCTCTTCTCGTCTGGACTACTGCAATGGAGTTCTGTTCGGGGTCACCAGCAAAGCCCTGGACAGGCTCCAGTACGTCCAGAACTCTGCAGCCAGGCTCCTCACCCACACTAAGCCCTGGCAACACATCACCCCTACCCTCATCCACCTTCACTGGCTCCCGGTCAAGTCACGCATCCAGTACAAACTCTTCCTGCTAACTTACAAATCTCTCCACTCCCTAGCCCCTCCATACATCTCTGACCTCCTTCAGCCCTACACCCCCTCTCGTCACCTGCGGTCCTCTGACAAAGGGCTGCTCTCCATCCAGCGCTCCAAGCTGAAAACATTTGGCAACAGAGCCTTCAGTGTCGCAGCCCCCACCCTCTGGAATTCTCTCCCCTGTGCAATCAGGAATGCAGACACTCTGGACACCTTCAAAAAACACCTCAAACACCATCTGTTCACTCAGGCCTTTGGCCTCAACTAATATACAGTACTCAGCAACCTATTCCTGTTTTTGTTTTCTTCAGCCTATGTATCTTTATTATTACTTTTTGTTTTGTTACTTCCCATTGTAAAGCGTCCTTGGGTTTCGTGAAAGGCGCTATATAAATTGAAATTATTATTATTATTATTATTATTATGACAACCAGACAGTGTGAGTGAATGAATGCCGGCATGTGATCAGTGTAACTGCATGATTCTAAAACAATAACTAACCAAGCATGTTTTTGGACTAACATATTATTTTGGAGCTCCAAGGGAAACGAGAGGTTTCCTAAAAATTCCACAAAAAGGGGAAACTGCACATGTGATATTTTCCTCTCACATGAGTTGGCGGTTTGCAAATGTAAAACTACAATCTGAAGATTCTGTTTCTTTTAGGCCGGAAGGACGGAGAGGAACACTTCTTTTCACTGAAGTGTTCACTGTGGAAATAATGATAATAATGTTCGTTATGTCCCTAACCAATTACCTGACAGTTTTTGTTCCCCTCCCATTACAGGGTTTTGTTACACATGATTTCATGTGTAAAAGGGGGAAGTGAGTATAATGTATAAATGTCAACATGGCTGTAAAATTCACAATTTAAATTTTTCTTTTAAGGATTGACAGAAACCTTCCGCCCCAACCCAGATGTTCGAACTGAGCATTGAATGTAATTAACCTGCTCCATATCTGGGGATAAGATACTGTTTGATGAATGTTGAGATGTTTCTAAATATTGATTTGAAGTATAAACAGGTAACAAAGAAGCAGTGGCCAAGGGGCTACTGTGAAACCGAAGAAGTTGACCTGTGATAATGAAACAATTTTGTAATATTTTAACAGACATTAGAGTAACTGAGGTTTGAAATGTAGAAAGAACATATTACAGTTAAAGCTAAAACATAGTAGTGTATTGAGACAGAATTTAATTTAGACAACATCATGTAACTAGCCTGGTAAAGAAGTAAAAGCCATAGACTTTATTGTTTAGGTCATTATGGGGATATACCTTTCATCTAAATTTATAATAGAAAGACATTTGATGACAGTTTGTTGGAATTCTGTATTCATTTTTTCAGCGTGATAATATCTAAGCACTGACAGGTAAGAGCAGTATCACCAGGAAATCATTCACTTTGTTAGCATCGTGATTTTGGTTGTTTTTGAATCCATAACATTAGTGTGTTTCTTTACCAGAAACATTAGCAGTTCATATTATATTTGGATTTTAAATAGGATTTCATTTAAAAATAAACACGGATGCTTGTCAGAAATTCAGAGCTATTGAAATATGTTATTTAGTTTACCTAAAGATGTTGAGGTTCTTATTTAGTTGGCACAATCCAAGTATTAAGATTCTGAAGCTGCACTGGCAGATAGGAGGTCTACAATTAATTTGGAAAACCTGTTCACAGACGGCTGTTGTTTCAATACACCCCACCAACAGGCTCCAAGTGGGTCAAAACAGCTGAGCGTAGGCTTGAGGGAGTTGTATCAGATTTCTCCACACAGGTCGCTGGCGCCAAAAGGGGGACCCGAGAAGCACGAGGCCGACAGCAGAGTTCGTCTGGCTGAAAGTCATCAGGACAAAGTGGCTCAACCCCAGGCTCTCCGACCCCGACCGAGTGACCCAGCGGACCTCTTATGCCGTCTGCCTGGGAGAAAAGGGGGACAGCTCGTACCACGGGAGCCAGTGTGCGGCGGGGAAACCACCTACTAGGACCAGGGGACGACATCAGGACGGACGTGGCCCTGGCAGACGTGGACTACTCGGAAGCAGCGGACTGAAGGACCAGGACCCTGGAGCCATCCTTACAGCAGACGACCCGGGAGGCATCATCAGCGGGCCGGAGAAGGAGGATCGGGAAGACATCTCTACAGCATCGACCCGGAAGCCGCCATCAGCGGGCCGGAGGACGAGGAGGAGGAAGACATCTCTCTAGCAGGCAGCCCAGAAGCTGCTGTCAGCGGATCGGGGGGGACAAAGACACGACAAGCCAGGACGGCACAGGGGACTTTTCGAGGCAGCAGAGGAGTCTACTTCGCTCTGATCAGTTCTACCCGTGAAGGGAAAGCTGCATCTCCCCCTCCCTATTAGCTGTCCTTGTGGGCTATTCCTCCGGGGGGGGCTGATGATTCTAGCACTCAGCTACCCCCTCATGGTTCCTTCACTGCCATGGAAAGTGGTGTTCTGTCTCCATGAAGGTTTCAAGTACTCTGAATACCAGCTTCGGATGGATTTATGGACACAGTAGAAAAGAATGACAGTGGGTATATTTCAAAATGCCTTGTCTAAGTTTATCTCTGGAGAAGGAGATAAAAAGGGGGATTTGTAGAGTTATATTTGTATTTATTCATGTTAGCAAACTATGGATAAGCTTAAAATGGGAATAATTTGGGTAAAACTGTGAGCTGGATATGGGGCCTGTTGACATGTGTTTTTGAGGACAAAGGAAGATGGGGGAAGGTGAGAGCATGTCCTGATTTGCATTCAACTTAGATCTAGCTACCGTGTTTGTGATATTAAGAGAGGTCCCTTGGGTTTCTCTGGTGCTTATCAATAGTAGCAGTTAAGTGAATACTGTTCAAACAATACCTGTGTTTGTGTTTTATATTGATTTCTCTGTTTTATCCTTTCATAAATGTAAGGACTACAAATGGCTATAAACATTCTGGGCTGGTTGGAGTAAACAGGGTTTTATTGCTCTGTGGGGGAGGTGTAGGTATGCAGGCCTTGAGACCTTTTGTTGTAAAGTGAGCCTGTTTGGTTTCCTGCTGGCCAGCATTGCTTCTCCCAATGAGATGACCTGAAAAGATGACCAGCTGACCTAACACCAAACCCCTCCTTCTTACTCTGGTATATCTCCGGTGGATCCCTGGCGTTCGCTCTCTTCTTCACATGCTGCCCTCGGGTGAAAGTAGCTCTGCAGTATGCGAACCAGGGCAGGAGTAAGCCGGCATTACTCCTTAAGCATTAAAATATAACTGTAATATATCATGTTGTATTGTAATGATTGTATTGCATTGTCATATTGCCATTAAAGTAGAACGGTTACTTTGTAGATATGGATTCCTTCCTGTATTATAACCAGCTTCATAGGAACGCGCGGAGATTTGAAAAGTGGACCAGTTATCCCTCCAAATCTCCAACAGTACCGGGTAATAAATCTACAAGTGGTAGTCCTCCCTGGAACTCTCTGGGTGCAAAGCCTAACCCCCTAATCCCACCAGGAGCGTCTGCGCTGCGTTGTGCTGCGGCTGCGGCGTTTTTAGCGATCGCGGCCACTCTAGTCAATGGGTGCTATTCCACCAGACACGCTGCGCCGCGGCTCGAAGCGTCCCAGAAGCTCCTCGCCGCAAGGAATTTCAAAAATATAGGATGAATCCTATTTTTGACACGGCGCAGCGCGGCGCAGGCAGGAAGTGGAATGTTCATCCAACAACTGCGAGGCTGCACACACGACGCTCCGCTTCCGCAACGTTTTGAAACGCGCCTGGTGGGTTAGGACGCAGGAGGAGGCCGCAGCGCGGCACAGCCGCAGCGCAGACGCTCCTGGTGCGATTAGGGGGTAAGAGTAAATCATTTCCATGGGATTTGGGAGGACGGATAACAGGCAGAGTCCAGCGCTCTGAAATCTGTAATGCGACCGGCTGGCCTGCATTGTTATCACCCAGGAAGAGCGCCTCTTCAACCCCTAAACAGCCGTGGACAGCTGCTAAAGGGAGAATTACAAACAATCCTCCTAAACCACCAAGTGTGCCAATCCAGAACAGATACGCTCCGCTGACCGAGAGCCGGAGATCTCTTTCTGATGACCTGGATAACCTGTCCTCTTCACACAGCAGGGTAAGGACCGATAGCTACTCCAAAAGTAAAAGGCTAGAGGGAAACCTAACGACTGGGCCTGAAACTCTGATTGTGGGTGACTCTGCTGTAAGAGATGTAAAAGGTCTGTGTAATAAGAACAACACCAAAGTACTCTGTTTTCCCAAGGATAAGGTCTCTGACTTGGCTGAGAAGATCCTGCATATTGGGGCTGAACATCCGACTGTGAAGAATGTGGTACTGCACATTGGAACAAATGATGTTGTGAAACAAAAGTCAGAAGTGCTGAAAGAAGACTTTAAATGTTTGTTGGAAACTGCCAGCTCCCTAAATGCAGAGGTGTTCATCAGTGGCCCTCTACCGCCAGTCAGAAGAGGAGTGGAGAGATTCAGCAGATTGTTTGCACTGAACACCTGGCTTTCAACGGCCTGTACTGACCATTCTGTCCATTTTATTGACAATTTTAACTTGTTCTGGGATCGCAGACATCTTTTCAAGGCAAATGGAGTTTGTCTGAACAAATCAGGAGTGAAATTGTTTATCTCTAACATATTCAACTGCCTGCGTCATCAATCTGTTCCCTCTGCCAAGGACAAGCGGCAAGAGGAATTAAAACAGGAGAAAGACACAACACATCGCGCGGAAAACCCTGAGGAATTATCACTGCACCCGCCTGAGGAATGTTCTATGAGACACATGGAGGAGTCTCCACTGCCCGTCACCCCACCCCCTGTCAACGCCTTTGAGGATACTCTTCATTCATCCCCCAGCTCTCTCTACTCTCCGCTTACCCTTTCACCCTCGCCCACCCCCCTGGAGTTCGATGACCGCATGAAGGCGACACGCAGGGCTGGCACCGATTCCTTCCTGGAGTTCAATAACCAAACTAAGGCGATACGCAGGGTTGGCAGCATGTCCTTTACCCCAAAATCACTGAAGCAGAGACGCGCACCATCTCCCCCGTCTTCATCAAGAAAGCATCTGCAGTCTCCGAAGCCTGATAAGGATGTGTGTGTACAAAATGCAACAAACTCTTACTGATATGTGCTGGGTCCAGGCTCAAGGGCGTATGGCACTCTCAACTCTTTCCAGGACATGCCGGGGCCCTGCCTGCCTGTAGCTTTGTCGATATCTGTGTTGATAGGTAATAGATTAAGAGCGGTGAATCATCTTAGATACAGGAAGCGCTCAAACGTTTGTGTGAGTTTATCTAATTTAGCAGTGATTCCATGTCAGCCACAGCTTGTTACAAAAAACATTACTGATAGTGTGTTTAACAAACTTAAACTAGCTTTATTAAATGTCAGGTCTTTGGCAGGAAAAACATTTTTAATCAATGATTTTATCACTGAGCACAATCTCGATTTTATGTTTTTAACAGAAACTTGGATTGAACAAAATAACAGTGCAGCTGTTTTTATCGAATCAACACCTCCCAACTTTAGTTTTATGAGTCAGGAAAGAATGCATAAGAAAGGGGGTGGAGTTGCTATTCTGTTCAATGATTCCCTTCAATGCAGGAAGACATCTAATGGGAACTTTGATTCTTTTGAATATGTGGCCCTTCAGCTGAAATGCTCCTCTCGAGCTCTGTTCCTAAATATCTATAGACCACCCAAATACTGTGCAAGCTTTTTTGATGACTTTACTGAACTGCTGTCTATAGTGTGTATTGACTTTGACCGTCTAGTCATTGTTGGTGATTTTAACATCCATGTTGACAACCCCCAGGACAGAGGGGCAAAATAAATATTTTGTGTTCTTGATTGCTATGGACTGACTCAGCATGTGACGGAGCCCACGCACAATAAGGGGCACACTCTGGACTTAATTATCTCAAAGGGTCTGAATATCTCTAAGGTTGTGGTGACTGATGTTGCACTCTCTGACCATTCCTGTGTTTTCTTTGAGAGCTCTATTTCTGTTCACAAAAATGTTCAAAAGAGGTAACCACAAAGCGATATTTAACTGAAAATACTAGGGAAATGTTTACTCAGAATTGTTCTTCCACACTTGCCCCTGCTAACATCTCAGTAAATGAGCTAGTAGATCATTTTAATTCAAAAATTAAAAATGTTATAGATGCCATTGCTCCAACTAAGGTAAAGGAAGTGACTGGGAAGAAAATAACTCCATGGAGAAAGGCCATGACCGTGAGAGCAGAAAAAAGACAGTGTCGAAAAGCTGAATGTAGGTGGCGAAAAACAAATCTCCAGGTTCACTTTGAAATCTATAAAGAGAGACTTGGCCTTTATAATTTGGAATTGAAAAACGCACGACAATCGTTCTTCTCTGACATCATTACCAAAAACAAAAACAACGCACGTGCCTTGTTTGCTACCGTCGACAGACTGTATAACCCCCCAGTGTCAGTAGCCTCTGAATTTCTATCCACCAGGGCGTGCAATGATTTTGCCTCCTTTTTCACTGACAAAATTCGGGAAAATCAGACAAGCAGTCAGTGCCTCTGCATCAGGTGCAGCAAATGTGTTATCTCTGTGTCCACTTAACATCAATTCAAACACCATGACACAATTCCATCAGATTAATGATAAAAACCTAGAGGACATTATACAACTTCTGAAATCCTCCTCCTGCTGCCTTGATATTATTCCAACAGGATTTTTCAAAGATGTTTTGCCTTGCATGGCCTCAGATCTACTTCATATAGTAAACAAATCTCTTCACTCAGGTATTTTTCCACAGACCCTGAAAACTGCAGTCATTAAACCGCTCTTAAAAAAGAATAATCTAGATGCTACAGTAATGAACAATTACAGGCTCATATCAAACCTCCCATTTCTAGGTAAAATCATTGAAAAAGTTGTTTTTCAACAGTTGAGTAATTTCTTGCATTTAAATAACTGTTTTGATATGTTCCAGTCAGGCTTTCGTCCAAACCACAGCACTGATACTGCTCTTGTAAAGGTATTTAATGACATCCACTTAAACACAGACAGTGGCAGAACTTCAGTGTTAGTATTATTAGATCTCAGTGCTGCGTTTGACACTGTTGACCACAGCATATTACTAGACCGACTGGAAAACTGGGTGGGACTTTCGGAAACAGTTCTAAATTGGTTTGAATCCTACTTAAAGGACAGAAACAACTTTGTTTCTATAGGTAAATACACATCTGAGTTGACAAATATGACATGTGGGGTTCCTCAAGGCTCCATCTTGGGGCCTCTTCTTTTTAACATCTACATGCTACCACTGGCTCAGTTAATGAAAAACAACAAAATAAGTTACCATAGCTATGCGGATGACACACACATTTACGTAACAATTTCACCAGGAGACTATGCTCCAATTCAAACACTGAGTAAGTGCATCGAACAAATCAATGACTGGATGTGTCAGAACTTTCTCCAATTAAACAAAGATAAAACTGAGGTAATGGTTTTTGGAGTGAAGGCAGAACGTATAAAAGTTAGCGCTGAGCTTCAGCCTGCAATGTTCAAAACAACAGATAAAGCCAGAAATCTAGGTGTAGTCATGGACTCTGACCTGAGTTTCAACAGTCACATTAAAACAGTTACTAAATCAGCCTTCTATCACCTAAAGAATATATCTAGGATTAAAAGACTAATGTCACAGCAGGATTTGGAAAAACTTGTCCATGCTTTTATCTTCAGTAGACTCGACTACTTGGTGTCTTCACAGGTCTCACTAAAAAATCTATTAGAAAGCTGCAGCTGATTCAGAACGCCGCTGCTCAAGTCCTCACTAACACTAAGAAAGTGGATCACATCACTCCTGTTCTGAAGTCTTTACACTGGCTTCCTGTGTGTCAAAGAATAGATTTCTAAAGCACTGAATGGTTTAGGCCCAAAATACATTTCTGACCTCCTGCTAAATTATGAACCATCCAGATCTCTCAGGTCTTCAGGGACTGGTCAGCTTTCTGTCCCCAGAGTCAGAACTAAACATGGTAAAGCAGCATTCAGTTATTATGCTCCAAATATCTGGAACAAACTCCCAGAAACCTGCAGATCCGCTGCAACTCTTACTACTTTTAAATCCAGGCTGAAGACTTTTCTTTTTGCCGCTGCTTTTAATTGAACTATTCATATCTTAGACTGCACTGTAACTTTTATCCATGTACTTTTTCTTTTAATGTTTAATTGAAGTATTCATATCTTAGACTGCACTGTAACTTTTATCCATGTATTTTTTCTTTTAATGTTTCTTTTATTAGCTTTTCTTTTTAATCTCTGATTTTAAATGCTATTTTCTTAATGTCTTTCATTTTTTGTAAAGCACTTTGAATTGCATTGTGTTGAAAAGTGCTATATAAATAAACTTGCCTTGCCTTGCCTTGCCATGGGTAACCTGCAGTCATTCATAACACCAACGGCAAGCTAATTGGTTCATCCAACATCTTGTCAGGAGGTTTTCTCTGCAGTGTGGGCATGCATTTCAACTCAGTCCTGCCACAAATAATTTTCCAGCAGAGCTAAGGAACTAGATTCCTTCCCAAGGTACTTAATACTGTGGCCCATCTTGTCGTTTCCTTGTCCGTTAACTTTGATAAGTCCAAGGTGCACAGGTGAGCCAAACACTTCCAAATTGTTGAAGGCAACAGATTGCCTATAACATATTTTTTGTGGAAAACAAATTTGAAATCAGTTCAACAATAGTAATAACAAAACTGAAAAATATAAGATTACAAAAACAAGAATGAAAAATGGAAAGTAACAAATACTATATTTAAGTATAGGCTAATATTGCTGTCAAATAAATGATTGTGCCTCATGCTAATGATCACAGTATGATCAGCTTTAAAGAGGCCCTATCATGCTTTTGGGGGTTTTCCCTTTCCTGTAGTGTTAGACCCCATTTACACGGTAACGTTTGCGCACCGAATTCGTTTTCAAAAAAGTCCTCCGTTCACACGCATTCGGCTCATTTAACGTGTCCGTTCACACGAGACCGCTCGTAAGGGCTGGAGACGCTGTAGTACATATGCCGGGCCTGTAAGTGGTGCTGTACTTCCGCACGAGGCCGCTCGTAAGCGCTGGAGACGCTGTAGTACATATGCCGGGCCTATAAGTGGTGCTGTATTCTGCCACAAAATACACCAAAAGTAGCGAAGAAGACCCCCGAGCATGGTTGCCATGCTTACCCTTCTGTTTATGCCCCGCGGAAGATTTAGCAACATGTAGTTCATGTAATTCTCCATGACCACTTGTTGCTGATGGTTGTGGTAGAGGAGCTGTAGATTTTGCACTAACATCTGTAGCATGGTCGAGCTGTAGATTTTTTACTAACATCTGTAGCATGGTCAGTAGCAGTAGCACTAGCAGTAGCTACTGACCATGCTACAGCAGTGAGCAGCAGAGGTGGGGAGAGGCGGGGCTATGGCTTCATCTATCGGGAAATAATCGTATAGGGCGTACACTGAGCCGTTTGGCCCCCCAGAGCGTTCCGGTTGCAGATCTATCCACCATGGGACCCGTTATCGTTTGCGTGGTCCGTTTCCGCGTTTCTGTTACGGCCTCGTGTGGCCGAACGGGCTAAACGAAAAACTAAAGTTGCGGATACAACCGTTTGCGTTATCGTGTAAACACCGCCTTAGTAGTGTGATTGGTTACCTGGACGGCTCTGTTGTGATTGCTCAACCATTTCATGTACACATATGTTGAAGCACAAGCCAATAGAAGTGTAAGTGTTACATAGTGATGTCACTATGTCCCGGAAGTAAACAAAGGAGTCCAATGGAGGCGTTTCAGTCAGGGGGGGGGGGGGGGGGGGGTGTGTGTGGAACACAGGATTTTAGCCTTTGCAGACCGTCTATCTAACACACTACAGGAAAAGGAGAACCTTAAAAAAAAAGAAATAGGGCCTCTTTGAAGAAAGAGAGCAAACCAAAAAGCTTGAAGAGACAGGAACATATTGTGAGAGAATGGGCACAAATGCACAGAACAAATGTTAAAAAAGCATCAGAGTGAGAGAGAGAGTGTGTGTGTGTGTACACTTTGTGTGAGATTAGATAGAGAGAGGATTCCTCCTCTTCCAGCTTCTCTGAATGTTTGCATTTACGATTTGTTATCACGATTTTGAGGAGATGGTTTTAAAAGAAACACACTCACATGAACTAATCTTGATTCATCAATACGAGTTCAAAGTGAAACTGAGGTCTAGAATATTTAAATGAATAATTCACTTTACACAGGACTTATTTCTTGCAGCACCATTAACCCTCTGAGACCCACATTTCCGTTTTTGTATATTTTTGTGTTTTGCCTTATCAATTGTCATTTATTTACAGTATAATAACGTTTTACACATCCCAGAAATCAGCACAACCTCAGCTAATGATATATGTCACTCATTAGAGACTTATATACAATATAATATGGGATATTTGCCCATAAACATTTTTTACTTATTTCATAAAAAATAACTGCTAACCATAACATTGAAAAAAACATTCAACACAGACAACTGGACACATTTATTATCATTGTATCAGTACTGATTAGAAGATTCTAACTTCTTCTGTTCATTAGTTATGCCCAATCTTTTGGGCAGTGTCCATGGGCGTCTTTTTTTGCCAGGAATTGTCTTTTTTTGTTGTCAAGACTACACATGATATATATCATGGTAGTTCCTTTCCACAATCACAAATGGCATGCTCAGCAGATTCATCTGAATTTTCATCAAATTCGTCAGAATTTTCATCGACATCGTCCCCTTGAAAAATCAGCTCCAAAGTCTCAGCTGTAGTAAACTTCCTTGCCATACCTCAGTTTACTTTCAAAACACTAAAAGAACGTATTCCAACTTTTATTTAGTTTTCGCGTGTGGAATTATACCGGCTCTCGTTTCAGTACACATAACAACGGAACTGACAGGCAACCCTCTGAATCAGACTCCGATTGGCTGTGACTGCATCCACCCAGAGTGTCCGATTCAGAAACGTGACTACACTCTTTACGCAACACACTCTCACTCCCTAAGCGTCCAGGAGCGACGTTTGGTCAGTGTCCGTGGCGTCCAGTTGTGACGCTCCTAGGCTCCTTCAGCGTCATAAAGGGACGCAAATAGCTTTCAACTGATTGCAATGTATTCCCATCTGCGGCGGGATTTGACGCTCATGGAAGCACGGCATTCGTTTGTGTCGGCTGCCCTTAAAAGGCAATGTGAGCGTCCATTCCCATTGGATAACGGATAATTGTACACCCGGAAGTAAGTATTCCTCTTACTGTCGATTGATTTTACAGTGATATCTGCACTACTCATTGACTAAAAAACACCAGATTATCCTTGATAATTACACAACATTGATTGGTTTAAATTGTGTGCAATGCTTTTGTATTTTTCCCCTTCGATTCGGAGAAACAAATATTTTTTCGGAGTAAAGGATGGCAGAAGACACTACACTACCCAGAATCCCCAGCTATCGTTTGGACTACACCATGTGCTCTGTTTGACAAACCCCGTTTTTTTCACTATTCATTCCAATGGCTGGCGTCTATGTCACGTGATCTTCAAATTTATTTTCTTTTTTCTGTAGAAAAAGAAAACATGGCCGAACTTCGTTTTATTCTCGGTGGAAAATGCCAATTTTAAAGTTAGTTTGGCCATTAAAATGCGTTTTGATGTCATTTGATGCGAGAAATATGAGTTGTTATTTCAGATTATGTGTGCAGTGGATGTCCATGATCTTTAGTTTGCTAGTTATTACGAAGATTACTTCAGGAAATCGCGACGTTTTCATTGTTACCAAGGTGGTTGCTAGGGACGCTGCTATCGATATTATTTCTGTTATGTTGTGTAACTGTTTAATGGTGTTATCTTTATTGCTACCCCCCTTCCCCGTCAATGTATAGTGTTGGTCCACAGCGAAAACATATTAGTTTAACAAAATCCGCATCTAAAGATAGCCTACGTTATTTTCCCCTGTGCAATTTCAGTCTCACATCTCACAGCACATCGTCATTAACAAATACCGGAAACAGACCGAAAACTTTTTTTTAAATAAAATAATACTTTATTCCGAGTGTGCTTGCTTTTCTCTTTGAAAGTCATCACATAACGGCATTGTAATACACGGTTCGGCTGCATTAAATATTACATATCTGCCGTAGTTCTGTATTTATAGAGCCCTGATGAGAAGACTTATAGACAAACATGAGGAACTGAAAACGTGACGTGGATCATAAATATATCGGCCATTAAACAACATCTTACATTTCTTTTCACACAATACGTCTCCTTGCAGTATCAACACTAATTCGGCTGACTTTTATATTTGATCCAATTGGTAGATAGGCTGTATTTACACCATAAAGGTGCACAGCTGATATAAAGGGACACCTAGTGGTTAAAGCATGTTATTGAATTTCATTATTTTTATTATTAGATATTAATAGGATCCCTATAAAGTATATTCATTACTCGTTATTCTCTACTAATAGTTAATTAAAGACTGTATATAATGACTATTTTGCACATCCCTTTCAAGATTTTCTAAGGTTTATTGACATATCATATAGGCCTACACAACTATGGTGTAGTTCTGCATTGAATGAAAAACTTGGGTCGCAGGTTCCTCAATAGTGCATTACAAGACATCTATCAATATTTGTGCATACCTCCAGCAATGTTAACTATGTTGAAGCACTTATTTTAACTGATATTATACATAATGTATTATACTCTTATAAGATGTATGTAGATATTTCATCTCCGGCCTTGTCAGGTATTGAACAATCAATAAATAAAGAACACAGAATTGTTAAATATAAAACACAGAATTTGTGTGATTATACTAAATGATTTACAAATAAACACCACTGCATATTTACAACTGTTACACATGCTGATGTAACGCAAATGTTCCAACTTGGGATCAATAAAGTATATCTTATTTTAAGCTGATCGATGGCTACTGCCATATTTGCAAAATATGCCTCTGAACCTTGACAAGTGCATGTTTCAGGCTTATCAATTAATGTAATGTAATGTTATCAATTAACAACAGGGGTCACAAACATAAGACCAGCTGTTAAATAAAGCTCTTCTGACCTTAGCTGGCATGTGTGTATATGCTGCCCATTATGGGCACAAGCAATTTTCACCCATTTATTAATTATATGTTTTAAATTTGAGTGTTTCCTATCCCCTAAACCTCCAGGGATGTACACAGTTTAATACTGGCAACTTCTTATTATGGGAAATACGAAAACGTCTTTTAAAACTACAACTCCCAGTAGAGACGTGCCATAGATAGAGAACATGTTGCGAAACAGAATAGCCAGCATGTGTAGTTCTGGGGATGGGGTGGGGGAGGGGGGGACGCGGTGGACCCGTTCAAATCCAGTTTTGGACATTCTGCCGTGCATGGTTCCATCCCATTTCAAGTGCTGTTCGAGAATCGGCGTAACCCTCGGAGCACACTCCAATCACAGAGCTTGAGGACTATCACGGGGTTTGTCAAACAGAGCACATGGTGTAGTCCAAACGATAGCTGGGGATTCTGGGTAGTGTAGTGTCTTCTGCCATCCTTTACTCAGAAAAAACATTTGTTTCTCCGAATCGAAGGGGAAAAATACAAAAGCATTGCACACAATTTAAACCAATCAATGTTGTGTAATTAACAAGGATAATCTGGTGTTTTTTAGTCGATGAGTAGTGCAGATATCACTGTAAAATCAATCGACAGTAAGAGGAATACTTACTTCCGGGTGTACAATTCTCCGTTATCCAATGAGAATGGACGCTCACATTGCCTTTAAGGGCAGCCGACACAAACGAATGCCGTGCTTCCATGAGCATCAAATCCCGCCGCAGATGGGAATACATTGCAATCAGTTGAAAGCTATTTGCGTCCCTTTATGACGCTGAAGGAGCCTAGGAGCGTCACAACTGGACGCCACGGACAATGACCAAACGTCGCTCCTGGACGCTTAGGGAGTGAGAGTGTGTTGCTTTACGTCACAAACAAAGATGGTGGATGAGAATAGACCTATAAAACATACAAAACGATAAGCAATGCGCCAGAATAAAGGTGAGACTATCTGCATCTTTTAAAACTTTACGCACATCCATTTCACCAAAATAAGTAAACACCTCTCAATGAAAAATTTAATGGAGTTGTTTATTGCCCTTTCCGTAGTTTAAGAGGAAAAATCCGGCATGTCTCTGACTCAAACAGCTGAGAAGTTATGACGCTTTGAACACAATGTGATATTTGGGATCGTATACGGCCCGTGGGTCTCAGAGGGTTAATATCAACAAGGACTTCTCTTCTTCATACCAACCATTTTTTCCCCTCTTTTTTCCTCAAGCACTCTCCTCCTCCTTTTTCTTTTCTTCTCCATCTCTCTCTTTTTTGCTCAGTAAGGTAGCAGCTTCAGGTGTTTTCCACTGTCTCATGTCATCAAATAAAAACACAAATGCACAGGCATGCATATTGTAAATACATGCATATCTGGCACGCACACACACACACACACACACACACACACACACACACACACACACACACACACACACACACACACACACACACACACACACACACACACACACACACACACACACACACACACACACACACACACACACACACACACACACACAACACACACTCTAATCCGTCTGATGGCTGGGTGAGGAGACACTAATAACCCTCCTTATGACTCTCTCTCATCCTCATAGTCAGTGCATGATGGTTACTCACCCTGCGCTGCCTGACCCAGATTCCTCCCAAACATCTTCCCATCAGCAGAGGTTCTGAGTCACATCGCTGTGTCTCGTCTACTAATCACTCAGCAGCGGAGGCAGGCGCCACACGTGACCCTGTTTTTGAGCTGTTAAACGTGCACTCCAATTTTCCTAATTTCAAAAATAATGCAAGCTTCAATGTAACCCGCTCTATCGAAATCAGTCGGATGTCACAACGGCTCATTTCAAAATAAACGTGGATTTTCGTAAAAAGTGTTTTCTTTGATTTTAAATAAGCAAAGTCTTGGCTTTCAGAATATGAAACTTTTATTTCCAAAACCACACGATAAATACATTTTTGAAGCTTGTAAAAGGAAGATGACAGGCACCTCTCACGTCGCCAATCTGCTGTTCCGCAGCGCTGCTTCCCCTCGCTCTGCTGAAATTATGAATGTAAGGCGTATAGTATTCATAGATAACACGGCAGGGTCCGTTACAGTTTGTTTTCATCTGATTTCAATTAAACAAAGTCTTGGCTTTCAGAATATTAAACTTGTTTCGGCAAATTCAGATGATAAATGCAACTTTGAAGCTTGTAACGGCATAATTACAAGCGGAGAACGGACTAACTTAACGTCACAGCAGGCATAACAACAGCCGGTGTTTCTTGTGAGTGTTTTCCCCGGGAAACAAACACAATACACACAAACGCAAAATGACACACACACACACACACACACACACACACACACACACACACACACACACACGTATACACACACGTATACACACACACTCGCGAGCTTCCCCCAGACCAGTAATCCAAACCAAAATATTTTCCCTCCGTACTACTTTGATTATTTGCTCCGCGAATAATCAATCAGATCGATGGATTCTAGAGCAACCTGATCTCACCAGAATGCGTGACTCCACCACGACTCCTTAACACTGCATTGCGTGGTGGAGTCACGAACTTTGCTACATTTACGTGTCTGCACCACGCAAACAACCCCAATGTAAAGTGAATGAGGCTCCTTTGTCGTGGTGCACACACGCATTTCTACAATGTCCAGCAGTGAGCTTTTATTCTATAAAACGTTTTTAAAATCTACTTTATAGCTTGTAGTAACTCACGAGAGGCTAATTTTATTTTATTTGTATTCATAATCATTTGTATTTTTCGTCAGAATGTATTATGGCAACCCTGTCTCCTAAAAATTACGTTCCCACAGAACTAAACTGCATTCTCAATTACGTATTTTCTCCCACGTTACCTTCGTTATGAACGTATCTCAAATACGTTTATTTTCTACATAGCCTATCTTCTAATCTAGAAACATATTTTCTCCCACGTTACGTTTGTTATAAATGTATCTTAAATACGTTTATTTTCTACATATCTTTGTCATTTATTGTCTTGCTTATAATAATGATAATAGTCATTTATAAATATAATTTTAGAGCACACATTTGAAATCGAGAATCGGGCTCGATATATGGTTAAATTAAAATCAGTAGGCGAGGCTGTAATTTCTCCAGCTGTTAAAAAATAATAGTTTTAACATGCCAAAAAGCTGCTGTGTCGTTTATTGCACCTCAAACATTAAAACAAATCCAGAGTTACGTGTTTCTGTACTTCCTCTAAGAAGAAAGGACAGTAAAAGAAGAGCTCTGTGGCTTCAGGCTTGATCGCCGTTCAAATGACAGCGTTGGTTTCCCCAAAAGTGGGCGGGGCTGTAAAGTGACTAGATTTTACACTCATCTATTATTCAAAACCATTCTATTTATTCTAACGTAAATTACATGCCAGTGTTTTATCTTTTCATTTATTTGTTTTTATTTTAAATCGTATAATGTCGGACTTTTTTTCCCGTCTGTGAGGAAAATAAATGGGGCTTAGAGCCTCAAAATACTGAAATCTGTATTTTTTAAAATCTTTTTTTCCTTCTAATTTGTTATTCTTTTCTAAATAACACACTGTTATTTACTCAACAATAACACACAATTATCCTTGTTTTTATTTATTCGTTTAATTCTATAATCTTGGGCTTTTTAGCTGTAAATAAAGTCACCGGAAACAGACGTAGGCCTATAAGGGACATTTCGAGCGATACACACCACAAACCCACTGAACAGATTACCCAAGATCCTCAGCTTGAAGCTCGTTGATTGGATGTTTTAGCCGCAATGCATGTTGGGATATGATGTTAATGCGATATGATATCCAAAAACATAAAAAATAATAATAATAATACTTTATTCCGAGTGTTCTTGCTTTTCTCTTTGGAAGTCATCACATAACGGCATTGTAATAGACGGTTCGGCTGCATTAAATATTACACATCTGCCGTAGTTTTTTATTTATAGAGCCCTGGGGCCTCATTTATAAATTGTAGGTTGTGGATACGAGCATGGTTTTATATACTATCATGTTTTATCGTGTTTTATGCCGTTTGCCAAGACTTGATAAGTCGCTCGTAAAACACAGGAGGTATGGAAACTAAGAACACCATATGTGGTCAATTGTACAGCTAATATAACACAACACATTAGTTGTATTTTCTTTAACTGGTGGATATAGAGTTGGGGGGGGGGTTGAGATGCACAGGCTGCAGTGGAGATGCTGCGCACAGCTGATCGACAGCTGGGACACAAACCACCAAATACAAAAACATAATTCAGATCCAGTCGTCATGACTCCACTCCGGAGGGATTCCCCGATCATTTCTTACAGTTTCTCATCAAGGGGGTCTCCTGTCCCCGGTACAAACACACTGCCTGAGGAAGGCTATGTGTATTTATTTTGTCATGAAGCTTTTTCGGACCACTTATTTATTTATTTTGGTGACGATCCGACCTCCATGCTGCTACTCTGGTTCAAACTGCATCCACCAAACAATGTGATTTATCTCGACCTCCCCAAAAGAACCAAAATCTGACACGGTGTGAGATGTCTTTTTTAGCTGTTCTGTCGTCATTTCCTGCGATCTTCTTCATGCAGTCAGTCAAAATGAATGAATGAATGGGCGTTTCTTTGACTATTTATAGGCAAATATGGGCGTTACGTGAAGCCTGCAAAAGCTGCACCACATTTCGAGGGGAAACCGGCGTAGGAAGTGCCGTACGCACCTTCCTCGCCGGTACGCAATGCGTTGTGAATCGGAAAATGTCGGAAAATGTCTGTACCTATTTTTTGGATTTCTACTACGTAAACAACCTTCCCACGTGAATCCTACGCACGACGTTATAAATGAGGCCCCTGATGAGAAGACTTCTGGACAAACTTGACGAACTGCCGCCAAAACTGAATATGTGACCTGGATCATAAATATATCAACAATTAAACAACATCTTGCATTTCTTTTCACAAAATACGTCTCCTTGCAGTATCAATAGTAATACGGATGACTTTTATATTTGATCCAATTGGTAGATATGTTATATTTACACCATAACGGTGCACAGCTGATTGAAAAGGACTTGTAGTTTTTAAAGATATTACTGATTTTCTTTGAATATAAGAATGTAAATACTGAGTTGAGAGAATAGTCAGGGGATTTGGGTGATGGGAGACACATCTATGGAATCACAATTTCAATAGCTTACCATTAAATGACGGATATACCTTTCTGTCTGTGATGTCTTACAAATCAGATATTAATGTGTAGAAGTAAAACATGAGAAATAGTATAGCAATATCCTGTAAAATTATGTAAAAACATGAATAAAACTAGTAAACTACACATCTTCAGATGTTATACATACATAAGTGTCCTACACTAATAATACAAAGTTATTATTAGTATGCTGTGTGTACTTTGTGTGCACCGCCTAGTGGTTAAAGCACGTTATTGAATTATTTTTGTTGAATAATGTTATTTGATGAAAAAAATATTAAGAGTACATACTTTCATAGGGGGAAAGTAGAAGGTCAATGATAGAAATATAAACAATCAAGAAGATACTGTAAGTTATCTCTACAATAAAACAGTTTAGTGCTGGATGTACAAAGATATTAATATGAGGATGTGCAAAACAGACAAACTAATTAACCTTTATTAACACATTAAAGAATACTTTAGGTTAAGGTCTTCTTTCAAATAAGAAAAAAGCTTTGGGGGTATCTACAGATAAATATTAAGCCTGACAAAGTACTTAACGTCTAATATATTGCTTTCCTACAATGCTATGTTGAAGCACTTATTTTATCTGATATTATACACATTAATTATACTCTTATGTATGTAGATAGTATAATAAATGTGCAGAATTTGACAGTTTAATGGTGGAGGTACACACATATTGATAGATGTCTTGTAATGCACTGTTGAGGAACCTGTGACCCAAGTTTTTCATTCATTGCATAACTACACTAGTTGTGTATATGATATGTCAATAAACCTTAGAAAATCTTTAAATCTTGAAAGGGATGTGCAAAATAGCAATTATATACAGTTTTTAATTAACTATTAGTAGAGAATAACGAGTAATGAATATACTTTATAGAGATCTGCAGATAAATGTTTAGTCTTCTCAAGCACCAACTATCAAATATCTCTCCTGATTGTTGGCACTTGACAATCACCTTTCCCTGAATTGTACTCAGGTGTAACTAAAGTCTGCTTTAAGGGTTGTTTATATTTCACATCATTAATCAGAATCTGCAAAGTAACTCAAATAAGTGTAGTGGAGTAAAAATACCAGGTTAACCTCTGAATTGTAGTGGAGTAGAATTACAAAGTAACAATGAGCTGTCATCTGGGTATATATTAATGCTGCCCATTATGGATACAAGCGATTTTCACCCATTTAGTAATTACATGTTTTAAATGTGTACACACCAATGTGTTTCCTATCGCCTAAACCTCCAGGGCTGTACACAGTTTAATACTGTCAACTTCTAATTTTGGGAAAAACGAAAACGTCTTTTAAAACTATAATTCCCAGTAGAGACTTGCCATAGAGAACATGTTGCAAAACACAATAGCCAGCATGTGTAGTTCTCGGGGGGCATTCGAGTCCAGTTTTGAATAGTCTGCCGTGGTTTCGTTCCATTTCAAAGAGCTTGACGCTCGGCGTAACCTTAACAAAATTGCTTGTCAAAATACCAATACCAGAGGACCATTTTTATTTTTAAAGCAATACTTTTACCTTGAAAATCAATGCATTATAATACCGGGTCAATTTGACCCCGGTGGCGGTTTTAGGTATAACAAAATCTCTGGCGGTTCTAGTGTTAAACCAACAAACAATTAACCAATGTCTGACATCACCATTTTATATTAATTAATTCCTTTTATATCATCATGTAAATGATCTCCATTTGCAGTGGTGTCTATACAGTTTTTGGCTACCAGTGCCTGAAGATTTGAATACAGATTTTTGTGGATGAAAAACAAAAAAACGAGCTGGTTCTAGTAATGGCTTCTTTAAAACACAGCTAGGAAGATATGAAGTTCTGCGACTAAAAATATCTGCAAAGTCTTTCTTCATCTTTACTCCAAACTAATAATAGCCCGTGTTTCATCTCCCACTGACAGTGTCGACTTTATTTCAACTGGAAGGTGAATGGGAGTCATAATGTTGTCCCTGGTGTTTTCGAGGTGATACAACATTTACAGTATCCATTTTTAAACGCCATGTGTTACAACCCTAAATACAGGAGCACTGTCTCTTCAAAAAATGTCAGTGTATTTTTAAAGGAAGCAGGTGCCTGTGATGTCTGGGAAATTGGACAAATCTGCATTACAAAGAGCAGTAGGAGAATGAGGCTGATAGAAATGTGTTTGTAACAAAAAAATAAAAGATGAAATCTCTTATCTATCACTCATTTTCAATTTGTGAATCATAAATATTCTGTGATTAATTTATTGTCACATCCCCAAATATTAGGTGCTGGAGTTTCAAACAAACGTTAAACATCAAACATGAGCTTTTTTATTTGGTGTGTCATTTTGAAGGGTTATGTTGTTAAGGTGTAAAAGTGTGGCATGCATAGTCAATGATACAATACAAAATGGATACCAAACATACGAAACATAATGTACGGTACTGTAAACTCTGATATCATCTGCAAAAAAGTTAATTCTGATCAAATATCAACCAAACATATCTCTGACCCCAGGCCGACTGACGAGCCTGAAGTCACACAGATAACAAAGACAATTTCACTCTGCCTTTCTTGGACTACATGTCTGTGCTCAGAGGCTCTTAAGGTTTGGAAATTGGCGTGAGTCACTGGTTTGAAGAAAACTTTTTTGACGGGGTTGATTTTATTAGAGAGTTCAGGGAGGAGGATGAATATAAATACAAGTCAGAAACTGAAAACACACACACACATACCATGTATACATCACTTCAGGGGACATTACATTGACTTACATGCATTTCCTGGAGACTTATCCTAACCTTAACCATAACCAACACATGCCTAACCCTAACCCTTACCAAGTCTTCACCCTAAAATTAATGATTCCCATAAGGGAGGCGAGTCCCCACACGTGACTGTGTAAACAGAAATAGGTCCCCACAAGGATAGTAATGCACACACACACACACACACACACACACACACACACACACACACACACACACACACACACACACACACACACACACACACACACACCACACACACACACACACACACACACACACACACACACACACACACACAGAGAGAATGGTGCAGTGATGACATATTTTGTCAGTCCACTCAGAAGCATCTTCGTGGTTCCATTGACCAAGAGCCATTTCGTTTTTTCCATTGTCTTTTGGAATATTGCAGAAAATTGTTGGTAAACCCATGTGAATGATACTCTCACGTTTTGTTGAGCAGAATAATCTCCACATATTAACACCACTTTTATGACTTTTGAAATGTAAATGTGATCGCCAGAAGAAGAAAGCTTACGTTATGCTACAGAAACAAACTACCGCTGAGCTCAAGGTGCTGATGTTTGGCTTGATGTGGTTTAGTAATCTCATTTAGACACTTGTTAGCACACGTACCAGCTTCAGACCTTCACCAGTGGGGTCTTACTGGCGCGATTTATGTCATTGCACTTCTTATTTCGAGCATGTAACCACATTTATTTCCAAGAAAAGCATTGTCTTTGAGACAATGGCATATGGAAGTTGTAAAATTCTAACTCATTTTCGGGTAAGGTCTCATTTCTGCACGACTTTATTGAGATAGAACCAACATCCTCACTCTCTTAACTTGCTATTCTTAAAATCTGTGTGCTGAGAGATTCATTTGTGTGTGGGCGAGCTAGCGCTACATTTGCATGTTTTAGCATCCCAACTACCATCTTAATAAATGTGTTTTATGCATGTATCTACGTGTGTGTGATTAAGTGTGTAAGTAAATGCTTATAAGTGGGTGGAGCGAGTGTGTGTGTGGTTGTGTATCTGCGTACATCAGTGAGTGTGTAGCTGGGCATCCCTGTGAGAGATTTTCTTAAGGCTCCAAAAGAAGAAAAAAAAAGATGGAGAGTGGAAGAGAGGCAGAGAGGCAGAGGAAGGAAACATAAGCAGTCAGGAAAATGAGTCATGTCAGCTTGCTCCTCGAGACACACACACTCTCAAAAAGACTCAAGACACTCGAGATCACATTTACTGTTCCACATGGTCAGAGTTTTCCTAATCTTGTCTCTGTGTCTCGTTTCCTTTCCTCCTTCTAGCTCTTCTTCTCTCACTCTCTCATTCTGTGGGCTTCAAGTGCAAATGAATCCACACTCCGAGGATTATGGGTAAGTACTTTGAAGTGGCAAATAATGGCCTCCCGTGGCTTGATGCATGAAACACACATGCACCCAGACACATCGGAGATAACACATTCAGGGGTTTGCACACACACACATGTGCACTTTAACACATGACATAACACACTCTTACATGCAGCCTGTTAAGAAAACCTTTGCGTATAAATGTCTAGACAAAGAAGATCTATGCAAACACACGCACACGCTCGCCCGGTCACCCAGGGAATGAAATACAGACGTTTTGTCATTCTCCGCGGCAACTGATATAACACAGGAGACATCGTTAAGAAGGCTGTTAAGTAACACATTTTCAATATTAAAGAGGCCCTTTTATGCTGTTTGGAGTTTTCTCTTTCCTTTGTTGTAACTTTTATCCATGTATTTTTTCTTTTAATGTTTATTTTATTAGCTTTTCTTTTTAATGACTGATTTTAAATGCCATTTTCTTAATGTCTTTCATTTTTTGTAAAGCACTTTGAATTGCCTTGTGTTGAAAAGTGCTATATAAATAAACTTGCCTTGCCTTTCTACTTTAGGTTTTTGTGCATCTCTGGTAGGTCTGCAAACACACACTCCCTCCTGCCTGAAACGCCTCCATTGTACTCCTTTGTTTACTTCCGGAACATGGTGACATCACTATGTAACACTTGTGCTCCTATTGGCTAAAGCTCCATCACATTGTACGTGATAGGCTAAGGGGCGGGACCAGAGGTTGCGCTAGACTTTTTCGCTGCCCGTCATTTTGACGGACAGGATCGTAACATTTCCGTCAAAATCCATTATTACCCGTCGGTCTGTACACAACTGATGGGGGGAGAGCACGCTCGTGAACTGTCAACGAGGGGGGGGGGGGGGGGGGGGGGGGGGGGGGGCGCTCGTGAACTGTTAGCGCCGGTGTTATGCATGCCCTCTGCACCTCGCGGGAGCGCGCCACAGCGTAAAGCATAAACTCCCAGACATGTCAATGATTTGTACGGCAAAGTTAGGTCTGGAAACTATATCATTTCCTTTTTGGCGGCCATCCATAACAAGATATAACACCGGAGCCCTGCTGCGGGGAAACTTTGGCGCTGTTGTGAGTGTGTTCTAATCTGTCAAAATGACGGACTGCTTTCAGATTTTTCCGTCGTTGTTAAAAAAAATCCGTCATAGACGGAATATATTCGGTTAACGCGACCTCTGGGCGGGACATCTCTAAGTGGTTTCCCATTCACAACAGAGCCGGCCAGAGCAGACTGGGCTTCTATTGGCTAGCGTTCCAACACATTGTACGAAAAACTATTCAAACAACTTGTACAACGGGGGGCTGTGGCGCAGTGGTTAGTGCGTTGGTGTTCGGATCAGGGGAGCATAGGTTCAAACCCTGCTGCAGTCAGCATATCGTTGTGTCCCTGGGCAAGACACTTCACCCCAAATTGCTCCTGTGGGGATTGTCCACAGTATTGAGTTGCTTTGGATAAAAGCGTCTAATAAGTAACATGTAATGTAATGCTGGGTAAAATGGGTACCCAAATAGCAAAACATTCAGTGACAATGAAAGATAAATCATTTGCCATTAACGGCAAAAAAAGATAAATAATAACCTAAAAAATAAATCTTTGCATGTTCAATTGCTAACACAGCAACATATAGTAGGACAGCATTAATAACATCATTGCATATCATTTGGCTTACTCAGAAAGAAAAAAAAAAAAATAAGGCCAGCATCTCACAATTGAGGAAAATAATGTTTCATTGCAAATTCATTTGCTTTTTTTTAGACAGGTATTTGGTGCAACAGCATTGTGGGATTTGGATAAAAAGGTCAGCAATATGAAAATGTGTTGAAAAAAGAACAGGGCCTTATGGAAATCCAGGCTGGATTTGCACTTATTTATTGTTTAATTTGTTGTGGTTTAACGATAATGACCTTGCTTTATTATTTGTTATGAATATTAAATCTGTCTCTCTCCATACAGTTGTAAACCCTTCTGTCTCTCTGCAGCATTTTAACTGCACATTAACGTGGATCTCCCTCTTCTCCAGCTCCTTTAACTCCCTCTGTTTATTCCTCTCTGAGTCTATACCCCCCCTGCTGTGCATCTCATCCTATCACTGTAACAGCATTCTGGGCATGACATGAGGGGGGCAGATGGAAACCAAAAACCGTCTGACAAGTAACACAAAAGAAATAACCATTAGTAAGATAAAAGACAGGAAAAAGACAGAAGAAGAAGACATTTGAAATTGGTTAATTAAAACAAAAAAACTACAAAAGGATGGAAAAGGACAATAAACCATATTTACGAAATGACAGACCACCTCCTACTGATTTAAGGTCACTTGATATTTTTAACTAAAACTGAGAATATACTTTAAAAAATAATTCCATTATAAGCATAATGTTGACCAATCAGAGAGGCAGCACACAGTTATGATAAAAGGATAATAAAAAACAAAAAATTATAATAATTGAACCAGCGGAAGGATACAATAACATTAACTGAGTTGTGTAAAAGAAAAAGAAAAAAGAACATGTATCAGTATCAAACTAATAGTGCCATATGTTGACATATTTGTTTCCTGTGCTCACACAAAGGCAGAGCTGTAGGCTACATGCATAAGAGACATTAGAGTAGATAAAAAGATGCATGCTGAGAAACTAAACCAATCTGCAAGAGAGACATAAAACAGACAGTTGAATAAAACTGCAGGAGAAGGGTGAAACATTGAGATGTAGGGACATGTGATGAAATGGAGGGGGGAGTGCAAATCAGCAGGTTTCCTGACATCTCACAAGTCAGGCGAGTTTGAAATACAAATGAATCACAAATCTGCTTTCTGCTCTTCCTCCGTGGAATCACAGCACTCTGCCAGCCTCTACCTGTCACTCTCTCATAACTCACTCTCTCATAATCATAACTCACTCTCTCATAATCATAACTCACTCCTCTCATAACTCACTCTCTCATAACTCACTCTCTCATAATCATAACTCACTCCTCTCATAACTCACTCCTCTCATAACTCACTCTCTCATAACTCACTCTCATAATCATAACTCACTCCTCTCATAACTCACTCTCTCATAACTCACTCTCTCATAACTCACTCTCTCATAATCATAACTCACTCCTCTCATAACTCACTCTCATAACTCACTCTCTCATAACTCACTCCTCTCATAACTCACTCTCTCATAACTCACTCCTCGCATAACTCACTCTCTCATAAATCACTCTATCATAACTCACTCCTCTCATAACTCACTCCTCTCATAACTCACTCTCTCGTAACTCACTCTCTCGTAACTCACTCCTCTCGTAACTCACTATATCATAACGCACTCTCATAAATCACTCTCTCATAACTCACTCTATCATAACTCACTCTCTCATAACTCACTCTCTCATAATCATAACTCACTCCTCTCATAACTCACTCTCTCATAACTCACTCTCTCATAACTCACTCCTCTCATAACTCACTCTCTCGTAACTCACTCTCTCGTAACTCACTCCTCTCGTAACTCACTCGCTCTCCTCGTAACTCACTAGATCATAACGCACTCTCATAAATCACTCTCTCATAACTCACTCTCTCATAACTCACTCTCTCATAATCATAACTCACTCCTCTCATAACTCACTCTCTCATAACTCACTCTCTCATAACTCACTCTCTCATAACTCACTCTCTCATAACTCACTCTCTCATAACTCACTCTCTCATAACTCACTCTCTCATAACTCACTCCTCTCATAACTCACTCTCTCATAACTCACTCTCTCATAACTCACTCTCTCATAACTCACTCCTCGCATAACTCACTCTCTCATAAATCACTCTATCATAACTCACTCCTCTCATAACTCACTCCTCTCATAACTCACTCTCTCGTAACTCACTCCTCTTGTAACTCACTATATCATAACGCACTCTCTCATAACTCACTCCTCTCATAACTCACTCCTCTCATAAATCACTCTCTCATAACTCACTCTCTCATAACTCACTCTCTCATAACTCACTCCTCTCATAACTCACTCTCTCATAACTCACTCTATCATAACTCACTCTCTCATAACTCACTCCTCTCATAACTCACTCTCATAACTCACTCTCTCATAACTCACTCTCTCATAACTCACTCCTCTCATAACTCACTCTCATAACTCACTCCTCATTTCCCACTCAGCTCTCCCTCTGTTGTACTGCCTTTCCTTTCTCTTCTTTCTCTGGATCCTGGCTGCCGAACACAGATTAAACACTCAGAAAGAGCAGGTGTTACTCAGTCTCTCTTGTTAAGGTGGGTGTTCTACACAGAGAGCTATACTTACTGAAAATAACAAAACAAATTATAATCTGTAGCATCTTTAGGTCCAGTTTACAGCCACAGTGGTCACAGCAGGTTCATAAATTGCAAACAGTGCATTACCTGCATTACTGCTTGAATCTGCAGAGCACCCTTTGATGTTTCAATATACTGTACTTTCCCGAAAATTCGTCATATTTAAATTGAATCACCACTGTAAAGTGTCTTTGAGCACCTGAAAAAGTGCTTAGAAATCAAATGTATTATTGTTATATTTGTATTGTACTGTGTTTGTTTATATTTATATTGTTGTGAATATATGTATTTCCTTTTAATGCGACAATAGTTGTAACCCTTTAACTACCAGACCAAGAAAAAAGCTATGGAAAAATATTTATCAAATGGGACACAAATAACCACAAGCAATTTTTTTTTTTTTTGACCGACCACACAGTTTTGTTTTTATGAGCCTCTACCAACTGGTCGAGCTGGCCTTTTATGGTAAAAGTGAATTTTTAACAATCATCATATACAGTACAGTATTTGTATGCATCAAACTCAAGTAAAACACAAACTGAAATACATTTTTTTCTTTTATGGAAAATGAGCAATATATACAACCAGATATATTCATAAAAGATAATACATTATAATTGTAAAAATTAATGTAAAGTGTTTTTCATAATAATAAAAAAAGACTTGCTCATCTTACTGTGTATCCTGTGTTGGCCTAACTTGCTCATCTATGTGCAACTTTGGGCTGAATGCCATGCATGAAAGGTGCTATATAAATTATTATCACTCTTTCACTCTGAGACTCATAAGGCAGTGCTAGATTTAGTAATATTACCATGAATCTAGCCATTTATTTACCATATTTTACTGGAAAACATCTCTGAAACTCTGAAAAAGTCATATGGCTAGTTTACCATAAAAGGCCAATTTAACCGATTGGTTGAGCATATTTTCCAAAAATGAATTACACCCTTGTTAAAACTTTTTTTGTGCATCAAGTTATCTAATTATGTTCAGTCAATGCTCTGAAACAAAAATATGTCAAAAATGATATGGTTACCTTACAAAAGTTGACCAAAAAGAGTGATTTCGTCAGCAGTGATTTTTTGCATGCCAACTTTCTCAGTGAAGGGCATTCTGTTCGAACCACAGTGCCATCTAGAGGTTATTTTGTGCATAACATGTCAACCAAATGGTAGAGCTGGTTGAATCAGATGGAGTTAAACTTTTAAAAAAAATTCAACTAAATATCAAGACTCAATAGTACTATTTTTTCTCCTTTTCTTTCAATTTAATTCCTCTTAATTCCATCCTCAAATTCCTTGTATGTGTGAAACTTCTTGCCAATAAACCTGATTCTGATTACAAAAAACAAGAACTTTGTATATTAAAGATACATTTCCACTGACATTTAAGTCAGAGAATGAGTGCAAAATATGTCTTCAGATTACCTTACAATCATAGTGACTAAAGATTAAAAAGTGTGCGGGCTGCCTTATAGAGCTGTGCAGTGATGACATATTTCTGTAGGCCATCCCAGAAGTTAGCAATTGCAATGGGCTTCCTCGACAAAAAGCAATGGGATTTTGGATTGTGGCATAAAATGAGCTTTTCTGGCCAATACAGGTTTATTATTGTTAGCAGGAATTGTTAAGCAGGATAATATCGACACATTAACACTACTTTGTGATTCTCGAAGAGTAAATGCAACTGACAGAAGTTAAAAGCCAGAAGTAGAGTTAGGCATCCCCACCGCTAAGCTAAAGGTGGACTCGTGTCAGCGTGATGAAGTTTAATAGATTATTTAGTTACTTGTTAGCAACCGCCATATTTAAGTCACTTAGAAGCTTCTGACATTCACCTGTGGGGTATTTAATTATGTATTTTATGTCCTAGTACAAAACGTGAAGATCCTTTTAGCTCGGATAACTACAGACGTTAATTCAGGCATCTTACCACATGTTCATTAACACATTGACTTTGAGATGAGGGAAGCTGGAAGTGCTAAAATGCTATGTCATTTCCAGGTTTTACGACACATTCCTGCACCACTCTCTAGCTGACTTAGATCTGGGGGCCCATATACAAGGCTCTGTCCCCTTGGGGAGGAACCAGATTGAAATCCAGCCTCAGACTATTTCCCCCATGTAATTTCCTTTGTCTCCCTACTTCAACACTGTCACTTCATATAAATAAATGATACAATAGCCAACGTAACAACTTCAAAGAAAAACCCTGAATATTATAAACCTCAGCTTAGTGTTTCGTCTTCAAACTCATGGATCCATTCATCAAAATGAACTTCCTGGATCCTATCTTGTGTCTTTTATGTATTTTATGTTTGTTAGTTAGAGTGAAGACACCATTCCTTTTTGTTTCAGTCTTGTCCTTGGACACACCATGTCGGTTTGCAGATATCCATCATCTCTTATCAGTCCTCCAAAGAAAACAAATAAGTAGGTAGTTGTCATTGCCTCCAAAAACAACTTTTAGGCCCCATTTACACGGGAACGCCAACGCAAACGAAGCGCAAACGAACCAAATTCGATATCAAAAAAGTCTTCCGTTCACACCATAGACTGTATATATAAATGGACGTAGGGTCCATGACGTCACCCATAGGATTCTGCAGAGTTGCAGAGAAGCCTAAAGTAGGCGGTGTCGGCCACTAACGTCTCAACAGTGACGTCAGAATTCAACTCCAATCCAAATAAGGGCAAAGAGGCGGAGCCGAGACGGGACCTGCTGCCACCGAGCTGGAAGTTAAACTATCCAGCAAAACTATAAATAATAATCTAAGTTATTGAGTTTTTAGCATAATACTTCAGAATCTTAAAATCCCTTAACGTTTGTATGCAATTGTGCTAAATTCAACACTGGAATCAAGCAAATATTAATATGTTTGCATGACATTAGTTATTTATATTTTGATATCACTTAATTATACGTTTAATAAATTCAAGTCAAGCTAAGGTACATGTGATGGTAGCTAGTTAGTGCTCTTACCTGTGAGGCCTCCTCCGAACAGCATAATAACCAGACTGTATCATTAAAACTAAGTACCAGTTCTAGATCCTTGACTTTAGACAAACAATTGACAATCTCAAAAAACTGAGCAACTCAACAGTTAACTTTATATTTCTTATTGTTTAAAGCATTTATTATTTTCATTTTTCCCCCTCTCATATTCAGTGTGGACGGATTGAGACAACGTGGTGTCCAGAGAGCTGCAGAGACTTCAGGGAGAAACCTCCGTGTGATGGACGTCCTGTCTGTTGGTTTGGCCGGAGAGGACTGAGGGTCTTTCCTCTGTGAGGAGGACCAGGCCTGATGGAGGAGCCCATGCTGGGCATAGCTGATACCAACTGCACAGGCCTAGTCTGTCACTTTATTTGACTAAATGTGTTTACTTATACATTTAATAGGCTTACACCTTCTGTCCATATGTGCTTTTTATTTAAAAGATGTTTGATTAACTTTTGGTTCACATTTCAATACATTGAATTTGTATTTGCACTCCTTTTGTCCATTATTCTTACTGAAAATGTTAGATTACACATTCACATCTGACTGAAGATTGGCCCCATTTATTTGTGACGTTGCAAACTCTGTGGTACAAGGCACAAGTGATGTGAAGCTCATAAAGCGAGGCAAATAGAAATAATCAGCTGATGGAGTGTAGATGTGGAAATAGGTGCATTCGATCAGCTGACTATGTTTTTCGCCACACTTTATAAGCCTATAACCACACCTTCTCTGAGGTGAAGCGTCACAAACAAATGATGGTCCTGATAGACTACAAAAATATTCGGTGTACAGACCTTTGTTTTCACAATAAAAGTAGTTTCTTAGTGAATGTCCTGTACTGGTCTTAAAATCTCATAACATCAGCTTTTAATGTTCCTCTTGGATGTTCTTCTTGACCATCAGAGAAGGAGAAAATGTCGTGTCTTTCAGGCATGTCCTTTCCTAACAAAAATGACAGGAAACATAAAACATATTATTGCAGAACAAGTGTGTTATTTATGAAAGCGGTGTTTGTGTTTTTAGGGGCTGTAGATATCATTATTTAGTAATTATAATGTTTTTTTTTATTTCAACAGTGAGCTACAAAGACAATCAGATTATGAATGAACAGTATGAAATTCATCAACATTGAAATATATTTTATTATCAAAATAATATTTAACTGTTATCAAAACGTAGTGCAACTGTAGAAGCTTGCTCTGTTGTCTCACTGAAAGAATCACTTTTACCACGTTTTTTACAGACAATATTGAGAGATAAATAGAAGCAGTTCTCACTATGTGTTAAATATCTTTGCCTTCAATACATTAAATTAGAAAGCTGACAAAGTCATATTGCTAAATATCTAAATGTAACACAACTTAACTGATGTGTAGGTGATCTAGTATTTAGTATTGTTTAATGGAATGTATATCAGTGTATTTAAGTCAATACTTCATTCATTTAAACCAATATCTTTCTTGATTCTTTGTACAGTATGAAAAATAGAGTCTTTGCACCTGTGCTGAAGTTCACTGCTGTGAGGAGTCCAGTTCTGTCTCTCACTCTCTGGTCCAGCCTGTCTGCATCACCTGGACACCTTAAACAAACAGATATATATGTAAAGTACCATGTGTACAAACAATATAACTGATTCTCTTCTGTTGAAGATGTTGGATTGTGTATTGTCCGAGTCAGGGTCCTTTATATTTTACTGTAATTTTGGAAGAACAAATGAAATGCAATGAATACGCTTAATTTCAACTGAAGCACACTAAACGTCTGATCTAATATTTTTAACAAATCATCCCTAAAGCATTGACTAGGCTATTCATCGTCCTTAAATGCAGGCATTAAGTTACATGTTCACGTTCTACAGCCACAATTAGTCGGTTTCACAAATGTAATGAAAATCAAATAAATAGTATATTTATTTGATACCGATTTGGTAATACAATTAATAAAAATAACAAACAAATATAAAAAAGGGTTCGTTCTTCAGATATGACCGTGACATTAACGTGTAAGCTCAATAATGAACTCCAGCTCAACAAACCATATTGTAATATTTAAGTAATCATCTTGAAATATGACATTGATAATTGTAATATACACACATCTTAATTATGAGGTTGATTTTACATTCATTACACTGCTATTCAACACTACTTTGACGTTAGCTTGTCTACATACTCGAGCATAGCGAATTTAAATTAACCTTAGCGATGCATACAGTTACCTACATAATAAAATATCTCTCTAACTTACAAAGATGACCTTATTTTACCAACCTCAAACAGAAGCCGTTTGTTCTACAGTATTATCCCACTTAACGCTTAACACTTCTCTATTTCGTTTTAACTTGGAGGCTACGATTAGCATCGTTAGCACAGATGTAGCTAGCTACCACTGGCTTACACGCTAACCCAAGCCTTAACATTCATTACGTAGCTGATTAAAATCATTAACACATAAATAAAGTACATTTCACTTACCGCAAAACCGCATTCATGCACCGTCTATTTTAACCGCAGAGCGAGTCACAATAGTCCGAATGCATGAAGAACAAACAAACACGCCCGAGTTCACGTTATCTCCCCCGGATGAACTGAGCAGGCAGAGTGCCTGTAGCATCACGGAGCTGCTAGCAGAGAGACAAGAAGCTAACAGCAGCAGTCACTTGACAGAGCTGTCACTCAATGTGACCACGCCCTAATTTATGCATAACTTTAAGAATGAATATGAATTAAACAGATGAGTTGAGAAAAAAATTCACCGCCCAATCCATAGTCATGAAGGGGGAATCTAACTATACAGAGAATATAGTTTTTTGAACCACGATGTAAACATGTTTATTTCTGCTGTAAAGTTGGGCATTTTAACATGGGAATCTATGGAAATTGCTCCCTTCTGCAGACTGCTCCTACTGGCCAATAGATGAACTGCAGTTTGAGGTACTTCCTTATTGGCCTCCCGGCTCTGCCCCAGAGTTTGCCGCTTGGTTCACACGGATGTGGCTCAATAAACGTGTCCCTTCACACGAGACCGCTCGACCCGCTGGAGGCGCTGTAGTACATATGCCGGGCCAGTAAGTGGCGCTGTACTTCCGGCACAAAATACACCAAAAGCAGCGAAGAAGACCTCCGAGCATTGTTGCCTGGTTGCCCTTCTGTTTATTCTCCACGGTGGATTTAGCAACATGTAGTTCATGTAGTTCTCCATGTCCACTTGTTGCTGATGGTTGTGGTAGAGGAGCTGTAGATTTTGCACTAACATCTGTAGCATGGTCAGTAGCAGTAGCAGTAGCTACTGACCATGCTACAACAGTGAGCAGCAGAGGTGGGGAGAGGCGGGGCTATGGCTTCATCGTTATCAGGAAATGATTGTACACACGGAGCCGTTTGGCCCCCCAGAGCGTTCTGTCCGCAGATCTATCCACCTTGGAACCCGTTATCGTTTTAGGGGTCCGTTTCCACGGTTCCGTTACGGCCTTGTGTGAACGAACGGGCTATACGAAAGAGAAAAGTAGCGGATACAATCCGTTTTGTTCCCGTCTAAACAGCACCTTAGAACAGTGTTCCTTATCTTCAGAACCATAGCTGTTTTGTTGAAAATGCATCTGATGAAAAAACAATCATCCAAAAGTCTTTCCTCACCTCTAAAAGAAAGCAAGGCTGGGTCATGGCTAAAATGCCACAGTGTTATGATTTCTTTTTTTTAAATATTTGTTTATGTCACTACAGAAATATCACATCACTATCAGATGTCTTTGCGTATTAGAAAAACAGTCATTATTTGTCATTTAAAAAGAGTAAAACTGAATTTGTTTTCCTTTTGAATTTTAATGGTTTGAAAGTATAAAGTGGCATGATTTGTAAGTATAGATTTACACGGGTAGATGTACTTAGTTACTCTCCACCTCTGCATTAGTTCTGTCCTGACATGCCCTCTGCTCCCTTCTTATTTAATTATTCTCTTTCTAAATATTACTCCCCCGTTTGTCTTTCTTCTCCCCCTTTAACTCTTTTGTGCCCCGTTCTTGACATAATGAGGCCAGCATGCCAAAAGTGTGAACCCTACCTCTTTATTTTCCTGTCTTTTCCTCTTTTGGCTTCAATTTTTTTACATTTTTCTTTTTTCTGTGAATTCATTGTAGTCACTGGCAGCAGTGTAAGGGAGCTGAGAAAGACCAAACAACAGTTTTCTGAAAATGTTTCTTAAAGGGCTTCTTCAAAGTGTCAGTCGGTGCCCTCATCTGTCCAAAGCACCAAACAACCCTGTCACATGTCACTACCTGCACCCTTTGTCCCAACGTGTAACACAGCCTGTTATTACTCTTGATTAATATCCCGCCCTCACCCCCCCCCCCACCTTCTTGCACTTTTGTATCTCCTGCTCATGTCCTGAAGGCTGTTTTGCCTTTTCTGACCTCTCTTTCATTCATTTCATGTTTCTGACTGTCTTTCAACCCTTTGTTCCTCATTCCCTCTTATTTTCTATTTTACTTTCTGATGTCCTCAATGCTCTTCCCCATAACCTCCATATTCCATGATTAATGTGTTTATTTCTTGGTGTTCTTTTTATTATCTGTAGACTACTATATTATTCTCCCTCAGAGTTTCTAGACAGGCATCACAGACAGCATCAGGAAGCAGACAGTGCTGTGGATATACATAAGAACTAAATGCAGCGTCTGTTGTTTGTTCCTGGAGTGAAACCTGAAGCCAGTTTCCGCAGCTCTGCCCCCCCCCCCTCAGTCAATGGCAGCGTGTTCCTGGAAGTTGGGAACCACTTTAATTGGGAAAGTCTCAAGAGCCTGAGAGTGACCGAAACACAAAGTTTTGTATCAATATGTTGGTGTCATCGGAGGGAAATCTTTAGTCGAATACTTGATGAGTAAAACAATCTGTTACCTCGTTCTTCTCTACAGGCTTTGATTGGATAATATGCAATTTTGCCCTCATCCAGTCCATTACTTTTTTTTTACCAGTTAGCATTAGCAACAAGTACAGTTTTTCTCAGAATATCTCCAGGTGGAGAAACTAGACTTGAGCTCCGCCGCCGCCATGATAGTCTTGTTAGTAAACAACACAAACACACCCACTGCCCGTCTCCGCATGTGACACAGGAAGTATCTAAGTACATTTACTCAAGTACTGTACTTAAGTACAGTTCTCATCTCTGTTCGCCTGGCTGTTGACTATATAAAAAAAACTAACGCAGTAACGGAGTAACGCACCATGTAGTAACGGTAACTGAGTTACTGAATTTAAAAAGTAATGCGTTAGAGTACTAGTTACTGCCAAAAATAACGCCGTTACAGTAACGCATTACTTTGTAACGCGTTAGTCCCAACACTGGTCGCTATGCATAGGAAATTGCCACTTTTGAGCATATCTGGGCTAACAAGACATAACAATGGACATGTTGCTACTTGACCTTGGACAAAAACATGAAACACTGTTTGGAAATGGACAATATACATCAATGTTGATTGATAGGGAGGCGTGTGGTGCAGTGGATAGAGCCTTGGTGTTGTGATCAGGGGGTCACAGGTTCAAACCCCACTGCAGTCAGCATGTCGTTGTTTCCCTGAGACACTTCACCCCAAAGTGCTCCTGTGGGGATTGCCCACAGTATTGAGTATGTAAGTCGCTTTGGATAAAAGCGTCTAACATGTAATGTAATGTTAATCACTGTAAAAGTTGAAGAGATGTTGTTGCTGTTGGTAGCCTGCCTCAAAAAGTGTAAAGTGTTGTAGAAAATGACACTTTCAGATTTAGATGAACACTGAAAATAACTACAAGCGCACCCGCTCTGCCTCCTGGAGGCACAAACTGTGCTGATGCACTTCTATTTTATTCACATCAAATTAATAATAAAATGTTCTTTGTTACATGTTGGTAAGTTGTCTCTCAATGCCTGCAGCTTGGCAGGGATTTGCATGAAGAAAGAGTTTTAAAAGTCACAGCGAGTTGAAAACTGACAGGGTTGTTCATTTTTTGAAGTTTCAGCTTCAATAATCCATTGTTTCCAGATTGTGGGAATTAACCAGTGTATTTGCTCCATATACTACTATCATTTTACATCGGGGACGCTGGGGACATGTCCCTATCACTTTTTGAAATGGCTGATTTTGTCATCATTTGTTCCCAACATACAACACATCAAATGCTATGTTAATATGTCCAAAAGCTGAAATAAACCCTTGCCTACTTATTCTCCAATGATCCAAAAACATGGATGCACTGATCAGTAGGTAGGTTTGTAAGTATCTACTCTGACACTGATCCCATCCTGACCAAATCTTTTGACCCGGTATTTGAACACTACTTTTCAACACAAGTGATGCCCTTGCTTATAAATACTGTAAGTGGACTTGGTATGGGACTGGGACACCACAGCCTATGTTGGCAGCCGTCTTTCATTTCCTCTTCCTGTCCATCTTTTCTCTATGTACCATTTAGTCGCATTTTTTGTTGTGCCTTTTAACCATTGTATCCCCTTTATTTTCCCTCCCTGCTTCTAGTTTAACCCAATATGTGTATTTGTACTTCCTTGCATTCCTCTTTCTCTTTTGTGTACATTCTTTCACTTGTTCAATCATTTCCTCCATCCAATACCAACATTTACACTTCTCTTTTTAGCTTTTTCAGGACTTGGATAACGAAAACATCATCAGCAGGCCTATGTGACAAACGACCTGTTTAGTCTATTTGTTTGAAAGACTTTTCTCTTCATGTCTATCATTCTTATAGATGTTTTTTATAGATATACTTTCTTCATTCCCCAATATACAGTATGAGGATGTTTACCATTTCAGGCCTTATATTTTCCTTCTCCACCACTATTTTCATCTGACATGTTTGTCATATACTTCTTTCTTCACCACTTCTTTCTCTTTTCCCATCATTCACTCTTTCTCAAGTCCTTTCCCGTCTCCATTTTCTGCCTCAGTTTATCAGTCTCTCACTCCCACCTCCCCTCCCTCCCTCACTCCCACCTCCCCTCCCTCCATATCCCTCTCTCGGCTGGAGGTATAAATAGGACTCATAATAAAGTGCTAATTAATCTCTGGTGACAAAATCAAAGAAAGCACATCTGCATTGCTGAGAGGAGGAAAAGGAAAAGGGGTAGATGGAAGAGAGGGCAAACATGGGGAAAGGGAGGAGAACGACAGAGAGAGAAATGCTGAGAGGTATGAGGAGGAAATTGAATGAAAAATGGAGGTCGAGAAAAACAGCAACAGATATAGACAAAATGTCTTCAAAAGGTTTGATTAATTCTTCATAAAAGTCTAACATCTAATATACAATCCAGCATTTTCAGGTTGATTAAATGTCAGCTCTCTTTTATAAAAAACATAATTTTAGGAATTAAATAAATGTAGATGTTTCAAACTCTTTATTTTAGCCCGTTGGACGGCTGAAACTTGAGTGAGTCGTCAATCAGTCTATTTGTGCTGATGAATCATTTAAACAGCTCAATAAAGTTGACATCTTCAAATCCCTGCCATTCTCCTGTTATTTTGATACCTTAAAAGCATAGAAGTCCCACATTTCTAAGCCAATATTTTAAGGTAAAGTGGTAACATAATGCTGCTCCAAATGTCCATTAAAAATAAGTGATAAGTTTTGAGGCTAAGTAGGGTCATTACTCATAGACTTCTATACAATTGGACTTCTTTTTGCAACCAGAGAAGTTGTCCCCTGCTGGAAGTCCCTGATGTACACATTATTGATGCTCATGCTACGTGTAAAAGGTCATTTCTGGTCCATAATAAATTAATGTTGATGCCTTCTCCACTACGTCACCCATATGTTTCTGAAGAGCTGTTGGCAGTGACGCCACCATCTTATTTCAAGCTACCCTTGACAGGGCATCATCAGTGAAATTGATCCGACAGCTAGCAGTTAGCATCCTTGGACAGCACCAAGGTGTCCCTCAAAGCAGCCAATGCATCATGGAATCTTTTAAACTATAACCTCTCATTAAATACACTATCCTGGAATGGGACCCACTATCATGTCCAGCAGAAAATAACATAAATAACTACAGAAAATAATAAAAACACTTAATAAAACAACAGCAGTTTGCATATAACATCATATGATTTGTCAGTTTTGGATTCGTCAGCAGCCTTTGAAAAATCTCCATCAAAAGTCAAGTTTCCCCTTAAAGTGTGCAGTGTTTCCTTTTGATTTTTTTAAAAAGAAAAATGTATATACTTCATAGAAAGTACTCTGTTTCCATTTCACAGCAATGTCTGTAAGGTCTGCCTTCCACTTCCACACACCACCTCCCTGGGGAAGGTTCTAGACAATAAAACTCTCCACTGAAACTCAAATGGTGATACACAGCCATGTATGAAATTAGCTCAAGACATCATATTGGACTTCAACTCGCAGACACTGTGAAAACGGAGACGGAGCGTGTGGCGCTGCGGCGGTGGGGGGGGGTCCCGGTGGACGGCAGATAATCTGCAGAACAACCATCAGCCGCCCGCAGAGAGGGGACGCACTTTCAAAGGCCCACTGCGCGGCTAGTCCCTGGGGGTCTATGGGTGATGGGTTTGATGAAACTTCATAGGCAAACCTGCAGGCCCTCACTTTATCAAGCTTCAGAGAGACCTGTTAGAAAAAAATCACAGGCCACTTGTAGTCCCTGCAGCACGACAACGCATAGCAACAGCAGAATCACTATAGGTGATGTTTTTTTAAGGATTGAACAAAGGAACATTGCTCAGAGCAGCATGGAGCACGGTGAGAATGGGTTAAAGCTCCTCTTAGCAGGAGGGGAATTCAAAGTACGTCGTTAGAGTGTTGGTCCCAGCTATTTGTGCCCAATGCAAACAGTGCCACGTCCACCCCTGCAAACAGTGCCAGGTCCACCCCTGCAAACAGTGCCACGTCCACCCCTGCAAACAGTGCCAGGTCCACCCCTGCAAACAGTGCCAGGTCCACCCCTGATGTGTAGTCATAACACATTTTAAAAGATGTACTCTTTTAAAAATGAATCTCTCCAGATCTCAGAATTCTTAAACCAACTTCATGTTGTCCAAACTATCGTTTAGAGTGATGTAGTGATGAAGTGTTTTTGTAGGCCGACCTCTACAAAAAGCAATGGCATTTGTGTTCAGCAGGATGACCTCCACATATAAACACCATTTTGTGTCGTGAGCAATTGCCAGAAGTAAAAAGTGTAAACTTAATTCTATAAACAAACTACACCACGGTCTCAGGGCTTCGCTTCACCCCCGCAAAGCTGAAGCCGGCTAATGTCCGTAGTTCATTCAGACATTTTAATGACATACATATAGAAGCTCCAGATGAAAGAGGGGTATTTAATGATGTGTTTTATTTATTTGAACAAAATGACCTTATTTCAGACATCAAACTAAAACCAGGTCTAAAAAACGTTGATTTGGATGAACCGTAAGTGGTAAAAAGGTGTTTAACGGGTTTTAGGACTCATTTCTGCACCACTCTATTATAGAGTATTTGAATAATTACATGAATTACACTCTTTCTGTTTTTCTCCAATAATACTGATTTGAATTCTGGTAATCCACACATTTATTTATCTCAACCTAATTTCTGTGGAATTAAGAAAAAAGTATTTTTTGGTCCAAACATTTAAAATATTGTTTGCTTTATTTTGCGTGCCATATTTAAATCAGAACATTCCAAATGAATGCTGCACTGCACAGCTCTGTCTGCATGTGCAGGAGATACATTCTCCAAATACAGTCATGGCTGAACTTTAACATTTTCACTATAATGCCACTGATCTTTGGTGAAGCTCCTTCGCCTCACTCAATCGAGGAGAGAGCATTTCCTAAATGTCACAGAAGAGAGTCCTCTCCATAACACACATACTACATTCATATGAAAGTGAGAACATATGAAGCAATCTTAGAATTCACACATTTGACTGTAGACAGTGAATGTCACATGTCAGATTTGTTCTCTAAACTGTGATAAATTGCTCCAAATCTTCTGGTTTACAGAAATGATGCTACTGATCTGTGACACACATTACATTATGATATAAATTGACAAAGTAAACATGACAGTTGTTTATGTCCTACCCTGAGTGGCAATAAAGGCCATTTTAACTCGCATTTGCTCTAGAAATGTAAGTTTTTATTATGCTAATCCCACAGAGGGCTGCAGTGCGCACTAACAGACGATAGGAGGCGGTTTGTCCCCATTTGCCAACTTCTCCACTGCGTCTCCAGGCATCACTTCAAAGTATTAGATCCCCAAATTCATTAATAAATCAGCAGAAGAGGGAGAGGGAAGAGAACTGCTCATCTCTTCTACAAACACAAGCAGAGGCGGCTGGAGGAGCGCCACAGAAACCATGGAGCATAAAAACAGCGTGAGAGAGATATATGTGCAAAATAAATGATAGGAAAGGGATAAAAAAACATAGTAAGATCTCCTATAAGGACATTTTTAATCGACACTACACCTCTCATAGCAGTCCAACATGCAAACACACCGAAAAAACAAGTGCCTTTATGGAAATGTAACTATAAAAAGACGCAATTCCCCCAAAAAATACCATTTCAAAACTCCAACATCGCCGCAATATCGTTTTAAACCCGAATTAAAACAACCCAGATTCGATATAAAACACATAACTAGATCGGCATTTGGTAATTAAGTTACTTTGGAGCACCATATTCCCCAATAAGGACTATTTTATAACATGCAATCTATCCATTTAATGCCATAATGTCGCCGTAATTTAGCGAAGAAATTATATAAATCACAAAGGGCATTCAAAGACCTTTGCAAAACATGATTAGAATGAGCATTTAGCACATAAATGTAATTATAAACAATATCATTGAATAACAAGCACACACTACAATCCCTGTTAGGACTCGTAGTGGTGTGTCGATAAAAGCTCAAAAAGCAATGTTGAGGTGACCAAAGAGCACGAAAAGATAAACAAGGCATTCACGTGTTGATATTCATCATGTTAAAAATGCAAATAAAAGACTTTATGTATTCGTGGATAGAGGTGGGATGGATGACCCAGTAAAAAGAGTTATTGAAGCTGCTGACATGAACCTAAACGGATGGGTAAAAGATCGCCCTCTGATCCAAAACACTTGATGTGTCTGGATCACTGCCAACACATCCTGCGCTGTCCGTCACCATGAAGTGAGAAAAGCCCGCCTGAACTCTCTGTCTGAAGGGGACATCTCTCTGTCTGAAGGGGACATCTCTCTGTCTGAAGGGGACATCTCTCTGTCTGAAGGGGACATCTCTCTGTCTGAAGGGGACATCTCTCTGTCTGAAGGGGACATCTCTCTGTCTGAAGGGGACATCTCTCTGTCTAAAGGGGACATCTCTCTGCCTGCAGCCCGACACAACACCGGGAACAAGAGCTGTCAATCACCCGATGATCGATGGCAGATGATGTGAAAGCAGCCCCGAGCAGTTTAAGCGCAAATAGTCAACTTAAAAAATAAAAAAGATGTAGTTTTATCGTTACCTTTCTGCAGCAGCCTTCTTTTCAATATAGCCTGAAGAAAAAGCATTTTCCCCCTCACCGACTCCAGACTGGATGGGCGATTCTCTCCTCATGGAAGAGCAGAGGAGGAAGAGGGAGGAAGAACTTCTGTCAGCATGCATGCACCTCTCTCTCTCCCTGTTTCTCTCCTCCCCCTCCTTTCTCAAAGGGACCCCCTCCCTGATGACTCCAGCTGAACTGTAGGATGTGTGTTAGTGTGTGTGCTTTAACTCCTCTGAAGACAACAGGAATACAAAGGCGTCTCTTTAATTGACTTTAATCAGGTTTCAGAGTGATGCTTGTGTTCTGACAGACCAGGCATTGTGTTTTCTCGTGTTCTCCTCCTCGTTTTTCTTTATGCACTAATTTAATTACAGGATTCTTTCCCTCTTCCTTCAGATTCTCTCCTGATTATGCGAAAAAAATGGTAGCTCAAAGCCTCCAGGACTTTTGATGCCCTAGTTATTTTCCCCTATTCCTCAGTCTGTGTCTTGTGGGCTTGCATGTGTGTGTGTGTGTGTGTGTGTGTGTGTGTGTGTGTGTGTGTGTGTGTGTGTGTGTGTGTGTGTGTGTGTGTGTGTGTGTGTGCGTGTGCATAAGGCCGTTGAAAAAGATGAAAGCCTCCGACACTGAAAGCCACCAGATCATGACTTATTTCTTGGCTGCTTGGTGTTCATAAGGTGACCGATGTCGCTTGAAGTGACATGAAACTAATAAATAGTCTCTTCCTCGACACACACACTCGTGCCATCCATACACACTGAATGATTTCTGGGCTGGAGAATGTCTCAGCATATATTGAGAAAAAAGTCCTCTTGCCTGGGTCAATATTGAAGGGCTAAAGTTTGCAACAACAAATAAAAGGGGCCAAGTTATAGGTTTGTTGGCCCAGCGCATAAAGGCTCTACATAAAGAGGTAACGGTCCACATGGTGTAGAAATTACACCCTTCTTAAACACGGCCTCTAGGGTCTGCAGGCTCTACATTGTTCAGTCATTACGGATATGAACACCCACAAACTCCCTTGGAGCTGAGTCAGCAATTTAAGCTCCTAGACAGTGTTTCATTTCACATCCTGGAGTCCTGGAGAGGAACAGCATTCACTGTAGTGAATAATGCAATGTTCTAGTTTAACAGGTTTTAAGGACATTTGAGTCATAAATCTTGTGCTTGGGATCAGGTTGTTATGGTGTGGATAACATAAAGTGGACCTATCATGCTGTATTTGAACAATATATTGTAGGACCATACCTATATAAAGTATATAAATATAGTTTTTTTTTCAAAATACCAAAAAGATCCTGCATTTTAGCCATGCCTCATTTCGCTCTATTTGCTCTTTCCAGCCCTGTTTTTGCAGGGGCTGATTCTGTGAGCTGCAGCTGACCACGCCCCCCTGCAGGAGAGGGGAGCGTGCTTTGAGATCAGCTGCTGGGCTCAGAAGAGAGGGAGAAATAGTGATCTCCGTCCTCTGTGTTTTATTCTTATATATGATTATATAGAGTCATTATTCATTTGTTTTAAAGCTCAATAAATAACAAAGAAGACCTTTGCGGCACTTTTCTAATTTTGTCTGGAAGATTTTAACTTTAACGGACATGTTGACCGGCGAAAAAAAATCTAACTGAAACTCTGCCGCACGGTCCCCTCGTTCCTTGGAAGAGGCGGAGAGGTGGGTGGGATTGCATTGAATAACAGCAGCAGGAGCAAACGCTTGCCTCGGGGAGGGAAAAAAGAGCCACAGCGGAGAATAAACAGAAGGGCAACCATGGCAACCATGCAAGGGAAGTCTTTTTCGCTGCTTTTGTGGCAGACTACAGCGCCACTTACAGGCCTGGCATATGTACTACAGCGTCTCCAGCGCTTTCGAGTGGCAATGGCCGGCCGTGGCCCAACCCCACATTCCCCTGACAGGTGGAGAATTGCCCATATAGGCGGAGCACCCCGTTTCTGACGTCAGAGAATTTTAAAATCTGGATCAGTCTGGATCAGCTCCATTGCAGCCCCGTTTTTAGATATTTGGGTATGGAGCAAAAGAGAGAGGGTTGTGTTTTCTGACACTTGGTGAGTTCCCTGACACACCGGGGACACATATGCATGTATAAAATACGTACAAAAGTGCATTTTGCATGATAGGTCCCCTTTAACTTGATATGGATGTATTTTAATACATGGTCAGACACAGTTGGGGAAGCTACTGTGTAAGCATAGTTTGCAAGCTGCCAATTATTTTACCATGGAGGAAGGTAGAGTCTGGCCAAGCTGCCCCAGGAACACCTCTGGCTGTTTAAATAGCTAACAAGTCATTTAAATGGCTTTGAAAAAAAATCTAAACAAATTGAGCATGAACTTGTTTGAGATATTGAGAAATGGGAGACAGCGGCAAATAAAATATGTAACTTGTACAAACACTATGCTAATATGAAACTAATGTATCTAACAGCAGGCTAATGCTAAGTGGAGCTAAACAAGTTTAATCACATGTCATTTCCTACTCCTGAACACAGGACCTGCTCTGAATTGAAACTACTGCAATGTTTGGGAATACATTTATAATCTAGGGCATCCACAACAAACAAACCATACAACAATGGGGGGGCATTGCCAATCTCACAAACAAACTCTACATACAAAATACATTATTTGTTTAAATGAGCCACTTTGCTAGCCAGTCTGGAATAATACAAACAGACAGGTAAAGATAGATCACATCAATAAGACCTATTGGGCTAAGTCCTGATCTTCAGTGCCTCGGACAGCGACTGCTAACCTACTCCAGCCTCGATCCCTCATCCATTTTCACTCCCCTAATAACACTTATTGAGGTTAAAGGGGGGTGAAACCAGGATATCTTACCTTGCACTGGGCAGTGGGCAAAAGGCAAGGTCAGACATCACATGGTTAACACACACAGGCTAAACCGTGATCTACACACTCCTGAAAGTCCTGCTGAGTCCACAAGGGCTTAGAGCTGCATCACTGCACAATCAGCAAGTGCTTAAAGGCTCTGGGAAGACTTTGGGAGGAATTCAATGTAGATTTTTTTTTCACAGAATCTGCAATCCTTTACACTTTCTAGGTAATAGTCCATAATGGAGAGAAAAACAAGCATTGATAACTGCATTTACAAATTCACTACAAGCAAACTAAAAGGATAAAGCATGATGGTTTGGCACTCAATATGTTTATATATACATTTAAATCCTCAGCCAACTGCATATATAAAAACATTCAGTTTTGGTCACATAAATGAGAAACACAATGGTGTATTTATGTTTTAGCATCTTTGTAATCAAGGCATTATGTTACATGAAATAGCATATTTTTCTTTTTACAAGTTGATCATAAGAGATATTGGAGGTGTGTGAATTAGCTATCTGACGCTTTAGAATAGGTTCCAAGACAACAACAGAATGTGTTCATAACAGATATTCTAACAAGCCTGTACGGAAACATTTATTAGCAAAAAACACCACAATAACCACATGAACCCTAACTATTAAATGAGAAGGACTTTTTATTAATCCCTCGTGGGGAAATTGTTTCTCTGCATTTGACCCATCCTAGTGTTAGGAGCAGTGTGCTGCCATTTTGAACGGCGCCCGGGGAGCAGTGTAAATTGCAAATGGTTGCAAAATGTAAAAAAAAAATTATCTGTTAATCTGGAGTTCATAATTATATCAGTAACAAACACTACAAATATTCTTAAAGACAATATGTTTCTCATTTTCAGGTTCGTATTTGTATTTAGTTCCTTTCCTGTGACATGTCTCCATGCTTTAATGTTCAAAAAGCTCTTTATTTTTCTCATACTGCCTTTGCTGCAGCGCCTCTTTTCACCTCTGTCTGAAACCAGAGCCCAGTCTGCTCTGATTGGCAGATGTGAGATGTGTCGGATATGTGTCGCACCTTAGCATATCACGTATAATTTGTTGAAGCTCTAGCCAATAAAAGCGCAAGTGTTACATAGTGATGTCATTATGATACTGTAGGAGTTTACAGGCACATTACATTATATAACATTTCACTTGTTAGACGCTTACATACATTCAGTACTGTGGGCAATCCCCACAGGAGCCATTTGGGGTGAAGTGTCTCAGGGACACAACGACATGCTGACTGCAGTGGGACTCGAACTTGCTACCCCCTCATTCGAAGTTCAGCGCACTGTCCACTGAGCCACAGCCTCTCACACAAACCTATATAACACACTGCAGCAAAGGGAAAACTAAAAAAACATAATTGGGCCTCTTTATGGACAACCGCTGACAGCCCACCAGTAGAAGAAGAATATGTCAGAATAATTCACACACTTGAATATTACCTAACAATTGGTACAAACTATCAACACCATTTTCATCTCCCAAACTGTCAAGCAGTGGAAGGCTACTGTTGCACCAGACAGCTTCTAAAATAGATCGCTATAAACAAGCAAGCATTTCCATAAACATAACCAGGGTAACATAAAGGTTAAAAAAAAACATCACCAGCTTCTGCGGCGCTCGGCTTAAAGAACTGTCACAGAGAGAAGTTTCACGAGTTTCTGTCTCAGGAAGAAATTCTTTTCATGTCTTCATGTGTCAGCGGTGAAATATCTGCGCTGCGGAGAACACACAAACCAAAAACAGCTTCTGCAGAACTTTTGATTTGTTTCCACCATTGCACACCAGTGACACAATGAAGAATGATGGGCAATATATAAAACAGTGAGATGTGGTAAAGGTATTTATATATTTGGCTTTAGATCCTCCAGATATTAGAGATGTTATACTAACCCTATACCAACGGTAATACATTTAACTTGGCACAACAGAGTCCAACTCTCACTTCATTAAAATACGTCTTTCAGAGAAGTTTTGAATCTTTTACTTCTCTCAGATTGTTTACTTGCCAAAAACACATTGTTTTCCAACATCTTGTCCTGTTTGTTCAGTTTTCACAGTCCTCTACTGAGTCATTATTCCTGTCGACCACACTAAATCTGCAAAAAACAAAACTTGTTTAAAAAAACCTGTTGAGCCCTGAACCTGTTTTTCAGGTCTCAGGCTCGAAAATGACATTCCCAGAACAAATGACTATAACGTCACTTCTAAAAGGGGTAAATTAATAATGTTTTTTCTCAAAGCAAGGTTACATCTGTGAGTTGAATGTAGAAGTGTCAGAATCAATATAGATGTTTTTATTAAGTAAATTCAGATTGAAATTTGAATTACTTATAGTGAAAACCAGCCTTGAATGATGGGATAGTAGACTAAAAGCTTTAGGAATCCAAACTATAACATATAATAAGTACCCTGTATCAAGATTGATGCAAAACAAGTTAAATTTGACCTTTTTAGAGAGATTTAGAAGGAAAAAAAACACTTCTGGGGTCATTTGGGTGCATTTTCCATATCTCTAGCCCCCCTCGTTCGATGTTGATGATTGACATCTCTTTTTAACCGTTAGAGCCAATAGAATCGAGGGGAAGTTCCTAAAATCCATCTAAACATTACCCATTGGTGAATGAGTGCTGCGCAGCCAGAATGCCCCGGAACCGGAAGCTGCGATACACTCTGGTGGCTACCATTAGCAGCTAATATAAAATCTCCGATTTTTACATAAATATGGAATTATGGATTGTTAATAATTTGGATTAACCTATAGATTAACCTTCAGCAGCGTTTTTATCGTTTTAATGCCATTGAACACGACTTTTGATCAGAATAACAGCTAAGGTGAGACGATCTCCCGTGTTTGCTTTGGAGATGATCCAAACTCTACATCAGTAGGTAGAACAACTGACCCTTGTCAATTAACTACAGGGGTCCCTCAGGGCTCTGTCATTGGTCCCCTCCTCTTCTCTCTGTACACAAACTCGCTCGGATCGGTCATTAGCCCGCATTGTTTTTCGTACCATCGCTACGCTGACGACACCTGAGCACCTCCAAGGCGCTAAAAATAAAACTTCAAACATCGCAAAATAAACTGGTCAGACTACTGCTTGACCTTTCATCTAGAACCCACCTCACCTCTGCCCACTTTGACAACCTAGGATGGCTTAGAGTAGACGACAGAGTACAGCTACTTGCAATGGGCCTGGTCTACAAGATCCACTACACCTCTATGGTACCCATGTACATGTCAACATTCTTCCCAAAGGTCAAGGAATACCATGATCATAACACCAGAGGGAGCTCCACAAATCATGTGAAACCCAGATTTGGCACAAAAAAGGGGGAATACACGTTTCGCAATTATGCCACATCAAGGTGGAACGCTCTTCCCACAACTGTAAAGGAAAGTAAAACTATACTTACCTTCAAAACCTCTCTTAAAGAGCACCTTCGGGGGAGAGCATTGCAAAACTGGCCCCGGTAATGGTACAAATCTCAACCTGTCGTTCAATGGACAGCTTCCCCCCCCCCCCCCCATCTATGTATATACTCGCATTTTAGACTCTGTTACTAACTGTATATCTGTAGACTTGGTATGTCTTAAATGTCCGGTTAGGATGTATTAGAACGAAATCTAAAATGAAAATTGTAAATAAGCAATCTGTATGTAAAAAACCACCTGTATGTAAATTGTAAATAAGCCATCTGTATGTCTTATATGTCTTAAATGACATGATGAATGGGAAATGGGGGACCCTGATGTAAACAAGACGAAAGTCTTTCTCTGGTCTGCATCCCCTTAACAATTGTATGTTTTGAGCTGTACTGTACTGTACCCAATATACAAGCTGTTAATAAACTTTTCAATCAATCAATCAACACCCAATTAATTCTGTCTTCCCCCGCTCAGAGACCCAGGTCATCGCACGCATCTCTGCTTGTCTAGCTGACATCTCTCAGTGGATGTCTGATCACCACCTCAAGCTCAACCTTGACAAGACTGAACTGCTTTTTCTTCCGGGACCTAACAATAAACATCGGCCCCTCTGTTGTTTCCCTGACTCAGACTGCAAGGAATCTGGGTGTGACCCTAGATAACAAACTGTCCTTCACTGCAAACATCGCTGCTACAACCCGCTGCTGCAGATACACGCTTTACAACATCAGGAGGATACGTCCCCTCCTGACCCAGAAAGTGACGCAACTTCTGGTCCAGGCTCTCGTCATCTCACGCCTAGACCAGGGGTTCCTAACCTTTATTGTGCCAAGGACCGGCAGATACATTAAAAAAAATGTGCGGACCGGTTGTCAATTTTAACTGATTTGCATATTTACTCACCAGCAGGTGGCAACAGAGGCTAATTGTATTTAACAGCCTGAAGAAATACCAATATACATCCAAAACATATTAACAACGTTTAAAACCAGGATACAATTCAAACAAAAAATTAGGACCGCTTTACAAATATTAATATAATATAGCCTAATATAGGTGGCAACAGTGGCTAATTGTATGTAACAGCCTGAACAAATAATAGAACAATATGCATCCAAAACATATTAACAAAGTTTAAAACCAGGATACAATTAAAACAAATTAGGACCACATTGATATAACTGAAATGTCAGTGAGACCCCTGGGCTTGTTTGCCAGCCATAATAACGTCATACCGGGGCGTTCGTTCCTGTGCACTCCGACAGCATTTAGCACTACATCGAGATTAAGATTAAACTAATTTATTTTGAGAACACCACATACCTGTGGAGTTGGCAAGATGTGTGTAAATTACTGTTCATGGTCATTTGAAAACAAATGACGTTGTTGGACACACACAAACACACCGAACACACACACACATCATGCGCCTTTGTGACCGGACATTTCCTTCATACAACGAGTAATAGGGGGAATAATCGGGCCGTTCGATGTGTGTGTGTGTCGAGGTGTGTGTGGTTGAAACGTAGCAGCCTGTAGTGGGGAACACAGTGAAGGCGGTGTGTACACCAGAGTTCCCGTTAGAATATGTTTTCGCCGGTCAACATGTCCGTTAAAGTTGAAATCTTCCGGACAAAATGAGAAAAGAGCCGGTCAAAGGTCTTCTTTGTTATTTATTGTGCTTTAAAACAAATTGATATGATTCGATATTAAACAAACTAATTATAGTAGATTAACTACATTATTCAAAAGTGTTCAGTAATTATAATAACACGGGAATAATAAACGGAGCGCTCTCTCCCTCTCCTGACAGCCCGTCAGTATCATGCAGCTCGCGGATCAGTAATGAGTGACCCGACAGTAAAACTAAACATATCTATTCTAACCTGGTGTGTGTTTTGTTCTGTGATCATGCAGAGCTGCGTGTCGACTCGTCAGCAGCAGCTGATCTCTCTCTCCCGTCAGATTAGACTTCACTCGCGTTTATGTCCATATCGATCAGATCCAGCTAGTTCTAGCTAATGATATGACTACCTGCTTATTAAAAGACACCTAAACAATAAGTGTCGCTATGCAACCGGGTGAGGCCGCAAAGTATAGCGCAGCATTATGCATTAGTTTAGCCCACCGGAACCCCGAGGCATTACCAACAGATCAACGCACAATCAACCCATACAGGATCTCTTTCTCCACATTAAGTGTTAGACATTAGAATTGACTATTCTTGTATGTCACATACTCTTTTGTCTGTCACATAAATGGCGCAAGTTGCGCAACTGATGTGGTATTGCGCTAAACGGATTTTTTTTTTTGAACGGACACTTTGACCGGAGAGATTTAGATTTGCCGGTCTTCAGCATATTTTACCGGTCGTAGTCCGGTAATTACCGGCTAACGGGAACTCTGGTGTACGCGCTGGTGCTGCACTTCTCAGAGGCTGCCTCCTGATGCTGCAGCCATTTCATGAAGTGAAGGAGGTTTTACAAATAATAAAATACAATTAGGACCACATTGATATACACCCCTGGCCGCAATGTCCTTAAAATGAAGTCCGAGTTCGAAATATATCTCAAATAATGTATGCACTGCCATTTCCCCACGTAAACATAACAGTCTGCGATGAAACGGTTGTCTCCTGTGTGCTCCACTTCCTATTGGCGCACCGGTATCTTTCTCTGCGCACGAGAGGCTGAGACCTTATGCTAACCAATTTTGATTTATTTTGGATGTTTTGGATGAAATAATATGACTGGTGAGAAAATAAAATAAAAAATAGAATTTTTTTTTTGATAAAATATTTTTATATATTTATAATTCTGCAAATATTATGATAAACTCACCGCTATTTCGCGGCCCGGCAGTAACACCTCCGGTACCGGTCTGCGGACAGGGGGTTGGGAACCCCTGGCCTAGACTACTGCAACTCCCTCCTGGCTGGTCTACCTGCATGTGCCATCCGACCTCTGCAGCTCATCCAGAATGCAGCGGCAAGTCTGGTCTTCAACCTTCCTAAATGTTCCCACGCCGCTCCTCCGCTCCCTCCACTGGCTTCCAGTAACTGCTAGAATCCACTTCAAGACAATGGTACTTGCGTACCATGCTGTGAATGGATCTGGCCCTTCCTAAATCCAGGACATGGTTAAACTGTACACCCCAGCACGTGCACTCCGCTCTGCATCAGCCAAACGGCTCGCTGCACCAGCACTGCGAGGGGGACCCAAGAACACGGCAAAAACACGTGGGTTTGCTATCCTGGCTCCAAAATGGTGGAATGAGCTCCCCATTGACATCAGCACAGCAGAAAGCTTACACATCTTCCGGCGCAGACTAAAAAGTCATCTCTTTCGACTCCACTTCGAGCGATAGAATTACTAACAGAGCACTTATATTATAAAGGACTGGCTTATCTATAGCCAGTTGAGTAGCACTTGAAATGTTTTGGCTCTATGAAACCTGGGGCCTATACTACGAAGCTGGTTCAACCTAACCTGGATATGTTTGAGTTAGCCGGTTGGCCTAATCCAAAACATACGCGCTCTCGCTAAACTGTACTACGACGCTGGTTATGAAGTGGACCGCTCAAGCCAGCTGTGTCCTATCTAGTTAGGTGCGCGTTCACATGAAAGGGGTGGTATTTGGAGCATTCGACCAATCACAAACATGGACAAGCGCACTGACAGCGCAGCGTCATACTTCCTGAATGAAAAGTGAACTTTAATACTAGTCAAAAATGAAGAAGTTAAACTTTAAACATCCATGACTTAAAAACTTGATCCAGGATCAAAGCCACATAGCTGCACCTGCAAGGTGAATACAGCTGGCAAAAGAACAAGTGTTTGAATGCGTACATTAACAGGTTTATGATATCACTGCCCCGTCTAAAACACGATCTGACTTTAATTACATTTGTCTCGAGTGTTTCGTCAACTTAATGTGTTGCTTAAAATAATACTTCTGCATACAGTATGTGACACTGAGTGTTACACGGCCAGATACGGCTCAAGAAGCTGACTCATATAAGGAGATATATGATACATTATGATGTGATATGATGTGATATGAATGATAATGGGACACATCGACGTCTGCACTCAGTGTACTTATGTTGTGGCAGATATTTAAGTATGCTTTCTTAACGCTAATGTTATAATAGTCAGATTGCTCTGAAGATGGAGGTGATATTCTATTCATTTTCACGTTCACACAGTCGGTGATTTTTGCCTGCCGTCTTTTCTGCAACGGCAGCTTTTCTGTATTTCCTTTCTCCTGTAATATGACTTGATCGCTTTAAACTCCGCACACTGAGGTCTGATTGGTCAGCAGGCGGTGCTCTCACTGAGTTTATCTCTTAGCCTGCAACCTAACCTGGTCCCGACCAGGGGGGTATACTACGAAGCAGGATTTTCGTTTAGCAAGATAACTTCTGGGATTTCCGGTACTACGAAGCTGGTTCACTTTTTAGCAGGCTAGATCTCCATGGTGACTTATCCTGGAACCTAGTCTGTGCTCCGAAGCAGGATATGTTCCAGGATAAGAGATCAACCCAGCGAAAGCACCACGCCTGCTGACCAATCAGAGCTCAGTGTGCGGAGGAAAACAGTTTAAACTGCGGTTGCATGAAAGACGGCCGGCCAAAATCACCGACTGTGTGAACGTGAAAATGAATAGAATATCACCTCCCATCTTCAGAGCAATCGGACTATTATAACTATTATACTATTATGTTAAGAAAGCTTAATTAAATATCTGCCACAACATAAGTAACCGGATCAAAGTAACATTACGTAGCCTACAGTCAGCGGCACTGTGAGTGCAGACGTCGATGTGTCCCATTATCATTCATATCACATCATATCACATAATGTATCATATATCTCCTTATCTGAGTCAGCCGAGCCGTATCTGGCCGTGCAACACTCACAGTGTCGCATACTGTATGCAGAAGTGTTATTTTAAGCAACACATTAAGTTGACGAAACACTCGAGTCAAATGTAATTAAAGTCAGATCGTGTCTTGGACGGGGCAGTGATATCATAAACCTGTTAATGTACGCATTCAAACACTTTTTCTTTTACCAGCTGTATTCACCTTGCAGGTGCAGCTATGTGGCTTTTATCCTGGATAAAGTGTTTAAGTCATGGATGTTTAAAGTTTAACTTCTTCATATGTCTAATATTATAGTTAACTTTTCATTCAGGAAGTATGACGCTGCGCTGTCAGTACGCTTCTCCATGTTTGTGATTGGTCGAATGCTCCAGATACCACCCCTTTTATGTGAACGCGCACCTCACTAGATAGGACATGGCTGGCTTGAGCGAACGAGTTGATAGCCAGCGTTGTAGGACAGTTTAGCGAGAGCGGCTTTGTTTTGGATTAAGTCAACCGGATAACTCAAAACATATCCAGGATAGGTTGAACTAGATTCGTAGTATACCCCCCAGGTTAGCCGCTAAGCATAAGTTACCAATGGAGATCTAGCCCGCTAAAAAGAGAACCAGCTTCGTAGGACCGGAAAGCCGGAGTTTCCTCTGAATTTAGCCGGCTAAGCGAAAATCCTGCTTCGTAGTATACCCCCCAGATGTACTTTTCTTTTACAGATTCTGTTTTCTTCAAGTTTGTATCTTCTTGGTCGAATGCACTTATTGTAAGTCGCTTTGGATAAAAGCGTCAGCTAAATGCAATGTAATGTAATGTAAAATACACTGTTGGAAAGAGGAGATTCCTAGCTTTCTAATGATATCAAGCAAAATATGTGACATTATATAATGACTGTCACAGAGTCATCATTTTGAGAAAAAGGCCTTCAAAGTTTCCTCTTCTCTGGAATCCATTGATCTGATTGATTATTGGAGCAAATTATCAAAGTATTTTCGTTTGGATTACTGGTCTGGGGGATGCTTGCGAGCGTGTGTGTGTGTGTGTGTGTGTGTGTGTGTGTGTTTGTATGTGTGTATTGTGTTTGTTTCCCGGAGAAAACACTCATGAGAAAACACAGGCTCTTGTTATGCCTGCTGTGACGTCAAGTTACAAGCTTCAAAGTTGTATTTATCATCTGAATTTGCCGAAACAAGTTTAATATTCTGAAAGCCAAAACGTTGTTTAATTGAAATCAGATGAAAACAAACTGTAACGGACCCTGCCGTGTTATCTATGATTACTATACGCCTTACATTCATAATTTCAGCCGGAGGGAGGGGGGGCGGCGCTGCAGAACAGCAGAGTGGCGAGTGAGAGGTGTCATCTTCCCTTTACAAGCTTCAAAAATGTATTTATTGTGTGATTTTGGAAATAAAAGCCAAGACTTTGTTTATTTAAAATCATTCAAAACACCCGAACCCCGAAAAAAATTTTTTTACGCAAATCCAGGTTTATTTTTAAATGAGCCATTGCGACTTCCGACTGATTTCGATAGAGCGGGTCACATTTTGTTAAGGGCTAAAGTTATGCATACAATAGTGGTGCAGGAATGAGTCATAAACCTGGACTTCTGGGTCCCTTCATCACAAAGTCAACGATTATTGAATGTCAATGTCACCACTGGTAAAAGTCTAAACGTCATTATACCGAACATTAGCCCTCTTTAGCTTAGCAGAGTTGACATGAAGTCATGCAACCGTGATGTATTTCGTTTGCATTTTTCTTCTTGCAAATTCCATTTACGTTTCAACTATTATCAAGTGGTATAAATATGTTGAGATTATCCTGCTGAACAAAACTTATAAGTATTCTAAACATGTGTTTGTCCAAGATCGTATTTTCTGCGATACTCCAAAATCCAACAGAGGAATCCCTTTATTTTTTGTTATGCTATATTCAAGGTTGGCCTAGAAGAATAACGTCAGCTAGGTGTCATTACAGCGGGTGTCAACAATCCAACTTTTGTCCATTTTTGGATTTACCTTAAAAAGAAATGCCCTACAACAGTTTATTTTCTTTTGTTTACATCATGATTAAATCCAATGAAACTTGTGTGAAATCGCTTTAAAATGACCACAATGACGGAGCATTACCTCCTCTTACAGAAACATTACAAAAGCACGCAGTCAGTTAGTGTTTGTTACAGGGATATTGCATTAGGTTCCTGTGCAATCAATTAATTTAGTCTACAGTGTGCCCCGAGCATACATTGTCACTTGCTAATTTCCTCAACTGAAGCCAGTGGATTTCAACTGAATTAGTTGTAAGTTGGTCGCAGAGGTGCTGTCACCATGAGGAGTGTCAGAAAAGTTCTCCTCATATGAGGGGAAAGTTTTTTCCCCGTGTCAACAGAGAACCTTCTGAAGTGACAGTCCTCTGAGAGAGTGGATGAGGAAGTCTGCGGGAAGTGTCTCCTGCTGCTGCTTTTCATCTCTGATCTGCTTCCAGAGAGGGTGACCTCTCACTTCCTCAGTCTGCCGCTTATGTTGAACATACCGTAATAATGTTCCTGTGAATTATTAAAGTCTGCTTCTCATATGAGTGTGAACATGGCTCACACAAATGATAATACTATATATATAATATAGTCTAAAAAGGTAGATTATCCAAACTATTGTTTAAAAAGAAATCACACTTAAGGTCCAAAATGTGTAGAGGACATATTCTGCAAATGTTCCGGATCAAATTTGTATTTTGTGCCTCTTCTGTGACATGCTTCAATGCCTTAATGTTAAACCAGAGCCTAGTCTGCCTTAATTGGTTAGCTGGCTGGCTCTGTTGTGATTGGTCCACCGCTTAGAGATGTCCCAATCTTTAGCCTATCACGTGTTGTAGCGTGTTGGAATGCTAGCCAATATAAGTGAGAGTGTTACATAGTGATGTCACCTTAGTACAAAGGGGAGTCCAATGGAGGCAGGGGGTTGTGTGGGAGAGAAACTCCCTCTGGAGGGAACTTTGGGATTTTAGCCTTTGCAGACCATTTACATGCACCAAAACGAGGGGTTACGTATGGTAACCCTTGTTATATAAACACAGGCGGAGCCCTCTACTGGACTCTATGGGTACTCCCCTTGATCATATCATGCAAGCATTCATCCACTGATACTTCTATAGACGTAGCCGGCCCCGGGGCGGGCCTACCTGAATGCGCGCTGTAGAGTTATATTTGTATTTATTCATGTTAGCAAACTATGGATAAGCTTAAAATGGGAATATTTTGGGTAAAACTGTGAGCTGGATTTGGGGCCTGTTGACATGTGTTTTTGAGGACAAAGGAAGATGGGGGAAGGTGAGAGCATGTCCTGATTTGCATTCAACTTAGAACGAGCTACAGTGGTTGTGATATTAAGAGAGGTCCCTTGGGTTTCTCTGGTGCTTATCAATAGTAGCAGTTAAGTGAATACTGTTCAAACAATACCTGTGTTTGTGTTTTATATTGATTTCTCTGTTTTATCCTTTCATAAATGTAAGGACTACAAATGGCTATAAACATTCTGGGCTGGTTGGAGTAAACAGGGTTTTATTGCTCTGTGGGGGAGGTGTAGGTATGCAGGCCTTGAGACCTTTTGTTGGAAAGTGAGCCTGTTTGGTTTCCTGCTGCGTTTCCTGCTGCGTTGCGTCTCCCAATGAGATGACCTGAAAAGATGACCAGCTGACCTAACACCAAACCCCTCCTTCTTACTCTGGTATATATCCGGTGGATCCCTGGCGTTCGGCCTCTTCTTCACATGCTGCCCTCGGGTGAAAGTAGCTCTGCAGTATGCGGACCAGGGCAGGAGTAAGCCGGCATTACTCCTTAAGCATTACAATATAACTGTAATATATCATGTTGTATTGTAATGATTGTATTGCATTGTCATATTGCCATTAAAGTAGATTATTGTTAAAGGTTACTTTGTAGATATGGATTCCTTCCTGTATTATAACCAGCTTCATAGGAACGCGCGGAGATTTGAAAAGCGGATCAGATATCCCTTTAAATCTCTAACAAAATGGTGACCCGACGTCTAGATATAACGAAGCTGAGGAAGAATTCAGACGCTTTCAAACATCTCAGACAATCAGCAGGACTCTGCAACTTTGCAAATAAGGTAAGCAGACGATGAAAGTCGCCTGTCTGTAATTGGATACGCTAAAACTTTAGGATTGTCTGTAGGCGTTTCACAGTGTTTTTATAGTTTAAATGGAATATACAATGCATATTTTACTATGTTAGGAAAGTTATATACAAAACGTAAACGTTGATCGACAGGTAGACGAAAGTCCTGCGTGACGTAAAATAGAGCAGTTTGGCGTGGATCTGCAGGTAGATTATTCCTGAGTGGCGTAGAGATGGTGCAGTTTGTGTGAATGCGAGGTTTGAATCCTGCACGGCAAAACCTGGAAACTCGATAAATCAGATCGAGTCGCCGTTTAAAACTGGGGTTTAAATAACAGACCAATGCTAAAAGCTTAAAGCCAGAGGTCTGTTATATATTAAACCAAGGTAGAGCGTTTCCCTTTGTCTGGAAACTTCTGCTGCTGCCATCTAGTGGCTGAAAGGGGGGTATCACACCCTTGAAACTTCTGCTGCTGCCATCTAGTGGCTGAAAGGGGGTATCACACCCTTGAAACTTCTGCTGCTGCCATCTAGTGGCTGAAAGGGGGTATCACACCCTTGAAACTTCTGCTGCTGCCATCTAGTGGCTGAAAGGGGGTATCACACCCTTGAAACTTATGCGAGCTTAGAGTTTAATCATTACATTGCTGGCCGGTATTGAAGACGGGAAGCACGTTCCCAGTATATTAATTATAACGGATTTTGGAAAACTGGTACAAAACAATAAGGGATTGAACATTTTTTACAACGACAGCACCAGGAGATGAGTAAACTCAAGAATCTGTAGTGTAAATACATTGTGCAAAACACATTTTACACTCGAACTGTTTGCAAATTTAGACAATATAAATAAATGTTCAGAAAGAAGATAGGCCTACACTTGATTCAAATTTCATTACTGTGATCCGATTGGTGTGCCCTGCAGGTTTACTATTGTACGAAGTAACAGTGGGATTTAAAATGAGAGAAGATATGGAGATGTTCTTTCGTAGTGTGTGGAATATGTGATGCTGGAAACATGTAAGTATTTCAGAGTTGTGTTGGGTAAATATGTAACAATGGATGAAACCATTTTTGGAGTGAGTTTTTGTAATATCATAAGTAGACATTAATTATGTTGTTTACATGGCATTTAACAACTAAGACAGATAGTATGATTAGAAAGAGACAGAGTGGAAAGGGTTGCATTTATTTAACATCAGTGGGCTAGACTTCTTATAGGTAATGTGTACCGGGACCTGGACTCCCCCTCTGAGTTAGAAAGGCTTTGATCCCGACCCTCCAAGCAGACAACGAGACCTAACCCAACAGGAGACTCCTCCTTCTCCATCGTACAGACAGAGAACCAGAGCTGAACCAACAACGACCTGAGGCATCCAGAACCAAACCAGCATGCTGACAAAGAGGCAAACTCTCATCGGTCCCTCAAACAGGACATGAAGTTCCAAACTGCGCTGTGAGATTTGGCACAATAGACATGAGAGCAGAATCCGCCCTCCATAAAAACAGCAGAGAGACTGTAAAGGAGGAGTGCAACAACAGTGGCATGATGGGGCTGCAGATGTGACTGGGCCAATGGCGGCCTACAAAAGTTACAGCGGATGGATTCAACAGCTGATGGACTGAAGAGAAGACAGAATCAGAGGAGTTGGCATGGTCGATTAGAAGTGAGGAGGCCGGGGTCACGGCTTGAGAAAACCAGGGGAGGAGGAAAGGAGAACGGGAATGAGTGAGTTACACATAAACACACTTATTCACGAAACGCACATTTAAATAACTTGAATTAACTTCATAAATACGTAAAGACAGAAAGATTTATTAATCATTTGGTAAATTAAAAATAGCAGTAAAGAGGAAACTATTAAAGTAAAATGATAATCATCCTAAAACACACTGACAGAGTAGAACCATATTCTTCAATATTTTCATCATGTTAACGATTCATTCTTTAAGACATTTTTATTCACGTGTGAATAAAGTAGTGATCTCATTGGTTACAATATTGATCACCATTAAAAGGATAGTTTTAGGAACCACTCTATAGGACAAATCTTTGTTTGTATTAATGGCTAGTGCCAAGCCACATATTAAATTCCAATCTAAAGTGTTGATTTCACCATTGTGGCATAGTTATTACCAGACTTCGGTTTTAAATCCTTGATAAAGGAGGGAGTAATTGTTGCATGTTCGGACACCCAAGGTTCCACACACTGCTAAAGAGTTTAACATCGTTTTTTAAGTAGACCAGAATTATAATGAGCTATGAAATGCAGAGCGACACAGATCCTAGTAATGTTTTGACTCAAGATAATAGTTATTGTACAAAAGTTTCTGAAATAGATCATTAGACATTTTAATACTAATTAGGTGTAATTGGATTGCAGTAGTAGTGGTACTCGAAGGAAGTGAGTTTTGTACCAAGTTTCAGGAAAAGTGGGAGGCGGAAGTCCCAATGACAAGTGAGAATCATCTTGAAAATTATAGTTGAAATCGTGACATATTTTTGTAGACAAAGGATACTGGCCTATGCTGAAATGTCAAAGTCTCTGCAGAGCACGACACATGGCCAAAAAAGACGGAGACCAACTGACCTTTGACCCTGACCGACAGTGTAACTTGACAAGGCACTGTGGATGACTGACTCTGGGGTGAACCTGACCAAACTTGACATGACAACCAGACAGTGTGAGTGTGAATGTATGCCGGCATGTGATCAGTGTAACTGCATGATTCTAAAACAATAACTAACCAAGCATGTTTTTGGACTAACATATTATTTTGGAGCTCCAAGGGAAACGAGAGGTTTCCTAAAAATTCCACAAAAAGGGGAAACCGCACATGTGATATTTTCCTCTCACACGAGTTGGCGGTTTGCAAATGTAAAACTACAATCTGAAGATTCTGTTTCTTTTAGGCCTGAAGGACGGAGAGGAACACTTCTTTTCACTGAAGTGTTCACTGTGGAAATAATGATAATAATGTTCGTTATGTCCCTAACCAATTACCTGACAGTTTTTGTTCCCCTCCCATTACAGGCTTTTGTTACACATGATTTCATGTGTAAAAGGGGGGAGTGAGTATAATGTATAAATGTTAACATGGCTGTAAAATTCACAATTTAAATTTTTCTTTTAAGGATTGACAGAAACCTTCCGCCCCAACCCAGATGTTCAAACTGAGCATTGAATGTAATTAACCTGCTCCATATCTGGGGATAAGATACTGTTTGATGAATGTTGAGATGTTTCTAAATATTAATTTGAATTACAGCAGGTAACAAAGAAGTAGTGGCCAAGGGGCTACTGTGAAACCGAAGAAGTTGACCTGTGATAATGAAACAATTTTGTAATATTTTAACAGACATTAGAGTAACTGAGGTTTGAAATGTAGAAAGAACATATTACAGTTAAAGCTAAAACATAGTAGTGTATTGAGACAGAATTTAATTTAGACAACATCATGTAACTAGCCTGGTAAAGAAGTAAAAGCCATAGACTTTATTGTTTAGGTCATTATGGGGATATACCTTTCATCTAAATTTATAATAGAAAGACATTTGATGACAGTTTGTTGGAATTCTGTATTCATTTTTTCAGCGTGATAATATCTAAGCACTGACAGGTAGAAGCAGTATCACCAGGAAATCATTCACTTTGTTAGCATCGTGATTTTGGTTGTTTTTGAGTCCATAACATTAGTGTGTTTCTTTACCAGAAACATTAGCAGTTCATATTATATTTGGATTTTAAATAGGATTTCATTTAAAAATAAACACGGATGCTTGTCAGAAATTCAGAGCTATTGAAATATGTTATTTAGTTTACCTAAAGATGTTGAGGTTCTTATTTAGTTGGCACAGTCCAAGTATTAAGATTCTGAAGCTGCACTGGCAGATAGGAGGTCTACAATTAATTTGGAAAACCTGTTCACAGACGGCTGTTGTTTCAAGACACCCCACCAAGAGGCTCCAAGTGGGGCAAAACAGCTGAGCGTAGGCTTGAGGGAGTTGTATCAGATTTCTCCACACAGGTCACTGGCGCCAAAAGGGGGACCCGAGAAGCACGAGGACAAAGTGGCTCAACCCCAGGCTCTCCGACCCCGACCGAGTGACCCAGCGGACCTCTTATGCCGTCTGCCTGGGAGAAAAGGGGGACAGCTCGTACCACGGGAGCCAGTGTGCGGCGGGGAAACCACCTACTAGGACCAGGGGACGACATCAGGACGGACGTGGCCCTGGCAGACGTGGACTACTCGGAAGCAGCAGACTGGAGAAGGAGGACCCTGGAGACATCTCTACAGCATCGACCCGGAAGCCGCCATCAGCGGGCCGGAAGACGAGGAGGAGGAAGACATCTCTCTAGCAGGCAGCCCAGAAGCTGCTGTCAGCGGATTGGGAGACAAAGACACGGCAAGCCAGGACGGCACAGGGAACTTGTCGAGGCAGCAGAGGAGTCTACTTCGCTCTGATCAGTTCTACCCGTGAAGGGAAAGCTGCATCTCCCCCTCCCTATTAGCTGTCCTTGTGGGCTATTCCTCCGAGGGGGGGGGGGGGGGGGGCTGATGATTCTAGCACTCAGCTACCCCCTCATGGTTCCTTCACTGCCATGGAAAGTGGTGTTCTGTCTCCATGAAGGTTTCAAGTACTCTAAATACCAGCTTCGGATGGATTTATGGACACAGTAGAAAATAATGACAGTGGGTATATTTCAAAATGCCTTGTCTAAGTTTATCTCTGGAGAAGGAGATAAAAAGGGGGATTTGTAGAGTTATATTTGTATTTATTCATGTTAGCAAACTATGGATAAGCTTAAAATGGGAATATTTTGGGTAAAACTGTGAGCTGGATTTGGGGCCTGTTGACATGTGTTTTTGAGGACACAGGAAGATGGGGGAAGGTGAGAGCATGTCCTGATTTGCATTCAACTTAGATCTAGCTACAGTGGTTTGTGATATTAAGAGAGGTCCCTTGGGTTTCTCTGGTGCTTATCAATAGTAGCAGTTAAGTGAATACTGTTCAAACAATACCTGTGTTTGTGTTTTATATTGATTTCTCTGTTTTATCCTTTCATAAATGTAAGGACTACAAATGGCTATAAACATTCTGGGCTGGTTGGAGTAAACAGGGTTTTATTGCTCTGTGGGGGAGGTGTAGGTATGCAGGCCTTGAGACCTTTTGTTGGAAAGTGAGCCTGTTTGGTTTCCTGCTGCGTTTCCTGCTGCGTTGCGTCTCCCAATGAGATGACCTGAAAAGATGACCAGCTGACCTAACACCAAACCCCTCCTTCTTACTCTGGTATATATCCGGTGGATCCCTGGCGTTCGGCCTCTTCTTCACATGCTGCCCTCGGGTGAAAGTAGCTCTGCAGTATGCGGACCAGGGCAGGAGTAAGCCGGCATTACTCCTTAAGCATTACAATATAACTGTAATATATCATGTTGTATTGTAATGATTGTATTGCATTGTCATATTGCCATTAAAGTAGATTATTGTTAAAGGTTACTTTGTAGATATGGATTCCTTCCTGTATTATAACCAGCTTCATAGGAACGCGCGGAGATTTGAAAAGCGGATCAGATATCCCTTTAAATCTCTAACAGCGCGCATCTCACCGCATAAAAGGAGGCCTTCTCTTCAGCAAGTAGCATAGGACAGGCAGGGCCCCCGAGTAGAGGGCTCCGCCTGTGTTTATATAACAAGGGTTACCATACGTAACCCCTCGTTATATCTCTCACGGAGCCCCGATGTATACACACGCGCTGTCGTCCCACAACAACACTGTTACATCTCACTGTCTCTGACCGGCTTTCTGGTTAGAAGCCGCTGCGCCTCACTCACCTCTCCCTCGGTTATAACAGTGGAGAAGTTGGGGCTGCGGCTGACAGAGCACACTCTAACACGCTTACCCCGCAGAGGTGTGTTCGGAAAATAGCGCTGAGGGCTCCCACCCTCCGCCCGTAGGCGAACGGAGAGAGTCCCCAGCCCTGTATGGGCTCACTATGCACCACCTCTCCCAAGTCCCTAAGGAGCACGGGGAGAGCATAAGTGCCCCATGTCGCACACTCAGACACGCTCACCTTGTGAAGAGCGTGTATGGACTATGACATGGAGGACTCCCCCCCATGCCCTAAAGCAGGGGGGAAAAGTCCTCCAGCCCCTATGGGCCCAGATGCCCACTGACCCACAGCCCCCCTCCCTCCTCACCAGTCCTGTGTTGCCCCAGCCAGCACAGACGATGAAAAGGAGCCAGACATGTCCAAGAGATACAACTTTATGAAGGAGCCTGGCGTTGACCAAGACGCCGCCGTGCATATGTCCTCCACGCTCACGCCGTTAAATAAGGCTGTTGACACAGCCATAGCTCGTGTAGAGTGTGTACGGACCCCCGTGGGGAAGGCTCTCCCCGCCTGTCCGTAGGCATGTGCAATGCACTCGCAGAGCCAGCCTGCCAGGCGTTTCTTGCACAGGGCTTCCCCGGTCACCCCGCCCCCGAAGCACACAAACAGCTGTTCAGTGCGTCTAAGGGCAGCCGTGCGCTCCACATAACATGCTAGCGCACACACCGGGCAGAGGAGGTGCAATTTAGCCTCCCTAGCCCCACTATGGGGGGGAAGATTAAAACCCCCCAACTGAATAGCCCTCGACCTGACCGCACTCCTTAGGCTCTTGGGCACAAAGGAGGGGTTCGGTCTGAGTGTCCCCCCACTATGGTCACCCGGACCACCAAGCAACTCGGGTGCACCGACAGAGCGGTTAACTCGGACACTCTCTCTTGGCTGACATTAAGGCAAGTAGCAATGCTGTCAGAGAGGAGAGCTCCAGAGGCTCAAATGGCTCTGTGACCTAGGATGATTGACTGACGTTCCCGCCTCACTCTCCCCAGGAGAGGGAGAATGAGACCCAGCGGTGGAAAGGCGTAGAGCAGCTTTCTGGGCCATGGCTCGTGTGCAGACGCGTCCCCCCCCCCAAGGGCGGGTTGTCGATCAGAGCCGGCTGGCGAACAGATCCACCTCTACTGTCCCGAACTGGGCCCAGATCTGCTTCACCACCTCCGGGTGAAGCGCCCACTCGCCTGACAGGGGGCCGCCCCTCGACATGAGGTCGGCCCCCCTGTTCTCCAGACCCGGAATGTGAAGGGCTTCCAGAGATAACACCACCTCTGAAGCCCATAACCACAGTTTCTCCGCTGTGGTCAACAAAGCGGTGGAGCGGGCGAGGCCTCCTTTTATGCGGTGAGATGCACGCGCATTCAGGTAGGCCCGCCCCGGGGCCGGCTACGTCTATAGAAGTCTCAGTGGATGAATGCTTGCATGATATGATCAAGGGGAGTACCCCATAGAGTCCAGTAGAGGGCGGAGCCTGTGAGAGATATAACCTACAGTATAGAACACACTACAGGAGATGAAACCCCTCCAAAAAGCACAATAGAGCGCCTTTAATCACTGCTCTTCAGTCTGAGATGGAGGATATCCTGTGCTGATGTAAATGTATGGGAGGAGGATACTTGCTAGCTCAGTTACAATCCCCGTCAGAGTGAACCAGAGCTGTTAGCTTTACAAATCCTGGTTGTAGTGACATATCCATTGACCCCATTCAGTTGATTCAGTTTTTGCCTTTATGTTCATTCAACAATGCTTCAGCCTCTCAGGATTGTTGGATTGTTGAACTGTATTGTTTATGACCTGCTGCTGAACCTGCAGTGCTAGACAGCCCACTGAATGAGTCATGACTCAGCAGAAGTGAGCAGCAGATGTAGAGGGCCTATTTTTATTTATTTTTAAATTACAATTATTCATTCAACCCATAAGAACATTTGAGAAAAAAATCCCTGTCTATCTTTATTTGGCACAATACGTTCTGGTATTACTTCCTGTGCATTTGAGATCATGTATTCTCTCCTCATCACTCAATACTCCTTCCACAGCACCTTATTTTTATTGATCAGTAGTGAAAGAAGAATTTAGAATTTAGTTTACCTGTTAAGCCCGAGAGCCCCCGGTAGAGGGGGCTGCAGGTTTTTTTTTCACGAAACGGTGTGTCAGGGCTTCTTAATATTTAAAAAGTTATTAATGTGTCATACCAGATTAACGTGATGAAACTCAGCTAATTGACAGTATGAACCATTTTTACCAAAACAAAAACAAGTCTCATAACAAGCGTCTAAATTACCCCTGAGGGAAAAAATGCTAACGCACTTAGCACAGAACTCAAGGTAAAAATACCCGCGACAGGGGAAGCAAACACAGACATCACAACACATTACGGAGCAAACAATGGAGATCGTCTCACTTTAGCTGTTATTCTGATCAAAAGTCGTTTTCAATGGCATTAAAACGATAAAAACGCTGCTGAGGTTAATCCATAGGTTAATCCATGTGTCTGTCACTTTGGAAAAATTATTGATAATCCATCATTCCATTTTTATGTAAAAATCGGAGAATAAATATTAGCTGCTAATGGTAGCCATCAGAGTGTATCGCAGCTTCCGGTTCCGGGGCATTCTGGCTGCGCAGCACTCATTCACCAATGGGTAATGTTTAGATGGATTTTAGGAACTTCCCCTCGATTCTATTGGCTCTAACGGTTAAAAAGAGATGTCAATCATCAACATCGAATGAGGGGGGCCAGAGATATGGAAAATGCACCCAAATGACCCCAGAAGTGTTTGTTTTTTTCTAAATCGCTCTAAAAAGGTCAAATTTAACTTGTTTTGCATCAATCTTGATACAGGGTACTTATGTTATAGTTTGGATTCCTAAAGCTTTTAGTCTACTATCCCATCATTCAAGGGTGGTTTTCACTATAAGTAATGTTTTTCTTTTGGACGGACACTATCATTTACATTTTCTTACTATGTTCAATCTGAATTTATTTTTAAAATAAAAACATCTATATTGATTCTGACATTTCTACATCCAAGTCACAGATGTAACCTTGCTTTGAGAAAAAAGATAATTAATTTACCCCTTTTAGAAGTGAAGATATAGTCATTTGTTCTGGGAATGTCCTTTTTGAAAAACAGGCTCAGGGGTGAACAGGTGAAGTAAAAGGACTAATACCACACTGTAAAACTACTCCGTTAAGTGTAAAAGTCTTGCAATAAATATGTTAATGTAGGTTTCAAATGTACAGCAAAATGCAATTGAAGTACTACATGTAAAAGTAATCAATGTAATCAAAACTGTAAGTCATAAAAAGATATTGAAAATAAATAAATAAATTACATAAATGTGTTTGGATGCCAATTATTTCTCTCTTTATCGGATAGTTAATCTTTTGTCAAATATTCCAGATTTTCCTGGATTGTCTATTTTAATTACAAATTAAAACATCATTTATTATAAACCCTTTAGTAATTTAATCAAAAAGCTTTATTATTAAAGCTGAAAGATAAATGTAGTCAAAATTACAATTGTAGTGTCGAAGAAGTATTACATGACATGAATAGAAAATATTCAAGTAAGTTAAAGTATCTTAAATTTGCAATGGAGTACAGTACTTGAGTAAATGTACTCAGTAACCACTGAGTTTGATAAACTGAAATCGAATGCACCCCCACCTGGGGAGCGCTAGTTTTCTCTGGGTCAGGTTAGGGTGATTAACTCCGTCCCAGCTGGTGTGTCAAGGTGATTAAATCGAACGGAGACAGCATCATGCAGAAGCTAAGTGTTCATCACACACACACACACACACACACACACACACACACAACAGAAACACCACTAACATGTTGTCACAGGTCCCGGCTCCTGACAACTTCCTGCAGAGCCACCCAGTCAGTCAGGAGTTTAATTATATTGGACAATCGAGAACACTTGGTGTAATGTAATTGGACAAGTGTGCACAAAGGTTTAATCTGAATGGGCAGCTTCTTGTTAACAAACACAGATGGAGCTCAGCGTGAGGCTGTGTGCTCCTGATAAAATAAAATGGCCTTCTGGAGAAATACATATTTTTTAAATCTATAATTCTATCACTTCTTAACACATTTATTATCTTGTGTCATTGTGAGCCAAACAAGTACATCCTCACATGTTGTGTGTGCACCTCCACATTTTTGCAATTGTTATCATCTGTGAGCTCAGGGCTTTTTCACGGTGGTGGACAGGTGCAAACCAATACGGCCCAAAACTCTTCCATTAGAGGAAACACGCTGCAGCTTCAGAAACGATGAAAATATAAACACACTTCATTTGCATGTGCCAAAACACGTGCAAATGAAAATACATATTGCCCAACATTTAGAAAACATCACCAACTTGTGCAGCTAGAAAACGCTGGAAATGAAACGCGCTGAAACGTTCGGGGATTATAAAGTTTGCCATCTGTCACTAGAAACATGTAAGTTTAATTGTGAAATGTTAACAATGTGATCATATGATTATTTCCCGTATTATTGCAGATCTTCTGTAAGCTAGCTAGCTAACGTAGCTAATCTAGTTATTTAAAATAAACTGACAAAACACAATTATGAAACGGACTAACTCTGCCAACTGAAAGTAAAACAAAAAGACATGGTGCCTCTTGCAAGTATACAGTATCACGGCTTAAAGCAACTCAAACAATAAAGAGTTTAAAACATTCTTGGCCACATGATGGGAAGAGAACTTGGAATCCTTTCTTGGCCACACATTTCTCATTCTAACTTTTTATCTTGGAAAACTATTGGCATGTCTCTTCAATGACCAAGGAGTAATGTCCATATGTATTTCCGACATGGATTTGGCTACATGTGGAACAATATCCTCTTAACAAGATACTTACAAGATAAAGTCCATCGTTTTAATTTTTCTGATAAAACAAACATTTCCCACTCCCAGTGAGCAAACATGCAGATTTACATTGAGCTTAGTGCTTAGTAATGAGATGACATATTTAGCTATACAAGTTTCCCCTTGGCCTCCACCTACTCACTGAAAGCTGTTGAGACCACATGCTGTCTCATTGAACAGCTCTGCCAGAATCAGGCCTGAAGCAGAGACGATTCATTAAGATTTACAAGCTTCAGACTCATTGTTTCGCCAGCCTGTGATGAGGGGTTAAGTCTTTCTCTCCCTCATGTATCCATCTTTCTTTTGACCATAGTATATGCTGTGAGGTTGGTATGCCTTTCCCACCAGAGGAAGTTATTACAGTTAAGCTCAACTGTCATTCTTTTTGAGAAAGATGTTATTTCCCTGCTGTGGAATGAAGGCAAAGTAAATGTATAATTCAACTTCTATTTTAGTAACAATTGAATATCATTTTTATAAATATTTTTATTCTATTTAATGTTATTGAATCTTTTATTGGACATTTTACACTTGCTAATTGTGTTTTTTTTAAAAATTGTATTTAACTCTTATTGCAGAAACTGAAGTATTACCATTATTAGTTAATATTTCTAAACTTCATATTTTCATTAATAAGGGAATCAAGTGAAAAGAAGTGAACATTTTCTTACAAACTGACTCCTATGCAAATACATGAAAATGGAAATGTGCTAACTAAACAGCTTCCAATATGAGCAGCTTTTAAATGTTTTAGATCTGTGCACAACATAGCATACCATATGGCCAAGTGATGGTAACAATATGAAGAAAACAAAGTCATGATTTGGCTTTGGCGGAACAGCAAACAGGTGTAAAACAGGGCCATATTTTATTTCTACTTTGAATTATTTTATCTTTTATTGTACAATTTACACAAACCTATTGTGTCTATATATACTTTGTTTGAATTGTATTTAATTCTGTTTAACCTTTATTGCACTTACTAATGTTGATATAGACATTTATGTTATATGTGATTCAAGTATTCTGATTTGCTCCTGGTTCTACAGGCTGCTGCAGTGATTTGAGTCCAAAGTGTCCATGTTTAAAAGAGATTTCCACGGACTGCCACTGTGAATAACGGATTAAAGAGCTGCTGAGTTAAAGGTGATACTGCCGACAGCAGAAGTGTTTTAATCTTCTAAAGTACACATGAATACTTTCAATACATTAACTTTGCTTGAGTTGTAATGGTTATTTTTCATTGGTCTTATCTCCTTCTTTTACTTTTTCTAAACCTCCAGACGTGTTTATACAAAATATATTTGTAGGACTTTAATTCGATTGACTGCTATTGTTATGCTATCCAATGCATTTTGCAACTTCCTACAGAAAATAGAACACGGAGCATTACGCATGCAGATGCAGCAGATGTTTCTGTCAGTTTCTTTCCTTTCTTTTTGGCTTTCCTCCTTTCTGCCTTCTTAAAATGTAAATGTATGTGTGACCTCATTTCTTTATTTTGCTGATTTGCTTAGTGTTTATTTATTTTAAAAATCTGCACAGTAGCACAGCCCTACTTGTCCATACGCATAACAGACTCACAAATATGTGCATGCATGCTGGAAAAGTCCTGCCACAGTTAATAAGGATCCCCTAATGCTCACACACACACACACACACACACACACACACACACACACACACACACACACACACACACACACACACGCACACACACGCACACACACACACACACACACACACACACACACACACACACACACACACACACACACACACACACACACAGTGAGTTCTGCTAGCCCTAATCAAACACACGTGAGAGTCATGCTACTCTTGATGGAGCATGCTGGTTTAGATACATGGGGCTCGTTATTTTAAAACAGATGTTTGGTTGATAATTATAGGAAAAGCTCTGATCTATAGCACACCATGTTCTTATAGACTTCTATACAAAGACATGGCGCTATAACATGAGCCCTGATTGTCTGACCACAATCATTCAGTCCGATTTATTCAGTGAAATGAAGGCTTTTGAATTGTTCCACTGAGGCAACATAAGATGCAACCTGTTATAACAGAAATGTATTTAGATACACAATATGTTGTCCAAAAGTAAATGCTTCTGTTGCACTCATCTGTACTGTTTCATTGTAGACGCTCTCCCCGTAGAAAAGAGAAAAAGGATTAGCTGTGTTTGATCATTGGGATCAGAACAAATGGCAGGACTCAGCCGAGCCGAGTAGAATAATGAACCAGAGAATCAGAGAGGGAGGATACAAATACTGTTGGAGGTTTTCATTTCTTTCTTTTCATCTGTGATTTGCTTTTATCGCTGCGTGTCTCTGTTATACTGTGCAAATGATCTGAACTCAAATAGGAATGTTCACTCTTGAAGTACTTCTTAGCAAATCATTAATATTAAGGAGGCCCGTGCGGTCAGCAATAGATGGCTGTTTGTAATATGTGGGTTACGTTTATTTGCGAATAGTCACTTTCTCCCAGAACCCTTTATTTCTTGGTAATGTGATTTCTCTGGAGCGCTGAATAATAGATGTGAGTAGCTGAGGCTTTCACAAAAGACCATAGTAATCCAAGTTTAGGTGATCATAGTGATCAAACGCATGTCATGTGTTTCTGGAGTATGTTTCGAGCCTTGAATGAAATGCTATCCACAGCGGGGCAGGATGCCTATGAGGGGTGTCCCGGCTGGTTTCCGAACAAACAGTAATAAAAGCAGCTTCCAATATATATGGCTACTACTGTAAGTATGTCTACACTATAAAGCATAACATATTGCAAAAAGAAATCAGGAAACCGTTTTATGTTTGAAAAAAATAAGTAGGTAATTTTCTTACAGATAATATAGATACTGTATATTTCTTATAAAAATATGGAAATGTAAAATAACTAAACATCTTCCAATACAAATGGCTTCTTAATATGTGTGCATATTATAACATGAAATATTGCAAAATGATTGAGATAAAATACGGAGAAGTCAAAGTTTGGAAAAACACATTGGGGCCAGTATTTGTTTGTTTACGCTGTTGTTTCCATAACAAAAGTAATAAACTAGTGCTTCCAATATGAATAGCTTCAACATATTTGTGGTGTGCACAATATTGTGTAAAATCATTAAAATGCTGGTCACAATATGATACAAATGGATATAAAGTCAATATTTGGCACTGGTGGGATAGCCCTTAAAAACAGATGGAAACAGGGCAATATTTAAAAGCTCTGGTATACGGTAAATATTTGTCGTAAAATGTTGTCTTTTAGGATCTTTGTAAACCTTATCATCTGCTCGGACGGAGTCCTTGACCTTTACATGTCAGCCGTAAAACTGAAGCTGCCATTTGAGCAACCCAGAATGAATCAGCGGTACAGAGCCAGCAGGCTGAAGCTAACAAGGCTTCCCTGGTGTTAACAGCCTCATCCATAGCAGGCCTGGACTACGCATGGCCGACCTCAGATGGGGAGGCATCCGTTTATTAAGCTAATGTGGTGTGAGAGCATTCACCTCTGTAATGAAGTGCAGTTAAAACAGTTTGTGTCCTCTGGGTCAGTCTTGGCTTCGTCCCCGTCACGACTCGATGGGCTTAATGCTGGTCGGGGGGCCGAGGTCAACGGGAAGAGAGTGGAAGCTAATGTGACGGGTGTACTGAAGGTCGCTGCTGCACAAACTTGCTTGTAGGTTTAGGTCATTTTACCGTATCCAGGTTGAGTATCATTGGAATGCGTATCAGTGCATTTTCCTTTGGTTAATCTGTTTAAGAAAGATATATTTATACCCAATGGTTTCACTTATCTGTAGTTAGACTCAACCTTGACCAACATACTTCTCTCTGATAAATTATCAGAATTTGGTTTCCCAGTTATTGGGGTCCTATTATCTGGTTTTCCATTGAAATGAATCTTAACAAATACTACGACTAAATATGTTTGTCAATTTCCATACATGAACATATTAATAGCCTCATCATTCCTGAACAACAACAATGTATACATTCAATAATTAGCTGATGCTTTTAAAAAAGACATGAAGTTTAAAAGACACTTTGGCCCTCTGATTGCTAGACCCCCATTTAACCGCTGAGGCACAGCCAATATGGCAAACTTACTTTAAGATATAGCAGTACTTCAGACTTGTCATACTTTACATTTATGAATTGATTTTCTGCTTACACATCTCTGCATTTATATTCCTCTCTCATCTCGCTTTTGTCTGAGGACTGCTTTAATTTGGAAGTGTAATTTGGTGCAAAGGTTTTATTGAAAACTGTGAAAAGTTAACAGGTTAAGAAACCAAAGTGATATGTTGTTTATCTACTCCGCAGCACTTCGCTCAGCCCTTCAACTACAACGCACCTACGGTCAGGACTCAGGCTTCCCATGACAAGTTCAGCAAGCTATATTGAAACACAAAATATCTTAATCAATGGGAGAAACATAATAGCTGAGCGGTGAGAATCCCCTTAACCCCCCTATTGTCTTTGTTTACCCCCCCTTACTTTGGTGTTCGTGGTCAAATTTGACCGGTCCTGTTTTAAAGGTGGGGTAGGTAATTTTGGAGAAACGCTAGAATTTGAAAACACACAGCCGGAACGAATCAGCCACTTCCTTACAGAGCCCCTCCTCCAACACACACATGACCAATGAGGGCACGAGATAAGTTTGTGCACAGATGGAAGGCTGACAGGCAGGTAGGCCATCCAGTTACTTTAGCCGGGCCGTCTCAGATGATTGGTCGTGCTTTTTACAGTGCTACGGCTTCCACAGATGAAATCTTTTTATGGATTTTTTGTCAAAGCACTTAAGATATTCATTGCTATCGGGATGTTAAGAGCATTCCATGGAATATAACAAAAAGTGTATCTCGAGCCGGTTTCTCAAACTTACCTACCCCACCTTTAACTGCTATTACATTAACACAAAAACCATTAATCATCACCAAATTTCATTTAACACCCTTTCAAACTGTACATATTCTATCAGACTACTGGTATACATGAAGAACTGCAGTAAATATACAAAGAACAGACACTGAACATGTATTGCATGTGCCAGGTGTGATCCATGTGGGGGATGGTATGAAGGTAGATATGGTGCAAAATGCGAGAGCGTGTAAAACCTGATGTGAGCACTCAGAACATCTGAGCTTGTGTATCCACGTATCTGTGAACCACATTTGAAGTCAGAGAAGAAGAGAAAAAGTGTTGTAGCTTGTAGAAAAAAAATGAACTTAGTGATGAAATGTTCGACTGTGTGACTGACCCGAGCTTGCGCCTCGTCGTTCTGATAGCTCCGCCCCTTCGCTCCAACCCCCCTCCCTCCCCCACATCTACAGGTGAAAATTACTTTAGCGACACATTCATCACAAGAAGTGTAGCAAAAGTCAAGACCGCAGATTTGTGGATTTATACTGCCACAGAGCAGATTCGTCAAGTTGTGATGACTGATTTGAGAGGTCGTAATAACCAAGTTGCAGTTGTAATGGAAAATATATTTAAACAAAACATGAACATAAGTGAACATTTCATCACTAAGTACATTTTTTTCCTACAAGCTACACAACTTTTTTTTTCTTCTGTGACTTCAAATGTGATTCACAGTTACGTGGATATTTTATACAAGCTCAGATCTTTTTTCTGCAAGTGCTCACATCAGGTTTTACACGCTCCGCATTTTGCACCATATCTACCTTCATAGTTGGGCACATAAGAGCGGGAAATGTGTCAAATTGTTCTGTGTGTGTGTGTTTGTGTGTGCCAGGTGTGATTCACATACTGTAGGCGGATTGGGCACATAGGGGGGGGGGCACATCTAGAGTGTGTGTGTGTGTGTGTGTTTTATCTGATCCGGATGGTTACTAATTCCTTTTCTTTATGGCGGTCATGTTTTGTTTATGGGTGTTACAAAGTTGACTAAATCATCCAAAATTCAATGAAAGTGTGATCAGCAATGTTATATGTTCAAATGTCTACTGTGAAGGCAAGGCAAGTTTATTTTTATATAGCACTTTTCAACACAAGGCAATTCAAAGTGCTTTACAAAAAATGAAAGAGATTAAGAAAATGGCATTTAAAATCAGTCATTAAAAAGAAAAGCTAATAAAATAAACATTAAAAGAAAAAATACATGGATACAAGTTACAGTGCTGTCAATTAAACATTAAAAGAAAAAAGTACATGGATAAAAGTTACAGTGCAGTCTAAGATATGAATAGTTCAATTAAAAGCAGCGACAAAAAGAAAAGTCTTCAGCCTGGATTTAAAAGTAGTCAGAGTTGCAGCGGACCTGCAGGTTTCTGGGAGTTTGTTCCAGATATTTGGAGCATAATAACTGAATGCTGCTTCTCCATGTTTAGTTCTGACTCTGGGGACAGAAAGCTGACCAGTCCCTGAAGACCTGAGAGATCTGGATGGTTCATAATTTAGCAGGAGGTCAGAAATGTATTTTGGGCCTAAACCATTCAGTGCTTTATAAACCAGCAGCAGTATTTTGAAATCTATTCTTTGACACACAGGAAGCCAGTGTAAAGACTTCAGAACAGGAGTGATGTGATCCACTTTCTTAGTGTTAGTGAGGACTCGAGCAGCAGCGTTCTGAATTAGCTGCAGCTTCCTAATAGATTTTTTAGTGAGACCTGTGAAGACACCATTGCAGTAGTCCAGTCTACTGAAGATAAAAGCATGGACAAGTTTTTCCAAATCCTGCTGTGACATTAGTCTTTTAATCCTAGATATATTCTTTAGGTGATAGTAGGCTGATTTAGTAACAGTTTTAATGTGACTGTTGAAACTCAGGTCAGAGTCCATGACTACACCTAGATTTCTGGCTTTATCTGTTGTTTTGAACATTGCACACTGAAGCTCAGCGCTAACCTGTGAAGGATATCATAAAGCCTTAAAGGTGGGGTAGGTAAGTTTGAGAAACCGGCTCGAGATACACTTGTTGTTATATTCCATGGAATGCTCTTAACATCCGATAGCAATGAATATCTGAAGTGCTTTGACAAAAAATCCATAAAAACATGTCATCTGTGGAAGCCGTGGCGCTGTAAAAAGCACGACCAATCATCTGAGCCGGCTAAAGTAACTGGATGGCCTACCTGCCTGTCAGCCTTCCATCTGTGCACAAACTTATCTCGTGGCCTCATTGGTCATGTGCACGTTCGTGTGTGTTGGAGGAGGGGCTCTGTAAGGAAGTGGCAGATTTTTTACGGTTGTGTATTTTCAAATTCTAGCGCCCTCCAGCTGGTTTCTCAAATGACCTACCCCACCTTTAATGCAATCGAATGCAAAACAAAAAAGTTATGATTGATGAAAGTAGTAAATCGGTCAGATTTACCCCGAACACAACAGGAGGGTTAAAGGTCCCCTATTAAACTCTTTTTCAACAATATATTATAGGTCTCAGATATATAAAAAAACATGTCTCTGAAGTGTTTGGCTGAACCACCAAACAGATCATTTTAGCATGCCATAAAGCCCTGTTTCAAAAGTGCTGATTCTGTCTGTAGCTTTAAATGCTAATGAGCTGCTGCTGGCCACGCCCCTCTGAGAGATGATTGGTTTAAAAGAACACAATGGTGCTCTAGGAAGAGATTCAGGTTGACACATATTCATGTATCTTATACATGAATATGTGGATTTTACATAATAGCTGACCTTCAATGGATCCAGGCCCAATGTCAGGACGGGAAATATATTGTTTTAAAACTGTGAAGCATCAGTGGTTTAACCGATCTGAACCACTTGGTAAAGCAGTCACTTGGTAATGTCAGCATCAAGGCTGCGGATGTCATCAATGATGCCAATGGCCCAAAACGAAACAAGCCTCAATACGTGATTCACAAAAGAGTTCCTGGATTCCTCCCCCCTGCTCTGAAGTCTTGGCACAGCTCGTAAAATCACTAGAGATAAGAACTGCCATTATTTAAATAAGCTGTCTCTATTTTGTTTGTATATTCTTATTTAAGCATTTAGAAAGAAGGCTGGTTCGTTAACATTGCTCTAAGTCAGGAGTAGCCAACACGGTGCCCGCGGGCACTCAGTCGCCCGCATGGGCAACGTGAGTCGCCCGCGCGGCATGTTCTAAAAATAGCTCGCCAAGCAAATCCAAAATGTATAAAATACACAAAACAAAAAAGGAAATGTACTTAAAAGAATCTACCCTATGCATAAAGGAAACCTAAATCATAGCGAACTGTATCTACTTACTACAACTCTATATCTATCTAACATCCCTCCTCCCCCACCCCCACAATGAATATCGACCATACACGTTCTTGCTTGATTTGCGGAACCGGCGTTGCAGTCGGGAAGAAAAGCAATGTGGCAACTCCCCGCTGATTTTCCTTCTGGCAGAATCTACACAACACATCAGCCCCATTGAACAGCCTAGTCGTGCCAGCCTATACAACACATAAGGGACAGAGCTTTACTGTGTGTGTTGCAACTTGCCTGACTTCCTTTGGGTAGTTGAAAAACATGTTCTTACTTTAGTTAGATATACAGTTCATTAAGTTGTGATGTTAAATAAGGATACACGAGGACAAAGACAGCCAGTTGAAATGGTTTGGCTGAGTACAAATGATATAGTAATAACGCCTGCTTGGATAAGGTCGTGCACACAGTCAACTTGCGTTTCAGAAAACACTCTCCGTAAAGATGTAAAGCCGCTTTGGGGAGCAAATTAGAACTCCTGAAATATGAAACAAGTCTTTTCATGGCGTCTTAGAGCTGAACGAGTAAAGTGTCCACACAGAGAAATTGGATCTGCCGGAGTGTGTTTGAAGTGTTAAAGTCACGGCGTGGTCTCAGTGATCCTCTCTCCCGTTACAAAGACTTATTGTTGCAGCAGCTACTTTTGTAGTTGCAAATGAACATATTGTGAGTCATATCAGCTTTCCCAAAAATACACCGAGCATTTTAAGAAAGGAGGGGGTGAAACTCTCGCTGCTGCTGTTTCAAAGCTGCCGTTTCATGACTGCAGGAAATCATAATTACACTAAATTGCAATCACTGTAATTATAGAATTATGGAGAGTATTATTAGACTTAACATGTTCCCACTTACAGTACAGAGTGATTGTGTAATTCAAGGACTGACAGAGACCTAATTGCCATGGCTTGTTGTTTCTTTTTTCACCCCTACTTTTCTCATATATGTAAATCTACATCTCCCTAATTATTCCTCTTTCCTCACCTTTTTAATGATCTTACTTCCCTTCACTCTTTCCTTCAGGTTTGCAGAGTTTATCTTCCTCTCTCTCATATCTCTCACATTCAATATTTTTTGTAATTATTTCTTGTTATAACTATCCATCCACCCATCCATCCGTCTGTCCTCCCCCCGCTCTCACATGCCTCATCCATTTCCTTTCCCTCTAATGAGCAACATGTCTTCTGTGTCTGCTCCAGATATGTCAGAAATCTCCCTTTGACACAATCAAAGACACATTTTACACACACACACACACACACACACATACACACACACACACAGACCATGTATACATCACTTCAGGGGACATTACATTGACTTACATGCATTTCCTGGAGACTTATCTTTAACCTTACCCTAATCCTAAACCTAACCAAGTCTTCACCCTAAAATGAATGATTCTCCTTATGGGGACCTCCAATGTGTCCCATAAGGGAGGCGAGTCCCCACACATGACTGTGTAAACAGATTTAGGTCCCCACAAGTATAGTAATGCTAGGCCACACACACACACACACACACACACACACACTGCGTCTGATGGGAACAAACACAGAGCTTTTCTGCCCTCCTTGTCTATGTCCTCCCTTCCTTCCTGTCTGTATACAGTACACAGGTGACGATTGGTTTAAAATAACATGTTGCTCCTGAGACTGTAAATGTTAATAGTTAAATACTATTCTACAAAGGAGCTGACACATGGTGTCTCTTCACTTGTACACTTGAGGGGTCAGAGTTCATATGGTGATGGGATTCCATGAGCGGTATGCGCCGGCCTGTGCCTTTACCTTGGACTTCTAATAAAACTGCTCGGGTCTTAATAGATTGAGTGGGGAAGTTCATGAGATCTTTCTAGAGGGTTATCAAGAATAACTTTTATCCAATGACCTTTTCCCTCTCTGTCTGTGTCTGTGTATTCTCTTGTTCCGATTAACCCAGCCAAATCTTTTTTCTTGTTTTGTATCTATATCTACGCCGGGATCTGGAGTCGAGGCTGATCCTCTTGCTGTAGTCCTGTGTCTTGGATCCTCTATCCTGAGTTCTGGATTAAGTCGTGGACTTCGGGTCGTGGCTGAACCTGTCTCTGCGGTCCTGCCTTGGGTCTCGTCATGCTGCTTCCCTGATGGCTTCCACAGGATTGTAGCTGACATCCTCGTGGATTCATCTTCTTATTACAGACACATGCATTTCCTAACATTCGGTCTATATGCTGTAAAATGTATTATCTCTTCGATTTACACACAGCATCTATTGCACGTCTGTCCGTCCTGGGAGAGGGATCCCTCCTCTGTTGCTCTCCCTGAGGTTTCTCCCATGTTCCCTTTAAACTGTGGGTTTTCTCTGGAAGTTTTTCCTTGTACGATGTGAGGGTCTAAGGACAGAGGGTGTCGTTTTTCTCATACTGATATTCTGAACAATCTGTGCTGTTGTATTTGCTGTAAAGTGTCTCTACTGTAGGCTAATTTTATTATATGTACAGCACTTTGGCTCGACCAAAAATCGTTTATAAATGTGCTATATAAATAAAACTTGATTTGATTTGATTTGATGTTTCCACTGGGATCGGAACAAAAGACAACTGTGATCATGTCAGATGCATAACAACATGTGGCATCCTGCAGCAGATTAACAAATGTGCTCCCTAAATCCCGAAGATGAAACAAAGGGAGCCTCGTAGTGGATGTGTTGAGTGGACACAACAGTGTGACTGATGTCAGATGCTAATTTAGGAAAGGATGTATTGGCATTCATGCTGATGTAAGAGTCAATATGTGAACTGTCATTTGTTTCTTACTAAAATAAATTACGATTATTTTAATCAAAACCAGGACAATGGTAAATGGTAATACATGTACATTTGGGGAAAGGGTAATCAAAATAGGTTGAAGCATTAAGGACTTCTCTGTAATTCATGCATGAATCATAACATGTTAGGAAAAGGGATTTCTGTAGATATTGTGGTTTAAAAGTATTTTCTGAATGACTGACTACTCATATCTCAGCACTGGAACCTCAGTGGCAAATAAACAAGATCGATTTAGACATAAGATTGAATGGAATAGCTGTAAGGTATAGTTAAACCAACTGCTATTAGGTGTCAGATACTTAGTAAAACATCCTCCAATACTGCTCAAAACCTAAAAGCTTTAACAGAGATGTGAAGCCACCATCAATCAGCAGCAGAGGGCACTGATGGCTCAGAGAGGGGAGGAGGAACCAGAGAGAGCGGCAGGGGAACGGAGGAGTGGAAACAAGTGGAGAGAGGGTATTGAAGAATAAGGGAGATGAGAGAAACAAGTACTGTGTATGAATATAAAATATATGTAGGGGGGTTAATGTAGAAGTAGAGGTGGAACGTGATACAAAAGGGGGAGGAAATAGGAGAGGGGATGGAGGACATTCAAGGAGAAGAATAAAGGAAGTATAGGAGGGAAAATGGGCTCAGATAGAGGCGGGAATTATAAAGAGAGTAGAGAGTAGAGTGGGAGGAGTGACAAGTGAACAAATATATATGTTGATCAGTATTACTCTGAGGAACAGTGTCCTCAATCTTCAATAATTATTCAAATTCCCTGAAATAAGATGTGTATGAAACAAAGTATATCAATTTATCACAGCATACTCTGATATCTAAAGGCTCTCGTCTTGCATTTAGACCCCAAAAGCAGGACGCTATTGCTCAGAAATGTTGTTTTGATCCCTCTTGTACACGTTTAGATATTCCACTGATATTTGAAGGCTTTGACCAGAGGAAGTGTCCGGGAATCACTAAATTCATGAGGGTTCATCCTCTGGGATCATCCTCATTGGTGGTGCCAAATGTCTTGGCGATCCATTCCATCGTTTTCAAGATTTCTATTAAATCCCCAAAAACTAAAAACACTTGTTGACATTACGTGAAAAGTCCAGTAATCACCAGCGTTACTAATATCAATCCTCTGGGAACCCAGAAGGTAATCCATCACTGTTGAGATACTAGCCAACTGAGATGAGACACTGCTGGTAAAATGATTAAAGGTCACCTATTATGCAAAATCCTCTTCTTCATGTCTCTTCTACATCAACATGTGTCCCCTCTTCTTCATGTCTCTTCTACATCAACATGTGTCCCCTCTTCTTCATGTCTCTTCTACATCAACATGTGTCCCCTCTTCTTCATGTCTCTTCTACATCAACATGTGTCCCCTCTTCTTCATGTCTCTTCTACATCAACATGTGTCCCCTCTTCTTCATGTCTCTTCTACATCAACATGTGTCCCCTCTTCTTCATGTCTCTTCTACATCAACATGTGTCCCCTCTTCTTCACGTCTCTTCTACATCAACATGTGTCCCCTCTTCTTCATGTCTCTTCTACATCAACATGTGTCCCCTCTTCTTCATGTCTCTTCTACATCAACATGTGTCCCCTCTTCTTCATGTCTCTTCTACATCAACATGTGTCCGCTCTTCTTCATGTCTCTTCTACATCAACATGTGTCCCCTCTTCTTCACGTCTCTTCTACATCAACATGTGTCCCCTCTTCTTCATGTCTCTTCTACATCAACATGTGTCTCCTCTTCTCCATGTCTCTTCTACATCAACACGTGTCCCCTCTTCTCCATGTCTCTTCTACATCAACATGTGTCCCCTCTTATTCATGTCTCTTCTACATCAACATGTGTCCCCTCTTCTTCATGTCTCTTCTACATCAACACGTGTCCCCTCTTCTCCATGTCTCTTCTACATCAACACGTGTCCCCTCTTCTCCATGTCTCTTCTACATCAACAGGTGTCCCCTCTTCTTCATGTCTCTTCTACATCAACACGTGTCCCCTCTTCTCCATGTCTCTTCTACATCAACACGTGTCCCCTCTTCTTCATGTCTCTTCTACATCAACACGTGTCCCCTCTTCTCCATGTCTCTTCTAGATCAACACGTGTCCCCTCTTCTTCATGTCTCTTCTACATCAACAAGTGTCCCCTCTTCTTCATGTCTCTTCTACATCAACATGTGTCCCCTCTTCTTCATTTCTTTTCTACATCAACATGTGTCCCCTCTTTTTCATGTCTCTTCTACATCAACATGTGTCCCCTCTTCTTCATGTCTCTTCTACATCAACATGTGTCTCCTCTTCTCCATGTCTCTTCTACATCAACATGTGTCCCCTCTTCTTCATGTCTCTTCTACATCAACATGTGTCCCCTCTTCTTCATGTCTCTTCTACATCAACATGTGTCCCCTCTTCTTCATGTCTCTTCTACATCAACATGTGTCCCCTCTTTTTCATGTCTCTTCTACATCAACATGTGTCCCCTCTTCTTCACGTCTCTTCTACATCAACATGTGTCCCCTCTTCTTCATGTCTCTTCTACATCAACATGTGTCCCCTCTTCTCCATGTCTCTTCTACATCAACATGTGTCCCCTCTTCTTCATGTCTCTTCTACATCAACATGTGTCCCCTCTTCTTCACGTCTCTTCTACATCAACATGTGTCCCCTCTTCTTCATGTCTCTTCTACATCAACATGTGTCCCCTCTTCTCCATGTCTCTTCTACATCAACATGTGTCCCCTCTTCTTCATGTCTCTTCTACATCAACATTTGTCCCCTCTTTTTCATGTCTCTTCTACATCAACATGTGTCCCCTCTTCTCCATGTCTATTCTACATCAACACGTGTCCCCTCTTCTTCATGTCTCTTCTACATCACCATGTGTCCCCTCTTCTTCATGTCTCTTCTACATCAACATGTGTCCCCTCTTCTTCATGTCTCTTCTACATCAACATGTGTCTCCTCTTCTCCATGTCTCTTCTACATCAACATGTGTCCCCTCTTCTTCATGTCTCTTCTACATCAACATGTGTCCCCTCTTCTTCATGTCTCTTCTACATCAACATGTGCCCCCTCTTCTTCATGTCTCTTCTACATCAACATGTGTCCCCTCTTCTTCATGTCTCTTCTACATCAACATGTGTCCCCTCTTTTTCATGTCTCTTCTACATCAACATGTGTCCCCTCTTCTTCATGTCTCTTCTACATCAACATGTGTCTCCTCTTCTCCATGTCTCTTCTACATCAACATGTGTCTCCTCTTCTCCATGTCTCTTCTACATCAACATGTGTACCCTCTTCTTCATGTCTCTTCTACATCAACATGTGTCCCCTCTTCTCCATGTCTCTTCTACATCAACATGTGTCCCCTCTTCTTCATGTCTCTTCTACATCAACATGTGTCCCCTCTTTTTCATGTCTCTTCTACATCAACATGTGTCCCCTCTTCTTCATGTCTCTTCTACATCAACATTGTCTCCTCTTCTCCATGTCTCTTCTACATCAACATGTGTCTCCTCTTCTTCATGTCTCTTCTACATCAACATGTGTCCCCTCTTCTTCATGTCTCTTCTACATCAACATGTGTCCCCTCTTCTCCATGTCTCTTCTACATCAACATGTGTCCCCTCTTCTTCATGTCTCTTCTACATCAACATGTGTCCCCTCTTCTTCATGTCTCCTCTACATCAACATGTGTCCCCTCTTCTTCATGTCTCTTCTACATCAACATATGTCTCCTCTTCTCCATGTTTCTTCTACATCAACATGTGTCCCCTCTTCTTCATGTCTCTTCTACATCAACATGTGTCCCCTCTTCTTCATGTCTCTTCTACATCAACATGTGTCCCCTCTTCTCCATGTCTCTTCTACATCAACATGTGTCCCCTCTTCTTCATGTCTCTTCTACATCAACACGTGTCCCCCTCTTCTCCATGTCTCTTCTACATCAACACGTGTCCCCTCTTCTTCATGTCTCTTCTACATCAACATGTGTCCCCTCTATTTCATGTCTCTTCTACATCAACATGTGTCCCCTCTTCTTCATGTCTCTTCTACATCAACATGTGTCCCCTCTTTTTCATGTCTCTTCTACATCAACATCTGTCCCCTCTTCTTCATGTCTCTTCTACATCAACATGTGTCTCCTCTTCTCCATGTCTCTTCTACATCAACATGTGTCCCCTCTTCTCCATGTCTCTTCTACATCAACATGTGTCCCCTCTTCTTCACGTCTCTTCTACATCAACATGTGTCTCCTCTTCTCCATGTCTCTTCTACATCAACACGTGTCCCCTCTTCTCCATGTCTCTTCTACATCAACATGTGTCCCCTCTTATTCATGTCTCTTCTACATCAACATGTGTCCCCTCTTCTTCATGTCTCTTCTACATCAACACGTGTCCCCTCTTCTCCATGTCTCTTCTACATCAACACGTGTCCCCTCTTCTCCATGTCTCTTCTACATCAACATGTGTCCCCTCTTCTTCATGTCTCTTCTACATCAACACGTGTCCCCTCTTCTCCATGTCTCTTCTACATCAACACGTGTCCCCTCTTCTTCATGTCTCTTCTACATCAATACGTGTCCCCTCTTCTCCATGTCTCTTCTAGATCAACACGTGTCCCCTCTTCTTCATGTCTCTTCTACATCAACACGTGTCCCCTCTTCTTCATGTCTCTTCTACATCAACACGTGTCCCCTCTTCTTCATGTCTCTTCTACATCAACATGTGTCCCCTCTTCTTCATGTCTCTTCTACATCAACATGTGTCTCCTCTTCTCCATGTCTCTTCTACATCAACATGTGTCTCCCTCTTCTTCCATGTCCCTCTTCTTACTACATCAACATGTGTCTCCTCTTCTCCATGTCTCTTCTACATCAACATGTGTCCCCTCTTCTTCATGTCTCTTCTACATCAACACGTGTCCCCTCTTCTCCATGTCTCTTCTACATCAACACGTGTCCCCTCTTCTTCATGTCTCTTCTACATCAATACGTGTCCCCTCTTCTCCATGTCTCTTCTAGATCAACACGTGTCCCCTCTTCTTCATGTCTCTTCTACATCAACACGTGTCCCCTCTTCTTCATGTCTCTTCTACATCAATACGTGTCCCCTCTTCTCCATGTCTCTTCTAGATCACACGTGTCCCCTCTTCTTCATGTCTCTTCTACATCAACACGTGTCCCCTCTTCTTCATGTCTCTTCTACATCAACATGTGTCCCCCTCTTTTCATGTCTCTTCTACATCAACATGTGTCCCCTCTTCTTCATGTCTCTTCTACATCAACATGTGTCTCCTCTTCTCCATGTCTCTTCTACATCAACATGTGTCCCCTCTTCTTCATGTCTCTTCTACATCAACATGTGTCCCCTCTTCTTCATGTCTCTTCTACATCAACATGTGTCCCCTCTTCTCCATGTCTCTTCTACATCAACATGTGTCCCCTCTTCTTCATGTCTCTTCTACATCAACATGTGTCCCCTCTTCTTCATGTCTCCTCTACATCAACATGTGTCCCCTCTTCTTCATGTCTCTTCTACATCAACATGTGTCCCCTCTTCTTCATGTCTCTTCTACATCAACATGTGTCCCCTCTTATTCACGTCTCTTCTACATCAACATGTGTCCCCTCTTCTCCATGTCTCTTCTACATCAACATGTGTCCCCTCTTCTTCATGTCTCTTCTACATCAACACGTGTCCCCTCTTCTCCATGTCTCTTCTACATCAACATGTGTCCCCTCTTCTTCATGTCTCTTCTACATCAACACGTGTCCCCTCTTCTCCATGTCTCTTCTACATCAACACGTGTCCCCTCTTCTTCATGTCTCTTCTACATCAACATGTGTCCCCTCTTCTTTATGTCTCTTCTACATCAACATGTGTCCCCTCTTCTTCATGTCTCTTCTACATCAACATGTGTCCCCTCTTTTTCATGTCTCTTCTACATCAACATGTGTCCCCTCTTCTTCATGTCTCTTCTACATCAACATGTGTCTCCTCTTCTCCATGTCTCTTCTACATCAACATGTGTCCCCTCTTCTTCACGTCTCTTCTACATCAACACGTGTCCCCTCTTCTTCATGTCTCTTCTACATAAACATGTGTCCCCTCTTCTTCATGTCTCTTCTACATCACCATGTGTCCCCTCTTCTTCATGTCTCTTCTACATCAACATGTGTCCCCTCTTTTTCATGTCTCTTCTACATCAACATGTGTCCCCTCTTCTTCATGTCTCTTCTACATCAACATGTGTCTCCTGTTCTCCATGTCTCTTCTACATCAACATGTGTCCCCTCTTCTTCATGTCTCTTCTACATCAACATGTGTCCCCTCTTCTCCATGTCTCTTCTACATCCAACATGTGTCCCCCTCTTCTTCATGTCTCTTCTACATCAACATGTGTCTCTCTTCTCCAATGTCTCTTCTACATCAACATGTGTCCTTCCCTCTTCTTCCATGTCCTCCTACATCAACATGTTCCTCTCTTCTTCCATGTCTCTTCTACATCAACATGTGTCCCCTCTTCTTCATGTCTCTAAGTCGATACATCAACAAGGTGTCCCTCTTCTTCATGTCTCTTCTACATCAACATGTGTCCCCTCTTCTTCATGTCTCTCTACATCAACAGTGTCCCTCTTCTCAGTCTCTTCTACACATGTGTCCCCTCTTCTCCATGTCTCGTCTACATCAACATGTGTCCCCTTCTTCTTCATGTCTCTTCTACATCAACATGTGTCCCCTCTTCTTCATTCTCCTTCTACATCAACATGTGTCCCCTCTTCTTCATGTCTCTTCTACATCAACATGTGTCCCCTCTTCTTCATGTCTTCTACATCAACATGTGTCCCCTCTTTTCACGTCTCTTTACATCAACATGTGTCCCCTCTTTCCATGTCTCTTCTACATCAACATGTGTCCCCTCTTCTTCATGTCTCTTCTACATCAACACGTGTCCCCTCTTCTCATGTCTTTCTACATCAACATGTGTCCCCTCTTCTTCATGTCTCTTCTACATCAACATGTGTCCCCTCTTCTCATGTCTCTTTACATCAACATGTGTCCCCTCTTCTTCATGTCTCTTCTACATCAACATGTGTCCCCCTTTTTCATGTCTCTTCTACATCAACATGTGTCCCCTCTTCTTCATGTCTCTTCTACATCAACATGTGTCCCCTCTTTCATGTCTCTTCTACATCAACATGTGTCCCCTCTTCTTCATGTCTCTTCTACATCAACATGTGTCCCTCTTCTCATGTCTCTTCTACATCAACATGTGTCCCCTCTTCTTCATGTCTCTTCTACATCAACACGTGTCCCCTCTTCTTCATGTCTCTTCTACAAACATGTGTCCCCTCTTCTTCATGTCTCTTCTACATCAACATGTGTCCCCTCTTCTTCATGTCTCTTCTACATCAACATGTGTCCCCTTTTTCATGTCTCTTCTACATCAACATGTGTCCCCTCTTCTTCATGTCTCTTCTACATCAACATGTGTCCCCTCTTCTCCATGTCTCTTCTACATCAACATGTGTCCCCTCTTCTTCATGTCTCTTCTACATCAACATGTGTCCCCTCTTCTCATGTCTCTTCTACATCAACATGTGTCCCCTCTTCTTCATGTCTCTTCCACATCAACATGTGTCTCTTCTCATGTCTCTTCTACTCAACATGTGTCCCCTCTTCTTCATGTCTCTTCTACATCAACATGTGTCCCCTCTTCTTCATGTCTCTTCTACATCAACATGTGTCCCCTCTTCATGTCTCTTCTACATCAACAGTGTCCCCTCTTCTTCATGTCTCTCTACATCAACATGTGTCCCCTCTTCTTCATGTCTCTTCTACATCAACATGTGTCCCTCTTCTCATGTCTCTTCTACATCAACATGTGTCCCCTCTTCTTCATGTGTCTTCTACATCAACATGTGTCCCCTCTTCTTCATGTCTCTTCTACATCAACATGTGTCCCCTCTTCTCATGTCTCTTCTACATCAACATGTGTCCCCTCTTCTTCATGTCTCTTCTACATCAACATGTGTCCCTCTTCTTCATGTCTCTTCTACATCAACATGTGTCCCCTCTTCTCCATGTCTCTTTCTACATCAACATGTGTCCCCTCTTCCATGTCTCTTCTACATCAACATGTGTCCCCTCTTCTTCTTTACTAATCAACATGTGTCCCTCTTCTATGTCTCTTCTACATCAACATGTGTCCCTCTTCTTCATGTCTTTTCTACATCAACATGTGTCCCTCTTCTTCTGTCTCTTCTACATCAACATGTGTCCCCTCTTCTCCATGTCTCTTCTACATCAACATGTGTCCCCTCTTCTTCATGTCTCTTCTAACATCACATGTGTCCCCTTCTTCTCATGTCTCTTCTACATCAACATGTGTCCCCTCTTCTTCATGTCTCTTCTACATCAACATGTGTCCCCTCTTCTTCATGTCTCTTCTACATCAACATGTGTCCCCTCTGTGTAAAGAGATTCAGAAAGTATCAGGAACAAAGATTCTCTCTCTTTTTGTCCTGATCCATTTCTATAAAAACCTGTCTGAAAATGAGCTGATCAGATTTTGGCCACTTTATGATGTCATAACGATTTTTTGGCTTGAGTAACCATTAGCCAATCAGCAACCAAGGTAACCCCCCCCCCCCCCTTATCACCTGAATCTCCTCCTAGAGCTCCATTGAGTTATTTCTAACCAAACCTCTCTCAGAGGGGCATGGGGAGGGGCTCCTTATTTTCAGACAGAGAATCAGCACTTTTGAAACAGGGCTGAAACAGAGGGGATTATGGGTAATGCTGCAATTATCTGTTTGGTGTTTGGAGCCAAACACTTCAGAGACATGTTTGTATACATCTGAGACCTATAATATATTGATGAAAAACAGTATACTAGGGGACCTTTAAGCCAGTATTTGTATACAAGTAATAAGGACAGATTGTTGTAGTAGTTTTTTGTATCCTTGGTGTTTGATGTAAATCACCTCCAAAGCAGCCAGTAAAGAGAACATGTTCTGCTCATTCTCAGGTCCATATTTGTATTGTGTGTCTCTACTGGGACATGTCTCCATGCTTTCATGTTCAAAAAGCTCTTTATTTTTCTCATACTGCCTGTGCTGCAGCACCTCTTTTCACCCTCTGTCTGAAACCAGAGCCCAGTCTGCTCTGATTGGTTAGCTGGCCGACTCTGTTGTGACGGTTAACCGCTGATGGCGCTTTTCCACTGTAGGACCTAGCACGGCTTAGTACGGTATTGTTAGGCCTTGGTAGGCCAGGCTCACTTTATGCTGCGTTTCCATTACAGTTTAGTTACTGGGGTAGTAACTATAGTAACGCAGTGTATGCGGGGCGATCGGCAGTTCGGCGGGCGGAGCGACGCTGCATAAAACTGCCGTGACGTCATCTTCAATGCGAACCACAAAACCAAAACATCAGCCGTTAGCAGTTAGCACACAGAGCTCACAGCTCCTCATATCTGTTCATAAACTAGACAAAAGTGAAACAAGTACAAACCACAGACTGTCTGTGTCATGGCGAATACAGTCAGTCAGGAGTGTGAGGGAGAGAAACACAGGGATTTTAGCCTTTGCAGACCATTTACATGCACACAAACCTAAATAACACACTACAGGAAAGGGAAGCCTCCAAAAAGCAGAATAGGACCCATTGAAAACCTCTTGGGTCAATGACCTATCCCAATCCCAGTTGACGTTATACTGTTGGAGTCAGAGGGACTGTTTTCAGAAAGCTGATGTGATCCAGTGTGAGGCACTGTGGCCCCTAGTGAGTAGGATTGGATAATCACAACAATAAAATAGTCCACCAAAAGTAAATAGCTGTGTTTGACCTAACAAACAAATTAAATGATGCCCAAAACAAAAACACCCTAACTTGGCTCATGGCTCCACTGGTTTCTTCTCTCTTTAGCTCATAGTCGTCTAAAACTGCTCCTTCTTACCTCGAGCAAAAAACATACAAGTTCATATGAATTACAAATGGTGAGGCTTCATTGTTTCTCTGACTGTCTCTGACTCTATTCAGGGAACATAATATATGTGGAAAATGAACTATCCCTGACCTTAAGCAAACAAATCCACATTATGTGTCAAATGAATACATATTTATTATGTAAATATACAAATATGATGAGTAAATTGTCTATTTTCTTTGTGTCCTACAATTCAGCACTGTTTAAATGACTTCATCTTTCATGAATGACTGCACGGTAATGCCTTGGCTTCTTTCACCTACAATACCACCTATAACAATAGAAGCTATTATAATACTATTGTTATTTATTTTTTACATTATTCACTGCAAAACGTTACGTGCAAAATAGCTATAAAAGAGCAATGTACAGAGGAATTTACTGCCAAAATAAGTAGGCGTCAATCTTTTATTTTACGCTTTTATTAAACAGTATACTTGTGTGTGTATTATAGAAGCCCAGAGCAGCTACAATTTATTTTAAACACCAATGAAACAACAAGTATTTAAACATATTGGTCTCATTATCCCAAAAATAGTTTAAAAGCGTGTTAAAATGCAGTTAGTTGGTCTCTCTATGTTTAGGGGTTTTGCTAAAGAATATGCAATGTATTGTTTTATTTTGACCTAGACTAAGGTAGTAATTGCTGTCCCTTTACCTTCTCTTGTCAAATAATGGAATACAGTCAAGCTCACATGAAATCACACGCTGTATTTACTTAGTTTAGCTCTCCAGCTACTGCTCCATGACCAGACTCTTTGATAGGTGGTTTGGTGGTAGATTGTTGGATAGATTACTACAATTAGTGGCTAAGAAAGGAAGTACATGTCTGATATTCTTGTTACACTTTGTCTGAGGATAATTGTATTGAATGAGGCTAAATAAACATCCAGGCCTCTCTGCACTTCCAACACTACGCAAATGTTTCTTGATTTAATCTCTGCTTATCACTCGTTGAATACTTTATTGTTTTGTAAAGCACTCTGTGGGGAACATTTGTTCAATTCCTTCCAGCAAAGTTGTAGATTAGAATATGAGGCATCTCACACACAAGAATCTGACATCAGTGTTGCTGCAGAGAACTCTGTGAAATACAAACTGAGATGACGTAAACCTCTCACGCACACGCACTCGCACACACATGCACACACATGCACACACGCACACGCACACGCACACACACACACACACACACACACACACACACACACACACACACACACACACACACACACACACACACACACACACACGCATACCATGTATACAGTACATCACTTCAGGGGACATTACATTGACTTACATGCATTTCCTGGAGACTTATCCTAACCTTAACCATAACCAACACATGCCTAACCCTAACCCTTACCCAAACCTTACCCTAACCCTAATCCTAAACCTAACCAAGTCTTCACCCTAAAATTAATGATCCCCCTCATGGGGACCTCCAATTTGTCCCCATAAGGGAGGCGAGTCCCCACACGTGACTGTGTAAACAGATTTAGGTCCCCACAAGTATAGTAATGCTAGGCCACACACACACACACACACACACACACACACACACACACACACACACACACACACACACAAGATCTGCTCATGTGGTGTTTCAGACTGGATACGACCAGATTCACTGTATGTGGGCTAATGCATATGTATGGCACTATGTATAACATTGCATGTGTGTGCATGTGTGTGTTAATGTGTGTATGTCTCATATGTCTTATATGTCACGGCTCTATGAATAATATACAAAGTGAGTTTCACACTGCGCTGACACTCTGTATAATGTACTAAGCCCAGCAGAGCGCTCCTGATGTTCTGCTCTCTCTGAGCAGCAGACTGAGCCTGCTACATCCTCGCACTTCAAGAAAACTAAGCTGTGCTGACACTGTGTGGGCTACAGCATACTCCATTATAACACACAAAAGCAAAGTCAAGACCCAAAGACATGCTGGGGAAAACAGCCCCAATCTATGCATGCTGAAAACTTCTCCTTAGAAAAGCGAGATGACTATACCCCTTCACTTCTCGCTCTACTCTGTTAAAAGGAATATTAAGTAGTAGCTTTCACACAGAGGTCACAGGAACATGTTGTTACATCGTGTTTTCATGTCGTGCTGGTTCTGACCTTTTCACTCAGTTGTTTGTGTTCTCTGAGAAATAATACATCATTCAAGTTCTACATTAGCACCTCTCATAATTACAACATGACGCACTTCATACAGGTACATGACGCACTTCATTTCATTATGCTGATGTAAACAAGCGTTTCATTCAGCCAATGCACAAAATAAATAATGAGAACAAATAACATAACAGAGCCTTTGAAAAGTCACAAAAGGGACTTTTGTTGGGATGTCCCTCACAATATCTTTAGTTTACTCCTGATTCATACATTTAAAAAAACATTGTGGCTGGAACTGTAGGAACTGCCATGGGTAATGCTTTGCAGATACTAAAAGGAGAAGTAATATAACGTTATGTATGCATTGACTGATCATTGAATCAGGCTGGTACCGTAAGCAACCAATGACTTCCACTGGAAGAAGTTGAAAGCTACCCTTGGGAGAAATCTAGTTTGGTAAACTAAAGCTACTTAAATAAACTAGGTCAAACTGTTCTGTATAGAAAAAGATCAAATTGACAATGCACATGTCAAACTAAACAGTCACATGGCAGCAAAAAATGACATTTAATTACATAAATGCCCACTTTTTCACAGTTCACATGTAAACAAAGAAACAAATACATTTCCCTAACGTTAAAAAACATTGAAACATGCAACTTTAGACCATTTCACCAACTTGAGCTCAGATTATAATAATATTATCATAATAATAAAAAATAAACGATTATAGAGTCTTTTTTAAATCAGCAGTGCTGGTTGCAGGAGCTTCCCGAGGTGTCAGGTGTGTTGGTGTGTGAGTGAAAGATGTGTGATCGTCGGGAGAAATGCTCGAGGCCAGCGCGTTTGCTTTCCATCAGTGTGAACAAACTTCACCCTGAGCCACTGAAGGCTTTCCAAGTTTTATGTGGGTGACAGAGCACACAACCTGAAAACCCTGAAGGCTGCTGAGCCTCTGTTTTCTTCCCACCTGGAATCTGCATCTCATTACTAACTCCTGAACACAGAACATAAAAGACAAGTACAAATGTATTCTGAGAACAGGGGAGTTAAAGGTGTAGAAAAAACCAGGAAAAGTTGCATCTTTGACTATGCAAGTTTGCTGCTACTGTTACTGTTTACTGTTCAACTACATAACAGAAATACATAATGGGGCATGCTTAACATCTAGATTATGAATTAATTAGGGCTGTCAACCTTAACAGGTTATTGCTCAGGATGGATCTGGACACCTCATCAATGACAAATGGTCACTGCACTAAGCTTCAGGTGTGGTGAAAACAAAAGAAAGCAATTTAGCTGAAGCATGAGCTAGCCTGTTTCTTGAAGTTGCAAAGCATTGCCCTGTGTCGAGCCCATTATACAGAGGGTGATCACAATATAATAGCAGCAGCAACTATACTGCCATCCGGGATAATAGTGTCACCAAAAAGACTACATATGAGCATATGCCCTGTGTAGCACACATTATAGGGAGGTTCATCACAGTGGCTCTATTGCCCCTTTTCCACCAAACCAGTTCCAGTTCTAGCTCCGTGCTCTTCAGGTTCCAAACTGGTTCTTCTTTTTAGCCCCAGTTGTGTTTCCACCGCTGAGAGCCCGACTGGTGCTGCGTCATGACATCACCGTTTACGTCGCTGATTTTCTCCCCAACGCCGCTCACAACAACAACAATGGGGGACTGCGTCGGGTGGATGATCGTGTTTCTTTTAATCATACGAAGCCAGATTAAATTAAATAACTACTTCTCAACCTTATACTTTTCTCCAGAGTGCCGTGGTTCATTGTTTATTAATGTGTTTCCGCGGCATTTACCGACCGCTGCAGTGCTGCTCGTCCACCGGAGTTTATTCTACCTCCGTTAGCTCACGGCCGCTGGAAAGTCTTCACTGTCTGACTGTCACACAAGCAGCTGATACATTCCCCCCCCCCCCCCTTAAGTGAATGTGTTTCAGTCTGAATTGACGCTGTTTGACATCACAACGCTGTTATGAAAGTTTCTCTGGTATAAAATGGGTGATGTTAGCATAGCAACCAAAGCTAATCTGACTATCTTGACTACTTGTTGCTATCCTATTGTGGCATAAGCCGTTTTCTACAGGCATATTTTACCGGCGTATTTTTCATTATGATTCTACTTGTGATAGTCGGACACGACAACCTGTGCAGCCCATGTATTGATTCCATCCGATAGCTGCTATAATACAAAACAAAACGTCTGCCTGCTCTCCACAATAGAATCACACTAAGCCTGCTTAGTGTTGCCTGACTTTATAAAGGGTATTTGTTTTACAAGTGTGTGGTTGCGTTCTATAGTCACTTCGCCTGCCGTCTTGTCTGCAGACCGGTATCGGTATGTAGTTACTTCGGCATCATTTTTTAAACGTGTATTACAATTAAATCACAGTAAAATATGTTCATTTTTGTTATAGTTGTAGCCCCCTTGCCAGCGATTCTCTCTGACCATTCAGCAGTCGAGTGTTTACGTCACTAGTTTAGCATATTCTGCCCGGTTGTTGGCCCGGTAAGAACCTCGATTTTGGAGGGGCCAGAAAAAAGGTGAAAAGGTAGCCCTGAGCCGGAACTACCCCAGTGGAAAAGCAAAAAAAAAGCGGACCTGGTTTGGTCCGGCCCGCTTAAACCATGCTACGTGCTGCAGTGGAATAGCGCCATAAATTATTACATTTTGGGAACATAGTGAAAGGGTTGAGAGAGGAGCCACATGCAGCGCCAAATCAAATGAGCATGGAAAAGTTAATAGAGTTAAGAGAGTCACATTGGACACGGACAAGCAGAATGAAGTTATTCGAACTCTGTAACTGCAAATCAGTGCTGGATACATTATACACTGTACTGTTGTTATTTATAGGATTGCGATATTGTTACGAGTACTGATGGGTTAATTATCCTCCTGCAATATAATACTTGTACTAAACTACTTGTGCTGTTGGACAACTTTTCTGACTACAAATGCGATTCTAAAGCAATCAGTCTTCAGCTATGTTGGAATTTGGCCTGTTTGAGGCTGCACTTGTGAGCAGTGCTTTGAGTGAAATGCTAATGTTAGCATGGACAAATGCATTCATCTAAACCAGTGGTTCTCAAAGTGGGGGGCATGACAGGGGGGCGCGAGAGACCAGGAGGAAAAATGGTTATTAAAAAAAAATAAAAAATCATATTTTGAAAAATTATTGATTCGAAAATAATATGATACAGTACAGTACTATTACGTCTGGGTCTCTGTGTTTCATTAACGTTTGGCTCTGTGTGTGTGTGGAACGAGCCATTTTGTGTGCGCGAGCGAGAGAGCACCGGTACCGGAGATCGTTGTTGTTAGCTTCTGGTGCTAGCGAGCTACGCTAACGGATATAAGGAGTTTTTTCAACAACAAAGTGGAGGAGAGTCCTCTCCTGTCAGACTGAGAGGCTCAGTGAGCTAAAGGACTCTCAGTGTTATCTCAGTGGGTCTCAAACGTTTTGGTCACCATTAATGTAAACAAGTATTTCCGAGGCACACGTTTATATGATCATTATAGATATAAAAAAATAAGAAAATAAATTAAAAACAGGTATGAAATAATATGACATTAAAAAAAGAATAAAGTTTAAAAGGGAGTGATTTGTAAAATATCCATAAAGAAATAGTAAATCTCTTAACAGTTCTGTTTCAAATGGGTGTTGAGAGATGTATCCATAGATCTCTTCATTTTGCTCTCAAAGTGCACCAGATTGATGCTTTCAACTTCAATATTTAAAAGTCTTCCCGGGGGAACATCCCCCAGACCCCCCTATGTGAGGTCCACACATCACCTATACAAATAGCACTTTACCCCTGCTTACACCTATATGCCGTGAGCTAATTATCGAGCCTTCATTGTAACAGTCGCGGGTACACTGTGTATGTGCGTGTGGATTGTTGCAGTAGAACATTCCACTGTAGTGCCCGGTACATTAATGGGAAACCCTAAATGTTTGAGCACCCTCTATGAAACGTCAAGCTACCCCACAGCACCCCCAAAATAAATCTCTGGCGCCGCCACTGAGCCTGACTATTTGTGTTGGGGGGGCCCGACTTTTTTTTTTCTCCAAAGTTGACAGAAAAAGTTTGAGAACCACTGATCTAAACTAAGGAACATGTACCAGAATGTTTTGCAATATAGAGAGAAATGTAATGCAATTGAGGATATCAGTAAAGTCCTTAGGACACCTCATCAGGAAACCATGACTTTCCATATTACATTTCACAGCCATCCAGGGACATCATTTCCACTGGGGATGGAAATGACATGCCCCTACCCCCTTACCACACACACTGTTCAGAATTGAATTCCATATCTCATTTACAGTTTTTTAAAGTGTTTTTTTCCCCTCAGATTTACTAATCCAGTTTATAGTGAAACGGTTGCCCTGGTTCTCGCCTCTCAGGCTACACACAGCCTCCAGGTTAAACATTCTGAAGCCCACTCATCAGATACCCTGTTGTTGGTATGAATATCAATGTAATCTATACTTTGGGTTTTCAAAATCAAACAGTAATACTACCACTACACCAGTCTGAATGCAGCAGCTGAATCTCTGCAGTATTGAGCAGGGATGCAAAAATGTAGAAAATGTAATCTTTCAAAAATCAAAAGTGATTACATTTATTATAAATGATTTAGAAATTCCTCGCACAAAAATCAAGTTACAGCTAACATGATTTTACAGACACAGATACAGCTTCATTCTGAAATGATGTATCCAATGTCTGAAAATGGGGCCAGTTAGGCTGACAAAATGAATGCTGACATCAAAGTAGAACTAACTACTGACTGGAGTGATTTGGTACATTTCAGAAGATGCAATTCTTTGTAGGATTATAGAGAAGCAGCACTGTTTTTTTCTCTCTCCCTAAACTTTATTTATAGAGTTGAAGAGTTTGATGCAAAATCAAGTTTGCTGTCAATGTGAGAGAGAAAGCAAAGCTGGGGAATGTGTTTTAGGAAATATGTTTATTATTTTTGTGGAAATAATCTTAAATATCTACATACTGCTAGATAAATTCATTGTAAATAATTGGGCTGTATTTTTGCTTGGATTACATGACTGATTAGAAAATTCAAAGTCACTCTTTACAGTTTACGGAAGAAAAATAAGGGTTACATGTAAAACGAAACAAATAGAGATCTGACTCAAAGTGAATTCTGACTTTTGTGACTGAGTCAGAATTCTGAGATTTAAGTCAGAATTCTGAGAAGAAAGTCTGAACAAGTAAAAATGATTTCTTAGAGTTTTGACTTTGTTCCTCAGCATTCTAAAGTTCAAGTCAACATTTTGGCTTTTTTTCAGAGATCAGATTTTAATCTCAGAATTCTCACTTTTTTCTCAAAATTCTCACTTTAATCTCAGAACTAAAATAATAACACATTTTTGTCAGATGTCCCACATAAATTCCTAATCCTCTTCCACACTTCTCCAATGTAACCTACTCAGGCTTTTAATGCCTTCACACTGTGAAAGTATCACACTGAAAATAAACAACAAAACCTGTCACAGTGGTTATTAACTGTTATCTTCACTAATACATTAGGCGTGGAAACAGAAGCTCCACAGTGGATGTTCTAAAGGCCTCGCGCTGTGATATGTCATCAGAGGAGGCTTGAGGATGGAATTAAGCTGAGCCGTGACAAATGAAATGAGCCTGGAACGGCAGAGCAGTGGTGTTTCCTTCAGGCAAACACAGAGGCATCAAACACACAATTATAATCCAACACTTGCCAATGACAAACTCAACAAAAATATGTCAAATAATTTACATATGAATGTAGTTATCAATCTTAGAACCACACAGGAAACCGGCTTAGTTAAGTCAATATTAAAGTTGCTTTTGAAGAATGACAGCGTTATTTTAGATTTTTTAAAGTTTCCTGCGTTTGTAAACTTTCTCAGTTCTGACGTTAACTCCATTGAGATGAGACACAATATGAATTGATCTTGAGACTTTCTACCTCTATGAAATTGTTTCATTACACCACTGCTTTATTATGAAGAACAACTAAATATCACGTATAAGAAGAACTAGCATTCGAAGTGGGGCCCGTTTATTCCTATGAAAGTTGGCATTTGCGCATGAAGCCAAAATGGCCTGCCTCTCAAAAGCAAAAATACCCGTATCTGGGCTGTGATAGAGAGCATGCACACTTGTGTTTTCCTTTTGTTTTTTAAAACACTCGTTTACAAATGTACTTTTCACATTTTTTCCACGGATGCCCTTTCCGATTTCCCAATGGGAAAATTATTTTTGACATGGAAATGACATTCCTTCTCACACAGTTGTAGTACCGTTTGGCCACTACAAATATTTGCTTCAACATCTGGCACACTTCCTAGGGGTTCCTCCATTTCCACCACCTCGAGGTCCTGGTCCTCCGCCTCCTCAGGCGAGACATAATAGGCCTGGAAGTGCTCCAGACGGTGCCGGCGGCTGAGCCGTGGGAGCATTCAACAGGCATTACAGGATGGAGACTGGGTCAGGCCGTCCGCGGTGGGGATCGGCACCTGCGATTAAGCCGGTGCATGCAGGACAGGGCCGGCGCTCAAGGAGTGGTGAGTCCATGATTTAACTTTCTTTCTCTTTCTTTCACGTTTACGTCTCAGTTGTTATATATACTCGCTGAAGAGAAAAGGATGGCAGTCAGGAGGCGAGGCCACCCTTATATATAGGCTACGGTGAGCTTGGCAGGGGACCTAGGACCAGGTGGAGGGATTATATATCTTCGCTGGCCTGGGAGCGCCTTGGGATCCCCCAGTCAGAGCTGGTTGATGTCGCCAGGGAAAAGAAAGTTTGGGGCTCTCTGCTGGAACTGCTACCCCCGCGACCCGACCACGGATAAGCGGGAGAAGATGGATGGATGGATGGAGCTTGGCACACATTCAGGTAGGCCCGCCCCGAGGGGCCGGCTACGTTTATAGATATCTCAGTAGGTGAATGCTTGCATAGTATGGTTGAGAGGTAGTACCCATAGAGTCCAGTAGAGGGTGGAGCCTGTGTAAGATATAACACATTTGTTGCTTTGCGTTTAGTTTCCTTGCTTTCATCTTGTACGCCATCAGTTTGAAATCTAAAACGATTGTTTATACTTTGATAGAGCCAAGCAAATGTGTATCCAGCCTACCATTGACAATCATTGAAATTCAGTCAACTGATTTATGTACCAATGTGTAAAAACTAATAAGAGTGAATCAGAGTTTGTCTCTGTTGCCCATTTACCAACAGAGACAATATTGACTTTATGCAAATCAAATTGGTTTGTTAGTTAGAGTTTTTGAGGTGAAGCTAATGTTACGCTGGAGCCATCAGTGTGAGGCCTTAATGAAGGAAATCAAAGTGCCAGTGATGGGGGGAAAAAGGCAAATACAAATGTGACCTGCTCCATCGAAATCAGTCGCATTGACCCGAAGACACATTTTGAGTTGTATACACTACTGGAAAGAGGATATTCCTAGCTTTCTAATGATATCAGGATTGTTGTTCTACTCCAAATATTAAGCAAAATATGTCACATTATAGGCTATAATGACTGTCACAGAGTCATCATTTTGAGAAAAAGGCCTTCAAAGTTTTCTCTTCTCTGGAATCCATCGATCTGATTGATTATTAGCAAATGATCAAAATACTACGGAGGGAAGATATTTTCGTTTGGAGGGGAAGCTCGCGAGTGTGTGTGTGTGTTTGTGTAATTTTGCGTTTGTGTGTATTGTGTTTGTTTCCCGGGGAAAACACTCACGAGAAACACCGGCTGTTGTTATGCCTGCTATGACGTTAAGTTACTCCGTTCTCCGCTTGTAATTATGACGTTACAAGCTTCAAAGTTGTATTTATCATCTGAATTTGCCAAAACAAGTTTAATATTCTGAAAGCCAAGACTTTGTTTAATTGAAATCAGATGAAAACAAACTGTAACGAACCCTGCCGTGTTATCTATGATTACTATACTCTTACATTCATAATTTCAGCCGGATGGAGGGGGGCGGCGCTGCGGAAGAGCAGATTGCGAGTGAGAGCTGTCATCTTCCGTTTACAAGCTTCAAAAATGTATTTATTGTGTGATTTTGGAAATAAAAGTTTCATATTCTGAAAGCCAAGACTTTGTTTGTTTAAAATCAAACAAAACACCCGAACCCCGAAAAAATAGTTTTTTACGTAAATCCACGTTTATTTTGAAATGAGCCGTTGCGACTTCCGACTGATTTCGATAGAGCGGGTCACATATGTTGTCTTCAGCTTTTGCTTCACCCACTGATTAACCGTCTTAGTGACAACTTTGGAGGCAAGACCAGAGGGCAAAACAATATTCTTGAGGACTTTAAAGAACCAGCACCTTCAGGCAGATTACCAACACATTGTGTATTTCCAACGCATCACACATTGTCTTTTTCCTTTTGCTCTAATTTAACCTTCTTATTAATGTTTTACAAGAGCAGCAGACGGTGATGGGGCATCAGGAAGTCACGTGTGCAGTCTGTTTAAGTGCAAGACTGGGGATGTCAGAGTTGAATGCCTTCCACATAAAGTAGTTCTGTTCAGAGTCCCGGGGCTCGCTGAGGGATGGAAAGGTTTAGCTAATGAACTGCATTTTAGAAGTGCACACCTTAGATATGAATTCACTTTGAACGTGGCACTGAAGGAACAATGGAGAAAAAAAGTGACAGGTTGCATTATCTCTTTGTTGCTCAGTCAATCAAATGTTATTGAAAAAGGTTCAATTACAAAAAGGAATGTTCATAAAGAGCTGTTCTGTCTCTGGTGAGAAGGTGACGTCGTATACAGTAGCATGTATTATTCTCCTTAACAAGGGAGTATTACATTTTAAAGCACTTCTGGTGTAAGAGGGACTCAAGATTCTTGCTGTCTATATTCGTGTAGTTAGTTTACATTTGCTGTTCAGAGTCCATAAGTGTCCCAATGCAAAGTATGTCAACATGCACTATGGGTACCAGGAAGGTGCAAACATGCTGTAACCAGTTATGGAAAAGTACTCCAGATAATTGACTAAACCGATAATTAAGCAAAAGTACACAATCTTAAAATAATCCATTACAAGTAAACGTTCAAATTGTTAGTTAAGTAAAAGTACAGATACAGACTGTATTAAAAGTATCAAAATTAAGAGTATTCATAGTGCGGAATGGCTCTTTTAAAATGTTCTATTATTATGGAATGTTAGTGTAAATAAGTTGTGTATAAATGATATAAACACATCATGTTATTAAGTAAAAAGTTACTAGTTACTACAACTGCTAAATAAGTGAAGTGGAGTTAAAAGTAAAGAGGCAAAGTACAAACTTGGTTACATTACACCACTGAACATGACATTCAATAAGTGGGGAGTGCAAAACAGAAATCCCACCCAGGACTGAATGTGGTTGCTTTGGTAATATTCTCAATAAAATGTGTTGGTTCATGACGGAACTTTGTGCGAGTGAATGTTAGTCCAGGTAAAAAAATTAAATATAAATCAATGTCTTTTTAAGACATATTGCCCCAGGTGCAAAAGAAAGGTTCTCTTTGATGAGTTATACATAATTTAGTTGGTATTTCAACAAAAATATACATAACAAAGTTGTTGAATTATATAAGTATTAATATAAAGTTCATTATCACTCTTAACGTCAACATTCTTACCAAAGTTGCCTTCAATACAAAAATATAGGACAATTATGAAGTTCAATATTTAAAACACATTTTCCATAATGAAATCTCCATAAAAGTTAGGTATAATTTTAATAATTATTAATAATGTATATATTGTAATAATATATATATATATTTTTAATATAATATTAATATGACATTTTTGTTTGTGCAGTTGAAGTTTTAGGCAGTTTTGAAAACAACCTCTTTTTCGGGCGCTTTCAGACCAACTTCAGCTGGACCGATTCCAGCACAGCTGTTCCTGGGGTTTAATAATCACTGAAGAAGACTGAAGCCCGTCCAATCAGGACACTTCCCACATTTCAACTCAGCAGGTACCTCAGCCGAACTATGGTAGTAACTCTTGATGAATAATCAGGCTCCAGCAAGGACAGTTGTTTAAATTCATGAAAATGACTTAAATAAATCCAGTCCAACTTTAAACCAAATACTTACTTTAAAATTCAAATTAAGATTTTGGAGGGTTAGGGGTAGGGTTACTGTGAAACAAAAAAGAGTCGATCAAATATGTAAAATAAACATGTGACCCAAGCTGTTTTAGTCGGCAAACTAAAATGAAAAAAAGCCATGGTTCATTTGAAATACCAACAACTGAACAATAAACCACTGTAAACTGGGACAAGAAAACTAAACTGCATTTGGAATTCGAGACAAACTCATTTTGTCCCTGATACTCACATTTATGTTTCTAATGTTTATACATTTGGGAAATCTCAGTGAAATCTGCAGCAGGAGAAGATACTCGATAGAACAAAACACAGAAGTACAATCAGACACCATCAGAAACAACACATACATCTCTATACGGTTTCAAATACACACATCAAATACAAAAGGAGAGTATGCTATAGACAGTATGGAGAGCACACATTTTAGACAAGTAGATGTAATCCAAGACTCTCGATAATTGTTGGTTATCTGCCAAAAAGGCCCTCGGAGACATAGCAGCATTTAGCTCGTAATCATCCGCCTCATTTCTAGAGAGAAATGAAATGCAACTCCACTAGGATAATGTAAATGGCTTTAATCTCATTTATATTACAGCCTTAATTGCATCTTTTTTACAAGACAAAAAAGAAAAGAAAAACAGTGTGTGTGTGTGTGTGTGCGTGCGTGCGTGTGTGTGTGCGTGCGTGTGCGTGTGTGTGTGTGTGTGTGTGCGTCTGGGGGATTGGACAAAAAGAGAGTAATAAATGACAAATTATATTTAAAATGAAATGAGTAACAATATAATAGTCATATATCATAGGAAGGGGGGGCATATAAATAGTAGCATGACCTTAAAGAAGTAGAAAGGGGTGGTGGGTGAAATCGGACTGAGGATTATTAATTACATTTTTCCAAATATGGGTTCCAGATTGCATCAATATCATTGGTTTGGTTTTTTATGCCGGCAGATCATTTTTCCATTGAAATGTATTCTATAAGCGGGTGCTTTTGTGGCGTGATTTCCAATTCATGAGGATCGTTTTTTTTGCAATGATTAGGGCTATGGACAGTACTTGATGTAATGTTGATGTTCACATTGGAAATGTCTCCTAGTAAACAAAGGGATGGAAGAAGGGGGTGTGGCAGTCCAGCAAAAGAGAGAGATTGTCGGTGATGTCAATCAATCAATCAATGTTTATTTATAAAGGCCAATATCACAAATGTTACATTTGTCTCAGTGGTCTTCATAGTGTGTACAGAATATCAGTATGACAATACGACACCCTCTGTCCTTAGACCCTCACATCGTACAAGGAAAAACTTCCAGAAGAAAACCCACAGTTTAAAGGGAAAAATGGGAGAAACCTCAGGGAGAGCAACAGAGGAGGGATCCCTCTCCCAGGACGGACAGACGTGCAATAGATGCCGTGTGTAAATTGAAAAGATAATACATTTACAACGTAGGTAGTCCAAATGTTTTGGTGATGATGTTATACCAGAATTGCTTAACTGGTGTGCATTCCCATGTGCATGTAGGTGTCTGTGGTGTTAAGTGAGCAATGAGGACAGATGTCAGAATCTACAAAACCCATTTTAAACATCCTTTTCCCCGTGTAGTGCACTCTGTGAATAATCTTATATTGTATGAGGTGCATGTTGGTGTTGGTTGATATGGAGAAGATGTTTCTGCAGACCAGAAGTCGGCGCTCGGGGTGATCTGTAGATCTTTTTCCCATTTATTTGAAGGGATGGACATTGTTAGGTCTGCAGAATAAATTAATTTATATATTTTTGAAAGTATTTTTTTTCTTGATTTGATTTGGAATATTTCTGAGGGGGGATAAGAGATCAAAGTTTTGCTGTTAACTTTGGTTTGAATTGGATGATTTGAGTTGTAAATATTCTAAATATTGATGTTCCCTGATGCCGTACTTCTGGACCAAATCAGATAATGGAATTAACTTGTGTTCATGAAATATATGTTTGAGGTGTGTGATGCTTTTGGTGATCCATGATTTGAAATGTAAAGGTATTCTGTTTATTAGAAAGTCAGGATTGTTCCAGATGGATGTTTGTTCGGTGGGTGAAATTATGTTGTTAGTTAATTCGTTACATTTCCACCAGGCTGTTGTGATAAGGGTTCCTAGTAAAACCATTGTGCATTTTGATCAACATCATAAAGTCATTATATGAGAGAGAGAGAGAGAGAGAGAGAGAGAGAGAGAGAGAGAGAGAGAGAGAGAGAGAGAGAGAGAGAGAGAGAGAGAGAGAGAGAGAGAGAGAGAGAACAATGACTGCTTTTTTCCCCTTGTTGCATGTTTGAGTTTTACGTCTGTCCAGTATTTCTCGGGGGAACTGATCGTTGAGTCCATAGTCCGTACCTTTGAGCTGTCTGCCTTGATGCTGTACCTGTTGTTTCTGTTTGAAATGTTCAAATGTAGCAACACCAGGTCGCGGGCGTTTGTTTGAGGTGTTGTTTTGGCCGATGCGGTGCACTCTGTGAAATGTTATGTCCTTAACTGTGTCCGGGGAGATTTTCAGTTGGGTTATCATAAAGTCCTTTATCAGCTGTTCAGGGTTATCGTGCTGTGTTTGTTCTGGAATGCCGGAAAAAAACAAGATTGTCTCTCATGCCGCATGCTTCTAAATCGAGAATGGTTTCTTTACCCTTAATTGCATCTTAAAACACTTCTCAGTTGGGTTTTACTGCTAATTCGCTTGAATTTGTGAGAAACAAAAGAATGATATTTTAAATATATTTACAACCTTGTCATCTATACAGCTTTGCATATGCTTATGTGTGAATGCGCAGTAAAGTGTGATTGGAAAGTGTGAACCATTTCCTCTGGGCTCTATATCTCTATATATGTACGTGTGACTTTGAGAAAATAAATAAGGAGAGAGACATCTATGGATGTTCCCCTCGAGAGACAGAGGCATCCTGCCTGGTTCTTTATTGGGTTCTCAGGGCTTTGATGCTCCTCCTGCTGTCTCCTCTCATAGCTAAACCCTCTGATGGAACCAGGTTATACGTAGCATATTACATGTATCGCGATTATGATTAGATCTTCAAAGGAAGTCTTCTGAGAGCTTTGATGCTCCCTGTGCTACATCTCCAGTGCTCTCACACAGAAGGACACCACGACGAGTGAGCTGGCACAGAACCCACTGTTTGTCCCGAGGACATTCTGTCAGCTGTTGTTTGGGTCAGTTTAACTGAGAGGACAATCTGTTGCCACTTCTGTTAATAGCATCAGCCTCCTCCGAAACAAGTATCGTTGCATAACAAAATATTTCGCGTTAGCAACAAAGACTACGCCATTTTGTTACCAACTATAGCATATTTTGTAGTATACTCAACAAGAAGAAGAGCAGTCTGCTATAATACACAGTGCAAAATACTTTGTCTGCAGAGGTGTCAGAGCAAACAGGCTGCCAGAATGTTCTGTGTCAGGGTTAGCAATTGGGGGTAAGGGGTTCATTGCCTTGCTCAAGGACACTTTTGTAGTACCCAGTTGTTAACTGGCACCTCTCCAGCTACCAGTCCACACTACGTATTTATGTCCGATCGGGACTTGAGCCAGCGACCCTTTGGTTCCTAAGACTGTGAGACAAGACAAGTCCCCCACAGACTGAGCTGCTGTTGCCACAACAAAGTTACACAGATAAAAATTTTTAATTAAGTGCGTAGTTAGATTTTATTTATTTATTTTCATTTTCTGGTATTTCATTTTCATTTTAGCCCTGTAAATAACTTTGTTAAACATCTATCTGTAGACCTGAAATATACATATATATATTTTATTATTTGTATTACTAAACTGTAGGTTCTGAAATGTATCTTTCATTAAGGTTGTAGTTTCTATGGCTCAATATTTGAGGACTTTGACCAAAAACATTGAAATTGGATAACTCACGGGAGCACTTGTTTTTCTTCATATGCTAAGCTCTTTGTCTATTTGCTTCAAATAATGATGCATTCTGGTAACTTGGCTGGGTCAGTTGTCTGTATTGTTATTCATTTAGTTGAATAAAAGAAAAAAAAGTTCCTTGAAAGCGCAAAGTCTAGAACTTGAGGTCTGCAAGTTCATAAAACCCTCTTCTAATATCTAAAAATTAACTGGTTCATGAATAAGTATTATATTGTCATTGGGCCTTTTGTCAGCCATTTGATGTATTAACTTGACCCATTAAATCAGGGATGGGCAACTTGGATGGTGGTGGGGGCCACATGATTGATGTACTGGCCACCAGGGGGCCGCAGATTCACTTGGAACACACACACACACAAATTCCATGTATTGTATGTAATTATTAACAAATATACTAAGTCTGACATCTTCATTGACATTTTACAATCTTTCAGGGAACATCCTCTAATAAGCTCACTAAACAATATCAGTTCATAGAACAGGTTATTTAACAGTGGAATAAAACTATTTTAAACTATTGGAAAGCACGGAAAATGTGTGTGCATTAAGAATAACCATTAAGATGACATAAACATGAAGTCATGAACACTAACCCAGACATTAGTTGTCTAACTTGAACCTAAGACACTTGTAGCCAGTCTCTGCTGACGCACAATAAGGGGAATGTCAACAGAGAGACCTGTCAACCCGCACTCTGCTGTTCCTCAGCGCCGCTCCCCCTCCCTCCCGCTGAAATGATGAATGTAAAGCATATAGAGTGGCGAAGTCACGCCCATCTACTTCCGGTCCATGGGACCTTATTTCGGAAAAATAATGTAATGAAGTCAATGGAGAGAGAAAACTTATTTTTCGATCCCATTTGAATTGTGCCATGAATTACACATATGATGTTTGTCAATCTTAAAATATAATTTCCATGTCAAAAAAGTCACAGTTTGTCGTAAAACTGTTGAAATATAAGACTATGAAAAATACGCAACTAGAAAGACTACAAATGCCAGAGTAAGTGATGTCATAACTGTTTTCCTCCACTAAGAGATAGCTAAGATCAGCGCCATACAGATATAATCTATCTATCTGGCGCTGGCTAAGATAAGATAACTTTAACAAGATGCCTGTGTGCTTAGTACCAGGTTGTTATCATACCAGCAATGGGTCTTGCTCGTTCTTTCGCTTCCCGTCTGATGAAAGGACCAGGAGTGGCTGGATCAAGTTAGCTACCTAGCTAGTAGCTAGCACGTTAGTTAGCATTACAGCCTTGTCATTTTTATTAGCCTTAACATGAAGTAACATTAAGTAACCCAAAATGTTAAACAGTAAGAGTAGTAGTCATATTTCGTGAACCCTTTGAAGAGTACTGTCACCGGTGTGATCCTTCTATAATACACCATTTAAGCCCGGGGTAGAAATGCTAACGCTAGCATCGCCGATCGCCGATCTTTTCTACTTCACGCTATCTGCACAAATAGACTGTTTCACCAGTCTATGGTGTACACAGAGGAAAAAGGGAGAGAATTGGACGTTCAATGAGGACAATGATGTCCGCACGGAGTGGCTAACTGGAAGCGCTAAACTTCAGCGTCTATTTGGCTGGCCATGTCTTCTTTTTGACAAGGATTCGTGCTCCCTGAACAATCCTTGGGCAACTTCAGGATTCATCGACCTTGCCAACCTGCCACGGGCAATTGAGAGGCACGGTAAATCCAAAAAACACAGATTGTGTGATTGTCTGCATACATTAATAAGTAAAATGCTTAAATTAATAAGGAGAGAGTTTCAGCTGGAGAGTGCGTGTGGACCTGTCGGTTAGATAACAGGCGTGTGCAAGTCCTGCATCTGTGTGATACAAATGTGTGTAAAATGATACCGGGCGCTGTAATTACTCATCTGGTTACGTTATTGACCACCCCCCCGACCCAAATAATGGGCTTCCCCTATATTTTTCCCCACGCCACGCTACTGATTGAGGGTAGTCAATCGTTTTGTTGACAAGACAGTAGTGACGGCCATCTTGGTGACGTGTGTTGTTCTGCGAGACCAGAGATGTAGTTCATTCAGCGTTTCACACAAACAAAAGTGTTACTTCACAGTTTTACGACATTATTATTTTTTTGACTTGCAAAATTATCTTTTAAATTGACAAACATCATATGTGTAATTTGTGGCACAATTCAAACGGGATCGAAAGATAATCTTTCTCTCTCCATTGACTTCAATACATCATTTTTTAGAAATAAGGACCCATGGAGGTCCACCGGAAGGGGAGGGACTTCGCCACTCTATAGTAATCATAGATAACACGGCAGGATCCGTGACAGTTTTATTTAATCTGATTTCAAATAAACAAAGTCTTGGTTTTTAGAATATTAAACTTGTTTCGCCAAATTCAGATGATAAATACAACTTTTAAGCTTGTAAAGGCATAATTACAAGCGGTAACTTAACATCACAGCAGGCATAACAACAGCCGGCGTTTCTTGTGAGTGTTTCCCTGGGAAACAAACACAATACACGCAAACGCGTCACAGATTATTTTTGCGGTATTTGGCTGCCGAACGAAATCATGTACGCAGCTGGCGACGTAACTAGGAGTCTAGTGGACGGTATCGGTACTTATTTCATACGAAAGGATCACGCTGACAATCATCTGACAGCGGCAGAGCTGAGTCCCTCTGAGCTGCAGAAGTGCTGCTCTGTGTCACATCCTGTTCTCTAACTCATCTTGAGGTGAACTAATAAAGCTGCACTTCACAGCAGGGATCAATGTGGCATCCCATTATGATTACAGTAAGGTATAAACATGCATTCAGCAAAGCTAGATGGGAATGAAGAACAACCCTGACTTTGTGTTATTTATATTTGTCTTGTAAAAAAAAACAGCTTACGCAAAAAAACAGCTTATGCAAAAGTATAAGTTAGCAACTACTGCTATAAAGCAGGGTTTATGGAGTTATGAATTCTGATCCCAAGTTACAAGATAGCAAGAAGAACTTCATTAAGGCAGTAAAGACTACATTTTACCCTAAACTTGCAGATATTAAAAGGTTGCAGAGAAAATAAGAATCATGCAATATTGTGTAATCGCAAGGGTCAATGTGCATCAAAGCACAAGCTGAAAAGTGAGTTTAAAGTGTAATACTCTTATAGACCAGCTGCACTCTGTAACAAGTTGAGCACCACAGAGAGTGTCTGAAGGCCAGGTGTGAGCACCACGGATGGCGCCAGAGGGATAGAAAGAAGTAGAGTGTGGCAGATAATCTATTTTCTAGTCCAGGTGCTCCATTTAAAGGATCACAGACCTGCAGACTCCCTGATCAGCACCAGGTCACGCTTACAGAGGAAGCCTCTGGTCGGAGGAAGAAAAACTGTCATACAGCAAACAGTTTCCACAGAGGAGCTAAAGAAGTGTAACAAACCCAATGAAACTGTCTTCGGGGGATCAAAAACAGAAAGAGTGAAAGATAGATAGTAGCACAATGGCATCCTTAGACCCTCACCTGCTGAAAGTACCCCACAGACATGAAGAGTTTTCGCCAACACTCCGAAACTGAAAAGATTTCAACTGCCCTACTTTATTATTGTTCCAGAGCTCAATGTCAAAAACATCTAATACCAAACCCAGGGTCAACGATTACCGTCACATCAATAGCAATAACCTACAAGCAATTATAAGTATTCTTTCACTGCACAGTATCAGGAATATTGTAAGGATAAAAATGTAGCCCTTGATTTCTATTGCTTTTTTATCTGATTTTGTATTTTGTTATTATTGGACTAAGAAATGCTATGGCACAGTTTTCACATTGGGATTAGTAAAACACTGACCTATTTTAAGAAGACTGTAGTAACTGATTTATTACCTCAGTTAACATTTTCCTGATTACTTGGTTTCAAGTATTCTCCTTTACAGTATATTAATCATTTTGTGAATAAATAATATTCTTAAAAAAAAGCTTAAGGGGCAGGGCTACTTTGTGATTGAAAGGTCACCACAGTTTTGTCCCGTTTAGGGTCTTGGAACTTAAACTGTTTCACGGTGTGTTTCTACTTTATGAAAGTTGATTCAAACTATTTGGTTGCCTTCTTAGGAGAAGTATATTTCAGTGTTTGATTACCCTGTCGTGTCACTTCTGCCAACGCCATACAGATGGCCAAATACAGAGATGCTGACCCAAACCAACACAACACCAAGCTCATGGCTTCAAAATATGAGTCCACAATCCAATGGGTGATGTCAAGTTTACAACGTCAAATTGTATACCTATAAAGTCTACATTGTTATTTCTTATCCCCAGGATGAAATGCTTGGGGCCATCGGTTAAGCACCAGTTTGAGTGAGACTGAATTCTAAAACAATATGGTGTGAAGAGAAGACACATGACTCCTCTCTGAGAGACCTGATTATGTTCGCAAAGAGTTTTTCAAGTTCAAGCAAAGGACATTTAGAAGGAATACATGAACAGGCTGAACCTCAGTAGTACAACATTGAACAAATAAAATAGAGTTTTCTACGGTTATCACTGGTGGGAAATCTCCACCTACAGAAACGGATGAATCACTGAAGAATCCAAAACAACGCTATCCAAAAAAGGAGAAGCAAGTGAGCAACATCCTTGATAGAACATATGATGAGTAATGTTCCCTCTACCCACTGCTGGACACATGTCAGGGATAACAGGCAGATTTATTTTCTCATTTCATAATCCACATCACAAGTTAGTATTTTTGAATTTGGACATGGAAGAAGCCAACCAGCTCTTTCCTATATGCAACAGCAGATACAGCAACTATTTCCAAAGCAAACACCACCATTTATATTCAAATAATATGTTTTCTCATATCCTGAAATGATCATACATCACATGCAAGTTGGATGAATAGGAAACAGCTGAGCAAGAAATGTAATTTTGAGACTTTAAAGTGGCACGTCTCAGCCGTTTAGCCCTGTGAACCGTGTACACCTCTTATCTAATGCACCCAGCAACACCTCTGCTCTATTCATTTCTGACCCTACTACTACGTTTGGAATCTTGCACACAAAAAGCAGAGTTTGCTGAGCACACCATTCTCATTTTAACATTCACACACACTCTTCTCTGTGAGGGACGAGATATGCAGTTCTGACTTTATAGGAATTGTTATGTTGTATTTGAAGGTGGAAGAAATACTTTTTAATTAAGTGACAATACTATATTGGAACAAATATTCTGTTACAAGTAAAAGTTTTGCTTTCAAAATCTGTGTGTTGAGTTACAGTGGATAAGTGAAAGTATAGGCCTATTTCTTCTTCTCCAAGAATGCTGTCTTCTCCTCATAAGCTACTTTTCACAACACATTGCAGTTGCAGATTGTAAGATGATAAGACTGATATTACTCTCACATCTGTACGCTAAATACACTGTACCGCAGCAACCAGCTAACTTAGCTTAGCACAACAACTAAACGGCTACCCTGGCTCTGTCCAAAGTTAATTACATTTTCCTTCCAGGACCTCTAAAGCTCAATTTGCACTAGCATGTTTTATTTAATTTGTAACGTACAAAAAGTGAAAAGTGTAAAACTGAGGTATCATCATTGAATGGGAGATTGTGTGTCAGACTATTTCTTAGCCAGGACCAGTAACTTCCTGTAGTATCCTCTGATTGCAAGGCAACTGCTCAACTGCAAGACATGTGCTGTGTCTCTCTTTAGCACACTGCAAGTTTTACACTGTAAATACTTGTGCATCGTGCAAAATGCAGTTGCACTCATGATCAACAAGTTGAGTGTGGAATGCTGGACATTTCTAGTGAACACAGCACTACACATAAAAGTTATACATTTGTTTCTGTGTTTTTTATATATATATATATATATATATATACATATATGTATATATATATATATACATATATGTATATATATATATATATATACATATATATCCTTTGTGGTGCGTGTCTAATCATATATATATATGATTAGACATGCACCACAGAGGATATATATATATATACATATATGTATATATATATATATATAAAAAACACAGAAACAAATGTATAACTTTTATGTGTAGAGCTGTGTTCACTAGAAATGTCCAGCATTCCACACTCAACTTGTTGATCATGAGTGCAACTGCATTTTGCAATACTTCAAATTGGGTGGCATGAGTACAGAAGTATGCAATTGAAACACAGCTATAGTCTGGTATAATACTTTGTTACCTTTGAACAAAGTCAGGATAGCTGTTTCCAATGGTTTCCTTTTACCATTGGGTTGTATTTTTGCTTAGTTAGCTGTGATTTAGCCAGATACAATTACACAATAAATCTAGACAGCAGATCTGAACAATTACATTTTGATGAATTAAATTACGTTTTCTTTTTTGTATTTGGTCAGAGTTATTTGACACAGTGGTCTTGTAATGTCTTTGGATTTGAGGAAAAAGTATTTTGCATGTAGCGACTTGTGGTTGGGATATGCTGCTTGATGAAACTTCAGTAAACAGTACAAAGTGAACCAACTCATGATTTCTATTCATCTGCAGCTGCCAGCCTTGCCCTCTGTTGCACTCTCCTCTGAGACTAAACATCATTCATCTACACACACACACACACACAGTCTGTCAAAGTGTTTAACGAGACATTCCTCACTCAGAGCACCAACATGCCAAAACACACACACAAACTCAAGTACATAATTTACATACAGACCATATGGATACACATTTTTAGATCACCTGCTCTCTCAGCCGCCTAAATACACAACACACACACACACACCCCATGCTGTGAGCAGTGGCCTCATTTGTAATGAAAGTCAGTAATCAGAGAGAAAGAATCCAGAGGTCCCCACAGCTCGCAGAGATTTGAAGATCAATCAGCACACACCACAAACTGGCCCCAAGCTCCACTGGAAACCAACCATGCATCTCACTCACACCAGCACATAAACAATCAGTCACAACGTATTGTATGTCATACATGAAAGATGAAAGACACACAAACAACCCAGCAGCGCAATGCTCCTGTGTTGATAAAGGTAGAGCACCCAGAACACCATGAACAATGTTAATTCAATTGAAGAAACAAAATAATGAATATTTAGTTATAAAATATGAGTTAACCTACAATGAAGCAACATGTCCTCCTCATACAACCGGTCGTACCATATCTTAAGAACAGTTATAACTCATTGTTCACATGTTTCATCACAAATGTCCAGAATGTGACACAGTGTTTTAAAACAACTGTATTTCTCCACAGGAAGCACATTGATTGGTTTAAGCAAAACAAGTAGAGTACTTGATTAAGTTCAGGAAAAATAGTGGTTTGGCTTAAATTGCTATAGAGGTGCTGGTGAAGTTACATGATATGGAATGTCAATGTTTGGGTATATAGCAAGCAAAATGGTGTAACAAAAAAGAAAGATTCAGGGTGGTTGAGAACATGTCATTTTTTCAACAATTATTATAAATGTGTTGACAGAACACACACATGTCCATAGCTGCTAGCTTGCCGCTGAAAATGGTTGAAAATCACTTTTGATTTGAACTGAAATCAAAGAAAAAGAAAAAGCCTGTTTGGTTATTACGTGGTTGATGTTTTTTTCAACAGCTTAATTTTGATGCCAAATTGAAGAAAAGATAAAGGGTTTCTGTTGTGATGAATAATAAGCACCTCCGTCTGTGTCATTTTACTATATCGAGTCAATGTGTTGGATAAAACGAGAATTATGAGCTGTATATACTCCAGTCATAAACGTTTATGAACAACACACATCCAGCCTCCACTCACTTTGTTATATTCCACACCGTGCAGACGCTCAGTAAGCATTAAGCTTCTGATGGAAAGTAAACCCATTTTTGATTTGGAAAATACACAACATAAACACATAATGTCAGTTTTCTTTAGGTTAACACAAAAATAATGAGAATCAAGAGCTACAACAAAGTCTCAAATTGATGCATTTTTTCATCTATGACTAAAACTTACATTAAACTGCATCAAAATGTGTCTCTCACTTCACTTAAGTTACTAAATTGTAATATTTAGAGAGACCAGCAGCCATAATAAAAGAAGCACAGTCCATTCAAGCCCATTCAAATAACCTGAACAACCTAATTGACTCACACAGCTAAACAATCTATTCACGCAGACAGAGACAATCAACCTGTTGTTCAAGACGATCAGCAAGAAAGGCTTTTACTTCCAAGCACAAGACAAATGGCTTTGTTTACCCATGTCAAGTCAATTAAATTGACTTTCTGATCTAATTTTCTGTCTAAACCAAAACCTCATTCAGAGATAGCGACACAGCCTTGGTAACTAACATAGGTAAAGTGTAGGCGTAAAAAGTGTAGAAGAAGAAATCAAAGAAGAAGAGGAAGAAGGAGGACAGATGAGAAAATAACATGCCAACAACATCGGCAGGAGGCGAGCATCTTGCTTTCCTCGTGGCACACACACAGAGAGAATGAACACACAGGAACACATGCACACACACAGAGAGAATGAACACACAGGAACACATGTACACACACAGAGAGAATGAACACACAGGAACACATGTACACACACAGAGAGAATGAACACACAGGAACACATGCACACACACAGAGAGAATGAACACACATGCACACACACAGAGAGAATGAACACACAGGAACACATGCACACACACAGAGAGAATGAACACATGCACACACACAGAGAGAATGAACACACAGGACACATAAGAATATGAAGTGTTTACAGACAGACACAAACTGAGCATGGAAGATCCTACACATCAGAGACACACGGTGAAGTCAAATAAAGACAACAGCAGTATTGTTCGCGCACACACACACACGCACACACACACACACACACACACACACACGCACACACACACACACACACACACACACACACACACACACACACTCACTGTACCGTTATGTTTGCGTCTGATGACCCCTAAGCGGCACTTGAGTGAAACGGTGAACATCCCTCTTCCTCTTTTTTTCTTCTCTATATCTTCTTCCTGCTTTCTTCTTCTCCCTCTTCTTCTCCCTCTTCTTCTCCCTCTTCTTCCTCTTCTTCTCCCTCTTCTTCTCCCTCTTCTTCCTCCTCTTCTCCCTCTTCTTCTCCCTCTTCTTCTTCTCCCTCCTCCTCAGTCAGACATACTGTGAGCCGAGCGAAAGGATGAAAGAGTGAAAAAGAGCGGGTACTGGAGTCGGTCACATGGCAGTGAAGAGAGAGAAAGGGAGTCACTCTGTAACGTTGTGAAGAGATGACTCCATCCCCCTGAAGAGTCTCTGAGCTTCACCTCTGTCTCTCACTCTGGTTGTTCTCTCTTTCTTTCTGTGTGGGAAGTAGTAGTGTGAATGTAAGCTGCCTCCTCTCCCTCTCTTCTCTCTTACTCACTGTATCCTTCCCCTCCCTACCTCTCCTTCTCTTCCTCCATAATGACTTGTCTTTCATCCTGATCTTGTCTTTTATCCTTGTGTGATTTCCTTTGCCCAAATGGTACTCTTCTATTTTTCAGGAATTTCCTCAGGCTTATTTTTCTCTTCTTCTTTCATGTTAGTCTTAAAAAAATTGTTTTTCAAATGTGTTTCCCTTTGACTCTTTTTCATTCCTTAAATCCATTCATTTTCAAAGAAATGATGGTTTGCTTTCCTTTCTTTTTCTGACTAAAATAATCCTTCACTCTTTTAACTTTCAAGCAGCAAGGCTCTTGGGAAGCATCATTTCTTTCCTGGCTGTTAAAGGAGCCGGATGATGATCTTTGGGGTTTTCCCTTTCCTGTAGTTCCTTATACAGGCATGTGTGCATGTAAATGGTCTGCAAAGGCTAACATCCGCCATTTCATTTGCTCGCATTAGCATTATCCCAGCGCACCAACGGAGAGAGACTAATGTATGGCAACACAGAATAAAACGTGGGGTGATGCGGAGGTGTCGGTGCTTCTGGCGATTTACCCGGGGCTTCAGGCGGCAGTATACGCCGTGAAGTGGTTTGCGGCCTGCCAGTAAACCCAAAGCAGAAGAAGAAGAAGTGACGTCAGCAGATTTATTTGCGTAATCCTCCCTCAGGAATTTATTCCGGTGTGAACGCGATCCACTAGATAGTTCCGGAATTAAAGAGTTCCGGGGAAGTATTCCTGGGGAAAGTACTTTGTGTGAAAGCGCCTTTTGACTGTCCTTTCATTATAGTCATTTTGAGTGAACTATCTTGATTACAGCGAAAATTGACATAAAGATCTTGTACAAATAGTTTTAGTTGGAAATTAAAAAAAGAAATAAGAATACACAACATGTCTCACTTTTGTGCATTTACAAATGTATTAAAGAAAATGCATTAGCTCTTATAATGGGATTGTCACAATGAAGCAAATCAGTTTGGAGAAAAAGGATACAAAGAAATATTTGAGCTGATGCATAAACACTTACAATAATTTGGCAAAAAGCTACTTGCAGGATTATTAGATGTGTATTGCTTGAAAATAGAAGTGTTGTAATGTTATTAAAATAAGAGAAGAAACAGTGTTGAAGTTAAAGGGGCCTCAATTTCAGGTTCATATTTGTATTTAGTGCCTGTGCTTTTTTTTGTTGCTTTAATGTTCAAAAAGCTCTTTATTTGTCTCGTACTGCCTGTGCTGCAGCACCTCTTTTCACCCTCTGTCTGAAACCAGAGCCCAGTCTCTGATTGGTTAGCTGGCCTGCTCTGTTGTGATTGGTTAACCGCTGGGAGATGTGTCGGAAATGTCCCACCTGTTAGCCTATCACGTACAATGGTTTTGAGCACTAGCCGATAGAAGTGTGAGTGTTACCTAGTGATGTCACGATGTAAAGGAAGGATTCCACTGGAGGCGTTTTATGCAGGGGGGGGGGAGTGTGTGGGAGGGAATATGGGGATTTTAGCCATTGCAGACCATTGATATGCACAACAACCTATATCACACAGCACAGGAAAGGGAAAACACCAAAAGCTGAATAGAGCCTCTTTAAACCCCCTCCACTGCCAATGGACTTTCTGGGTTATTTTACAGCAGGGGTGGGGAACCTTTTTCCTCTCAAGGGCCATTTCAATTTTTTCAACATCCTCCGAGGGCCGTACAAATGATTGACCTCTGCTTAAAAATCACAGCCCATTCATTTGGCCTTTCTTTCATGCTGTGCAAAGAAAAATCAACCTCTTAATCCAGATATCTCACCATGACTCACGCATGCATTCACGTGCACGGTGTGGCATGACCACCAAACAGAAAGATATGGACACAAGATGTGTGCAAATGTATTTAGTTTCCTATCCATGTGGACATGATTTAAGTGGGGGGGAACCTAACCTCCTCTAGGGGGGTCTGGGGGGCATGCTCCGGGAAGTTAAAAGCATCAATCTGGTGCACTTTGAGAGCAAAATTAAGAGATCTATGGATACCTCTCTCAACATCCATATGAAACAGAACTGTAAACAGATTTACTTTTTCTTTATGGATATTTTACAAATCACTCCCCTTTCAAACTGTATTCTTGTTTATTAATAACAACTTTTTTTTACTGTTTTTTATAGTATTTTATACCTGTTTACTTTATTCTCTTATTTTTTATAACTATAATGATCATATAAAGATGTGCCTTTACCTCACTGGTTGGAGAAAAAGCTTCTTATATTCGTTAGCATAGCTAGCTAACCAGATGCTAATAACAACAAAGTTATTGACTGTATGATCAGTATGACAGGTGAACAGATCGCCACTGGGCTTTCAGCTAAAGACACAGATACGCAAAAACTGCAGCATGTGTACGGCTCCTTATGGGTACTGCAATTTATGAAGTGCCGGAGCGGCGTTCTGGTGCTCTCCGGCAGAACTACACCCCTGTCAGACGAGACATATACCACGTGATGACACGTTAGGCTCGTGTTGTGTCCAAGGACCTTGACCTTGGCCAGGGAAAACAGGCACTCGCTTGTTTAATTATTTTGCGGTCTAGATTACTTTAATTTTTTTATTTTTAGCGTGTGTTTATAAATTACCTCGAGGGCCGTACCAAATGGTCTCGCGGGCCGTATACGGCCCGGAGGCCAGAGGTTCCCCACCCCTGTTTTATTGCATGACTCAGGTTGGTTTGAAAATGGCTTAGTCAATCTAAAAAATAATGTATTCATTCGTAATGTTCCATATAATGCCAAAGTCAGTGTTCATTTCCTTTTTCACTTTAGCTTTCCATTCACAACTTGTCTTGTATCTTTCAACTCTCTTTTTTCTCTCTTACATAATTTTCTCTGTTGTCATCTTTCGCCTCCTAATCCACAGCGCTCGTTTCCCTCAATGTAACTAACCTCCCTCACTGCAAATCATTTTATAATCCACCTCTGTGTCTCTAAATATATTTTCTGCACCCTTTAAATCTCTATCTTAGTGTCATGGTAACAGTGTTGAGGGGGTGGAGGATAGGTTGAATTGTAAGCTTTATCAAAGGAGCAAATAGCTGGGTTCAGCAGAGGAAAGGGTAAAAATAGTGAGGTGAAGAAGTGAAGACTGAAGGTGGATGTGTGATAAAAAGGTAGATTGAACGAGGTGGAGGGGAAATAAAGAAGACCCAAACCTAGCGATAGAAAATCCGAACTGAAAAGAGGCAGGAAGATGAGGAGGAAGAAAACTGTGGCAAAAGAATATAGAGGAGGGCGACAAAGGAGCAGAGAGAAGAAAAAATGGAATACAAAGAGGAAGAAAGTGAAGCGGAAAATAAAGCTGTTTATTTGTGCTTTGAAAAAGAAGGTGTGGGGGGGGGATTAGCCCATAGAAGAGAGGGGGATAAAAGGTACTGTAGACGGATGAGAGGTGGAAAAGGAGAGATGACAGGTAACATCCTATGAAAATGGAGAGGATAAGTGAAGAAGGAGGTAGAAAGAAATGAAGGAGATACTGAAGTCGATGTTATGTTGAATGAAACATGTTATTCATAATTTCAAACTTATTTTTATCTTGTTTTTGCAAAAATGCCATTGTGTAACACTCCATTCGTTTTGGAGAGTCATGTAAAGGAGTCAGCTCAGTGATACACTGAATGAAAATGTGCCTACTTATGCACAGCAACAGTCTATTTCAGGTCTAACATGTCTATTCTCAAGCTTGGATTGTTTATATTTAGAACAAGCCTGCAAGATAATAAATACATTAATAGTACAGTGTCCATCCATGCTAAACCACTTGAATCGGTTTAAAGCCTTTAAATGATCACTTAGGGAAATCTTGTCACCAAGATAGCAATGCAACAGTGTGAGAGGATTTGGAAAAACGTGTCCATGCTTTTATCTTCAGTAGACTGGACTACTGCAATGGTGTCTTCACAGGTCTCACTAAAAAATCTATTAGAAAGCTGCAGCTGATTCAGAACGCTGCTGCTCGAGTCCTCACTGACACTAAGAAAGTGGATCACATCACTCCTGTTCTGAAGTCTTTACACTGGCTTCCTGTGTGTCAAAGAATAGATTTCAAAATACTGCTTCTGGTTTATAAAGCACTGAATGGTTTAGGCCCAAAATACATTTCTGACCTCCTGCTAAATTATGAACCATCCAGATCTCTCAGGTCTTCAGGGACTGGTCAGCTTTCTGTCCCCAGAGTCAGAACTAAACATGGTAAAGCAGCGTTAAGTTATTATGCTCCAAATATCTGGAACAAACTCCCAGAAACCTGCAGGTCCGCTGCAACTCTGACTACTTTTAAATCCAGGCTGAAGACTTTTCTTAGATAATAGATACAGTAGTAAAAGTTATTCTGGGTCTTTGTGTGTCATTCAAGGTCTGCTCTGTGTGTGTGGCACAAGCACATTTTGTGTGAGTGAGCGAGCGTGAGAGGGAGCGCACCGGTACCGGGGATCGTTGTTGTTAGCATCTGGTTAGCTAGCTAAGCTAACGGATATAAAGAGCTGTTTAACAAGGTGAAGGACAGCCCTCTCCTGTCAGACTGAGAGAGATAACTACAGCTCAGTGCTCAGGGTTTAGATAGTTAACTTTAGTCTAAGTTATCTCAGTGGGTCTCAAACGGTTTGGTCAACATTTATGTAAACAAGTATTTCCAAGGCACACCTTTATATGATCATTATAGTTATACAAAATAAGAGAACAGGTATGAAATCATTCCAATTCATACTATAGGACAGTAAAACAAAAATACAGTTTGAAAGGGGAGTGATTTGTAAAATATGCATAAAGAAAAAGTACATCTGTTTACAGTTCTGTTTCACAAGGGTGTTGTTGAGAGATGTATCCTAGTGATGGGAATTCCGGCTCGTCTTGGTGAGCCGGATCATTTGGCTCGGCTCACCAAGAAGAGCCGGCTCTTTCGGCTCACAAACGGCTCTTCAGTTTACCACATATAGCTTTTATAATTCAATCAAATGTAGCCCTGTTTTGACTAATGATTTATATGTGTACACATATCACTTAAATTATTCAATACATCCTTTGTACTGAAGTATTCAAAAGTAGAAATTACATGTTTAATATCAATTGTTTTCATTGCATTTACAGACCCTTGTATCTCTCTGATCCCATCCAATGAATGCACTTACTTGCTTATAGAACCACGCTACACAAAGCAGATAGCAACACCTATAACAATTTAAGCATAGACATTTTAAAAAAGGGGCTACTGTATCGACATTTTAAAATTATATTTAAAGAAAAAGCCCTGACAAAACAGCAGTGCTCTATTTCAGTAACTATTAGCTATAGAAAAAAAGACAGCAACAGCTGACATCAAATCTTTGCTGAGCCTAAGGATAATCATAAATAAATAACATAGTGGAAATAAATATATTGCAGTGCTCAAAACAGCAGCATCCAACCGTCTCTAATCCTTGGATATTACATGTCACTGGATGCATGCACGGAGCAGCTGTAGCGCGGAGATCATCATCATCATCATTCTGTCTTGTATTACTTAACAAAAATAAAAAAACCGGCTCGTTCGAGGGCGCGAGCCGGCTCCCGTCGTTCACTTAAAAGAACGGAGCCGGCTCTTGGAGCCGGCTTGTTCGCGACCGACACATCACTAATGTATCCATAGATCTAGTCCCTAATTTTGCTCTCAAAGTGCACCAGATTGATGCATTTAACTTCAACATTTAAAAAAAAATCTTCTCGGGGGAGAATCAGTGTCGGCTGGCCCATAGGGACGCCGCCCCACCTCTTCCCACATTAGATTGTCATTAAAACATATTTGTATTTTTTTATTACATTATTATTTTAAAAAAAATATTTATGAACAAGGTACATATTATATAGTTGGTGTCAGTTAAATGTATAATCTACGATAAATTATCGATAAAGATTGTTTTACCAACTCGAGAAAATAAGGTTGATACTGAGGGGCTCCCTGGGTTAATTCCACAAGATGTGGAACCCCTTCTACAAGTATATACGGGAGCTGGACATGCCGGATGTCTCTGTACAATAGGGTGGTGGACCTGCGCTGTTAAACTGTGATTAGCGGGCGGCTGACTGACCAACAAGTGCTATGTTTTTATTTGATATATTTGGTATTTTTGTTCCATTTATACACATTGTTTGATTCCTACTTTTGCATTATGTTATTAATAATGGACTTAGACTCAGAGCCTTTAGATTTAGATTTTGTTTTTGTTGTTGATTCTTGTCCTGTCGCAGTCCATTTTTATTTATTTTTTTTGTCTTTGTTTTTTATCCTGTCGGACTCGAGTCACACTGTTGTCATCCTTACTTGTTTGCCAACTGCTATTGTGCTGTCTGTCTGGCTGTTTGTTTATAAAAAACTAAACTAAAAAGTAAAAAAAAAAAGATTGTTTTACGATGCCTAAAGTTACTGATAAGTCACGTGTTTCCTGCTTGGGGCACAGAAATCTTTGCCCATTGACTCTCGTTATAAGTGGTGCATGCGCATTCCGCACCTCTTCAATGCAACAGATAGGAGCAGCTCGGGGCACACCAAACTGCGCCCAAAGCAGCTGTTGACACCGCCAACAACTAGGGGGCAGCAGGAGCGTCAGAGTGAGTTATTGACGTTTGAATGAGAGAGACGGAGTGTAAACAAAACTAGATAGAATCAGAATACCTTTATTAGTCCCACAGAGGGGACATTTGCAGCGTTACAGCAGGAAAGAGCCACAGACAGCTTAGTGTTGCATATCATACATGTGTTAAAAAAAGTACTAAGTTATAATATAATAAACAATATGCTAAAAAAGTACTAAGTTATAGCGAATATGGAAAAGGAAAATTATGTTTAATCACTTAAAGAAACACTCTTTGAGAGGAAGACACTGGAGGGAAAGCTGAAAGTAAAAGAGCTCGGACCGGATCAGCCTGACATAGGCAGGAGTTAAGGACAGAGGAAGGCAGTATACCTGCTCTTTTTCAAGGAGCTGGTTTAGCAAGAAGACTTGGCTAACTACCTGTAGCAACACCAGCGCTATATTTTGCTCCCCCTGCCTCCCTTTCCAAACGTCAGGATCAGACCCGTCTATGGACCACCCAGCATGGATCGAGACAGATGTGAGTGACTTAAAGCACATATCAGAAAAAACTAAAAAGCATGATCAAACTAGACTCAACATGGAGGATGCTATGCGACTAGCCATGTTTAGGAAAGTAAACACAGCTGTCCAATGAGGGCTACAGGATAGGGATCTGTAAGCATAATAAGGAGGATGACAAAAACAGGCATTACAATAATAGACTGTATCAAGCGCTGTGTGCCTTTGAGCTAGCCCTGCGTTGTAATATGACATATGTTTTGAGTTTGTGTATAAGTTTGCTTACATTTTGGTAGAGCCCCCCCTTGAGAAAAATGTACCAGCCGCCACTGGGGAGAATGCCCCAGGACCCCCGTAGAGGATGTTATGTCCACCACCCACTAAAAAAGGGTCGTATGGATGAGAAAAACATATGTCCATATGTTTCTGTTTTGGTGTGTCAGGGTGCGTGGAAAAGGTAGGACCCAAATGCAGTATTAACAAAAAGCGAGCTTTAATTTACAAAACAAAGCCGATGACAAAAGAAAACAAGAGACAAATTTAGCATTACCACAACAGGGGAGCACGAGTAAATAATCCAGGACCAAAACTTCAAGGACAAACATGGAGCGTGACTTGAAGGTAAAGACAAACAATGAACCGACACCGAACACAGGAAGAGACAAGACTAAATACAGGGAGGGGTTATCACGAGACGAGAAACAGCCGGGCAGGGGAGGAGAAACACAATCAGACCATCAGACACACCAGGGAAACTAACGACAGGGAGGAAAACACAGGGAGAAAAGAACAGCAAAACAAAACCCATTACCAGACACACAAAACTAAAACCGTGACATGACATAAGAATCGTTACATGGTGGTCCTGCCACAACTTGTGTGCATGTGCGAGTCATAGGTGCGCTCCTGCACTTATAAACATAGCACTACACCTCTGCCCTGCAGTATAAATGTCAAAGTATCTTTGGGCACGATACTGAAAAACAAATTGCTCCCGTAGGCAGAGCCAACTGTCATACGTATATAATGGGTCTCAGATATATACAAATATATGAAAAAACATGTCTATGATGTGTTTTGCTCAAAATACCAAACAGATCATGCATTTTAGACATCCCTCATATCCCTCTATTTCAGCCCTGTTAGAGAAGTGCTGATTATTGGTCCATAGCTGCTGGCCCCGCCCCCTTTTGAGCACGGCAAGGCAAGCAGTGAGGTCTGTGACGAGCCGTGATTAAACATCATATCATGTTCCAAACCACTTCGAGCATCATTTCTGAAACAGTACGGATCTCAAATGCTTTTCTTTGCGGGTTTACTACAAGGTGAGTTCCTTTTTGTATTTCCTGCTTTTTTACACATACTCTCTCCAGTACAGGTTAGCTCTGAGTGTTAGCGTGTAAACAAAGACCATATAACTTCCAAAACACGTAGCGCAATGTTTCTGATAGCGATGTTTCTGATGGGTGTAAAGTCAGCCCACATTTCAGATATCACGTCATATCGGCAGCAAATCTGGATCAGCTCCGTTGTACCCCCGTTTTTAGAGATGTGGGTACGGAGGGTTTTGTTTTCTGACACTTTGTGAGTTCCCTGACACCGGGGACACATTTATGTATAAAAGACATAAAACATTTTTGCATGATAGGAGACCTTTAACAAAAAAAAGTGATTTAGAAAAGCTAGACTAAATAGGCACAACCGGCACCCACATGTTTAAGCATTCAAACATACACTCACACAAAACCTAATACATATTTGACCTCTATGCCAAATCTCAGCTCACTAGGGCAAAAACTGTGGTTGCCAAGGGACGGGAACATTTGTGTGGACTGCCTGACAGAGCGAGCTATAGAGCAATTGTTGGAACATTCTGGAAGAAATGAAACAGGTAGTTGAAATTATGATATAAAGTTGCAAGAATTAGTTGGAAAGTCTCAAATTCAGTTAGCGTTTTAGCACTTCCTGTTTGCTCTTCTCAATGTCAATGGGTTTTTGAATATGTCAAGGTCTGTTTTGAACAGAGCTTTAAGATATGTTCACGTTTTGTCCTATGATGATAAAATATGTCAGAAAATACCGTATTGGGAAATGTCTGAAGCTTCTATGTTCATATAAACGACTGTTGCTAACAAGTGGCTAAATGAGACTTTTAAACATCTTCACAACGAACATTAGCCGCCTTTAGTTTGGCAGTTTGTTCGTAGCCTAAAGTTAGCAGTTCACTTCCATTAACGCTTCAACAATTCTAAAAGTGGTGTTTATACGTAGCTTTTTTTAGTCAAGGAAGCTGTATCAATGCTAACTTCTGGGTTAGCCAACATCAATCCCTGCACCTCTCTTTGACTAATCAATAGCCCTGCACCTTATACAACTTCCACAGAGGCCAGTGTCTGTTACGGTAGCCAGGGAGCAGAAGAGAGAAACCTGCAGGCACCCTGAGGGAGATACACCATTTCTACTTGGCATATACATCCATCACCTACAGAGGAACTGATACATATTTATGAATCCCACATTGGCAATCTCCTCTACTTCATTTTACACATGCACACACACTGTGCATATGCAATCACACACATACTGTACTGTGCATATGCCATCACACACACAACACACACACACACACACACACACACCACACACAACACACACACACACACACACACACACCACACCAACACACACACACACACACACACACACACACACACACACACACACACACACACACACAATAAACAAAAGAGAAACTGCATGAACGATTAAAGGAAAGATTAACTCAATCACATTGTAAACTGCCTTTACTAAAACAAAAGAGGACTCACAAAAGCATTAACTTGTAAACACTGTTTTTGGCACTTGTAATTGTTATCCGTCACACACACAATCAGAGTGTGTGTTACATACAGAAGCACAGATGTGGGCAAATCCAGAAAATGATAGGGAAACAATACTTTCTCCCACCCACCACTTATACGCATACATTCATGAGAAAAGCACTGGAAAATAAACATTTACACAAACATCTGCCTACACAACGACACACAGAGAACACACTGAATCATATATTGCCGGGGGGAGGGAGGGACAGAAAGAAATACAAGGAGGAGAGAAAGAAAGAGAGAGAACATGAGAAAGAAAAAAAGGAAAACATCTTGTTTTGGTTTGTTAAAAAGATCTAAAACAAGTTATAGAAGTATGATCATAACATGTTTCCTCACATGTTGTTTGTATAGTTATGATTGAATAATGTTTTTGGCAACCACTTGGGTAAACTGTTATATGGTTAGGGCAAGATGATGGTTGAACCTACAAGAAACCAATGGTGACCTCTTAACTGTATGTAGAGGAATCTCAACGGTGGCCTTTTGAATCAAAGTATGCAAAATCATGAGGAGAACTGTAAAATATATGTTTTGAGTTTGTCCGCTGAGCACGAGCATCTATTTTTCAATGTATTCCAATGAGAACAGAATGAATGTTGTCGGAAGCAACCGCCATGAGAAAAAACACCGCGCTCAGCGTCTTCTCAGCAAAAATACTCTCCGCTTCTTTGTATGGCTGCTCCAAGAGCTTGAGGTGAAAATATTTCAACTTTTCATATATTTTCAGAAAAGCTGCAGTGATTTCAATGTAGAAATCGGTGGAAAAGCTTGTCTTTGACCGTGTCCTTCAGACAAAAACTATCATAACAAGGACTAGAGCCCGTTTGTTGAAGCAAATCAGCCGAGTGAACACCGGTATTACTGTGGGTTACATGGAGGGAAGGCTACAGTTTTCCCAACACATTGTTTAACACATTATTTAGGGTTAGTCACATCAGTACCCAACATTCCTCCTAAGATGATTAGTGGCTCTATAACAACATCATACCACTTCCTCTTAAAATGTAGAAAAGTCGTCAGCAGTTGATTATTAGCCCTATAGGCGCGTTCACACCGGAGTACTTTTACCCGTACTTTTCCCGTTTAGTTCCGAATTTTGCGTTCACACCAAAAAGAGAACTTAGTTCCGAGAACATTTACCCCCATTTTTAGTGCCTGCTAGAGAGGTGGTACTATCCTGGGGAGAAATAAGTACCAATTTCGATTGGCTGGGCGAATTGCAAACCACACCCCGTAAAACTCTGAAAAGTTTTGTGAAGCCGCCATTGTATTTGCTGGCATTAGCATTATTAGCATTAGCCCCGCGCACCAACGGAGAGAGACTAACTTATGGCAACACAAAAAGAAAACATGGGAGCGGTGGAGATGTCGGCGTTCTGGTGATTTACTCGGAAGGCTTCAGTAGAAGCTGCTGGGACTCCCCTAACTCCGGGGACTTCCGGCCGGGGACTTCAGGTGGCAGTATACACCGTGAAGTGGTTTGCGGCCTGCCAGTAAACCCAAAGCAGAAGAAGAAGAAGTGACGTCAGCGGCTTCATTTGCGTAATCTTCCCTCAGGGAACTTATTCCAGTGTGAACGCGATCTGTACTTAGTTCCATGGAGGAACTAAGTGCTGGCACTAAATGCTGGGCACTAAGTACGACAAAGTACTTGGTGTGAAAGCGGCTAATGGTACAGTTTTCTGGTGAGGACTGTATCCATATTTAACTTATTTGCAAGACTTCTAAGCTGTGGTTAATATTTGCTGGGCTGATGTTTTGAGATAGGGATTAATCATTACTAAATAAGAATTGTAGAAAGGCTTTGCAAAATGCAACTGCATCATTTTCTGGTTCCTATTAAGAGTCTCTTGTGTGTGTGTGTTCAGCAGAGTTATTAATCACAGCACCGCTGCGTAGCTTATACACTTTATCACCCTTCCTCACACTCAGGTGCAGATGTGCAAAGCAGCAAGTCTCTGTAGCTCTATGCATGTTCAATAATTGGATCCACACAGAACTGTGCACAAAGAACAGAAATAAGGGTGTGTTGCACCAATATGATGGGACCTGGAGTCGAGAGCTAAAATGCAGAGGAGTAAAACCAAGGTTATACTCTAGTTTTTGACCCTATCTTACCTTGAATGTTAAGCATGAAGCAAATATCACTTTAAAACAACGGGGACTGTTTGAATACAGACAAAACAGATGCACAGAGCAGGGACGTACAGTCCAATGCTTGTTTGATAAATCATTCCAATAGCATTGTCCACAGAGTGAAGCAACAATCCAATATGACTGCTCGGTTCAACAAATAATTCAATACAGAGTGAAAATATAGACGTCTGGAGGGTTACACAAATAAGCACCACCCTGGGTAATTTAAATCAGGTACTTTTCAGTACTTTCTACTTCCAGGTGAAGCTTACTTTGAGTGAGAAAGTTCCGCATAATCTCGAAGCAAACGTTTTTTTAGATGTGTTTTGTCTAGACACCGTAAAGTTTAAGATATCTTTATGTTTGTTATACGGCACAACATGTGTCAATGGCGCATGGTTAAAGCTTGTGCATACCCTTAAAGATCTCCTATCATGCTATTTTTAGGCATATATTATGGGTCTCAGACAGGGGCGGATCTAGACAAATATTCATGGGGTGGCAAGAGGGTGGCAGGAGAATTTGAGGGGTGGCATCCCCTGGCAGAAGTATATGCTGATTTAATCGCAGTCATATCAATCAATGTTAACTCGGAAAGCCACAATATTAATATTTTAACTGAATAACATTAGGTGACATTATTGTGGCACATCAGTAAAGCCATAAATATAACTATATAAGGTGGCAGACGTAATTTAATGAATTTTAACTGAATGAGTTTGTCTCACTCTTAGATCAGCAGGGGTACCAAATCTATGCAGACTGCTGCAATAAGTACATTAATTAACTGTCTCATCGATGTTTGTCTGAATGAATATGATAATATTAACAATCATATTATTCCTATCAGCTGTCAATCACTGTTATGATTCACATATTCAGTGTTATTATTAAATAAACTATATTTTTTGGAGGAGTTAATGATGAATGTTCCTCAAGATGTTTGCTCACCCTCCTTCAAATTTGAAAGACAAGTAATTACTATCATATATCAAAAGAATCAAAAGAACAGTTCAGCGCCCCACAACTTCATTACAAACAGTTACAACCTTGACTTTACATCAGAAAGAACAAACATTAAAGAAGTGACTAACTGCATCAGTTAGGGTTAAAAAAACGTGTATTCAGCTAAAACATATACATTGCTGCAGTTATTATCCAGTGGAAAGTCCTACCTACTGGCCTAGTTCAATCAAAGTGGTTACTTTCTGTTGGCTGGGCAGTGTAGTTTTACACACCGTCTTACTTTCTCAGGACTTAAAACTGTTTTTTGGGGGCAGACCCCCTCAAAGAAAAAAATATATTTACACACGTAAGGTCATCATCTGAACAGTTTATTATGCTCATCGACTCATCCGTGAGCAGAGCATCAAGTTGGCATGTATATTACAGCTGAATGTGGCGATTACCATCTTGATCAGCAAAACGCCTCACAAACGATTTAAAGCTATGGTGCGTTTTGATTCAATGCTGAGTACAACCAAACTTGACAGGCTCTTCTCTGTCATTGTAGACCGCAAACAGTTGCGGCGCCAGAGTATTTGTGTTGGGTAATCTATGGTAGGGCTAACCCATACAGTGGTGGGGCTCTAGTCAGTATTTGCAATGTAATTACATACACGCTCCCCTTGACAGTGAAACGCCACGCGTGAGGTTTAGATTATTTCTCTGTCTCAATCCAAATTGAACTGTATGAAATAAAAAGGCACATTTGTCTTGTAGTAAATAAAAAGGGCGACCTGGAGCCAATCCTGCAATTTCCCCTCAGGTGAAAAAGCTGACATGCTGAAAACCCAACCCCTGCAGGGGGGTCTGGGGGGATTCTCCTCCAGGAGATTTTTTGAAATACTAACATAAAATACACCATTCTGGTACACTCTGAGAAGAAAAATAAATACATCTATTACTACACGACATATTTAAAAAAATGAATGCCATTTTAGTTTTTTGTTACTTTGTTCTGAAAGCTGAACCTGCTGCTCCTCACAGAGACAAGAGGGAAGAGGCTGTGAATTACTTTACATTGTGGATAAGGGTGGATAGCCCCCATTGTTCTGTGTGTCAAAATGAAAGACAGCCCACACACCTATCAATCATCAAACCGTGGAGTCTCATTTCATTACGTGTTGATTTCTATCAACACGTAATGTTGTATCGATGTATATAGAGATGTACTACAGCAAAAGTATTCTCCGTCGGGACTTCCTGCAACAACACCACGCCGTTATCGTGATTCTGATTGGTCAGAAGACATTATCAAAGATGTTCTATTGAGAAGACGATCAATACGTGACAAAAGTTTTCAAAACCGTTTCTGGTCTTTGGTATTTCCAGACAAGTGGCTACTGAAATCAATCTTACTAACTGCTGTCTGTGCAATTTACTCCGAGCGAGTTGGCGGACTTTATTATGCTTACTTTAACATCATTGTTCATGGTGGGGCTAAGGTGGGGCATTTCTTGGTATGGCTGTAGCCTACCCCAGCCATACCCTGACCGCAAATACCTCATTCCTTCCGTCTACTTGGATCCGAAATGCTTCTCGTTTTGCGCTGTCGCCCGTTCAAAGGAAATCGCCGCCAATCATATTTCCAAGCTCGCGCCAGGGGGGGAGGGGTTACAAGGCTCCCGTCTTGTGCTGCATTCACTTGCACTCGGACATTAGAGATTTTCTCTCATAAATGTCCGATGAGCCACAATTTATCTTTCAAAATAAAGCTGCCAACTGGGTTGGCAGCTGGGGTGGCAAGGCATTTTTCTGAGGTGGCAGCTGCCACCCCGTAAAACCGCCACTGATCTCAGATATATAAAAATATATAAAAAACGTGTATATGATGTGTTTTGCTCAAAATACCAAACAGATCATGCATTTTAGACATCCCTCATATCCCTCTATTTCAGCCCTGTTATGCAGCTTTCACACCAGCGCTTTTCCAATTCTAGCTCCGAGCTAGAGCTTTTCTGGTTCAGCTCCGGTTTCCCTTTTCTGCTCCCGCTTTGTTCACACCGCCCAGCACCCGACTGGTGCTGCCGCTGCTGCGTCATGACGTCACCGTTTACATCGCTGATTTGCTCCCCAACGGCGTTACAGCGCTCACTACAACAACAACAATGGGGACTGCGTCGGGTCGATGATCGTGTTGCTTTTAATCACACGAGGCTAGATTAAATTAAATAACGACTTCTCCAACCTTATACTTTTCTCCAGAGTGCCGTGGTTCATTGTTTATAAATGTGTTTCTGCGGCATTTACCGACCGCTGCAGTGTTGGCTGCTCTTCCACGGGAGTTTATTCTCCCGTTAGCTCCGGGTTAGCTCACACTGCAGCGGCCGCTGTTAAGTATTCACTGTCTGACTGTCACACAAGCAGCTGATACATATCCCCAGTTCCCCTTAAGCAGGGGCGGATCTACCGGGGTGGCATGGGGTGGCAACTGCCACCCTAAACAATAGCCTTGCCACCCCAGCTGCCACCCCAGTTGGCATCTTTGTTTTGAAAGAAAAGTTGTGGCTCATCGGACATTTATGAGAGAAAATCTCTAATGTCCGAGTGCAAGTGAATGCAGCACAAGACGCGAGTCTTGTAACCCCTCCCCCGTCCCTGGCGCGAGAGTGGAAATATGATTGGTGGCGAATTCACTTGAACGGGGGACGGCGCAAAACGAGAAGCCTTTCGGACTCAAGTAGACGGAAGGAATGAGGTAGTTGCGGTCTACAATGACAGAGAAGAGACTGTGAAGTTTGGCTGCACTCAGCATTGAATCAAAACGCACTAAAGCTTTAGATCTTAATAAGTTTGTGAGGCGTTTTGCTGAACAACATGGTAATCGCCGCATTCAGCTGTAATAGGCATGCCAACTTCATGCTCTGCTCACGGATGACTCGATGAGCATAAAAAACTGTTAAGATGATGACATTGTATGCGTGTATATATTTTTTTATTTGTGGAGGTCTGCCCCCAAAAAACTGTTTTAAGTCCTGAGAAAGTAAAATAAGACGGTGTGTAAAACTACACTGCCCAGACAAAAAAAAGTAACCACTTTGATTTAACTAGGCCAGTAGGTAAGAACTTTCCACTGGACAATAACTTACTGCAGCAATGTATATGTTTTAGCTGAATACACGTTTTTTTAACCCCAACTGATGCAGTTAGTCACTTCTTTAATATTTGTTCTTTCTGATGCAAAGTCAAGGTTGTAACTGTATATCAATAATGATATAATTACTTGTTTTTCAAATTTGAAGGAGGGTGAGCAAGCATCTTGATGAACATTCATCATTAACTCCTCCAAAAAATATAGTTTATTCAATAATAAGTGAATATGTGAATCATAACAGTTCTTCACTATATCTGTAAAGCGTCTTTGAGCACCTGTAAAAGCGCTAACAAATTAAATCTATTATTATTATTATTATTATTTATTAACAGTGATTGACAGCTGATAGGAATAATATGATTGTTAATAGTATCATATTCATTCAGACAAACATCGATAAGACAGTTAATTAATATACTTATTGCAGCAGTCTTCATATATTTGGTACCCCTGCTGGTCTAAGAGTGAAACCAACTCATTCAGTTAAAATTCATTAAATTACGTCTGCCACCTTATATATGCATATGTAAGGCTTTACTGATGTGCCACAATAATATCACCTATGTCATTGAGTTAAAATATTAATATTGTGCCTTTCCAAGTTAATATTGATTGTAGGGGTGTAACGGTTCACAAACATTTCGGTTCGGTACATACCTCGGTTTTTAGGTCACGGTTCGGTTCGGTACGTTTTCGGTACAGCAGAAAAAATTATCACAAAACATTAAATATATATTTGTTAATTATTATTAAACTGTGAATAATGTATTCAAATAAATACAAAATATAATAAAATAAACATTAAGGTGCAGCATTTCGATGAACTGAAATAATCTGTATTTGAACTGTACTGTACTAGTACCTAAGCAGCCAGTTTGACATTAGGACTTGCTTGTCATTGTATTTTCATGTTTTTTTAAAGAGAAATGAACTTGTCCACATTGCTTGCCGAAAGGGCAGATCTGCTGGCACTAATAATGTCTCCTGCTGTGGAGAACACCCTCGCTAGGGACAGAGGTAGCAGATATAGCCAGGTAGCGCTTTGCTAACATGGCAACATAAGGATATTTGGCGTTTTTATTAGCTTTGGCTCGGTCTGAACTTTTTGCGAGTGGTGGAGGCTTACATGCTAGTGGGAGTTGGGTTTGCACTTCAGTCTTTTTTCTTTTGGTACCGGTGATATTCACGTTCGGGTGATGCCTTTTCATATGAGTGCAAGTTTGATGTATTGCCAGCCGCGTAACCAATTTTAGTTGAACAATGCCGACAAACAGCTTTGGTTCGGTCCACCTGTCTTTGTCCGTCATCCTTGTACGTAACTGCGAAACCAAAATGTTCCCAAACCGGAGACTTCAATGATGCTGGAGGATTTTCGAGCTCAACTTTATCTGCGTTCGCCATTTCGACAGTTCCTCAAATTACTGACTACATTTGAACGCATCCCTGTGACCAGCTCTCATAGTATGCCTCTCGTCCAATGAAATGACTTGGTCGCTCTATGATATATACCTGAGATTACTTCCAGAAAGTTGTTCATGTTCTCAATTTTTTACGTTTAACGCTATATTCGTTCGGTACACACGTGTACCAAACCGAAGGGCCCGTACCGAATAATTTCAGTACGGGTACGTGTACCGTTACACCCCTAATTGATTGATATGATTGCGATTTAAATCAGCATACACTTCTGCCAGGGGATGCCACCCCTCAAAATCTCCTGCCACCCTCTTGCCACCCCATGAATATTTGTCTAGATCCGCCCCTGCCCTTAAGTGAATGTGTTTACTACAAGGTGAGTTCTTCTTTTTATTTCCTGCTTTTTTACAAATATACTCTCCAGTACAGGTTAGCTCTGAGTGTTAGCGATGCTTGCTAATATAAACAAAGACCATATTACTTCCAAAACGTTGCGCATTGTTTCTGAGAGCAACGTTTCTGATAGGGCCGTGGGCGTAAAGCAAGACAATATTTCCGATATTACGCCAAATCGGCAGCAAATCTGGATCAGCTCCGTTGTACCCCCGTTTTTAGAGATCTGGGTACGGAGGAAAAGAGGGAGGAATTAGTTTTCTGACACTTTGCGAGTTCCCTGACACACCGGGGACACATCTTTATGTATAAAATACATCAAAAAGTGTGTTTTGCATGATAGGACACTGGTTAAATAAGACTTCTAAAAGGCATCATGCAGAACATTAGCTAGTTTTAGCTTATGATCTGCATGACTTAAAGTCAAGTGACGGTGTTGTAGCTTGTTCATAGCCTATAGTCTTTGCTTTTTTCTTAAAATATTTTTTTTTAAAGTGTTTTTTATCGCAATATTCCAGAATCCAAAGAAAAGATCCCGTTGTATTTTCTCAAGGGAGTCCTTGGAATGCTAACTTCCGGGTCGGCCTACGGAAATACGTCATAACTCTACCACTCAGCATCTCTTGGTAAAAAGGATCCTTTCCTTAAAGCTGTCAATGCAGTTGGGTTTACACAGTACCTGCCTCCTTCTCCATTTCTACATGAAAGAAGAACACAGCACTTTAAACCTGATAACCTTAACAAGTAATCTGAACATGTTTTCGATATGAAGATATTAACTTGTGTATGAAATGCTGATGCTTAAAGTATGCCCTGGAATGCCAAGGATCACTTATCTTTCTTAGACCTGGACTATAGACAGAATCAGACATCTATTACTTCAACTCTGTGTGACCTTAACCCCACAACATGTTTTATAAAACATAGAGAATACTAATATTGATTTATTTAGAGTGAAAATAAATCCAGCCAAATGCTGGCAGTTAAATGTACACACATCCTGGCAGCTAATCAGCCGAAGGGCTTATGTTATTTATTTAAAGCAACACTTGGCTAATAAATGTGTTTATGTTGTACATTTTAGAATGTAATACCCAGTGGACTTAAATAGTCACTTTCTTTTCCTGTGTAAATGATTTCTCTGATTGCTAAACTCTTTCCTTTGACTCCTTTTTAGAAAATATCTGATCGTCAATTTCCTGTTGAGTTTTGGCAGAAATGGAAATAAGCGCTAAAATCAGAGCATGAGTCTTAGAGTCTACAGACACACACCAGCACACATGCACATATACACACACGTGCATGCATTCAAGACTCCCCTCCCACACAGTGTGAAGGGTGTGTATGTGTGTGTGTACTGTATCTGTGATGCTGGTGTTGTGGATCTGTGTGTATGCACATGCAAGTATGCTCTTTATTTTCTCTACGCATGCAGATTGCATGCGTGTGTGAGCGTGTTTGTGTTTCTTATATCTAGGCCACATCTTCAGATCTCGCCCCCTAAACAGCATCACATTAGTATTGCATTTTTTGGATACACAAAAAAGAAATCCAAAAAACAGCCAATATCCTGCAGCCATGACGGATTTAGCCCAATTCTGTTATGGGATTTTATTATGTCAGTCAAAATAACCAAATGAATGGGAAGAAGATGAAACTGAACATATTTTTTAGCTTATATACTCTTTTTCTAAATGTTTTGTAAATGTCTTTTTTTTGCGGATCCACTGCCCACTGAGGAAGACTCAAATATAACAACAGAAACACATACACTGGTGATTGAAGTTAAAGATTGAGAAAGATATATAGGAGTGTTGATGATTATTTTCTCATGTGCACCCTCGGGTGGTAATAGTCTTGATGGTGTGCAAAACCTCACATTTTCAGTTCAGTGTTTTCATTCTAAAAAGTATTCAGCTCCACTAAAATGTTAGGTGATGGAAATAAATCAAATTACTTCAGTCTTTAACAGGAACATGTGTTATGAGTGTATTGAAATACAACAACAACTCCGAACTGGCATTAAACTACTCCTGAAAAACAGAAAGATGACACATCATCTCTTCGCATTGGAGCTTTAAATACCCGATCAAAGAGCTGATTGAGCAAAGCATTGTGGGCCGATGGAGAAAAACATCACAGCGAAACGCATCAGAGAAAAGAAGCAGGATTAAATCACGCAGGCAGAATAAACCACAGCAAACAGAGAAGGACAAACAGTGCACAGAATAATTCATGAGTTACACAATAAGACAACATGAGCACAGACAAACACATGTTAGTCAGCCAATATGGAAATATGAATATGAAAGAGACAGTCCAAAGCTGCGACCAGAAGATGAATGGATGTCTTCTTCACTTACTTAGTATATTGATTTATTTATCTCCCTTTCAATCCATTACTTACTCCTGACATTTATTTACTTGGTTTGTTTAAATGACTGCCATATTTCGCTCTCTTCTTTATATATACTTGATCAACCTTTGACTGTATTTCCTTATCTTCCTTTCTCTCTTCTTCTGACACTGTTTCAATCTCAGTTGCCTCCCTGGTATTGTTTTTGTTCCCCGCACCGACTTCCATTTTCTTTCCTCTTTTACTCCCTTGCATATTCATCTCTCCCTCTTCCTTCCTTACCTAACCACTGCTAACATCCTTGCTCCTCTCTAAACATTCCTTTTCTTTCTGTTTCAACATCTGATGCAACCCAACGCAACAGCACCCACTGGTGCTTCAATCCAACAATGCAACCACTAACCACCCCTCCCCGGGCCTGTAGAGGCAGAGTAAAGAAAAAGCTGGTATTGTTCTGTATTGTTCCACAGAGGCACCATAACACCAGCCTCGTTCTCTCTTTAACTCTCCTGAGGGACTCGCTGTGCATGGCCTCAATCTAAAAACCTTTTATCCCACCAGTGAAAGTTGGCAGGATGTGCCATAAAAGCATGACAGAAAATATCACTAAATGCATAAGACAAGACAATATAATAATAATAATAACAAAAAGAATAATAATGATTCATAACATTGTATTTAGGGGGTCAGCAGATAGGGGGGGGCAGGTTGTGGAGGGCTTTGTAGGTGAGCAGGAGGTTTTGTAGTTGATCCGGGATTGAAAAGGGAGCCAATGCAGTTGGATGAGGATGGGGGTGATGTATTCTGAGGAGGATGTGTTGCAAGTGACGATCCGGGTTGCACAGTTCTGTATGATTTGAAGTTTGGTGGGAAAGCCTGTACCGGGGGCTCTCGGGCTAAACAGGTTAAGCACATGTTTGTTAATATGTAAAGCCCACTGAGACAAATGTATTTTGTGATATCGGGCTATATAAACAAACTTCGATTTGATAAATGAAAACACCTAAGTCTGCTTTTGCAAAAATTGTCACTTTTAATTTTTCATGGATTTTTGACACAGTATTTGTAACATCTACCTGGATGACACTTTAAATAATGCAGCTCTGATGCACACATTATTCGAAAAAACATTGGCAACTGCATTCAAACATGCTTGACATGCTTGACTAGCTAGCTAACCTTTCATCTTAGTCTGAGCACAGTTGATAATGCCAATCCTGACCAAATACCTAACCCTAACCAAAAGTACAACACTTGCTTATGGATGTTTTGTGTTCGAGCTAATGGGTCACCCATCTCTTGTCATGGTAATATTTTGTATTTACTCGTCCTGTTCTTATTCGTGACTTTCAACTGAACTAAAAGTAAGGACATCACTCACAGGCTTAAAGCTAAAGCCTCAGACCACAGGAGATTTACTAACAATAGGACAGAACAGGAGCAGTCAGACAATAAGACAGTTTGTAAACTGTTCAGATATATTTGGAAACTGAAGACAAAGGTGAATGATACAACTATTCCTCTCTTGTGCTCATCCATCACAGTTTGCAGACCAATTTCCTGGTGCAACTTTGATCTATCATACTTGCTGTGATGTGCAGTCGGGAACTATTTCAGCATCAATTTACCACTACAGAAAGGGGTTTAGATAATCTGGTTAACCCTGTTGACCTCCTTGTTTGAATTGTGACTGCTAATTAGTAGTGCCTCATTTGGACAAGTGTTTAATGTCTTAGAGAAACACTGGTTCTATGTTTCTGATCAGAAACATAGTATTTGTAAGCCATTCAACTCTAAACAATTGACTTCTGGACTTAAATATGGAATTGAACATACATTCAGGAGAAAAAAAGTGACATGTAGAGGCAAGAACATGTGTTTTGGTTGTCACTGTCATTGTTGGCTAATGTGGGCGTGTGTGTGTGAGCTGCGTGGAGGTGTGTATGCTTCAGTTATTAATTAAAAACCACCTACACCGCTTTATTACTAGTTGTTCCAGAGACAGGGATAAGCAGGTGGTCTTAATTTTCTGTTGACCACAATTGCAATTAGTGCTGCGTACCGGTACGCCGAACCGGTACTGGACTTGTAAAAAGTTTCGGTTCAAGTCGGGTTAAAACCGGAACGTCGGGAACCGGTACTTGGACTGGCAAACAAACTAGCACTTACGTATATTCTGGTGTCTGTGGTTATTTAAACATTCCCTGATAAACTTTATTCAGCGTCAATAAATGAGTGCTAATCCCAGTGTGCTCAGTGTACAACATCACATGTCATTTCACCTTCGATTCACGGTTTGAAAACGTAGCATTTCGCCACATGCTAATGCTAACCGGAAGTGAATAATCTTCAGAATAAAAGTATTAAGTTAATAGTGTGAACTTCCGGTTTTTTCAGAATAAAACTGATTTAAATTAAATAGTGTATTTAATTCAAAATTACGCCATATCAACATTGATTTTAATTTCTAATAGTATGTATGTACATCACTATGTATGTAGTATGTACTGTATAATGTACACATGTAGAGTTGTAGAAAAGACATGGTGTACAGACAGTACAGTACAGTACATTTGTACTTTGTAGAGAAATGTAGACACAAGTTGGAAGGGAGCACAATAAACCTGACGAGTTTGAATTTGAGTTGATTATGAGTTAATTTTCAATTGATAATTAGCTCACAATAAGTTCACTTTAGTTACTCACACAACTTGACACAAGCCATGGGTTCAGGTCCGGACTTATAAGTCCGGACCTGAACCTGAACCTCTGGACTTGAGTCCGGACCTGAACCTGAACCTCTGGACTTGAGTCCGGACCTGAACCTGAATGTGAGTCCAGGTACGGAGCACTAATTGCAATGCTCGCAATTGCAATTCAACCGCAACGCAACGCAAGTCAATCACTATCTTAAATGCAATATTGCAATTGTAATGCAACCACAACACAACAACTATTATAATTAACCACGGAAACGCAATCGCAATGGTGTCGCAATTACAATGCAACTGCAACACAACCACAAAGCAACGCAATTGCGATACCACCAAACACAATCATACGCAACACAGAACAATTGAAACGCAAACGTACGACAATGCAACACAATTACAATCGCGACAGAATTGCAGTTGTTTATTTTTTGCTTTTTCTATTAAAAGAGTATCATGACTGCAATTTCCATTATTTACAATTAAGTGAAAGGAACTAAAATACAGACTCTTGTTATTGTTGTCTGACCTCCCTGCGTTAGTGTGGTCAGCTGCTATGTTGTTTTTGCTAAACAACATCACTTATTGACATCATTATACTGCTGAGAAAATACGCCAAGAGCCCACTTAATACTTTTTAGATTTCAAGAGTTTTACTGTTTCACCAAAAGCTGAATACAAGTTCATTTGTGTTCAGTGTAACAGCATGGTTCCTCCACAAAAAAACAACCAGTTAAATAAATCATAACTGTGAAAGAGAGAGTCCCGGTGGACACTCAGCCTGGAACAGCAGGATTCCACATGAGAAGAACCGCTGGAGGGCATTTTCCTTCATTTTGAAAGCCATCCAACTCAGCATTTTAATCTTCCCTAAAATGTCATAATTTGCGCGCGCTCTCCATTCAAATAATCTCCCTGATGGAGTGGAGAGATGAAGAGAGGGGGTGACAGAAATGTGCTTTTCTGCCTCCCACGCGTTCCTCTCCAGAAATAATATTCCTCTGCCACCCATCTTTTTTTCCCTCAACCCTTTATTTTTTCACAATCTTTTTTAACCTCAATTTGTGTCTGTGCTGAAACTGAAATGCTGTGTTAAAAAAAGGATGAATAGTTGCAAATGTAACCAAATAATGGTTCCGCTTAAGAGCTTTCAGTTTTTCATTTTGGTGGGAAAATGACACATTTAGAGTCTTGAAGCACATTTAAAGATGATGGATGATGTTCTTCAAGGAGGTATTTGGTAAATCTTTTTGAAAAACCTTGATTTTAATGATTTGGGTTTATTTTCCAGCTGCTTGTGATTCATTTAATCTGAAAACTAGGGCAGAGCAAAAACAGTTTTCTGAATAATATAATTGGATATGACACATGGCAGCAATATTTAGACACTGACAGGACAAGATATATGTTTGAGAGTAAATCCTCTATTGTCATTTATCCACCTTTTCATGCATTGTTTAGCATGGTTCTTAGCATTTCTAACTTTTAGTATAAAGCCAGGATCTTCATTATCAATTAATGCAGCAGTATTTATTTATATCCCTAACTTTGATCACTCACTGGCAGTTAGTGTATAGTATAGTATATTAAAATGTGTATTTTCTCTCTCAATTCTTCACAGTTATATCTGAACAATGTCCTCAACAATGTCACATATCTCCCAAACTTTCATTGTCTCTCATATAAAATGTATACAAGAAAACAAAAACATTTCAAAACTTGCTCCAATACAAAAAATATATATTCATTCACTATTTACATAATTTTAGAAGTCAAAGGTTACCTCACCAGCTAGACACTGAATTATTAGAGTTGTTAAAATAACTTTTATTTTTCTCGTATTGCCTCAAAAAACTCACGTCCTTCCACAACTTTCAGGAGCTTTGTGCATTGATATCTAGCTCTTAAAATTGCAGCTATATAACTCATAATACCTTTCAACTTTCCTATGCTCTGCACAAATATTTAGCTACTGGGAAAACGTGATTTACTCGGATTTATTCTACCAACATCAGTGAATACAAACTACATTGGATTTTTTATCTTAATCTTTAGTGAGACAAAAGAGCAACTCCTTCAAATGCCCTTTCTTGCCAATCCCCACCTAACAATACACAGTGAACACAACCTTCATAGGAGATACATGAATACATCCAACCTCACATAATTAATAAATAGTCAAATATGAAATTCGATACATGAGGAAGTTGAGAGTTTCCTTACAGCACCAGCAGATGTAAAGACTCGTACAGAACACATGATGTTCCTCGTGCTCCAAATAGCATCAAGAACAAAAGACAGCAAGGAAGAGAAACAGTGAGAGTGGCGAAGAAAAGGAGGATATGTTTTGTTATTTTATTTTCCTCTCCCTACTGACGGCAGAAAAGTCTTTGAAGTTTGAATCAAAGTTGAAACAGTAGAAGAAGAAGTTCCCAAACCACCATCCTGCTGATCTCTGTCTCTGTCCAATCATTGGTTCAACATACAGTAGCGCCATGGCAACGCCATGTATATATGTATAGCCTGTATAGTCTCTGCACTATAATCTACATGTCAAAATATGTGTGGTTAGTAATATGTAATGTGAATATGCATGTCATACATGTTTTTTCATGCTTAACAAGATGGGCCGACACTGTATTCTGCTGTCAAATTGTGTGCACATGCGGTGTCAGTGTGTGCAAATTCAGATCCTTTACTTGAGTAAAATTACTAAAACCAGTCATGTAAAACTACACTTTGCATTACTAAGGTTAAAGTAAGTTAGTATTATCAGCAAATGTACTTGAGGTATTATTATTAAGTATTATGGGGCGTGTGGCGTAGTGGGTTGTCCGTAGGTGTTCGGATCAGGGAGTCACAGGTTCAAACCCCACTGCAGTCAGCATGTCGTGGTGTCCCCTGTGGGGATTGTCCATAGTAAGTCGCTTTGGATAAAAGTGTCTAACATGTAATGTAATGTAAAGTATTAAAAGAAAAATGCACAAAAAAAATATGACTAACTTGTGTACTGATGGCTTTTTTCCCCCTAAATTGTCTTACCGTTAAACAGTTCCTATCTTGTGTAGTTTATGCATAAATCTTTATTATTAGATTAACTAGGAACTGAATGTGTAACATAAATGTAGTAAAGTACACATTTAATCATTCCCTTTAAATTGTAGTGGAGTAGAATTAAGTAGCATGAAAAGTATAGTGCCATTAAAAGTACCTCACATTTGCACTTTGATATAATACTTAAGTAAATGTACTTGGTTACTGTCCACCACTGTGTGCGCATCGTGATACATGTCTGTAGGGGGGAGAGAGAGTAAACAGCAGAACAAAAGAAAACTGATTGTGTCAGCGTAGGCATTTATCCTTACCGTGCTCTTTTGTCCTCTATCTCATGCTCTTTGTCAGGGTAAGTGTGAACTATTGAGGATCCTCCATTGTTCTTTCTTTGCATCATCGTGTCTAACTGTTGCCTATAGCCTGACTGTTCAGGATGACGTATACAGAATCTGTTGTAACTGCTTGGCCGCATGTAAAAGACTGAAGCATTTATAGTTAAACATGATAAATTAAGAGATAAGCCATCAGTCGTAGAACTTTTGGGTTCGACATGAACATATAGGGTTTATGTGCATGTCTAACCCCACAATTGTCACACACTTATCAATCATTCCTGTCTAATCCATTGAGTGTTCTACTTAGAAAAGCTTCAGTGGAATTTAGTTGGTGCAGTTGTCTAATTTTGGTTTAACAATAAAGGCAAGCTTTTCTCCAACTTAAAAGCAACTCAAACTTCTTGACATATCAGACCATATGATTACTGTAGCCTGGAATAACTTAATAGCAACAGATTGTAACTTATTTTACTACCGACTTGTTTATTTTTTATTCACACTAAACAACTGAGTAAATAGAAAATACAATGTTCGAAACAACTAGTAATTGACCCAAAGACACATTCTGAGTTGTATACACTGTTGGAAAGAGGAGATTCATAGCTTTCTAATGATATCAGGATTGTTGTTGTTCTCCAAATATTAAGCGAAATATGTCACATTATATAATGACTGTCACCGAGTCATCATTTTGAGAAAAAGGCCTTCAAAGTTTTCTCTTCTCTGGAATCCATCGATCTGATTGATTATTAGCAAATGATCAAAATACTACGGAGGGAACATATTTTCGTTTGGATTGCTGGTCTGGGGGAAGCTCACGAGTGTGTGTGTGTGTATACGTGTGTGTGTTTGTGTAATTTTGCGTTTGTGTGTATTGTGTTTGTTTCCCGGGGAAAACCCTCACGAGAAACACCGGCTGTTGTTATGCCTGCTATGACGTTAAGTTACTCCGTTCTCCGCTTGTAATTATGCTGAAGCTTCAAAGTTGTATTTATCATCTGAATTTGCCGAAACAAGTTTAATATTCTAAAAGCCAAGACTTTGTTTATTTGAAATCAGATGAAAACAAACTGTAACGGACCCTGCCGTGTTATCTATGATTACTATACTCTTACATTCATAATTTCAGCAGAGGGAGGGGAAGCAGCGCTGCGGAACAGCAGAGTGGCGAATGAGAGCTGTCATCTTCCCTTTACAAGCTTCAAACATGTATTGGAAATGTTTGGAAATAAAAGTTTCATATTCTGAAAGCCAAGACTTTTGTTTGATTTTAAATAAACAAACACCCGAACCCCGAAAAACTATTTTTATACGCAAATCCACGTTTATTATGAAATGAGCCGTTGCGACTTCCGACTGATTTCGATAGAGCGGGTCACATATGTAAATTATGTAGGGACATAAGGAAAGTCAACTTTTTACACACATTTAAAAGTATTACTTTTAAGCACAATGTATGATTTTTATCTCCCAAACCCATAATGGAACACAGCCCAACTTGGTCTGATCCGCTGTCCCACTCAAATCATAACTTTCTGAAGTCTGTAATAAATTAAAATCAATGTTTAATGATGTAATTTAGTTTAAACATACAGTAATCTTAAAACTGTTTTATTGTGAAAACATTTCCGGTTAGCATTCGCCTGTGGCTAAAGTTTATTTTGAAAAGCTATTCCGGAAGAGATCTCCGGAATACCAACAGTAAACTTGACTTCAGAGGCCTGTACTACAAAGCTGGTTCAACCTAACCTGGATATGTTTGAGTTAGCCTGTTGGCCTAATCCAAAACATACGCGCTCTCGCTAAACTGTACTACGACGCGGGTTATCAAGTGGACCGCTCAAGCCAGCCGTGTCCTATCTAGTTAGGTGCACGTTCACATGAAAGGGGTGGTATTTGGAGCATTCGACCAATCACAAACATGGACAAGCGTACTGACACCGCAGCGCGTCATACTTCCTGAATGAAAAGTCAACTATAATATTAGACATATGAAGAAGTTAAACTTTAAACATCCATGACTTAAACACTTTATCCAGGATCAAAGCCACAGAGCTGCACCTGCAAGGTGAATACAGCTGGTAACAGAACAAGTGTTTGAATGCGTACATTAACAGGTTTATGATATGACTGCCCCGTCTAAGACACGAGTGGATCTGACTTTAATTACATTTGACTCGAGTGTTTCGTCAACTTAATGTGTTGCTTAAAATAATACTTCTGCATACAGTATGTGACACTGTGAGTGTTGCACAGCCAGATACGGCTCGGCTGACTCAGATAAGGAGATATATGATACATTATGATGTGATATGCCACATTTGTGGAATCAGCTTCCTGTTTGTGTTCGGGCGGCAGACACCCTATCCGTTTTTAAGAGTGCGCTTAAGACCTTCCTTTTTGATAAAGCTTATAGTTAGGGCTGATTAGATTCAGCCCCTAGTTTTGCTGATATAGGCTTAGTTTGTCGGGGGACATCTTACTTCTTCCTTCTCTCTGTCTATACCTGTGTACTCTCATGTTCCAATTAACCCAGCTTCCCCAAATTTCTTTCTTTTTGGTGTCTATATACGCCGGGAACCGGAGTCATGGATGATCCTGCGGTCCTGTGTCCTGGATGCGTCTATCATTATTCCAACCCAGTTTAGATTTTGCTTCCGCATTACGCAAGAACGTAGCTCTACGCGATAGCGTCATAGCCTTCTTCTTCGGCTGTTATAGCAACCTGGCGTTACATCTCTATGGGCGGCAAATATGAATCTGACAAGCGAAATACCGTCCTTTTAAACGCCCATATTTATAATTATACAATATAATATGACTGACGACCACACTTATGCAGTGCTGAGGTAATGTTAATTCATCATTTAATATTAATTCCTGATGGATATAAGAGGGATACATTAGCAAACATCTGTATATATCGTTTTTTTGTTTGTCATGTAACATATTAACGTTTTGACCTTCTGTTTAGGATGTAATTAATATATATATAATTAATTAATATAAAGTGTATGTGAGTGTGTGTATAAATGAATGAATACATCTGTGTGTATACATGTGTGAGTACATATAAGTGTGTGTGTATATGAATAAATGTATATATAAAATAGTATCATTAAATATATATATATAAAATAGTATCATTAAATAATGCTGTCAAATAAATGAAGTGCACAGTAATAGTCAAGGTTATATTCAATATTCTGCTGATAAGATAAGATATTTAAAACGTCTTTTGTTTGTCCTGAAAACGACATTTGAGAATACACACAGGCTATTTATAGATGATAAAACACCAGTAATACAATCTCAGGAATCTTCGATATGGCTTTGATTACAGGATCGTTTACTTTCAGTCAACAAACAAACAGGATCGTTTACTTTCAGTCAACAAATCCTTTGGAAAGACAAAAAACAACTATTCATCCTGCTTTACCGCGACCGCTATAACAGCCGAAGAAGAAGGCTATGACGCTATCGCGTAGAGCTACGTTCTTGCGTAATGCGGAAGCAAAATCTAAACTGGGTTGGAATAACGATAGACGCGTCCTGGATCGCGAGCACTGGATCTTGAATCGTGGCTGTGGTCCTGGATCATAGGTCCTGAATGGATATCCTTGTGGATTCATCTTCCTATTATACACACATGCATTTCCAAACATTTGGACTACCTATGTTGCAAATTATCTTTTCAATTTACACACGGCACGTCTGTCCGTCCTGGGAGAGGGATCCCTCCTCTGTTGCTCTCCCTGAGGTTTCTCCCATTTTTCCCTTTAAACTGTGGGTTTTATGCGGAAGTTTTTCCTTGTACGATGTGAGGGTCTAAGGACAGAGGGTGTCGTATTGTCATACTGATATTCTGTACACACTGTGAAGTCCACTGAGACAAATGTAACATTTGTGATATTGGGCTATATAAATAAACATTGATTGATTGATATGCCGCGGACTGTAGGCTACTTAATGTTACTCTGATCTGGTTACTTATGCTGTGGCAGATATTTAAGTAAGCTTTCTTAACGCCAATGTTATAATAGTCAGATTGCTCTGAAGATGGGAGGTGATATTCTATTAATGTTCACGTTCACACAGTCGGTGATTTTTGCCTGCCGTCTTTCCTGCAACGGCAGCTTTTCTGTATTTCCTTTCTCCTGTAATATGAGTTGATCACTTTAAACTCCGCACACTGAGCTCTGATTGGTCAGCAGGCGGTGCTTTCACTGAGTTGAGCTCTTAGCCTGCAACCTAACCTGCTCCGGGGCAGGTTAGCCACTAAGCATACGTTACCATGGAGACCTAGCCTGCTAAAAAGAGAACCAGCGTCGTAGGACCGGAAACCCCGAGTTTTCCCTGAAGTTAGCCGGCTAAGCGAAAATCCTGCTTCGTAGTACAGGCCTCAGGTTTTACGTAAAAACACGATTACAGCCGTTAAAATGCATTAAATAAAAAGTCATGAAAGAGAGTATAAGGAGAAAAGGCGTGTGAAGTTATGCAATGAATATACAACGTCTAAATCCTCTGTTATGCGCGATATCGGACACAGAAGACTGAGGGGGAGGTCCCCTGCATCGCCAACCGGCACGTGAGGAGGAGCCAACGGAGGATATAACCAGCTGACGAGTGTTGTTCGTCCTCTCTCCTCTGCTGCACACCTGGGACTCACAGCTGTGCGGTCCCAACTATCTCCTGTTTGTTCCATTACCACGCCATTTAATTAAAGTAACCCATTTGAACCTTTCCAGAGACTCCATTAGTCTCTTTATTGTAAGCTTCTCTCCTGGGACGCGGGAACAACGAATACTTCTAACAAGTCTCTAAATATGTATTATTTTTTTCTGGGAAGCATTGACAACGAACCTAACATAAAAAAACGTCCAGCTCTTCCAGGTCTAAACCATAGCTGCACTTCCTCTCTGAGTCACTGAAGTTGGACGTGTATGGCTCGACTTCATCAGCACACGAGGTGAAATGGATCGACCTCTGCAGTCAGATGGCTCAGACGAGGAAGCAAATTGCCAATTTTGCTGACAGAGCAAATGAGAGAGGTCCGACCTTATTAAGCAGAGCGGAATCTGGCAGATCTTCAATGGAGCAAACTCTGCACAACAAAGAATGCATTCTCTGGTGAGGCGTGCTTTAAAAAGCTCCGAAGGCTGTCAAAGCACTTGAATTGAATTAAATCTAGTCCCTAAATGTTTACAGTGATAATACAATTCCAGGTATTGATCAAACTTTGTCTGGTTGTTAATTCCCATGCCCACCGGAGTCACAGAGTAGCGGTGCGTGGCTTGGTTATCTTGATTCCATCATTGGTGTCTGCCGGCCAATCAACCTCTTGACCCAGCATTTCAGAGTGGAAGCAAATTGACAATTTTGTTGTCAGAGCCTGCTGAGCTGACTGGACTTGTTATAAGCACAGAGCTGCTCTTTCTCCCTGTGAGCTGCCAGCAATCAACAGTCAACATGCCCACTGTGTATCAGCTTCTTCAGGTACCCATCCAGACAAGTGGCAATTTCATCAGACAGCCAAGAGCTTATGGTAAGGGTTTAATCAACGGGGGAATGCACAGGAACAACATTCAGCAGAGTTATCGGCTGCCACTGGTGATGTTGATATAAAACATCATGGAGAGACTATTTCAGTACAGCTACAGTGGTAGCATTTAAAGAGGCAATATTATGTTTTTCCCTTTCCTGTTGTGTCTTATTTAGGTGTTTATATATATATATTAGGGCTGTCAGTCGATTAAAATATGTAATCGCGATTAATCGCATGATTGTCCATAGTTAATCGCGATTAATCGCACATTTTGTATCTGTTCTAAATGTACCTTAGAGGAATATTTTTCAAGTTTTTAATACTCTTATCAACATATGAGTGGACAAATATGCTTTATGCAAATGTTTATTATCATTTGAACAATGACAAATAGTCTCATTAATATTAAACACAACAACCTCTGAACATTACAAATATTCGCCTCAATTCAACCTGGAACCTCTCTCATTCAATAATACAATACAACTGGTGTGTGTGTGTGTGTGTGTGTGTGTGTGTGTGTGTGTGTGTGTGTGTGTGTGTGTGTGTGTGTGTGTGTGTGTGTGTGTGTGTGTGTGTGTGTGTGTGTGTGTGTGTGTGTGTGTGTGTGTGTGTGTGTGTGTGTGTGTGTGTGTGTGTTGGATCATTGGAGCTCTGTGCAACTCAAGGCATATGCTCGAACGGGAGCTGCCTGGACGCTGCAATCATGTTGCGCACTATCCGTGCTGAGTGTGCTGACTTTTCGTACAATGTCCCACTGTCTGGCTTCCTGCATAAAGTCAAGTGCTCGGCGCAGTTGTGGCGAAATGTCGCTCCTCTGTTTTCATTTAAACAGCTCCTTATATCCGTTAGCGCAGCTAGCTAGCACCAGATGCTAACTAACAACTCTCTCTCGCTCGCTCGGGCCACACATACACACACCCTCCCGGTCCTCCCAATAGCCAGTCGGTGCCTGCCGGTGAGCGTGGAAGTGTGGTCTGCCACAAGCGGGCGGCAGGAGCGGGGCTGTCAGCATCAGCTTGTAGATGGTATTTTAAACTCGATGTGATCTGAAACTACGGGGCGGCCGAGGAAAATAAATACACATGCGTTAATCGCGTTAAAATAATTAGTGGCGTTAATTTTTGTTTGGGTTATTAACGCGTTAACTTGACAGCCCTAATATATATATATATATATATATATATATATATATATGCATGTAATCCCAAAGCTCACGCCACAGGACGTTTGTCTCCCAGACAAAGCGCTTTACATTCTCTTTATGACCCTTCAAAGAGCTTTATATCATCAACAAGTCCTCATTTACCCAATCACACCCATTCATACTGGTTGCCATACAAGATGCCACCTGCTCAGGGAGACTAAGATTCACACACATTCACACACTGTTGGCCATCTGGAGACATGTGGGGTTAAGCATATTGCCCCAGGACACATCGACATGTCGACTGCAAGTGCTGGGAATCCAACGACATCAACAGTAGAAGCCTCATGTGGATGTTGTTCAAAAGACACCTTAACCCTTGTGCCCTCCTCGAATTTTCAACCTACCTTTCGACCCCTTCGTGGCAAAAATGTACACGCCCATAATAACTGCTATTAAATCATCATACATCAAAACATTTTCTACTTTTTTTTTTCATGAATCACTTAAAGAACTTATAACGTACTCAAAACTACCAAACATTCAATATTTTTCAGGATTTTAACCCTTTAAATGCCTGTTTAATTATTTGAATTATCTCATTATTTATGACAAAAAACACAAATTATTTTTTTTCAATATAATAATTAGTAGGCGGATGGAACTTTGGTGGTTATTAGAGTCTTGGATGTGTCAAAGATTAGCAACTAAATTGATTTGACTGCATTATTATTTTGTACGTAGTATCAGATACTACCTCTAGACCCCTTCGTGGCAAAAATGTACACGCCCATAATAAATTCTATTAAATCATCATACATCAATATTTTTTTTTCATGATTCACATAAACAACTTATAACGTACTCAAAACTACCAAACATTCAATCAGTCAGGAATTTAACCCTTTAAACGCACGTTTCATTATTTGAATTATTTAATTTCTCTCAAAAATGCCTCATTGACTTCCATTCAGACCACATTTTTTGATCCCACTGCCATTGCAGTATAAAACCATGCATTTTGTAATGTCAGCATTTCATTTAGAAGAAAAGTAGTGATATTTGATATTTCTACTCTATTCCAACAGATTCAACCATTTTCCCACTGGAGGCCGATGCATGAAATTCTTACATTTTTGCCAGTTATATTATGGAGCCGTGTGACTACCAGGGGGCCCTGAAGTGGTGTGTGAGAATCTGTAAGCATGCACAGATCATTTCATGGGTAACAAAGGCCATCTTTTGAGGGATGTGTTTGATGTGTCTTTGAAGAGCTGCTTGGTCACTCAAAAACAAAAAACAACTGTTAGTGTGTTTATGCACCTGGCTGCCAAAGATAAACATGCAGTTTGACCAAGGGTTTATTTCATTAGTGAGCAGAGAATGGTGGGCCGGACCCTCAGTGTCCTCTCCACTTTCAGATGAAGGGTCAGAGGAACTCAAAGAAATGCTGGACTCGAGAGAGCATTCTTTGTCTTCTTCAGATGAGTCCTGCAGCTCGCTGGCAGATGAAGGCTGCAAGATTATTTCTGAAGTCTCTTCTGCACTGAAATGCTTCTTCATTTGAGTTCCTTCTCTTTGCTCCAGGTCTTTCTCCTTCTCTGCTCACTAATGAACCAATTAGCTGTGCACCCTCCCCAACTACACACCCACGGCATATCAACGGAGGCGCCACAACCTTTCTTCGCCAGATCGTTGTAAAACCACAGTGGTATAACTTCAAGGCTACTTAGCATTATAGCTATTTTCTCACACCTGGATGTTTTAGCGTCTAACGTGTTTTCTTCTTGTGCTCCAGGATCATTCTCCGACTGCCGTGTTGCCGTCACCAGCCGCCACGTCCTCGCCACTCCAGCCGGATTCTACTCCCCGCACCTCGTCCACTAATAAACCCTTTTTCAACACTCTGCCGTGTGCTGCATTTGGGTCCTCTCAGATACCGTAACAAACGCGAGATACGGCTGATACTTGCGCATTAGTTTCTGTTATGGATTAGTATCAACAGTCCTGCCAGTAACGTTACTATATTATCCATACTACTTTAGTTATAGCCTGATATATGATAGCTAACTTTACAATGTTGTGATGTGACCGACGTTAGCTAACATTAACTGTAGCTAACGCCGGTCACTCACCAAGACAGCTGCCCTGTTCTCCACTGGTTCTCCTAACAACACTGCTCCATTTCTCGCCGATGGCCGTTATTTCTTCTAATCCTTGACTGCTCCTGGTCTCTTGGACGCCTAGCAGGTTCATAATTATATGGTTGTGATCCGTCGTATGCATTCGAATATTTATTTTCAACCTCTTCTGTGTCAAAACTAGCATTGTGATCCATGTTTATTACTACGTTAGACCGGCCGCTCTCCCCCATGTGACGTCACACGCGGGAGCCGCCGCCCCTGGCGGGAGGTCACATGGGGAGGCTTTTTTTATGCGGAAGTAAAAATGTTTTACAAAATCAACGCCAGATGTCACTGTAGTGTATATTTATGTATATTATTTGGAAAATCTAGTGTATACATCATTTTCCTACACATGTATTCACTGGTGTCTCTAACCTGCAAGTTGCTCTTTAAGTACTTTGTCAGGCTTAATATTTATCTGTAGATACCCCCAAAGTTTTTTTCTTATTCAAAAGAAGAGCTTAAAGTATTCTTTAATATTTCAATAAAGCCTTATTAGTTTGTCTGTTTTGCACGACGTCCTGCACTAAACTGTTTTTTTTAATATTTTCTATTCTATATTTCTATCATTGACCTTCTACTTCCCCCCTATGTTGTATGTAGGCTACTGTTAATATTTAAATGTTTTCATCAAATATAAAATATTCAACAAATAAAATTCAATAACGTGCTTTAACCACTAGGCGGTGCGGGTTAAAAAACTGTCAAGTTTACAATGTTAACACAATAAATTATACTTTCCAGTATAGAAAGGTATATCTGTCATTTAATGGTAAGCTATTGCAATTGTGATTCCATAGATCACCCAAAACCCCTGACTATTCTCTCAACTCAGTATATAGATTCTTTAATTAAAAGAAAATCAGTAATATATTTTAAAACTACAAGTCCCTATCTATAAGCTGTGCACCGTTATGGTGTAAATACAGCCTATCTACCAATTGGATCAAATATAAAAGTCAGCCGAATTAGTATTGATACTGCAAGGAGACGTATTGTGTGAAAATAAATGTAAGATGTTGTTTAATTGCTGATATATTTATGATCCACGTCACGTATTCAGTTTCGGTGGCATTTCATCCAGTTTGTCCAAAGGTCTTCTAATCAGGGCTCTATAAATAGAGAACTACGGCAGATGTGTAATATTTAATGCAGCCGAACCGTGTATTACAATGCCGTTATGTGATGACTTCCAAAGAGAAAAGCAAGAACACTCGGAATAAAGTATTCTTTTCTTTTCTTTTTAAAAATGTTTTCGGATTTCACATCGCATAAACACCATATCCCAATGTGCATTGCAGCTAAAACATCCAATCATCGAGCTTCAACGATAGCTGAGGATTATGGGTAGTTCGATGTTTTAGCCTATTAAAACCTCTGAAAAAAGAAATGTGTCTCTCAGAATCGAAACGGCAAAACCTATGGGAAAAACACAAAAGCAGTGTACACAATTTAAACCAATTAATGTTGTGTAATTAACAAGAATAAACTGATGTTTTTTAGTGGATGAGTACTGCAGATATCACTGTTAAATCATTTGACAGTGAGGGGAATACGGTTTTATTATGAAAACTTCGAGACCGGAAATACTGTTTTCACCCCGTGAGGGTTGACGCTAACTTTACATGGACGCTGCCGTCAAAATAAATGAATAGGGGGAAGACGTAGTATATACACGTTCTCCTGGCGAGACCTTAACTAATCTTCGTAAATACTATCAAACTATAGATCCTACACATCCACTGGACGTGGATTCTAAAAGTACAATATACACTTCTCGCTAGAAAAAAAAAGTATTTTAATGGGCAAACTATCCCACAATTTAGGATTTTCCAGAGAGGGTTATTTGTGAATATACGACCCACCGGAGCGTTTGCAGCACTAGAGGTCGAAAACTTTAAAACGTGATTATAGGTCGTAATAAGCGCTTGAACAATCGACTTATTTGGTCATATGAGTTGGAGGACTTGTAAAGTGCCCTCTAGGTTGCCCTTCTGCTGGACAAAATGTGATGCGCTGCCCTTTAGGGTGCTCTTAAATGGGGAAAACATGATAAAGTGCCCTCTAAGGTAACTGTCCAGTGGAGAAAACATGATCTAATGCTATATAGCCTGCCCTACCTGCTGGAAAACTTTCTGTGAGCTGGTGACCTTTTTATTTGATTTGCCCCTGCCCCCCAGGGCTGCTGTCTTTACAGTTCGTAGAGTTAACCTGTATGCCTACAAATGTTGAGATTTATTGGCTTGGAAGAAATAGAAGCAGATAATACAAACACACGCAACTTGAAAACTGTAAATGCTCCAACACATTACTAGAATAAAACTCAATTTATATATAAGTAACTAGTGATTCCGCCAAGTAATTATCCTAAGAGTTTAATATATTGCAAGGATATTGAAACATAACAGAAGTGTTATCAAGTTTGTCATTACACATTGTAAGCCGTCTTATCACTGTGCCGTTTTCCCTCTGAAAAGATGAACATGATTACAACACTATAAGTCTTGTTACAGATGTAGCTAATAAGATAAGCGAGGAGATATGATAGGGTTTGTTGATCCCTAAGGCAAAACTGGGTCACTGCAGCTGCAAAATGATTGCCTCTAAAGATAAATACACTGAAATATTTTAAAAATGAAGATGGAGCATCCTGCACACAATAATGCATGTCTCTTGTTAGGTACATTTGTATAGGGAATACAGTACAGAAATGTATAAGATATATAGCTGATGCAGTTGAGCACACAAGATATTTGATGCTACATAACTAACACAAAATATCTCAAACTAAAGGAATGTACTTGAAATTGAAACATGTTAATAAGATATGGCACCATTTCAGTTCATAGCAGCTCATGTAATTTTATTTTAATGTAATATTATGATACTCAGATTGGGTTAGTGATTACAGTAGTTTTACTTTTATTGTTTTACTAGTAATTATAACAGAAAACATTAACCTCCCAACCCAGGTCACAGTGCTGCTTTATGTCTGTACATACTGTTTATATTGATCTCAGGCAGTGTGGATCATGATGATATTTACTCATTTGCAGCCGTTTTCTATGTCACATTTCATTACCTGCCCTGTTTGATGCCCTACTTTTGCTTTTTTTACTGGCATATTCAAGTTTCTTCCTTCTTTGATGCTGATGTAGACATTTAGCTAGCTGTGGATGTTGTTCATCCTCTTCAGCCTTGGATTTCAATGGGCTGGTTTTAAATGTTTTCTTCGTCTGCTGTGCTTTTGAAGAGCATCCACATTTATATATTTAACTTTTTCCAGTTCACCAGTCTTTCACCCACTTCAGTTGTTGTAAACAAGCCAGGGATCTCATTTATTTTGGGAATGTAACCTTTGCAGACCATTTACATGAACACAAACCCATACAACACACTAAGGGAAAAAGCATAATAGGGCCCCTTTAAATTAAAGCTTATTACTAGGCAGTGATATGCATAGGGACTAAGATATGTCTTAATGATGTCTTCCAGTCTACCTCTTACTTCAATCCATAACATTTAAACAAAAACAAAAAGAGGGATGATTTTAAAAATACTTCCCCTCACAAATACTGAATAGACCCTCCAATAGCACGTACATATTACTCATATACATATACAGACATAAGTTCAGGGGCAGACATACAGGAAGCGGGTAAGCAGAACTGAAAACAACCAGTATGCAGTGAAGAATTATGCTAATAGTTCTTTCTCACATGTTGTGAACCATATTGCTTTTCTTCAAAATCAGTAGCAAGATTATATCTCCACTTACTGCTGTATTGTGAAATCTATGTTGTCACATTTTATTATCTCTTGAAGAAATGTGATCATTTGTCAGTGAATACAATGCAACATCATCACAGAGTTGAGTCTCAGGCAACAAGATTAATTTGTTTATGTGGACAATGAGCTTTAATAAATCAATGCACAACATAATGAGTGCAGCTGTTCATCATTATTTAACAGTAGGGGTTTCACAATGTCGGGGGATGTGATACAACAATTTGTATAAACAAACCATCTCTAAAGTTTCTTCTCATTTCATAATTGTTAGTCTCTGTACTCTGCAGTCTATATTTGCATTCAAAAGCAACAACCAACGGAGGCTACTGTGTTTTAACGTTTACTCTCTCTTTGTTGTGTTTGATATTCTAAAAGATTTCTCGGAGGTTAAATGAAAAGAACACATGTGCCAGTCAAATCCTTTTTGTAGCACCCTGAACATGCTTTGACTGTTAAATGTACTGTGAGGTTTGTTTATCCGCAGCTCCAGTAAAGGTGAAGCTCTGACTGTTGGAGCAGGACTTGGCTCCCGGCTGATGGTAATTTCCCACTTTGATCGCAAAATCAAATCTAGTTTGCATTATTTGTCAGATGCTACAAGTAGTTCAGCTGGAGTTGTATCATTTCAGTAAGTAATTCGTGATTATGAGATGAACATTAGAGATGGAAATTGGCTTTCATGGAAAAGATGCAGAGGCTCAGCAGCTTTAGGGTATGTTTAGGTTACATAACTCATATGCATGAACCAAATCTGGCAGGGTTAGACAATATGAGTGGCTTGGGGAGTGACTTACACTCTTACAGTCACTCACAAACACACAACTAATCCTTCTAATGGATGATAATCAGTACAAAAAACACAGAAAAAACATTGTTTTAGATTACGATTTCGTCTATTGTTCTGTTTTAGAACAGAATTATACAAAATACCCAACGACACATCTTTAATTTAGTAGATCCATGCCAGTTTTTGTAAATTAAATCTAATTTTATGATTATTGCCAAACTATTTGGAGACAAACCACCTTAATAAATTGTGAGGCAACAATCTGATTGGCATTAAAGTAAAATATGGATTTGGAGAATAGTAAATACATTTGACAGCAGGCAAGTGTGAAGGAGAGAGATTGGAACTCTGGGTTAGACTTGAATGTGGATAATTAGTTATATATGTCCTTGGGCAAGACACTTCACCTGAACTTGCTCCTGTGGGTATTGTCCACAGTGACCATTGCATGTATAAAAAATATGTGAAATGTGTATTTGTAAAGCGCTTTGAGCATCTGGAAAAGCGCTATAATAAATGTAAGGAATTATTATTATTATTATAGTTATATTATAAGTTATTATTATTATTATTATCAATTATTATCTGGATATAGAAGTGCCTTAAACCTGCCTTTTTCTCTAACATGCAGCAAGGGACAACTCCATGGATGCAAAAAAGTCTGATTGTATAGAAGTCATGAGAAAATAACCAACAATCCACCATTTTTTTTACTTTTTGTTTTAGTAGTACGGAAATAGTACAAATCACATGAGGAGATGTTAACACAATTACACTTGTTGTACTGTACCTCAGATACATTTGTATCGGAATTATTTAATTGTTTGGCTTTTGTCTGTTATGTATGTATTGGATTTAGCACTGTATATGTTGCCTCTTACATCAACAATTGGGGAAATTGGTGGATTGTATAACATTTGAATTGACCAAGAACATACTTGTTATGTTTTGTTAAACACTCCAGTACCTTTTGACATTGTTTTCGTTATTTAAACCATGTGAGATTGTAAAACATTTTCAAGCAAGCTTTAAGTCCATTATTAAAAGTTATATGTTTGGCACCCATTTAAACGAAACAATTTGCATACCAACAATGTGAAATGTTCACAGTACATGAAACTAATATTTGTAGATTGTAAATTTGCACTTGATCACACTGTTTGTGCATATGGAATGTTATTTTTCTCCAAAAGTACAGGGAGCTTGCTTTCAACCTGTGCCTTACCCTGACCTTCAAGCAATCGCCAACTGAAAACTGGAATGTTGTATGCAGGCTGCATCCACCACATACTGTATCTAGCACATGATGTCATTACATTGCATTTAGCTGACGCTTTTATCTAAAGCGACTTACAATAAGTGCGTTCGACCAACAAGATACAAACTTGAAGAAAACAGATTAATATACACTGAACACAAATATAAACGCAACACTTTTGTTTTTGCTCCCATTTTTCATGAGATGAACTCAAAGATCTAAAACATTTTCTATATACACAAAATAACAATTTCTCTCAAATATTGTTCACAAATCTGAAAAAATCTGTGATAGTGAGCACTTCTCCTTTGCCGAGATAATCCATCCCACCTCACAGGTGTGGCATATCAAGATGCTGATTAGACAGCATGATTATTGCACAGGTGTGCCTTAGACTGGCAACAATAAAAGGCCACTCTGAAACGTGCATTTTTGCTTTATTGGGGGGGTCTGGGGGGGGGTCCGAAAACCAGTCAGTATCTGGTGTGAGGGGTAGGGTTAGGGTTAGGGTAATGTTGTGAATCGAGTGGCCTGTGTTCGTCGTCCATAACATACGCCTACCCATACCATAACCCCACCACCACCATGGGCCACTCGATTCACAACATTGACATCAGAAAACCGCTCACCCACACAACGCCACACACGCTGTCTGCCATCTGCCCTGAACAGTGAAAACCGGGATTCATCCGTGAAGAGAACACCTCTCCAACGTGCCAGACGCCATCGAATGTGAGCATTTGCCCACTCAAGTTGGTTACGACGACGAACCGGAGTCAGGTCGAGACCCCGATGAGGACGACGAGCATGCAGATGAGCTTCCCTGAGACGGTTTCTGACAGTTTGTGCAGAGATTCTTTGGTTATGCAAACCGATTGTTGCAGCAGCTGTCCGAGTGGCTGGTCTCAGACGATCTTGGAGGTGAACATGCTGGATGTGGAGGTCCTGGGCTGGTGTGGTTACACGTGGTCTGCGGTTGTGAGGCCGGTTGGATGTACTGCCAAAGTCTCTGAAACGCCTTTGGAGACGGCTTATGGTAGATAAATGAACATTCAATTCACGGGCAACAGCTCTGGTGGACATTCCTGCTGTCAGCATGCCAATTGCACACTCCCTCAAAACTTGCGACATCTGTGGCATTGTGCTGTGTGATAAAACTGCACGTTTCAGAGTGGCCTTTTATTGTGGCCAGCCTAAGGCACACCTGTGCAATAATCATGCTGTCTAATCAGCATCTTGATATGCCACACCTGTGAGGTGGGATGGATTATCTCGGCAAAGGAGAAGTGCTCACTATCACAGATTTTTTCAGATTTGTGAACAATATTTGAGAGAAATGGTTATTTTGTGTATATAGAAAATGTTTTAGATCTTTGAGTTCATCTCATGAAAAATGGGAGCAAAAACAAAAGTGTTGCGTTTATATTTTTGTTCAGTGTAAGTACATCAGGTTTCATAGAGCTAAAATATTTCAAGTGCTACTCAATTGGCTTTAGATAAGCCAGTCCTTTATTAGTATATAAGTGCTTTGTTAGTAATTCTATCGCTCGAAGTGGAGTCAAAAGAGATGAGTTTTCAGTCTCCCCCGGAAGATGTGCAAGCTATCTGCTGTCCTGATGTCAATGGGGAGCTCATTCCACCATTTTGGAGCCAGGATAGCAAACCCACGTGTTTTTGCTGATGGGAACTTGGGTCCCCCTCGCAGTGTGGGTGCAGCGAGTCGTTTGGCTGATGCAGAGCGGAGTGCATGCGGGTGTACAGTTTAACCATGTCCTGGATGTAGGAAGGGCCAGATCCATTCGCAGCATGGTACGCAAGTACCAGTGTCTTGAAGTGGATTCTAGCGGAATCCAGTGAAGGGAGCGGAGGAGCGGCGTGGTGTGGAAAAATGTTGGAAGGTTGAAGACCAGACGAGCCGCTGCATTCTGGATGAGCTGCAGAGGTCGGATGGCACATGCAGGTAGACTAGCCAGGAGGGAGTTGCAGTAGTCTAGGCGTGAGATGACGAGAGCCTGGACCAGAACCTGTGTTGCTTTCTGGGTCAGGTGGGGACGTATCCTCCTGATGTTGTAAAGCGTGTATCTGCAGCAACGGGTTGTAGCAGCTATGTTTGCAGTGAAGGACAGTTTGTTATCTAGGATCACACCCAGATTCCTTGCAGTCTGAGTCGGGGAAACAACAGAGGTGCCGATGTTGATTGTTAGGTCAAGAGTGGGACAATCTTTTCCCGGAAGGAAAAGCAGTTCAGTCTTGTCAAGGTTGAGCTTGAGGTGGTGAGCAGACATCCACTGAGAGATGTCAGCTGGACAAGCAGAGATGCGTGCGATGACCTGGGTCTCTGAGCGGGGAAAGGACAGAATTAATTGGGTGTCGTCAGCGTAGCAGTGGTATGAAAAACCATGCGGGCTAATGACAGATCCGAGCGAGTTTGTGTACAGGGAGAAGTGGAGGGGACCAAGGACAGAGCCCTGAGGGACCCCTGTAGTTAATTGACAAGGGTCCGACCCTGTGTCAGTGGATATTATTGATTGGTATATATAATGCATGGCCCAAAGGCAAGGTTAAAACTTTCCAGAATCCCATATTGTTATCCAGTTATTAACCTCTTTATTCCCCACCTAACACATTCAAATCACACACACACACATTGTTCAGAGATAATGGACAAATTGATCCATGGCTTTCTCCTCTCAGATCACTGCAGGTTCTTATCACCATCTGTCAATTACTGCACTGTTAGAGTGCTGTTCCACCTGCAGTTAAGGAGGAACATTGAATCCTACTGTCAAATGTTTCTCTGATTGATGGGACTTGGACAGGTTGGGAGATATTTTTACATCATAGATTGTCCAACAGCTTGTGCCAATATTTTGTTTATTAAAGAAGTATCCTATTATGCTTTTTTGGGGTCCACTCTTTCCTGTTGTGTGTTATATAGGTTTTTGTGCATGTAAATGTTCTGCAGAGGCTAAAATCCCAAAGTGACCCCCAGAGGGAGTTTCTCTACACTCCCCCCTGCCTGAAACGCCTCCATCGGACTCATTTGTTTACTTCTGGAATATAATGACATCACTATGTAATACATGCGTTTCTATTGGCTAAAGCTCCAACACATTGTACGTGACAGGCTAAGGGGCGGGACATCTCTAAGCGGTTGACTAATCACAACAGAGCCGGCCAGCTAACCAATCAGAGCAGTCTGGGCTCTGGTTTCAGACAGAGGGTGAAAAGAGGTGCTGCAGCACAGGCAGTATGAGAAAAATAAAGAGCTTTTTGAACATTAAAGCATGGAGACATGTCCCAGTAGGGGCACTAAATACAAATATGACCCTGAAAATGAGCATAATATGTCCTCTTTAAAAGTATATCGATCAGAGATGAAATGATTTCAGAAACAGTAACCCACTTTCGGATACCAAATGTGTTCTCTGAAATTACAACAAATAAGTTTACATAAACAGGGCCAGTTTTCCAGTTCAGGAAAGGTTCACCTGAAAAATGTATTTTTTGTGTGAATGTGTGGAATAAGAATCAACACTTAGGGTTAACTATGCTTATGGGTCTGAGATTTGCCTCTAGAAAAACTGCAGTACAGTTTGTGTGCAGTGCAATCTTTCCTCCCATGGGAAGAGGAAAACCTTTGAGTTAAGCCAGGAAGTGAGTGAAAAGGAATTCACTTTTCAACAGAGGATAACTTGGCCAACTTAAACACCTGTGCATTTTTTTATAAGAGAAGGAGTTTCAGTGTTATCAATTCGTTTTGGCTTACTAATGTCTCTCAGACTTCCCATTCACAGTTTTCAATTTTTCAGGCATATGTAAAAATGGTTGTACATTTTGTTTTCTGGCAACAGAATAAACAATAACAGTGGTAAAAAGCATTTTTGACAAGTAGGAAGGAGGTACGTTTGAACTCTGGGTTGGATTTAAAAATGGATAAAATAATAGTAGTAAGTCGAAAAAGTAAGCTACTTCCTTAACTTTATTGCAGCTATAATTTCTAACATATCAGAGAATAAAGTTGTTGTTTGGTTGGTTTTGAGGAGGGACTGAAAATAGCAGCCAATGCAGGAGTAAACCTGAATTTTCAGCAGGGAGTGACTAACTATGGTTGTATAACAAGTCTACAAGATAACTTCTCTGCTTCTTACTCAATGTATTAAAACAAAGTCTTCTTTAATACATTACGATGAAAAAGCAACGTATAGCTTTAAGGACTGAATAAATTATTAGGTTGCAACCATATTTCTTTTTATTTCATGCAAGATGATTGCAACATGTTGGTTACCTAAAAAACTAATAGTGACATTGTGACACCCTCTCGTGTCCTTGGTTGCAAAAACACAACAGAGCCATTGCCTTTAAACCACGATGCGACATCCAAAACACCATACGCCAGTCTTCAAAACTTTTCAAAGTGACCTTTCCTGCAGTGCAATGTTTGGTGTTTTGACGGTTTGTTTGATGCTGTTTGAAGTATGACTACTCCAGTTTCTGCTGAGTGATTAGAAAGATTGTTTGATGAAAGGATATATGGGAGGAGGAGAGGAAAATAGGCACACTTCCCTCTCTCTCATATGCGTTTACTGATATATACACTCTTTTTCTACGTGTTCTACCACGCTAACACTCTCACTCTTCTCACTGAGCAGTAAGTGCACGATCAAAGGAAGTTAAAAAATAAACCTCGCAAAAAAATTGAACTCTCCGTGAAACACTTCCCAAAGTCTTTGAAGAATATGAGGTAGCTCACAAACTGTAGCATCAACACTAACCCGCTCAGAGCTAATTAAATGCTAGCACTAGCTAATTAAGCAATTGGAACAGCACTGCAGCAAAGACTGGCAAAGAGACAGTGTCCCTGCAGGAAATCTGGGTGCCAGAGTTTTATGTCCCTGCAGGAGAAAGTGTCTTGGACATCTCAGCAGTACCAGAGTGCTCCTGAATAACATATATGAGACTGAATGTGTGCACATATTTGTCACAATTGAGCCACTGTGGGCAAATTACTAAAAGCAATTGAAAAGCATTAACATAGCATGGGAAGCATCAGGTCTTTGTTTTCCCAAAATGTCATTGCTGATAAAAAGTAGTCACATTGTATAACTTATTGGAGATGCAGTGTAGACTTTTTATGTTTTATACTTTCAAATAAGGCATCAGAAGGCCTTTATTAGCCAGTAAAATGATTAACAATGGGTGAAAGAACTAAAATCACCAAATTAAGACTGAAAAGTCCAAAGACATGCAGGTTGTGTTCATGTAAAGTTGTTGGTAGTCTGTCTCTATGTGTCAGATATGTGATATGCTGGTGTCCAGTGTGTATTCTCATGTTTGCCTTTTGGAAGCTGGTATTGGTTTCCAGCACCAGTGGTGTAGTGGTCGTTGGACGCGGGGGATCGCCGTACCCCCACTTATTTGGAGCCCTCACTTTTTTGAAGCATGATTTTTTTTTAATAGCCTAATAAATATGAAATCATTGCCAGTGTTATCATTTGCAAGTGTCCATGGTTTTGAGTCTGTGTGTGCGTTGAGCGCAGCGCCGTCTGCTTTTTGCAGTACAGTAACTAAAGTAGGACTAAGCATACTGGTTGTTTCTGTAGACCTGTCTGCCGAGTGCACTGCGCGCGTGCGCACTTGTGGCATTGTTTGGGATGACCTAATTAAAATAGCGTCCACCCAGTAAAAAAAATCCCCACTACACCACTGTCCAGCACCATACACATCATTCCAGTAAATGACTCACATGAGTATTTTCTTATATGCCAAATCCATGGTTAAGGTCTAACGATCTGCTGTGACTAAAGATGCTGAGAGAAGGTTTGTGGTCATGATTAAAACAAACCAGTGTCTTAGTGGTCGATTAAGACTACTTGTGTATAGAATATGTTTGCCTCATAGCTACCAAAGTATGTATTGTACCAATTTTAACAAGCCTGGCATCTAATTTAAAACAAGCAGTTTTTTTTTATTTTAGTTATCACTTTGTTTAAGACCAGCTTTCATTTATCTTTCTGTCTAGTCAACCAACTCTGGCAATATTTGGTAACACTGTGTTTAGATTGGTCAAACTTGAAGCCAACATCAATCGACTTTCACAAACGCTCTTGCTATTACAATGCTAAATGTGTTTTTTAGCTGGTTACATTTCTAGTGTTAGCAAAAAATACGTGCACACTTACAGAGACAAGAAGTGTAGGGCGTTTGGTACATTTAGCACCGCTTGAAATGCTTTGGTTATATCAAATCAAAACGGGGGTTACGTATTGTAACCCTAGTTCTATAAGCACTTGCGGAGCCCTCTACTGGACCCTATGGGTACTACTCTCATCAATGATTCGCAAGCGTTCACATACTGAAGTTGTATAAACGTAGCCTGCCAATCAGGGCGAGAGCAAGAGAAGAACATGACTTTCTGGAATACACACCAACAAACATATGCCTTGTTGTTCAAATAGGAACAGTACACACATATTTGATATTATGAACCCATGCAAGCAATATACTGCATGTTCTGTAATGTAGAAACACTGCTTTTTCTTCATTTTCTGTTTTAGCATGCACACTCACAAGAACACACGCCATGGTATCATTCATGAACACCCAACTTCACACACACACACACACACACACACACACACACACACACACACACACACACACACACACACACACACACACACACTCACCACTGATGCAGAGGCTGAAGCGGCAGAGTTCGTCACACAAAGTGTCCGGGCTCTCCAGATCTCCCGGCCCCCCGTTTTTCCCTCCTTCTCTCCTTTTCTTCCTGGGCGACATCCTCTTCACCATCTTCATCACTCGCTCCACTTTGTCCATCCTGGATGATGGATGTCGGACAGAGGTTCAAGTGATGGTAGACTTGTTTCTCCTTCTTCCTTTCCCCCTTTCTTCTCTTGGTTCTCACTCTTTCGCTTCTTCTTCGTCGGCCACTTCCTCCTCTTCTTTTCTAAATCTGTCTTATAACTTTCCACACTTACTTGTTTCTCGTCTCCCCCTCTTCCCTCATCTTTCTAGAATAGTGGCTTTCTAGCTTTCCAAGGTCCCTCTTCCTTGTTCACAGATTCTGCACCTCTGATTTGTCCGCAGCACTTAGTTGCTTAGTCCCACAAACACTCTCCTTTTCGCCTTTCTTTCCTCTCCTCTTCAGCTCGCAGAATTCCGCTGAGCGAAGCGACGAGAGAAGTGAGACACTGAGGGAAAGGAGAGGGAGGAAGGGAGAGGACATTTACTTCTCCCTCCCCCTCTGCACCCCCACCTCGTCACCTCGTCACCTCCCACATCAATCCTTCAAAACTCTCAGCTGGTGCTTCCAGAGAAACAGAGCGAAGAAATATACGATGCAACTTCCTTTTATTTAAGAACACTCAGCATGGTGCTATATTTTGGGGTCTCTTGCACTATGCTCCATTATCTTACTGCCACACACACACACACACACACACACACACACACACACACACACACACACACACACACACACACACACACACACACACACACACACACACACACACACACACACACACACACACACACACACACACACACACACACACACACACACACAGTTTGTCCATGTCTTCCTCCCTCCTTTTTTCTATTGTTTCTTGTTTGTCCTACCTCTTCCATATATTCATCCCCTCTTATCAATCCTACTCCACTTGGTCCCTCGACCCTAAGCGTCCTTCCTATCCTTCCTTCATCCTAACTTACCCTCTTTGTTTATCTTTCAACATCCTTGTTCTCTTTGTCTATCTTTTTCTAATTTCTTCTCACCTTCCCTCAGCATGTTCTCATCTGTTCTTTGATCTCTGATTCGTGTCTTTCCATAATAAGCTCATCATCTACTATGGAGACACACACTCACACACACACACACATGCATGCACATTACCGATTTAAGCAGGCAAGACCACACACATCTAGAACCTGTTAAGCCCGGATGCGGGTATTTTTTTCACGAAACTGTGTCTCAGGGCTTCTTAACATTTAACAAACTATTAATGTGTCAAACTCACTTAACGAAAAGAAACTCAGCTAAATGACGATACGAACAATTTTTACCGAAATAAAACAAAAGTCTCACAATAAGTGTCTAAATGAGCCCTGAGCGAAAAAATGCTGACGCACTTAGAACAAAACTCACGGTATAAATACTTTATTACTTATCGGATCTGCACAAACAAGATATCAGATTAAAGCTGAGATTCCACAGATTCTAGAGGTATTAGTATCATCACTGTGCAATCAGGGGAAGCAAACCCAGACATCACACGACGTAGCTTTAATCGACCAAGGGGGGCCAGAGATATGGAAAACGCACCCAAATGACCCCAGAAGTGTTTTTTTCTTCTAAATCTCTCTAAAAAGGTCAAATTTCACTTGTTTTGCATCAATCTTGATACAGGGTACTTTTTATATGTTATAGTTTGACACACTATAATTTACATTTTTTTACTGTGTTCAATCTGAATTTACTTTAAAATAAAACAATTCTATATTGATTCTGACATTTCTACATCCAACTCACAGGTTTATCATTGCTTTGAGAAAAAAGATTATTAATGTACCCCTTTTAGAAGTGAAGATATAGTAATTTGTTCTGGGAATGTCATTTTCGAGCCTGAGGCCTGAAAAACAGGCTCAGGGGTTAACAGGTTAAATAACCATTTTATTCCTGTGGCATTCCTGCAGTATGTATGTTATATATGCAGGGGTGCACATAACTTTTTTGCCCTGGTTCTCAAAGGAGCACTTGGAGATGTTGCTTGGTGCTTATCCTTAAAATGAAATAAACCGTAACTTTTGAGGGGTCTTGACTTTATTTGCCAGACACACGGCACTGAACACAAATGCAGAGGTGAACACAGAACACACATGCAGAGGTGAACACAAGACAACATTAGCACGACCAGTTATCCTACAAACTGTCATCACTGCCCTCCTGACTGTTCTCCTCACTGTCTAGTCCTCTCTGTCAGACATGGTAGCTGATGATGTAGGCCTACTTCTTTCTCTCTGGTTAAGTCTGTGATTAGCTGCTTGCATCCACAAGTCAACAGCTGGGTTTTGGGTCGAAAGTCTCTGTTGTCATCTTAGACAAGTGGATGTAATCGAATAAGTATGTGAACATAACCAATAACCTACCATAGCCAATAACAAATTAATGTAACTTATTTTATTTGTGTTGTTCATTCATATCTTATTTTACCTTAACATTTATTTATTTATGCTTTTTTTTTTTTAATCTCTCCAGTTTTAAACGATATGTCTGGTTTACTGTCCTATAGTATACATTGGAATGATTTAAAACCTGTTTTATCCCAATAATTATAAAGGAGTGCCTTGGAAATATGTGTTTACATAAATTGTGATCAAAACGTTTGAGACCCACTGAGATAACTTAGACTAAAGTGAACTATCTAAACACTCAAGAGTCCTTTACCTCACTGAGCTGTAGTTATCAGCCTCAGTCTGACTGGAGAGGACTCTCCCTCCACATCATTGTAGAAACATCTTCTTCTTCCGTTAGAGCAGCTAGCACCAGATGCTAATAACAACAGCGCCGGAACCGGTGCACCCTCCCTCTCTCCCACGCTCACTCGCACTTTGGCTGTGAGCTGCGGGCGCCAGACAAGCCAACATCCCCCATTTTCATCACTTACAGCGCCCATCGTACAGGGCAAATGAAACGTGTAACCGGGGTGAAAAGGGTGTTACATTTACTTAATTATGAATGTTGTTACATCAAGGCCGAAAATTAGGATGAGCCCCAACGGTCAAAAATGTTTTTTTCCCTCCCAGAGCTGCCAGCGCAGCGCCTCCACAGATCTGGCGCCCTAGGCGAACATCTATAACGCCAGTTCATATGCAACTCGCAAATGTCTTTCTCTCTCTCCTCTCTTCTCCCTTCTCTCTTCTGTCTCTTCTCTCTCTCCTCTCCCTCTCTCAATTTTGGTACGCAAATGCGCCTTTTTTTAAATGACCCGGTGCTCTTTTTTTGGCGGAGGTGCACATGCGCACCTGCGCACCAGTTATGTGCAGCCCTGTAGGCCTATATAGATGTTCTGTGCATGTAAATGGTCTGCAAAGGCTAACATCCCAATGTTCACTGGTCACTCCAGAGGGAGTTTCTAACCCCACCACCCCCCCCAGGTTGTTTGGCCTGAATTTTTTTTGGACGGACACTATAATTTAATTATTTTTTACTATGTTCAATCTGAATTTACTTTAAAATAAAAAACATCTATATTGATTCTGACTTTTCTACATCCAACTCACAGGTTTATCATTACTTTGAGAAAAAAGATTATTAATGTACCCCTTTTAGAAGTGAAGATATGATCATTTGTTCTGGGAATGTCATTTTCCAGCCTGAGGCCTGAAAAACAGGCTCAGGGCTCAACTGGTTAACTTCAGGTTTTTCCATACTTATTCTTACACGAGGTGTCTGTCATTACCACTCAATGACATCCCCATCTATATTTCCCTCTTGCACATTTTTTTCTCAATCTCACCCTGCTCATTCTGGTAGAAGTTTTTCAGTCAAACTGAGAGAAAAAGCCTCTGAAATGTCTGGAACACGGCCTGGTTCTCTCATCCTGCATCCTTTGTTCACGCTCACAGTGTGTGTGTGTGTGTGTGTGTGTGTGTGTGTGTGTGTGTGTGTGTGTGTGTGTGTGTGTGTGTGTGTGTGTGTGTGTGTGTGTGTGTGTGTGTGTGTGTGTGTGTGTGTGTGTGTGTGTGTGTGTGTTTGGGTATGCAACCCATGAGAGACCGAAAGTGTTTGCTCTGCAGTTCACAGGTATAACTTGTCCTATACCTCTCCTTCTACTCACTTTAACTTTCCCATACCAGCTCATTTCTTATTCACACCATCCCTCTTTTGAAACGAAAAAGGACCTATACAGGTGTGCATGCATTTCGGTCTATGACTAATCGTCTGGTTTTTTTCAGTGATGCAGTGCAGACTTTACTCATCAACACTACAAATGCTCTTTACAGCATGCACTTATCATCTCCTGCTGTAGCTCTGCAGGAAGTTGTCACTATCGATTCAAACATATAATTGGTATGAAACAAATGTTCTAATCTAATGCTTTAAAACCCATGAGCTCCTTTAAACTGTTGACATCTACAGTAAGTGCTAAATTCAGAAGTATGTTTTTTTGGGGGGTTTTGTTTTCTTTCCCAAGGTGCCTACTGACATATACTGCAGTAGATGAGTGCATTTGCAATATAGAGTGGGATATGTGAGTTAATGGTCCAAACCAAGAGTACGTTAGAGGCAGTTATGGCAGTGGAGGGCAGCGGATCTACCTGAGAGAACCATTTAAGCGGACCTGGCAGGATTCCAATCTTCAACACTGACACAGTGGTCCAGAGCTGCAGAGCATGTGGTTGATATCAGCTTTAGTTGGTTTTATTTGGAACTTTAAAAAAAATGGTAGTAGCTTTGTGACTTTGACTCATTTTAATTTAAAAGGACATCTTATCCACCTTTTCAGATAATATTTGTATGTTGTGCCTCTACCACATGTTTGCATGCTTTAATATTTAAAAATATCTTTACTTTTCTCATACTGCCTGTGCTGCAGCACCTCTTTTCACCCTCTGTCTGAAACCAGAGCCCAGTCTGCGGTTTGTAACACTGCCGTCCTGACGGTAGTAGACCGATTCACCAAGATGGTTCACTCTGCCAAGGAAATGGCAGAGGTCATGCTAACCCACGTATTCAGGATTCATGGCTTCCCCAGTGATGTGGTGTCCGACCGAGGTCCCCAGTTCATCTCCGTCTTCTGGAGGGAATTCTGCCGGCTCCTAGGCGCCACCATCAGCCTGTCTTCCGGCTACCACCCCCAGTCCAATGGCCAGACAGAACGCCTAAATCAGGACCTCGAGACCTGCCTCAGATGCCTTGTGTCCCAGAGCCCGACAGACAAAATACATAAACATAACTAACACATTTGACGAGATACAACACTCTAGCATTATCAAAAAATTATGTATTGTGGTTTGAATAGCGCCATTGCTCAAAACGTTGGTACATGCTGTTTTAATTTGTACATTTGATCAGGTTCCAATCAGCCTATGAGCATTTTTGGGGATCTGATCAAAATGTGGGCAGATTGAAGATACAATGATATGAGAAGACCTTTAGGGTAACAGTATACATATCTGTTAGTTTAGTTTATTTGAAATCAAACCATTGTCTTAAAACATTGGTTCCCGCAGAAAAATATTCTCGAACGTATTAAATTTGTCTCGGGTATCGAGATATGCACCGCTAAGATGTCATGTCTCCATTCAAATACAATGGTGGAAATGTTAGGTTTCTTTTGCGGCGCTAACAGATAATATTCCTCTCACTTAAACTGGTTTTGAATAGCACCCAAAATACCAGAAGCAGATGCCTCATAATCTGAACAAATCTCTATGCCGAGATAGCACAAAGCCTAATCCGATTTAAACTCTTTAATCCGGTACGGTACATTTTGTCAGCATGTTCTTCTTGTTTTGAATGTCCTCCGCGTCAAAAGTCACATTCACAAAGCAGATGCCAAGACAGTCACTGAAAGTTGTTTGACATTAGTTAACTCAGATGTTCCTTTCTTGTTTCACATCTAAATTCGCCTCAGGAAACGTCACACACACTCCAAGGTGTCTGGCAATTAGGAAGCCTGTCACTTCATCAGTTCACTGCAGTTTGCACTACATTATAATGTACTACTTCGGGGACAATCCTACTGCTTAGACTTAGATCATTGCTTGACAAGATGGCAGAGACCGAGGCATAAAACAAAAGCTAACGAAAGAGTGGGAGTGATTGATGGACAAGGGAGGGAAGGGACAATACTTAAGATACAATAAGGCCCTGTGAGAAGAGCAGGCTTTGTGTTAGTCCTTATATAATGGGTTCTTTTAGAGGATTTAGGAAAACAGAATGTAACACTTAAATTCGTTTTAACACATTTAGCCTAGAGTTACACTACCGACTAGCTTTTTTTGGAATATATCATTCAAATGAACTAACCTTACCCATTATCATATTGGAATACAATATGATTAGCTCAGGATCTCATGCGGTTTTGATGTATAATTCATCTGGCATTATAGTGGCTTTCTAACCTTCCAATGAGCAACTATTGAGCAGGTTTGGCAATGTGCAATGCCAAAACAATTAAAGAGGTCAAAAAAGCTAAATCAAAAACTCTCAGAATGACTCACCCCCCCCCCCCCCCCCAATACAAAAGGTTATTACAATGGTGTATGTAAATTGCAGAAATAATTAACTCTTGAGGAAGCGATCTAGTGCTAACAAGCTAATACATGTTACCAATAGAGTTGGAACTTATATTAGCTCAACTGTTATTTGAAACCCCTTTTCACTTTTTGATGGATAACTTGAATATCTTATTATTCCTGTCAACGGTTCTAAGGATTAACAATATCTACTTTATAAACTTTATCTGAACTATATTCAAAATTGATTCTGCTTATCCTTCCAAGCATGAAAACTCCGATCTTTACCATGTCCTAGTTTATATTTGTATTCCAAATGTATTGGATGTCAGTCAGAACTGCTTGCCATATTAGGTAGAAGTTGTAGTCGCTTCAGTATATGTGTTATCCCACAAGTTTTTGAATCTGGATACATTACTTTTTGCGATGTGAAATCAACCAATCAGTCAACCCACCATCCGAAGCAAGAAATAGAAAAGTTGAAGTGAATGTAGAGCAATGTGTAACCAGGAAATGGGTCATGAGCTTCTGTCTTGTGGTTTGCCAATATGGCACACAGATGTTTTGAAAAGCCTGGTTCCCTGGGTGCTTACTCCAAAGGCTATATGCAAAAGTGAATATGCAATCAGAAATATGAGATGTTCAGATTTAAAGTTAATCACAAGGTGCCCCATTGACATCAGCTGAATTCCTCAAAAACCCATATGTTAGTGGATGCTGTTTGTGTTGCTTCACATCCTGTTTGCAGACACCAGGAATTGAACTAAATCAAAACACACAAAGACATCTCCTGTGTTTTAAAAATAATATTATTGTCGTAAATATGGGATGTAGCGTTGAGAAGGCTTGGACAGAAGTTTGTTCAAAGTCAGCAGCCTTCAAGTATTCACTTTTTTTTGCTGATCCTTTGATTGATCTTTTGGTTTGGTCTTAGCTTTTGTTGTTTAATGTGCACCTGTGTTCCTCACTTTTGTAAATGTGAATGGTAGCTGCTTTTAGCTACAAAAACCAAGTAAGTGTGTTGCTGAACTTAGCGGAGAAATGCAGAAAAGTTAAATGATTTGAATCAAAATGTTACAGCTGAAATGCATTGCAATGACTTTGTTGAAAACTTGAAAGTGAAATGTTAAACTGGAAGAGTAGCTTAATATTTAAAAGAAAAGGTTTAAAAAAGGTATAAACAACATGTATAGCCTCATTGTCCTGAAATAGCTGAATAAGTTAATAGTTGAATAGTTTGTGCAGCTGAAAGAGTTACATATCAGATGTACATAGTAGTATAAGTTCAAGTAGCATTACATCTATAGGGCTTTTCTTTTGACGGGGTGTTTGTTTTTGGACAGTGTGAGGTGTAGAAAAACTAAATGAGATGTCTGACATCAATCAATGGGAGGTTCACCCATAAAAATAATGGTTAGATGGGCAAAGGCCTTTGGCCTGTTTGTGTGTGTGTGTCTTTACATATGTATTAGAGACATCCAGCGTGTGTGTGTGTGTGTGTGTGTGTGTGTGTGTGTGTGTGTGTGTGTGTGTGTGTGTGTGTGTGTGTGTGTGTGTGTGTGTGTGTGTGTGTGTGTGTGTGTGTGTGTGTGTGTGTGTGTGTGTGTGTGTGTGTGGGAAATATGAAATGTTGGAAACAACATCCCTTAATGACATAGTTAAGTCTGTTTAACATTTATGTTTATAGAAACTGAATCCTTGGGGCTTTTCATGAAACAACCCAGCTACCAGCTACCGTTAATGTTCTTATTCTATATTTTCATATTTTGAGTTGGGTAAAACTTGGCTGTAGTTGTCAGTTTCTAAGCTTGTCCATTGGGTGTTTTTACTGTAGATTCAAAAATAGGATTTTATGTTGAGAAAAAACGTTAAAGTGGACCTATCATGCTATTTTTAGGCAATAGCATAGGTCTCAGATATATAAAAAAATATAAAAAACATGTCTATGAAGTGTTTTGCTCAAAATACCAAACAGATCACCCATTCTAGCCATGCCTCATATCCCTCTATTTCACTTCCTGTTTCAAAAGTGCTGCTTTGGGGTATAAAGCTTTAAAAAAATATATATATATTAAAAAAAAGGAGGGGGCTGAGCTCATGAGGGAGATTCTACCGACAGATTCTGCGGTGATGAAACGCCATATCATGGATTATCAATGATTATGTCTGAAACAGTATGGAGCTCAAAGGCTTTCTCTCTTGCCGGTTATACCACAAGGTGAGTTCCTTTTTATTTCCTGCTTCTTCACACACATGATCTATCTGATATTCTGTGCAAACTGTGAAGTCCACTGAGACAAATGTAACATTTGTGATATTGGGCTATATAAATAAACATTGATTGATTGATTGATATTATTGACAGGTTAGCTCTGAGTGTTAGCGATGCTAATGAAAACATGCACCGACCATATTACGTCCAAAACAGTCGAGCATTGTTTCTGATAGCAACGTTTCTGATAGGGCCGTGGGTGTAAAGCCAGCCTACATTTCCGATATTACGTCATATCGGACGCAAATCTGGATCAGTTCCGTTGTAGCCCAGTTTTTAGCGATTTGGGTAACGGAGGAAAAAAGAGAACGTTTTATTTTCTGACGCTGCGTGAGTTCCCTGACACACCGGGGACACATATTTATGTATAAAAGACATACAAAAGTGCATTTTGCATGATAGGTCTCCTTTAACATAAACTCACCTGAATGTAAAACATCTATGGGTGCATTCAAAGCCCTGGAACTGGAATTACATGATAGGGATCTACCAAATCAAATGTGAAACTATCAAACCCTTTGGTTAGACTTCTGAGACAAATAGGAATGAATGGAGTGTTATACACATCGTCTGTGGCAGAGTGACAGAGTTGTGTTGTATGTCTTCTACTGTGGATTATTAACACTTCCACAGTACAAAGTCAATTACAACCACATTGGAATTGAGGCAAACCTAAAAATCTCACATTAACTGCAATTACCCCTGAAACCTTGCTATAAACCTAACTTCCATTCTATGTCATTGCATCACATTCAATTCAACTGATGCTTTTATTCAAAGGGAGTTCCAGTAATTGTCTGAAGACACAACTAAGAATAACAGGAATCATTCAACTACATTCACTTCAAATAGCCAAACTGTCGCGATCTGTCTAGATCTGCCTTTGGTTCTATTTCGTCCCTACTGACCGCCAGAGGCGGTGCTTTAGCACTGGATATGTCCATCGCGCACATGCACAGCTCGAGTACCAATAACAACAAAGTCACCTGTGACCCACGTGACACCGGCTATATCAGCCGGTGTCGTCAGAGGATCTGTTCCTTTCATCTTCTCACTGCGCGAGAGTACCGTGGCTACATTTTTGTAGCCTACAGCATTCGTTCGGTTGGAACATTTGTCAAGGATTCTCTGCAAACAGCTGGCTTCGTGCAGCTTCGCGACTCATCCAGTCGGGGCCGCGGGCTTACCTGTCCTCCAAGAGCTGTGGCTGGCTCCGCAGAGACTTCGTTCGGACAGGTTAGTGTTGGCTTGGTTGGTGATGGCAGTGTTTCCGCTCCCTCTCCCAGCCTAGTTGTCCTGATTACTGTCTGTTTGCTTTTTGGGCTTGAACTTTTTTGGTGACGGAGGTGTTTCCGTTCCCTCTCCCAGGAGTTGCCCTTGCTGTGCTTTTGTACTTGTTCTGACCGTGGCGTTGTGCCAAACTTCATTAGCATTGAGCTGTGTTTCTTGTTTGGCTAGTTAGCAGTAGCGGGTTAAGCACCGGAGTTTCCCATGCTGTTTTTTCTTTAGAAGCCAGTTTCTGGTCTTAGCTTTGTGTTAAAGCTTCTTGATTTTACCCAGCTAGGTGAAGGCAGTGCTCTCGCTCCCGCTCCCTCTGCCGGTAACGTGGGTGTAGCTACATCCCTTTTTCTGTTCGGCGAGTAGCAGCACCGCTCTACTCTTCCCGTTCAGCAGGTGTTCCCGCACCCGCTCCCGGTTACGCTGCATCTGGCATTCATCTTTAATTTAACCAGTGAAGGCTGTGTTCCCGCACCCGCTCCCGGTTACGCTGCATCTGGCATTCGTCTTTAATTTAACCAGTGAAGGCAGTGTTCTCGCCCCCGCTCCTGGTAGACGCTAAACTGCCTTGTTTATTCCGTTAAGCAGGTAGCTGGTGAAGGCTGTGTTCCCGCACCCGCACCCGCACCCGCTCCCGGTTACGCTGTATCTGGCATTCGTCTCTATTTCAACCAGTGAAGGCAGTGTTTTCGACCCCGCTCCTGGTAGACGCTGAACTGCCTGGTCTTTCCGTTAAGCAGGTAGCTGGTGAAGGCTGTGTTCCCGTACCCGCTCCCAGTTGCGCTGCATCTGGCATTCGTCTTAATTTAACCAGTGAAGGCAGTGTTCTCGCCCCCGCTCCTGGTAGACGCTAAACTGCCTGGTTTTTCCGTTAAGCAGGTAGCTGGTGAAGGCTGTGTTCCCGCACCCGCTCCCAGTTGCGCTGCATCTGGCATTCGTCATAATTTAACCAGTGAAGGCAGTGTTCTCGCCCCCGCTCCTGGTAGACGCTAAACTGCCTGGTTTTTCCGTTAAGCAGGTAGCTGGTGAAGGCTGTGTTTCCGCACCCGCTCCCGGTTACGCTGCATCTGGCACTCGTCTCTAGCTCAACCAGTGAAGGCAGTGTTCTCGCCCCCGCTCCTGGTAAACGCTAAACTGCCTTATTTATTAATCCAGCTAGGTGAAGGCAGTGCTCTCGCTCCCGCTCCCTCTGCCGGTAACGTGGGTGTAATTACATCCCTCTTTCTGTTTGGCGAGTAGCAGCACGGCTCTACTCTTTCCGTTAAGCAGGTAGCTGGTGAAGGCTGTGTTCCCGCACCCGCTCCCGGCTACGCTGCATCTGGCTACCTACAGAATGGCTCATTCATGTAGCGCCTGTATGGCTTCTCTTGAGCCCGAGGACGGCCATGACCGCTGCCCCTCTTGCCTCGGCCTCGAGCATCTAAGGGAGGCTCTCACGGTAGGTGCCTGCATGAACTGTAGCTGCATGCCCCGGGCACTCAGAGTGGCTAGAATCACTGAGGTGGAACGTCTGGTGGAAGCCAACGGACATCTCTCTTTGTCACATCCTCCTCCAGATCAGTTCGGTCGTCCCCGGCGACTTGATGGAGCGATGGCCATGGGTGCACCCCCCAATAGGAGGACTAGAAACAGGCTGTCCTCTAAAGTGGATCAGCTAGCTGGGTCTAGGGGTCTCTGCAGGGCGTGGAGGACGACTCCATGGCGGCCATTATTCGTACGGCCCTGGCACACTTGCAGATTCCGGTTCCGCAGGCCGACTTAGTTCAGGCTAGTGCCTTCTTCAGGCGTAGCCCAGCCCCTGTCCCCCTCACCGTTCCTCCTTCAGAGGAGTACCTGAGGGAGCTCCAGGCATGCTGGAGGGATACCAGGGCTCTCTGCCACGCTGGCTCTGATGCCTGGACCTTGGCTGCCATGCAGGACCCGGCGAGGGTGGGGCTGGGTGGCATGCCACCCATTGAGCCTGCCATCGCCTCCCTGATTCTGGCTCCTGACGAGGCTCTAAGGCCTGAGGTCAGGTGCCCTCGGCCTCAGTGCAGGGTCACAGATGGGCTGCTCTGTAGGGCCTACGACGCAGCGGCACGCATGGGTTGTATCGGGAACTCCCTCTCCCATCTAATGCTGGCCGTCTCCACCTCTCTGCTGCAGGCTCCGGCCGAGCCTTCTTTGCTGGGCCTCAGTAATGCATCACTGCAGGCCTTTGCCCTAATGACTAGGGAATTGGGACGAGTTATGTCCTTTCTGGTACAGACTCGTCGCCAGGTTTGGCTGGCCCAGTCACCACTAATGGAGACATGTAGGAGAGTCCTCCGTAGCGTGCCAGTCGAGCCAGGGGAGCTGTTTGGGTCAGCTGCCCTGGAGGCGCTGGAGCGTGCAGCCCAAGCTAGGCAGACCAGGCAGCAGCTCTCGGGTCTTCGCAGACCCGTGCCCACTCCCAGCAGGCCCAGGGGCCGCTCTAGCAGCCACACTCAGCCACCGGCTTACAGGGGTGGTCTGCAGAGGTTCCAGCGGCCCACTCAACCGGCCAATGACTTTAGTGCCCCAGGTCACCTGGCTTCCAGGCGACCTGGGGCATCTTCAGACTGGGCAAGAGGGTGCCTTACATCCAGTTCCTCCGGCTCTTAGGCAGACTGACAGCTGCCTCAGCCATTGTGCCCTTGGGCCTGCTGTCACTGCACCCCATGCAGATGTGGCTGAACAACTTTCACTTGGACGCCAAGCGGCACAGGCACAAGAGAGTCAGGGTGTCTCAGCGGTGCCTCCACTCTCTGTCCCGCTGGAGGGACAGGGCCTATCTTCTGATGGGTGTGCCCATGGGCGCCATCCCATCCCGCCGGGAGACTGTCACTGTGGATGTGTGTCTCTCGGGGTGGGGTGCGGTGTGGCAGGGCAGGACTGTTCAGGGTCAGTGGTCTGCCCAGGAAGGTGCACGCCATATCAATGTGCTGGAGTTTCGGGCGGTGTTCAAAACTTGTATTGCATGCACTTTTTACCCCAACTGGCGGGCAGGCATGTGCTCGTTCGTTCGGACAACATGTCCGCCGTTGCCCAAATCAACCACCAGGGGGGCACCAGGTCCCTCTGCTGCAGCCCACCATGGCATCTCCCCGACAGGAAGGACCTTCTGTCACAGCTCAAGGGTCATATTTGGCATCCCGACCCTCACCGCCTTCAGCTCTGGGTTTGGCCTCTGCAGGGCCCAACCCACTGTTGAGCGCTTTCACGGCATCTGTCAGGGAAACTATCCTGAATGCCAGACCTCCATCCACTCGAGCACAGTATGAGTGCAAATGGAAGCTCTTCTCCCACTGGTGTTTGAGTAAGGCTGAGAATCCGGGACATTACTCCGTGGCCACCATTTTAGAGTTCCTGCAGTCTCACTCACGTTCTCACTCCACTTTGAAGGTGTATATGGCTGCTATCTCTGCCCGACATGTCGGAGTCGATGGCGCCACAGTGGGGTGTCCCTCTTTCTAAGAGGGGCTCTATGGCTAGCACCCAAAGGGCCCCGGCTTGGGACCTGCCCCTAGTGCTGGATGCCCTATCATCTCCTCCCTTCGAGCCCCTGGCCCAGGTCGGGCTTAAGTGGCTGTCCCTGAAGGCGGCATTTCTGCTTGCCATAACCTCAGGGAAGCGTGTCGGAGAGCTTCATGCCCTCTCCGTAAGCAGTACATGCCTGAGGTGGAACTCCGATGGCTCGGGTGTTGCCCTCTGGCCGAATGTGGCGTTCCTGCCCAAGGTGCTTCCACTAGCCCACTCCAATCGGCCTATCCAGCTGGCACACTTTAACATTCCACAGGAGAGCGGCACGCCTGAGTTGCTGTGCCCTGTGGGTGCCCTAAGGGTGTATATTGATGTATACAGCAGTCAGAGCAGCTCTTCGTTTGCCATGGCGGCACTAGGAAGGGTCGTGCTCTCTCCAAACAGCGGCTGTCCCACTGGGTGGTTGATACCATCACATATGCCTATGGGGCCAGTGGCCGCCCCCCGCCATCAGGGGTCAGATGCCACTCTACAAGAAGCATCTCAACATCGTGGGCTGCCCTAAGAGGGGTGCCCCTGGAGACCATCTGTGCCGTGGCGTCATGGGCGTCTTCTGGCACATTCTCCAGGTTCTACCGGGTCAATGTCGCCACTCCTCACCCTCTGGGTGTGGTCCTGTTGCCAAGCTCCGCTGCTTCCATCTAGGTGAGTAGGTGCTTGGATTCTTCATGACATGGTTGGTATAGGTCATCCAGTGCTAAAGCACCGCCTCTGGCGGTCAGTAGGGACGAAATAGAACGATAGTTACGGCTGTAACTACGGTTCTATGAGTCCCGGATGACCGCCAGAGTATCCTGTCACTCAGAATTCTTGTGTGCTCGCGAGAAGATTCTGGGAACAGATCCTCTGACGACACCGGCTGATATAGCCGGTGTCACGTGAGTCACAGGTGACTTTGTTGTTATTGGTACTCGAGCTGCGCATGCGCGCGATGGACATATCCAGTGCTAAAGCACCGCCTCTGACGGTCATCCAGGATTCATAGAACCGTAGTTACAGCCGTAACTATCGTTTCCTGTCTGTGTGTTCCCTCCTACCTGATTACCTGATTATGTTCACCTTGTGCCCCTGTGTTTTCTCCTCCCTCCTCACCTGTGTCTTGTTTGTTTTCATTAGTCCTGTGTGCATTTAGGTTCTGCGTTTTCTGTTAGTCTTTGTGAGATCCTTGTTTGTTTTTGACTGTGTTCACAGGGAAGAGCTCTGTATTTTTCTTGTGGCCTTTAAATAAAAGGTATTTACTGTTAAATCTGCGTTTGGGTCCTGCCTGCTTCGCTCAGCCCTGACAGAAGGATCTCACAAAGACAACACAGACAGATCGTGACACAAACTTTTTTAAGTGCTGATTGATAACAAATCAGGCAACACTTTTAAAGGTCCCATGTCAAGCTTTTCCGGATATTACCCGTCCCCTTGTGTTATGTAGCTTTTTATGCATGTAAACGGTCTGCAAAGTCACAAACCCTCAAAGTACACCATGTAGCGAGTAAAACTCTATTTATTTTTTCTTGCTGGGTACAGTGACGTGACCATACCCAAATGGACCCATGTGGAGCTACACACACACACACACACACAGCGGCGAAACTGTGACGCGCTGGGGGGGTTGCTAGTGGAGCCACGCAGCGGTGAAACTGTGGCACGCTTACACTGTAGGTGCGCCGCGTTTGGGGGTGCGGGTGCTAGTGGAGCCTCACAGATGGGGGTGCTGCAGCCCCCTCAGCACCCCCCCTTCCCGTGTCCATGGTGCTCAGGCTGAGTTCAGGCTGAGTTTCGCACTGTCTCGCAGACCCAACGCAGTAACCAGGAAACGACACGAGTAATAGAGCTCAGACTATCCCCTCCTCACAGCAGCGAGCCGCGCACTCGCCACTCTGCTGTTCCGCAGAGCCGCTTCCCCTCCCTCCGGCTGAAATTATGAATGTAAGGCGTATAGTAATCATAGATAACATGGCAAGGTCCGTTACAATTTGTTTTCATCTGATTTTAATTAAACAAAGTCTTGGCTTTCAGAATATTAAACTTGTTTCGGCAAATTCAGATGATATTACATGTTATACGCTTTTATCCAAAGCAACTTACATACTCAATACTGTGGGCAATTCCCACAGGAGCAATTTGGGGTGAAGTGTCTTGCCCAGGGACACAACTACATGCTGACTGTAGTGGGGTTTGAACCTGTGACCATCTGACGCCCAGACCAAGGCTCTATCCACTGCGCCACACGCCTCCCTGATAAATACAACTTTGAAACTTGTAACGGCATAATTACAAGCGGAGAACGGAGTAACTTGACACCACAGTAGGCCAGGGACGTGCACAGGTACGGGCTAATGTTGCCCGGGCAACGGCCCGTTTTCCCCTGTTGGCTGACCTGCCCCTCTGGAGAGAGCGAGATTTTTTTTTTTTTTTTTTTGTGGTCGAATCAACATGATAAGCCCACAATTAGTATTGTAGTGTCTCGCTGCGGGAAACACACCTTCATTCTTCTTCTACTACTTATTTTACTTCTTCTTCTCCTTCTTCTTACATGTAATTGCCCGCGAAATTTTGAATGAAGAACTCGTTTCAGTGTGAACTCATTCCACAGTATGACCACAAAAGTGTTTTAAACCAGGTAGGCCTACGTTTTTATTATTTATGTTCTATATCGCTAAGTGTGTGATTACACATGTTACGTATTATATATATATATATATAATATTTATTATAGGCTACTGTATTGGTGCCGGTGCGTTAAGACCACCACTAGTGTCGGATTTTGGAAAATTTGATTTTTAGTTTTCTCATGGCAGGGACTTTACTTCCTCTTGACACCGTCGGTTATTTACAAAAAAACACCTACATATACTCGTTATTGTGCTTCTGTCTTTCTGTGTCTTTTCATCTGCTCCGTAAACTCCTATTAATGTGAGTCATTTTGTCCAGCAATGCAAACGGAGGGATTAAGTCTAATGAATAAAAATAAGTGTCATGAATGCCATACGCCAGTAATCAGTCACTGCATGAAAACAACTCACTGGAAGTTAAAGGTCCCATGGCATGGCCATTTCTACTGATCATATTTCCATTGTTGAGGTCTACTAGAATAGATTTAAATTGTGAAACAAAAAATGTCCCTGGTTGTCATTTGAAAAATCAAGTCACCGAATGCAAGTAGTTGCCTTAGTTATTTTGTTATGAGATGATGATGATGTGAATTACTGTTCAAATTAGTTAATGTAATTATCGTTTTGGTCTTATATTTTTTTTCGGGGGGGGTGGCCCTTTTTTCAGTTTAGAGCAATAGCCCCTCCAGCAGGCATAACAACAGCCGGTGTTTCTCATGAGTGGTTAAACAAACACAATACGCACAAACGCAAAATTACACAAACACACACACATGTACACACACTCGTGAGCTTCCCCCAGACCAGTAATC